>NC_054867.1:39132354-39732354 GCF_018320785.1 Cheilinus undulatus | reverse complement strand
AACTTCATTTCTCTTCTTCTGCTTTGCCATTTGGTTTGTTTACATCCGTGACTGCTTTGTGAGCACAGCACAGAGTGCTCTTATTGGTCAACATCACTGACATCAGGAAACAGATCATATTTAAAATATGAAATTATAAATATATAAAAATTTTAACTACAACCCCAATTCCAAAAATTTTGGGATGCTGTGGAAATAAACAATGCGATGATTTTCAGATCTCATAAACTCATATTTTATTCACAATAGAACATAAAAACAACATACATAGATGTTGAAAGTGAGTCATTTTTCCATTTACTGAAAAATATAAACTCATTTTGAATTTGATGGCAGCAACACATCTCAAAATAATAGATAAATGACTTTGTTGCTGATACTTTTTACCATCATTATTTAGTTGGTGCATTGTTGCAGGCCTAAATAAATACTGTAAATTCACAGGTGACCAAAGGATATTTGTATATTGTGAATAATGTGAGTGTGTAAATTCTATCATCACAGTTTTAACTGCAGATCCCAGGAAGTAAGGAACCAGTTTGTGCTGAAGCTAATGGTAAACAGAACAAAACAAAAAAAGACAAAAAGAACAATCTAAGAAACAAAGCAATGTTAATTATAAATGACTGAGTTTGTTTCTGCCCACAGTATGAATTTTTAAATACTATTGCATAGATTCCTGTCAATCATTGTCCCTGTCTAAATTATTTCAAAAAGTAGACTCCTCCTGAATCGATGAAAACCACTGCACTGTTTACATACATCTGTCAATCTGTTCACACTTCATAGCCAGAAATGCAAATACTCTACAGAAAGAATGGGAGTCAAAAAGAAGGCTGAAGTAATGCACCCCTAGTAGACGAAACAGCTTTTGTCTTTTCCATAGCTGCTCCCTTCCCCTGGAACTTCCTCCTTTAACATACAATGTGTGAGTTTAATGTTGTCATCCCACTTTGCTTGCTTGCTTGTTTGTTTATTTGTTTGGCTATTATTTTGGCTTTTTTGGTGTATAATGTCTTTTTAATGTTTGTACAGTGTCTTTGGGTTGTATAATAATCATAATTATTATTCTTCTTCTAATTTTTTTTTTTTTTTAAGACTTGTAATAATTGGTTCTTGAGTGAAGTCATATCCCAGTATCAGTCAGACCACATTTCCTTTTGACAAAAGAGCAAAGAACTACGCTGAAAGCGTTCATGGTAAGAAATATGTTTTGCTCTTATCCTGACCTGTTTCAGAATGAGGTTGTGATAATTACAGGCAGGGTTAAGTTGAACTATAAGCCAATGATGACAGCTGGTGTAGCAATGTGGCAGTTTTATCTGCACTGGGCCACTTTTCTTTATTAAAAACAAGAGCAAAGAAACATACTGAAAACTAGGGGTGGGAATCACTAGTGGCCCAACGATACAACATTATCACAATACCCGGGTCACGATTCGATAGTATTGCAATTTTAAACATTTTGCAATACAGAGAGTATTGCGATACCATGAATCTCGATATATTGTGATCTTTAGCATTTTTTCAACTGTTTAGCTGATTTAGCATTAGTGTTGCCCTCATGTTCGTTGTATTTTCGCAGTATTTTCTGGCAAACCAAAATGTGTCATGTTCACATTTTACGGGCCCCGCTTGCATTCTTTCCCCTGGTGCTGCCATGTTTGTTGTACTAACTCTCTCCTGCACCTCTGCCGACCTCACTGGACAAACAATTGATTTTATTTTTCCATTGTCATAGACTTCAGTTGATATTAGCAATTAATTTTAAAAAATTGATACTTGGTGTACGAGACAATACGATATGTCATCAGACAAAATATCACGATACTATGCTGTATTGTTTTTTCTCCCACCCCTACTAAAAACCCATCTTGGTGGAGATGTTTTCTCCGACCAGCCTCTGCATGAGTTTGATCCACCTAGAAGCACCACCATTCATAAAGTGTGACAGCCCCCACCTGCCATGCACATGTCTGCCTCATTCTGTCTTATCACTTTGATCGGCCCATAATGAATGTTTGACCAATCACTGTCCGAGAATTGTTTGAGAAGTCCTGCTTTTCCCAATCACTTTGGATGCTGTGATTGTGAAATATATTTCAATTGATGCATATGGAACAGTCTATCTGGCATGTTAGGTTAAGAGGCAGTAGAGGGGGCTCAAAATGTTTTGGCTTCACCTCTTTGGAGCTGCGATATTGTCCATCCTTTTTAGAGTCGGTGATGTACCTCCTTTCCTGCTGTCCACTTTGACTGACTTTATGCTTTAAGTGTTTATCTCTTTAATGGCATTCTCTTTTGAAACACAAGGTCTTATTTCAAATAGAGCACTGAGGAAGTAAACACTAGAAGAAGCACTCTCTTACTTCCTCTGAATGTTTTCACATCACAGATGGAGGATAAAGGCTTTAAAAAATGAGCCCTTGAGATAAAACACAAGACTTATATGGGCTGAGTTTAGTGTGGCACTCAAATAAAAAGTAAAGAAGAAACAGAGGGAGGGGGTCGAATCGATATGTTTAGACAGAGAGCTCATTGGTTGATGAATGTCTGCCCTGGAGCATTGCAGCATTCATCTGCCCAGCCCTAACTCATTCATCACTTGTTTACTGAGCTCTATAAAATGTAGATTACGTGCCTTTTTTTTTATCATATGTAGTCTCGTACAGCTTTACAAACCTGTGATGAGCAACAGATTTTTTCATGCAAGACTGATCTTTGGTGATTCAGTAAGCGTGATCAAATGCTGTCATGATAATCTCTCCTGTTATTTGTGCAACCTTCTCTTTAATGCATGGTAGATTGGTGCACTTCAGTGATGGCAGATGTCATGCCAACTGCTCCTCCAGGCTGGTGTGTCATTAGATAAGTAACACACAGAAAAGGGGGCGGGATACACACCCAGTCAATCTGGCATTCATTTAACAAATGAGGTAAAACAACACTCTAAACAGCATAAGGTGGTACATTTCTTTGAGACAGGATAATACTTGAGAGTTGTAGTGATGATGGTACACCAGTCATTTTTGCCTGTTAGGACTATGACCATGATGGTCTTATTAACCTGATAACAGCCTATGAAAAAAGCAACTGGGATGAAATTGGAGGGCTTTGTATAAACACTCATGGGAGAGAGAGTTGAGTCGCATACATCATTTGAGGAGCTCCACCTGTTGAAAAGGCATCCTGGTTAAATTTCTTTTCCCCCTCTTCTGGAAATCTCTCCCCTCCTCCTCTGCCTGTTTCCCTCAGCAGCTTTACTTCTTCATCCAGGATATCCTTGGCATCCTGTTGATAAACATAGAGGTGAATTAGAGCTTCATTCACCTTTTTATGTAGCTCAATCTATTATGATGAATCCATTGTGCAAGCAAAATTCAATTATGTAAACACAGTGAATCGCTGTATTCTAAAGCTGTGGGGACATATGGCTCTTATCACTGATAAATAAGGACACTAAATATTGAAAGTTGTTGTTGTGGTATCATGCTTTAGTTAGAAGATCATTTGGTCCTCACTGAGTGTGTTAGAGTTAAGGAGGTTATACACTGACATGGAGACTACAGACTACAATGGGAGGAAAACAAACTTACTGTGCATTCAGAAAGTATTCAGACCCCCTTCACATCTTCAGCTGTGTTTTGTTGCAGCCTGAAAACCATCGCTGCAGCCCTCCACCGATCTGGGCTTATAGCAGAGTGGCTAGACAGAAGTCTCTTCAGTGCAAACGTATGAAAGCATGTGAAAGCCTTGGTCAATTGCAGGGCTGACATGTAGAGACAGACAACCAGACACACTCACACCTATGGCCAATTTAGAGTCACCTAATAATCACTTGTCTTGAACATGTCATTGGTGGTGGGAGGAAGTCGGAGTACCTGGAAAGAACCCATGCATGCATGGAGAGAATGTGCAAACCCTGCACAGAAAGGCCCTGACCAGGAAGCGAACCAGGACCCTTCTTGCTGTGAGGCAACAGCGCTAACCCCTGTACTGCCATGCAGCCACCAAACCATTGTGTGTTTTTACAAACCTTGTGCTTCTCTGGTGCACCTGTCACACATTCAGGTGTTCAGAGACCTCTTCAGGATATTCAAACTATGCTACAAATTACACATTTATTTAAATTTAAGCTAAACCAGAGAAGGGAGAGAGGAGAGGGTTTCAGATTATTTTTCACTACTTGACATGATGCATATGGTACATGGTGGCAACTGTAATAGCACGGCTTCATCTAATGTCTTTATTAATACAGCATCCATACTCTATTCTGCACTGTGAGCACAATCATGATATCAGTATTAAAAAGATTACATTTTTCAAGCCATTGAAAAGCTTTCAAGCCATTTACTCCATACTGATTACACCTGCTTTCAGCCACTCACTGGCTTGAACTGCAGACTCTGACTGACGTCACATATATTCCCTCTGTTCTCCTCTTAGAAAGCTTAACTTTGAACAACACATTTGTTATTCAGTTCAAACCACTGTCCGGACTTAAACTTGAAAAACACTTAAGTCTTACAAAATGTTAATGAGACTTTTATAAGCCTCTACAGCCTACAGCAGATAAGTGTAGCAGCTCATTCAACACATCCTGTTGGTGTTTGCCTTGTCCTTGCAAGGCACAGGCTTTGTAAAGGTAAGACTAAAGGCTTATAATGCTGTGACTCTTAGGCAGACTCACATAATGCTTAGAAGTTAAATTGAAATCCTGATTTTTGGGCAGCAAGTGTGCTGACTGTATTGAGTGTAAGGACAAAAAAAAGAAAATCTCAGGAAAGTTTTCTGTTGGCCCAATTATGTCTTTGTAAACACCGTACAAAGCTTACAATAGACAGAAACAGGCAGAGTGTGACTAAAGCAAATACCAGAACATGGTCATTCCCTGACTGGCTGAATAGTTAAACACGACTTTGAAAACAAGGTTTAACAATGTCACAGCAGGAGAGCTTGAATGCTGAATCAATTATTGGTGAACAATCAAATAAATATACTTAATATAATTCACCGTTATTTAATTTTGAGTAAAATAAGGGGCACAATATTTTGACTCCAGCTTTGAGTATGTTTTAAATTTTTTATTTTTTCATGGATAAACATGACATTCAAGGACACCATCCTCAGTTTGTAAAACAGTGATCAAAGTTTCCCATCTTATTTTCATATTCCATTTGCACTTATGATGAAATGAAGGCCTGAAATTAACACATTAAATTTATTCAGCCCATTTACCATGTGTTTTGTTGTCTTTGTAGGCATGCAAAGTTAAGAGACCTTTGTGGAGCTGCAGCTGGATGCTTATCATCATAGCATCATCCTGCTCTCACAGTGATGGAAAATAAGGACGCTGCTGCACCTTTCCCTCATTTCATTAAAAAAAGAAAGAAAAGTTACAGATGGCTCAGCCAACAAGTCACAAGTAGTTCGTATTGTAAGACATCAAGCATTTCTATCTTTCACCATTCCTTCTAGCCAAGGCTGGAGTGGGACTCATTTTCAGTTTAATGGCTCAGACCAGCTTAGTTTATCTCACAGCCATTACTAATGATAAATAGTAGTAAAGTAATACCTATTTTAATTATAAAAACGTTCAATTATGTTTAATTTCAAAAAGCATTAAATGTCACTTTTAGTGTTCAGGTACAGATATTCTGGAACCAATTTAATCATTTGCAGTTGTACACAAATTGTAGGACAACAGCTAGTCTGGGCCTTGTGTGTTACTGACAGCAACAATTCCTCAGTACTGAGGCCTGGCATTATTCCTGACACAAAAATAAGTTAAGAAATTGTAGAGTTATTTTCTCAAGTCAATCAAATCCAGTTTCCACTGCTTAAAAAGTGAATAGAAACCTACAATTTTATTTCATAGTTTTGACAAGGCATATTTCATTGTTATAATCTTGCCATGTCACTCATTTATTTTTAATGAAGGGTTATAAAGTTGTAAAGCCTTTTAGTTTAAAAAGTCTTCCCTCCATAGAAACCAAACTTTGTCAGGAACACCCTCATAAATTTTACCATTTAGTTTCAAAATGGACAGTTTTACTGAAGGCTCTGCTCAAAAGATGCTCCCTGAGTTAGTCAAGCAGCATGCTTTGACTTTCCATTGAGTGCAACTCTAGAAACCCCCGTATGGATGGATACATTAATGACAATATGGACTGAGTAATATGAAATTATTTCAAAAGCAATGAATACATAGTAGCATGAATCTCACTATGAGGGCGCAACAAGGTTTATGCTATAAAGGAGGAGGCTGGGGTGGAGGAGGTTAAACCTTGCCAGCAGCAGCAGAAGTGTGGTGCATGAGCATTAATGTAAACAGAAATTCATGAGAAGTATGTCAACTAATGTGTTAAGAGAGGGAGCTGCCATAGGCTGTGGTCTGTACATAATTTAATCCTGGATTAGACCTCTGACCTTTTTCTCTGTTTTATTTATAAAATGTGTCTTAGTCTGTAATGTTTGCAATGTGGTTATTTCAATAACTTGATTGCTCAACTTTGTTTATGAATAAAGTTGATTCTTTTTTAATCCAAATTTGTAAATATGTTTAAATAGCAATTTATGGCATTTCCTTTCTGAGATATACGGTGTCTCAGGTGCACGGTCTGTGAGAGTGTTCGCAGCCAGACCCCTCTGGGATATTTTGGTAAAAGAAAACGTGATGGAATGAAAGACAAAGGTTAAACATGGCATAAAAGAAAGAATACCAGAACATGGATGCCTAATAATGTGGTTTATTTCTGTAATTATAGACCCCAAAGTTTACTTTCAGCCTCCTGCGTACTTTGCACTGTGATGAATATACGTATTTTTTTCGAAGATGCCATTCAGGATTTGTGGATAAAAGAGTCAATAGAATGAAAAAATACTGATACACATGTGATAGAGCTGTCAGTGTACACACTGTAACTGAAAGCAGAAGGAATAGTAAAGGCTTGTATGAATGTAGGTGTGAATATGTGCTGCCCCCTCCTCTTGAACAAACTGTCCCTGGAGGCTGCTGCAGGGTCTCTTTGGCCTTCATATAATATCAATGAGCAATTCTTTTTCCTGGCAATGAAGCTCCCAGAAGTATAGTACCAAGGTAACCAAATATTTATTCCTTCTCCCCCAATGCCATTCAATTCAGCATTGCACAGGCTGCATCAAGATGTTAGTTCCATCTCAGAAGGGGTCCACTAGATAAAGATCTCTTTCTAATGCCCTCATAATGAATCCCTCCTTTTTCTGACATAGCTGTGTCCTCAGTCTTACTATAAAGTCAGCTGTCAGTGCCCTGATCCTGAATCATTTAAAGAGCACAAAGAAAGTTCAGTGTTCTTTCATCTTTGGTTGCTATGACAAACAAATTACTCAAAACAACATTCAGCTGCATATGTTCTCAGGAACATTTCACATATTTCTTTGAAAGCGAAAGTCTGAATCATTATGCAGCTTGATGTTTGTAACATGTATTCACCGTGGATGTTACCCCTTACATTATGCTGTTATGTAAACTACTTCTAGAGGCTCTCCACAACTAAATGTTGACATTGGCTACATATGGAGCATCTGTTTTATTTCTACTTCAGTCATTGGAGAAGAAATACACAGCCTTACTTACAGACAACACCATCCATCCATAGACCATCCATCCAACCATAGACCAACCTTCCACCCACCATAGTCCAACCCCCATCTATCCATAGACCATCCATCCATCCATAGACCAACTACCCATCCATCCATCCATGGACCATCTATCCATCCATCCATAGACTTTCCATCCATCCATAGACCATCCATCCAAACATAGACTGACCTTCCATCCATAGTTCAACTCCCATCCATACATAGACTATCCATCCATCCATAGACCATCCATCCATAGACAAACCACCCATCCATCCATCCATGGACCATCTATTCATCCATCCATTGACTATCCATCCATCCATAGACCTTTTATCCATCCATCCATAGACCATCCATCCATCTATCCATCCATCCATTCATCCATCCATCCATCTATCCATCTATCCATCCTTCCGTCTTCCAGCGTTTCTGTTAAGGGTCGCCATAGACTGGAGTCGGTCCCAGCTGTCATTGGGCAAGAGGAGGGGTACATCCTGGACTGGTCGCTGGCCAGTCACAGGGCTGACATGTAGAGACAAACAACCAGTCAACCCAGTCCATTTAGAGAATTAATCTAACAAGCATGACTTTGGACTGTGGAGTATCTGCAGAAAACCCATGCATGCAGAGGGAGAACATGCATACTCTACACGAAAACACTCTGTACGACAGGGATTTGGACCATGAGCCCCCTTGTTGTGATGCAACGGTGCTGACCCATGCAAACTATGCAGTTACCATGTGTTATAGTAATATGTTAAATCAAGAACAGTATGATTTTCTATTGAAATAAAACTGGCTTTGAGGACCAGTTAGCGATTCAAACTGTTTTCTTTTTGCACTACCAACCAACATGTATCAATGCACTATGCAATATCTAGCCTATATATCCTATAATTAGCTGAAAAGGGTTCTTATTATGTCTGATTAGTGGCGGCTGCAACACCCAGCTTCTACAGTATTTTTTTGAATAGTAAACTTCAGATGACATCTCATAGCTGATTTACCCCCTGAAAGAAAATTTTAAGTAATTTCAAACATTGCCGTGCGCCTCATTACAATGAGCCATTCACATTAGTTTGACTCAAGGGAAGTCTGTGTGCTGTGCCGGGTTCTAGTGCTCCTGTCCTGGGGCAGCTCTGATGGGGGATGGACAGATACAGCAGGGAGACTGGGAGGTGAATTTATGATCAGAACACATAACAACAAGCACCACCAGAGCAGGGTGTCTCAAGGGACTCTGCCCTACTGTGTACTTTCCAAACACACAACTTTATGCTGTGTTTAGCTCCAAAATATGGAGTCTATCTCTCATGCTGACTAAGCCATGCAGCTACTGCGATTGAAGTGGTCAGGCCTGAGGCAGGGGGATCTTGGCAGGGAAAGTGTCACTCTTTGATGATACTAATGTCAGCTCAGTGATATGCAGCAGGATTAGCCTGGATTTTGGCTGAAGGGATGACAAAGGCATGCTGGAGAGAGGGATGTGTTGTACAGAAGTGATTCACCTCAGCAGCATTGGCTTTAACCACCCTGGGGCTGCATCACAATCCCCCCACAGCTGTGTTGGCCCAAAGCCGAACATGACATAGAGTCATCATCACTGTGATTTTGTTTTTATCAAAGAGACAGGACAATGAATGGAACAAAGATGAGAGAGTGGGGAATGACATTAGGGAAAGGAGCCACAGGCCAGACACGATTAGGGGCCACCTGCATACAGGGGGAATGACATAAGTGCAAGGCAATCTGTGTCCCTCTCTGCCTTGATTCTAACAAATGCTCTGTCAAGCTATGCTGGTTTCCCAGTTAAATCATAGATCTAAACAAAACATCCATGCCTTCTGTCCTTCTATTCCTAATTCCTTAAAGGCTACTTCAGAATTTTTGGAGTTGGGTTGTATGAGGTACTTGGCAATAGTAGTGGCAAGTACCTCCAGTGATTTCAGTGAGCACTGTCCCTTTAAGAAGACTAACTGGTTGTTCAGACCATAGACATAATAAAGAGTAGACGCCACATTGGCTGCTGGGGCGCAAGAGATACGGCCACCATGATTTCCATGATTTCCCTAAATCAATCAATCAGTCTATCAATCTATCCATCTATCTATCTATCTATCTATCTATCTATCTATCTATCTTCATTTTTTCTTTCATATATAGATTTTCATTTTTTCTGATATATAACTTCTGTCTATTGTGTTATATCTTTTATATTGATATATAATGTATTCATATATTGTTTCTTCATTTTTCAACTTACTAAAATAACTGAGTAGTACACAATCTGCTTCTGCTTCCCTATCATATATCAGTGTTTATATATATGTGTGTGTATAAATATATGTGTGTGTGTGTGTGTATATATATATATATATATATATATACAAACACGTGTATATATATATATATATATACACACACGTATATATATATATTTATATATATATAATTTATTTATATATATCGTGTGTGTGTTTTGCAAAATACCTAGCATACGTCACATATATCAAATATCAGAATATTCTATAACTATGAATATTAAAATATGTTGAACCATGTGTCCTGTATCATACCTACATGTATGACGGTTGCAGAAAAAAGTCAGCTTAATATTCAGTGAGTTATGATTGTTTAAATGTGCTGACACTTCATTGCACCTGCCAAACAGATTACACTGGGTGGAGCGGGTGACCAGACCAAGATGGCAGCCCCACGGCACGTCAGTGCTAATAGGTAATAGCAGTCGATGCTATTATGTGTATGGTTCTGACAGGGAAGCTAGGCTATACAGTGCTACAGATGAGTACACTTTTTTCTGCGTAATTTGGCAAGTTTTAGATAAAATTGGCCAAAAAGCAATGTTGGCTAAACACATGCTCTATCAGAAATTTTTCAAGCGTTCTATTTTTGCACAGAAAGCCTCTGTCGTTGGCACTTTGGCAATGCAAGCATCGGCTACATGCTCTCCCTTGTCAGCATATCTGATCAGCTGTTTTGGTCTGTCGGCTTTAACAGAGACAACAACAAAACTAATGCTAGTTCTTTCAGCTCTGTTTTCCACTTCAGCAGCTGACACATTGTTTTCACAAGGTAAACATATTGTGCTGACTGTAGCTTGTCTTTATTCCTCTATCAATTAGAGGAATAAAGTGACAACCATAAACTTACCTGGATGACAGATTTCTATTCATATCTTCTGGTCGGGGATGGGGTCGGTTTCTCTCATTTGTCTTCAGAAAGTTAAAGAAGGTTGGTAAATCACCAGTGTTCTGTAATGCAGGGAACTCTGGATGGGGAGTGATGCAGGCTGCAGATGTCTTCAAGTCCCTTTTCTCTATCAGAAATGTCCTGAATAAGTGTTTGGAAGTCTCACCTGTGACAACAGTAGCTCTCCACGTTTGTGGGCATGGGCTCACAGTTTCAACACCTCTACCTCCAGGTAACATGCTCTTCAGTTTCTCTCCTCTCTTTTCCTCTTTGCTGAGTCTCCATCTGTAGAAGTGATACCTCTATACTCTGGCTCATAAAGTATCCCCTCTATCCACAGTTAAGGAATAGTCAGCATCACAGGAGTCTAAATGGCTCTCTCTTTTTTTCTAGTTTTAGCTTAGTTTGCTGAGGTCATTCATTTAACCTTTATTTGAATCTCACTGAATCCATAAGAGCATGCTCTTATTTTCAATAATGTCAAGATTAGAAAACAAGATGAACATCACCGTGTCTGTGGAATTTTGAGCATGAGCCAGTCACTGCATTGTGTGGAGTATTGATTGTGAGACTGAGACAAAGATGTGATGTGTGATGGCATTTTGCCAATCAAGGCTTTATAGATGAATTAAAACCAATGTCTATCACGTCTTACAGTTTGAGGTGCCTGTCCACTTTTTTATCTAAAATGCAATGATGAGTAGAGGAACTGTCACCAGTAATAAATCTGAGGGCTGAGTGATAAACGGAATTTAGGGGAGCCAGAGTGGTGGCAGAGGCATTCCTGTAAATAATGTCACCATTGTCTAGGGCGGATAAAAAGATAGATTCAATTTTAAGTTTTTGCTGAGTTTTGGGAAGTGAGATGTGTTTCTCAAGGGGAATCTGATTTTTGTCATAGTTTGTTGGCAAGTGTATCAATGTGGAATTTAAATGTGAGTTATTGGTCAAGCCAGACACCAAGATATTTGTGGTGATATGAAAGTTATGCAGGTTGTAACTAAGCTCTCTAGTTTTGAAGAATAACATAAATTTGGAAAGTCTTGCTAGAGGATCTCAATGGCTGAATGTGCGATGTAAGCAAAGCAATACAAAACTGTGTCGTCGGCATAAAGGCGGATGTTCTTTTCTAAAACAACGATTGCTGACAGATAGTCCTGGAACAATTTGCAGGATTCAGATTCAAAGCCAACCTCTCTTAGCCTACAAGTGAGCAAAGCGTGGAGAACAGCTAAAATCTACAACTCTCTGAAAGAGTTTCCCCATTGACTTCTCTGTTGAAGCCGCAGCCCTAAACAGCTGATCAGGAGAGAACAATAAGCTAAGGTGGAAGAGTACATAGGCAAATATTGCATGGCAAAATAGTGCCAAACACAGAGGCTTTTCTGTGGAAAAATAAAATGCTTTACAAATCTCTGATAGAACGTACATTTGAGTCAACACTGTTTTTACAGGATCATATTGTCTGCATGTTAATGCTGTCAACCACCCATCTCTGACCCTGATTGCAGGTTAACGTCCATATGCCTGGCCTGGTTATGCAGTGCAAACTTAACTCCATTTTCTGGATAGAAATGCTGTCAAACTGCTCTACTCCAGCAAGATGCCATCTGTCCACTGTGCTGGTTTAACTGGAGCTTGAGTTCCAGTGATAATGCATTCAGCCACCTGCCCATCTAGTGGCAGGTGGCTCTGTTTCAGCTTAGAAACAACATTTCACTGTGGGACTGATTTGGTAAAGATTTTGATCATTAGTTTAAGCTGTTAGTAATTCTGTAGATTCTTATTCAATAATGAACGACATATATCAAAAAAAAGGGAATTGTTAATTGAGCATAGCACACAACTGCCTGAAACTGTCAAAAGAAGCCGTGGTAGTGTGTTAGGGCAGAGATTATCCCTAGTAGCGTTCCAACAACTCTCGGTGATCCCAGTTCAGTCATCACTGGGAGATGTTGTTTATGTTTAGACTCTGCTACAAATATCTTGTTAGCACCAAATCAAACAGAAAGAACCAGGCCACCTCTTCAAAGTGAGGAGTCACCATGGAGACCAACCAACTCGGTTTAAATTGTCTGCTGTGGCCTTTTTTCTCTTTTGTCATTGTCTCTTCAGACGCAGCAGCAGCACAATGCTTCCTTTCCTCGAGCTGTCAGCAGTGTGTTCCTCTACTGTCCTCTCACAAAAGACAGCCTGTCTTGTTTGGTACTTGTCCTGAAAACCTTGTGGCTGTGGGAGATTTTTCTCTGAAAGAGTTTCCCTGTTGCCTTTGGATGCTTTTATAGACATCCATTTTAAACAAAAAAAAAAGGCAAGTCTCTGGTAAATCTGACAACTTGTGATTAATCCATTCTTTTGTCTATATTTAGCTTAATACATACAGTCAGTGCTATATCTAAAAGTTAAGGGAACTTCTGATTTATGGCATTTTGTCAATTTATTTTTGACAGCAGCTCAGGAAAGTTAGATTTTTGTGTTATTTGATGCAGCTTTGCAAAGTTTAGAAAACTTCTTTTGCTTACTGAAGGCTGGATCCACAAAGAATAGATTGAAGCGGCCAATAGCACCAGGATTTGCACAGAATCAGTGTGGTTTGCCTTTGTCTAGCACCTGATTCACTGAAGGATTTAACTTATCATATATCGGTGCAAATACGCCTTCAAAGATTGGCAGCTGAGCGTACTTTCCTTGTGTATTGCCACAAGCCATCATTCAAATCAGCAGCTTTGTGCTGAGATCTCAGACATGACAAATGACAGTCAGACAGAAAAAAGATACTATAATTTTTCAGCAAAGAACTCTGAGTGAAACTCAGTGTTTCCCCAAATAAGATAATCATGTGTGACTACACGGAGATTGGATGTACTCCATACAGGAGCATAATGTAGAGGTGTATTACTTATACGGAGCTTCCTGTGGTGCTGAAAGTCAAGTCAGTCAGGAACACTCTCTTCATATATCTAACCGTTTTATTGCAAAATCAGTTTACAGTTTTACTTCACGGAGACGTCTCTACTCAAAAATGCAGTCAAGCAGCATGGTTTGATTTTTCCAGAGAACACATAGCTAGAAACCCCCATATGGATAGATACACTAATGATAATGTGTACTGAATACAATAAATTAGTTCAAAAGCAGTTAATACCAAACAAGCATGAATCTGAATATGAGGGTACAACAAGCTCTATGCTATAAAGGAAAACGCTGGGGTGGAGGAGGTCAAGCTTTGCCAGCAGCAACAGTGTGGTGTATGAGCATTAATGCAGGCAGTGATTTGTGAGAAGTTTGTTTTATTTAAATGGGCTGTGTTGAGAGAAAGAGCTGTGATTGGCTGTGGGAGCTGGGAGGTGACCATTGGGATCAGCTGGCCATTTCCTGATCACGGCTGGGCGTATGACTACCGTGTCCTGCATGAAAACCTAAGCATTATCGAACAATATGTACTGAAGGTCCATGTGGAATTTATGAACTGTGCATATCTAACCAATCACAGTTGGTCTATTCCTACAGCACAGCTGATGTAGAAAAATAGGCGGACACTCATATTTGCTGCAAACAGTCATCATATAGGTGTCACACCCCGTTATATTTTCAGATCTGTGCACCTATTTACAGATCTGTGCACACAGTTGCAAATCTGTACACGCATTTTCAGATCTGTGTGCGTATTTTCAGATCTGTACACATATTTGCAGATCTGTACACGTTTGTGAATTTGTGCATGCATTTGCAAACTTATCTTTGCATTTTCAGATTTGTGTACAGATCTCTGTATGCATATGCAAATAGTTCTGCGACAATACTAGCTCAATATACTGACACCACTGTTGCCTTCACAACCCACACCTTCTCTGGCTCTTCCTTCAGCCCTTGGTATTTCTCAAGCTTCTCGTGTTCCTTCTTGTTGATGTTGCCCTTGCTTGGTATTTCTGCATCTATCATTACTGCTGCTGTCTGATGATTATCGACCAGCACCATGTCAGGCTTATTAGCCATCACCATCTTGTCAGTCTGGATCTGTAAGTCCCACAGGATCTTTGCTCAACCATAGTATAAATACGCATATGATATAAAAGAGTTCCACTAGCATGAATATTAATGTAAGCACAAAAACAGTGGTTTTGTCTGTATAGTGTAGTTTTGGACTAGTTTTAGTTAATTAAAACAGCTTCTGCTCTCTCATATTAAGGGTTTTTACAATTAAATCACCGTTTACTTTGACTCCTTGATGAAAACAAAAGTTACTTTTCATTAGGAGTTGTTGTCATCAAAGATTCATTTTAGCTGGTCTTAGTCTTGTCTTCCTCATGGCAAAAAGGTTGTCCAGTAACATTTTTAGTCATGGTTTTGGTGGACAAATTTAACACTGGTAAGGAGGATCTGATGGAACAAATCACACTTTCTAAAAGGGACCCTACTTGATAAGGCAAGTTAATCTTAATGAATAGATTTTAGTGTCTCTCTTATGTATACTGAAGAAAAAAACTCCCTAGATATCTGTATACGGAGAAAGGCTCTGGCGGCCCCTACTGTTTCCAAGCATTCATTGGCTATCAAATCTTTACATATGAACATGATCACACTGAAATCATGAAGATGTTACTCTGAGTGTGAATCAGAGAGAATATACACCGAGGCAAAAAGATGGGTGAAGCTGTTATTATAGTGTCGTATTAGTGTGGTCATGTTCAGATTTGATGGTGGACTAATGCATAGGAATAGTCATGCCAATTACCTTTGAAGAACTGCAATGGTATTATCAGGCTCTCATATTGAGATCAGTGAGTGCTTTAATGTAAAAACTTGTGCTTGGTGTGAAAAAAAGTAGAAAAAGTTTATCCGTCAAATATGTTTGCGTCAGTCTGTGGAGTCTTCTGTTCTGCGAGTCATTGCACCACTATTAAATGATCATTTATTCAACAAAGCTAAATCTTGAGCACACTTCATTATTGACTTCTGCAACATTCAGGCTACTTGAGTGGAGCTGTATATCTTATTAGTTAACACTTAAATGTCCTTCTTAGTGCTCTCATGTTGTCTCATTATAGAATCCACATACTGTTTCTGGTGCTTGAACTGCCTTACCAAATGTTCCAGTGTTTTGATCAGCCTCTTTTCTACATTTCTAAACACTCGTGATGTTCCCACTAATGCAGAGATGGTGTATCGTGTTAATGGTTGAGAGGCGGATGATGACGGCTTTGGCCTTTTTTAAAGTGAGCCACAAGATGACCACTCGAGCACAATGAATGTTCCCAGCTTTCAGATGAACTCATTGAGCCCACTGTCTATAACTCTTCACTGATCTTCCCTCACTCACGCTCTTCATTTAACAAATAAAGCCATTTTAATCTGTTGAATACATTATCATCCTCTAAAGACTACAAATAACAGGATGTGTCAGCGGTGCAGCAGAGTTCTTTGAAAAACTGGTGAAAAGAAAGAAAAGATGATGTTTGAAACACATTAGATTTGACATTTAGGCTTTTATGATCATACAGCAGAGCATCTAAGCAAACAGCAGCGATGTTAATGGTTTAAACTCAGTGGCCTCTGTCAGTCAAAGCTGTTTCAGACTTCTCGTTACTGTACTTGTTTCTGAAGGACGCCATTTGGTTTGTAGTGCGCCAGCCTTGCCGTGTACGATATGTCATGAAATGCTAATGTGACATCTTCATGTCTTTACACTAAAACAGTGATCCAGGGGACTTTAATAATAATGATTCTGTGTGTCAACATCAGTGATGTCCACCCACGTCCAAACAGGTGGCATCCTTCAGGAGCAGCTATCAAAACCTCATGAATAACAATGTGTGCCCACTTATATTCTGTTAGCATCACAGCATGTTGAAAAAGAATTCCTTTAGAATAAGATGCAGACAGATGGATGGATTTACATTCCCAGATCTGATGCAGTCTTAGACAAAAGTCCTGCAGTGGATCCTACCTTTAGAGATTTAATGTTTTTGGTTGCTGAAACACAAGATGTTTTGAATCAACGTTATCATCAATATCCAGGAGAAAGACTTTGTTGCTGCTGAATTGTAATGCATGATTTAAAGAGCTGCCTAGCCTCAAATATTTACTCTGTTTACTTACTTCAGAAGGGTGAGGAAATTTTTAGAGAACCAGGAATTACATTGCTAAGCTGCTCACCATCACCTTCAAACTGTAACCTAATAACTAGGGACCCCCACTGTACCTGGTGATGGTTGAACAGAGCCATGGACAGAAGACAAGGCCATCCATAAGGGGGGATAAAGGGGAGAGCTATCTGGGCCCATGGAGTCAGCAAAATCATAATCCTTTGTGAAGTTAAGCTGTGATATCCATATTTTTTTTCCTGAATAATAACCACTCTTATCAAAGCACCAAGTATCTTTTTCATGCATTTTTGCCATAATATAGTAAATATCTATCCATATCTAAAATGTAAATCCCTTTTCTGAAAAAAAAATAATAATAAAATGGATAAAGATTGGTGAAAAATGTGGTGAAATGGGATTTTAAAAGTAGCAGAAATTTATTAAAATTGGATCAATTTAGAAAGAAGAGGCCAAAAAGTAGCCATAATGGATTAAAAGTGGCAGAAATTGGCAAAAAGGTGGTGAAAGGGGATAAAAAATGGCAGAAATTAGATAAAGTGGCAAAAAAATGTTTGGAAAATATGGTGGAATTGGATTACAAAGTGGAAAACGTGTCTTTAACAGGCAAAAATGTGTTAATTTTGAAAAAAAGGGTTAAACTGGCAAAATGGGTGTAAAACACTGTTGAAATAAGTGGTGAAAGGGGGTTAATAGCGACAATAATAGGTCAACAGAGACAACAGTAGCCGAAAAGGGGCAACAATTAGTTTAGAAGTGGCAAAAATGGGCAAAAAAAATGGTGGAAAGGTTTTCAAGAGACAAAAATGTCTTTAAGTGGAAAAAATGGCAGAGAAGGTGGTGAAATTGTATTAAAAAGTGGCAGAAACTGGTGGGAAAAGTGATGAAAACTGGTTGTAACTGGTAAAATATAGTATCAAATTATTTTAAGGTATCTGGCCACGCCCTCTCAGTGTGTCACAACCCCCATGTTGAGAACCACTGGTTTAAGCAACCAACTCATTTTAAAAGCTCTCTTACAGCTATTTTTTTTAGATTTCACATATTTTGAGAGAATAGAGACAACAATGCAAAGCACATGCTGTACACAAAGAAATCTTTATTTTCACAACATAAGAACTTTTTTGAAGTTGCTTGGATGTAGAAAGTTATAAAGTTTTTAAATAAATGTTGCAAAGCTGTATGCTGTTACAGAGAAATGAATCACTGCAGTCTCTAACCCTTTCTCCAATCCTCCCCCACCCCCTGACAACAACATTTCAGACTAAGTGGATCACAGCAGCACCACAATCAACTCTCCAGCACTTAAAGGTGTTTCATTTGCTTTCATATCAAACAGTCAAGCCATTTACAGGTTTAATATGCAACATTCTGGATATTCATTTAACAAAAATAAAATGACCAAATGTCAATAGACTGTGAAGCAATCATTTTCAAGACAGTGTAGTCAAACTCCCTCTGGGTTTGTTGTTCTCAGCTTGGTGTTCCCATGGATGTGATGGTACTTCCTTCAGCCTGTTTGAGTTTTTTGCCCTGAGGCTTGCAAACATTTTTCTTTTCCAAGTGAATTCCTCATTCACTTAACAACTTAGTGAGGAGGCAGGAAGTGTGATGGTCCCATTCACTCACAGACGCTGAGTCAATGGGCATAACAACAGAATGTTGTCATGAGAGTGTAGCTGAAGGAACGCCCACCAGGCTACACAAACCAGTGAAATCACTTAGCCTAAAAAGACCAACATATAAGACAGCATATGACTTCCTGATGCATGTTATTGCTTGAAGTCCATCATCGGATTTCTTTTTCGGATGTTTATCAGCACTCATCTGTTTCTCTTTCTCACAGAAACTCAGACTTCAGGAGATAGACAGGACAGGAGGGACGTGTGGGAAGTGTGGAGACTGACAGGGAGAGTGGGGATCATTTGAAAGTCACATAGTAAGACTTTAATTGTAATTCAAAAATGGAAACAAAGCAATAGGAGCTGAAAGCCGGATGAAAGAAAACGTTCAATCAGTGTTTTGTTAGCAGTTGTAAGATCATTCTGAACTAATTCAGTCTTACTCTGACTATTATGCAGCACAATGAGTTAGCAGCCCTGTAATTATATCAACACATAAATGACTAAAGATTCTTTCTGACTTAGACTGACAGGTGTAGTTGTTTCCATTGAGGTGAAGTGAATGAGCTTTATTGTGGTCTCTGGTTCCAGCATAAACCCTTCAGTCAGTGAACAGCGGGGCAGCTAACTGCTTATTAAAAAAAGAATGAGAACTGACAGCGGCTCTGCCTCCACAAATGAACAAATTTATCTCATTTATTTTTTTCTCTATTATTTGATACCATTTAATCACAGAGTTTATGTTAAAATGGTAAAAAGCTGAGCTAATGCAGGAGTGCAAAAAAATTCAATACAGGTTGGCTGCAGAAGAACCAGAAGTCACATAAAGACCCCAATGTATAATGCCAATTTTTAAAGTAAAATCTAACACACAACATGGACAAACGTATTTGGCCACACCCATTCCCACAGGTGTATAAAGTCAACCACCAACAGCAGGTTATGTATCACGGCCCCACCCACTGTTTCGGAATGTGTATTTTTGTGAGAAAGAGAACAAACGCCTTTATTATCGGTGGATTTTACCGGTAATATTTAATTTTCGGGATGATAAAAATATGTAAAATATATGCAATGTCGGCCAATAATATATCGGTGCTGATAATTATCGTGCATCCCTAGTGAAAATTAATGCAATTGTATATTCACCTTCCTCTGCAGTTTTATAAACACTGCAATTTTGTGTCAATGTTCAATAGTTGTTAAAATGAAAAAAAATGTTGCCAAAAATACACACTGGTAGTTTGGCAGTCATGAAATAGTTCCTCTTTAATGTTTCCAGCAGTAAGAAATAAACTGATGTGCCATATGTGCCCTAAATTTAAATGATTTCTGTTCAGTTGCTGCAAATCAAAACTCATTTTAAATTCCATCAGGTCAAAGAGAGAAACACAATCTCTGGGGCCGTGTTTGAAATCAGCCGTGAGCAGCTGCAAAAACAATCTTCCATATGACAACAAAAGACAGAAATATTATTCATGGAGTGTTGATGGTACATAAAACCCGATGGAAACTGAAAGCCACATTGGTATTAATTAAAGTGCTGCTGTAAAATAGGCCATCTGTTAATCTGAGTTTAACTCTGCGGTGGTGCAGTGTACATTCACTATCCTGTCTTTAGCACAAGGCTTCGGTCCCATGGGCCGTAGGCAGAGGCTGAGCCAGATGAGAGCCTGATCACACTGCTCAGCGATCCTCCAGGGACCCAAAAGAACACTGAGTTCAGTGTGGTCAGAGTTTTAATGTGCAATCGTCTGTAACGGCTTAAAACAAGTGCGTCAACTCCTCAAGAACTCCATGTGATTCCTTAAAAGCTGCAACAAACACAAAGTCAGTGAGAAAGAAAATAGCCTTGTCTTCTTTTATTCTTGTTCTTGAAGTTTATACCATAGTACAGCTGCACATGCTCAAGACAACTAATAAACTTGTAGCTATCCTGAAAAATAAATGTGCACTGCAGCTGACTGAGAATGAAACTGAACCCATAACAGTGACATACATGCTGTCTTCTCTGATACTTAAAGCTCACAGGAGCAGCTTTTAGCTGGTTATGAAACTGTGTGAAGTTAATATCTATGCCTCTCTTATTGTTTCCCACACTATGACTGAGATCAGCGTCCGGTATGTTCTAAATGTCCCTTTAATTTTGGTTTTGCTATTTTTATACCAGTCATCAACAGTACGTTGTAAAAAGTCACTAAAAAAACATGTCACTGCACAAAAATGTTAACTCAATTTTTAATATGAGGCATTACACCTCAATTAGTGCATTTATGCAAGGGACGTACAAATGAATGTCTGACTTTTTCAAATGATAAGATATTCGCAAATACAATTGGGTGGCTGTAAGTAAACCAGGGTGGCCCCCTCAAGTGTTGTGTATGCATGTGCGGGAAGCACTGTCTTTATTCACAAAAGCAAACAGAACCATCAGCATAAAGATTTATTATTACATCCCATCCATCCCTCTTCTTCCACTTATCTGAGGTCGGGTCATGGTGGCAGCAGGCAAAGTAAGTCTACTCAGACATCCCTCTACCGGTAACATTTTCCAGTTCCTCCTGAGGGATTCCAAGGCACTCCCAAGCCAGGTGGTCTATACATCCCTCCAGTCAGTTCTGGGTCTGCCCTGGGGTCTCCTCCCAGTTGGACGTGCCCGGTATACCTCCACAAGAAGGCGACCGGGAGGCATCCTGATCAGATGCTCGAACCACCTCAACTGGCTCCTTTCATTCCAAAGAAAGATCTCTCTACTTTGAGATTCCTCTGGTTGCCCAAGCTTCTCACCTCATCTCTAAGGCTGAGTCCAGAAACCCTCCTAAAGAATCTCATTTTGGCTGCTTGAATCTAGGATCTCTTTTTCAGGGTCATTACAGGGTCATTACAAATCTTGTCGTTCTGAAGAGTTCACTGACATCAAGTGTGGTACTGTGAGGGGTGCCACCACTGCAAAAAGATGCTTTATGAAAATCCATCCTTGCTGGAGATTCCACAGTCAACTGTAAGTGATATTCTTTGAAAGTAGTTTTTGGAAACAACAGCAACTCAGCCATGAAGTGGAGGACCATGTGAAATCAAAGAACAGAGTCAACGACTGCTAAGGTGCAATGGTTCTGGAAAGTCCCCGAGTCATCATAGCTTAAAAGTAGGACTATAAAGATATGGTTTGATAAGTCTGGTGTGAAGAACTTGACTGGCTCACACAGAGCCCTGACCTCAATCCCATGATCAACCTTTGGGTTGATCTGGAATGGAGATTGTGAGCCAGGCCTTCTCGTCCAACATCAGTGTCTGACCTCATAAATGCTCTACTAAATTAATGGGCACAAATTCCCACAGAAAAACTCCAAAATCATGTGGAAGCCTTCCAAAGAGAGTGGAGGCTCATAGCTGCAAATAGGGGTTATCTCCATATTAAAGTACATATGTTTGAAAACAATGTCATTACAGTCCCTGCTGATGTAATTGTCATGCAGTGAAACTTTAATAGGAGCTTTAGTAAACTTTTCTTTGTGGCTAGTGAAAGTTCTATCCAGACTTTGGATTACAAACAAAGGAGGCTGAGCTGACAATTAAAATCACTGTTTTGCCTCACTGAAGCTCCTTTCCACATATATTTATCACAAAAGAACAAAACAGAACAGGAATGCAGTAGCTCTATGATGGGTTTGAACTGACCCCAAATATACCCCTCATTCAAATGTTTCTGTCTTGAGAATTTTTGAATGGGTACCAGACAATATTTGATGTAGAGCTGTTTGTACTTGGATCGATACTTGAGCAAAAACTTGGTGAGAAGCAGACTCAGTGGAGAACGCAGCAACTTTTGTTAGCTCTTATAGAACTGACAAGAAAAAAATCGATCAGTTGGGCTTTTGTCTTTTACTGAATAGAAAAAATACAGTATAACTACTGTAACAGAGCCCCCTGTATGTGGACCAGTGTGTTTAGTAAGAATATTTGAATCAATAATACTTTGACCAGTTACATCATGTGCGGCCTGAAATACCAGTCTGTCATCTAAAAGCTTTAAGGCACTGGCTTCCTCCTACAGAAAGTACCCAGACTGTTTTAAGCCTGAGTGGGCGTTCAGAGAGTAAACAGCTCTGCTTTTAAACAACACAAGGAGAAGCTCCAGCACACCAACTTATTTCAGGTACCGATGAGTCATGAAATGCATTTTGGGAATTTTAAGTACACCAACAAACTATGTGAATACTTTGCACCAAAGCATTGCGCAACTCTGAGACTGGATTGTACAACCTGAGAGGTGGCAATTATTCTGTCTCTTCTGCATGGGTTGACTTCACCTGATGTGGTAGTACAACATAGAAATAATTGCTTTTATTTCAGTTAACAATGAAAACACAAGGCAGTTTTCTGCTACAGTTGATTCAAACTCAATGTTTCTTTCCAGATGACCCTGCAGTTTTTCAGTAATCTTGCTCATGCTGGCAGAGGTAGGGGTT
The DNA here is from genome assembly GCF_018320785.1 of Cheilinus undulatus. Classification (NCBI taxonomy): domain Eukaryota; kingdom Metazoa; phylum Chordata; class Actinopteri; order Labriformes; family Labridae; genus Cheilinus; species Cheilinus undulatus. The sequence continues at coordinate 39,709,320 of NC_054867.1, read as the reverse complement.
GTTTCATGCTCTGTCAGCACACGTTCAGTGCAATACAGTCGGCTGCTTCACCAGTTGTAATGGCTGGACTGACTCTGACATGGACTTGAACCTCTCTAAGCCATCGACTGCATAAAAGAATGGACAACTTGACAGAATCCCAGAACTAAAGCTAAAACACAGATGCCCTACTAGTCGTCAAACTGGTTTTAGTCTCATTTTTTTCTGTCAGTTTGGTTATTTATCATCATTACAATATTTTTTTCCATGCTTAATATTCTTTCCTCTCTCTGAAAAATTTATTATTTATTTTGGGCATAGACACCATAATAGATATGAGATAAATGAGGCACATGCTTTGCTCATTTGCCTCGCAAAGTAGATAAACTGGCCAGATTCCATGTCCATCTTGCAAAGCTCCAGTCTGAAACAATTGTACCAGTTCTGAAAACAATCCTGACCAATCAGCATCATTTGAGGAGAATGAGGCAGTAGCTATGGGTGGGGTTTATTTGTACTAAGAGGAGGGACCAATGGCGGCCACTGCTGTAGAGATTTTTGCACTTCTGCTGACTGGTCTCTGCATGAGTTTTATCCACCAAAAAACTCCACCATTCATAAACTATGACAGCTACTTTCAGGCTCAAGTTACTGCTGGGATTGTGCATGCCTACTACCTCATTTTGACTTGTCACTCTGATTGGCCTGTAATCAATGTGACAGACAGAGGATTTGTCCAATCTCTTCAGAGTCCTGCTCTTTCCAAACACTTTGTATGGGAGGTTTCCCATATGAATGTGAATATAGTAGGCTATGTCATGCAATGGATATATGAAACAGTCTAACAGGTTAGCTGTGCGTAATTAAGATTATCAGAAAAGAAGAGAATCATCAAGACATTACATTAAAAAATACTCACACAAGCATTTTATTTTCCATAACCAAAAGTATCTTCTTCAGACTGACCCCAGGTTTTTCTGCTGTGGACTTTACCCACCTGAGGGAAACATCACTAGCACAAGATATCAGCACCCATCACTGGCGTATTTTTGCTTCAGCTGCTGTGCAGAATCTGGAGGACACATGATGTCTGCCTGGAAATGCATACTGTATTAGCTGGTGTACTTTAAAGAAGAAATCAGATAATTACATGGACGTCAAAAAAAATCTTAGAGGTAGAATTCCTTGTTGCAAAAAGAGGCCACTGTCTTTGAGAAATAACCCTGTCTCTGAAATGATTCATTAGTTAAGTAAAACAAAGCCTTTTACAACATTATGGTCTATCCACCATCCATTTTCTACTCCACTCACCCAGTTTATGGTTGAAAGGGGAGCTTGAGGCGATCCCAGCAGTCATGGGGCAATAGTTAGGGTACACCCTGGACAGGGTGCCAGTTATTCACAGTGCTGTCATGAGCCCTGTTTCTATTTTGCGTTATCAATGTGTTTTGGGGAAGTGACTACACTTAAGTTCAATTCTTGACATTGGCAATAAGTCTTCAGTGATGACCTCCTATTGGAACTCACTTGCCCGCACGTTGTGAAAACAATCAAACTGTCTACAGTATGCATTGAGGTGTATTCACACAAAACAGTAAAGGTTAGCGCTTGGTATCCTATATAAATCTCTGTTAATGCAGTTTTTAAACATGGCAATACAGAGACAAACAAACATTCACTCCTACATTCACAACCAGTGTTGGGAAAGTTACTGAAAAATAGTAACTAGTTACAGTTACTAGTTACTGCATGCAAAAAGTAACTGAGTTAGTAACTGAGTTATTGCACTGTAAAAGAAACTAGTTACTTTGAAAAGTAACTCAGGTGTTACTTTTTTGCTTCAATCCTTATTATTGTACATATCACATTTATTTGTGTTTTTGTGGCAGTGTGAGAGGAAATAACTAAAGTCATTTAACATTGTAGCAATTATCATTACGTTGGAAAGTGGTGAAACAATAGAGCACAGTAGAAATTTTTCTCAGCTTTTGACACTGTTAAAGCATTTTTACACTGTATAGCAAGTCTTAAATAGATAGATATAGATAGATATACTCCATCGACAGAGAAAAGATTATAAATCCCAGCTGCTCTCTTAATGTCTTTCTGTATTGTGGTCCTGTCCCTCGTCTTTCTTTTTTCTGGTTATTTCTCTGAAGGCAGCAGACTATACAGCTTATGTCAGAAGTGTGTCTTCAACAACATACCTTGCTACCTGTCTGTTTAGTGCTTTTTTAGTGACACACTCTGCTGTCTGCTTTGAGGTTGCCAAAATTAGATTCACTCGTACGAAGTCAAATCATGATAAAACACTTCTGAATAGTTCATGCAAAGGTCTTTTGATAAGAAAACCTTTGTGTGGAGCTGTTTTATATAGATATTAACAATGAAAACGTTTAAATTAAAAGTTATTTTTTGTTATTGCATTTTGTTTGCGTGGATTTGGGGGTCCTCAGTGCCTCTATGATACAAGTAAGGGGGGCTCATAGGAAAAAAGGTTGGGAGCCCCTGGTTTAAGTCACTAACTTCAAGTCTTTCTTATACTAAATTATGGATTATAGAGCAGGGCCCGCTGTGGTGTAGGCAACTTGTTTGACAAGAAAATCAGTACAGAATCACAGCAATCCATGCCAGCAGCAGCTCCATCCTCTTCAGTTAATTGTCACTTGGCTGACAAAGCTTCATGATCTATAGCTCTTTTTTGTACAGATGAAGCACCCATATAGAACACCGCTGCAGTGTAACTATTACATTTATGAAAAGGGTTTGAGACCTTGGCCCCTTTTTTTTATTATTATATAAAAGAGGTCTAATTGCATCTGGACCTTTCTGCACAAATAAACTGCACACTCTGTTAACATTAGAAAATAGTTTGCTATCATTTTGTTCATGGTTATATTTTTTCAAGGTTGCCTTTTTGACCGGCAAACTCTACAGTGTCACATCTCATATTAAAGAAAGAAATAGTTAAAAAAAATATTGAAAGATTATTACCCTCATGACTTTACCTTTGTCGCTAAAATAACTTGTTTACCTGTATTGAACACAAAAATTCCTCATTAATTTCACTACCTCTACATCCACTCTAGCCTTGGTCTAAGTGTAGCCTGTTGCTTCAATTGAGAGAGAGAGAGAGAGGGAGAGAGAGAGAGAGGTGCAGCTTAGTATCTGGATGTAATTGTGCTATCTGCAGGGCTTCTGCTCGCTCTGTTTGATTGCAGTAAACAAACGTCTCTTTCAGTCACTGACAGCTGGACGCCAAAGACGCCCCCAGACAGCAAAACAAAGGTGATTTGTAAATTACAGAGCCTTGTTCTAGGTGAATTGCTCTCAGTCGTCGTGAGTGGTGGCAGAGGTTGAGTTATTTCATTTGGGCTGTAGTCGCTTGTCTCTCAGTGAAGCACAGGAGAGTAAACTTTAGGTTCAAATGCTTTTATTGGATGCCATCACCGGCGTTAAAACAATGCTAAACCCTTTTGTATTGTGCCATTTAAAGGGGCTGTCAGTGTTTGTGTATTTGCAGAAACGCAATTATCTACTCATGAAAGGCTTTATTTTAGATGGAATCAAACAGTTGTTCAGCCTGAACAGACAACTGGGTTATAGGTAGATGCATTTAGATGACTCTATTTTCTTCATTTTAAACCAGATAAAGGGTCAAAGTCATTTATCTCCTGGAACAAAGAAACAAACTGAGCCATAGTGAGCAGCATCAGTGAGAGCTGCATTTGTTCTCAGTGTTTTTGAATGCCTTTTTTATTTCAGAAAAACCTGTGGATAATTCAGTTCCTGAGCTCTGGAGGATCTTTTTGAGACAAGGTTTGCAAAGCTAAAGGTTTGAAATTCTGTTGCTTATGCTCATTATATCGTATGATAATGCAACCTAGAAAGAAAAGTGCAGATAACAAGTCAAATCAAAGTATTTCACACAGCATTATTAAAAACTTCCATGCTTGACCAACACATTGTTAAAGCAATGCAATGGACCAAATATGAGTTGGTTAAATGATAATAACACAATCGACAAGAGAAAAATATAGCTAGACTTTAAAATATCAGGATGCCAAGCTTAACTGGTCCCAACACATATGGCAGGTCTTTAGGGTACTTCTAAACTCTCAAGGGTTTTGGATTTGCTATTCTCAGGTAGATATTTCCAGATGCATAACCTGCCGTAGCAAACGCTCCATTATCTCTGGTTTTGAGCCTGGGTCTTGTAAAATCCAAGAGAGCATTGTGAGTGTTGATCATAGGTCTCTGACTGGGGCAGGTTGAAGGAAACAGAAAGCTCCAGCAATGCTTGTAGTCTAGAGAACAACTTTACTTTTAACCTCCTGTTTCCTCCAAGACTTTATTCCTCCTCTATGCACATTGGAAGCTGGTGAAGTCGTGCCAAAAATACCTACTTCAGCTCTGGGGCATGTTGGCGGAACAACTTAGACAAGTGCAATTGTGCCAGTCTATTTCGAGTTTTCAAAACAAGTAATAAAGCTGATAGGAAGCCACTCAAGAGAAGACCGCACTGGTATAATGTGATCATATCATTTCTTTCCTGTTGGAAGTGGAGCTCCATTTCAAGGAGATAATTGAGACTCACAAGACCAAATCAAAAGAAGTCCAAGTGAGGAGTAATCAATATGCTGATGACTTTCAGATGATTCAGTAGGAGCAAGATAGGACACCTTTAGGACACCTTAGGTCTTTCTATCTGAAGAATGATATCCTCAAATTATAGAGAGTATAAATAGATACACCATATGGATGAAAGTATTCAGCCGCCTGACTATTACACCATCAGGGACTGTAATGACATTGTATTCATAAACATGTATTTTAATATGTAGCCCATGTCTTTTTTGGCACTCATTGTAAAGGGATTGGATTTTAAGTATCTGATTTTACTTTGGTCATATCTGACACTGACATTGTTGTATATGCCAAGATAAAATGCAGGTTACAAAAACTTAAATAACTTTTAAACTGTAAATTGTAGCCAATCTTTTGTACCCATGCCTTCATAGCCCTTAAAAAGGCTTTTCTAGTTTGGAACCTGGGTGACTTTCTGGGTCATTTAGAAATCAAATCGTTTCTGCTGCTAGTGGCTAATGCTGTCTGACTTATTGTCTGTTTGCATTGTGACTGGGCTGTGACAACCAATGGCAGGCTGTTCCAGTATCACGTCATACATTATCAAACTGAGCATGAATATCCTGGAGGAGACGACCTGAATACTTTATGAAAAAGAAACAGAGACTGTGATATGTCCCCCTGTGTCACTGCAGACAGGAACTGCTTTGAATAATGGCTCAAATAAAGCTAGCATAAACAAGCAGTAGAACTTTTCTTGTGAATATTTTGAAGACTTTGTCACAGATGTTTTTTTTTTGTTTTGTTTTCATCTTTTGGTTCCCAAGAGATGGGGGGACAAATTTGTGCCAAAAAAGTCTTGATCATGATTGTTATTATTATCCAGTATCCATTTAGTTTTTTCTTTTGTTTTTATAGTCCTATACATTTTTAACTAGAAAAGCACTCGGAGAGCACAGACCTCCGCAATTAGCGCTATCTCCCAATAGTAAAGAATCCTTAAAAATTTCCTGGAACCATCCCCATGGGCCCCCACCACGGCATTCGCCGACCACTCCCTCCCCGGTGGGGTGGACACGCGGTGATGCAAAGCATTGGCTTTGCTATGAGTGGACTGTTATGGCAGAAGCATTGCCTGCTGGTGCCAACAGATGCACTGACAGTCTCACCCATGGTCTCACTGGACGACTGGAAGTCATGGCAGAGGGTGAATATTCCTCTATTCCTCCCAGCATTGTGAGTATTCTCGCTACATTTCACTGTCTTTCTCTCTGTTACGCACCGACTCATCTCCTCGACCGGGCATGTGTCTTTCAAACTCTATAAACTCAAAAATTTGCCATTTCTGACATTTCCTGAAAATTTCATCAAAATCTGTCCACAACTTTTTTGAGTTACAGTGCTTAACAAATTTATTAGACCACCCTAACCCTAACCAAATTAAGGTTTATGCCACAGCTGCCCTAAATTAACAGCATTGGTAATTACCAAAATCATTTTTCATGTTTCTGCAATGGTTAATACACTAATATATAGAAGCTCTTTAACCCAAATGATGCTTTTAATGCTAAAATATGATTATTATTTTATCCATGAATTTTCAAATTTACTGATTTACAAAGAAACTGAAAAAATAGTAAAGCACATTAATATTTCTTGATTAATATGTCAAATTATAGTTATTTACTTGCATTCCTGAACAGAAAAATTAGTTTTAGTGGTTGAATGTTATGCTTGATTCATTTCTGACTTCTCAGAGAAGCCAGCTCAAATTTGGGCGAATTCAGTTTGAAATCCCTCATTCTGTTCAAAATGATAAAACGTGGAGAGCTCACTGAAAATGAAACAGTCCGCATTAAAGCACTTCATGATGCTGGATGGTCTTTGAGACAAATATGACAGGTTGTCTAATAAATTTGTTAAGCACTGTATGTTGCTAACAAACAAACAAATGAACAAACCCACCCAATCACATAACCTCCTTGGCGGAGGTAAAAATTCAAGGGACATTAATGCAGCACACATATTCTTGTCCTGAACAAAAGGATGTTTAGAGCTAGACTGTTCAACGTTTCACAAGCTTTTTAAGACAAAAAACCAAGGCAAGACAAAATGGTTAAAAAAATAGCTTAGGGCTCAGTGGGTTTAGGCTAGGAATTATACATTTTTGTGGGTGTGTGTTTGAGTTAACTATGAGCTTGTTTGGACAGCACTGGAGCCTTAAAAGCCTGCCTCAGAAACTGGTAGGTGAGGTCACTTAGACTACATCCATGTAGATTATGATCCCTGAAGTGAGTGGCCTGGCTTTGACTTTTAACTTCAGCACCTGATCATACCATTCCCCTTTCTCTTCTCCCAGTTTGATACTCTATCCATCATGCTATCTCTGAATAAAGACACAAGTACCCCCATTTTATGCTAATTGTGAGAGTGTAGACATTTCAAAGGAAGTAATTTACATCTCAAAGCAATTTCATAGCTGCATAAAGTGGATAATGTGGTTTTAGAAGTCAACTTTTTTTTTGTATGCACTGAAAGGTTAAACAAAGCTAAACTTTCTGATTAGGACCAACCCTTCTTTCCCTGACTGTCCAGGATCATATCTCAGAGTGAGTGAATGGCTTTGTAAAAACAGGGAACTGTCCTCCTTGTGCCTTTTAGCAGACTGCTAAAGATCAGGGTCAGTTTGAAAGGGCAGAAGCAGAGGCCTCAAGGTCCGAGCAGGACCGGGGTTGAGTCTAGCTGTAGACTCCCCCACTGAGAGGAGCAGCGGGGGAAGAGCTCAGAATAGCACTAACATGTTCTGTTCTCTCTCACCGAACCCAAACACAACAGATGAAAGCCAAGGGATGATTGAAGAGATGCGCTGTGAGGCGGAGTTTGGAGCTTCACAGGAACTGATAACATCTCTGACTGTTGTTCTGCAATCATTGTTGTGTTCCTCTTTGTTTTATTTCTGGTTGTCAGATTGAGCCATGCAAATACACATGCAATCTTTCCTCTGAAACATTCAATTTGTTGGAGTTTAACTGATCTTTTCCTGGCATTCATACGAAACATCATAATGCTCTGTCATCTCATCTCTTCGTGTCTCTAAATGTATGCCTACTGACTTTATCAAATTCAATCTTGTGCTCATTTGTCAATCTAGCTCCCCCCCCTTCACACAGCATCGCTCACATTACCGTCTAGTTTTGATCTTGTGTGAGATCTGGGATTGATCTTAAAGAGACAAGAATGGACACCCCGTTCCCTGTCACACGTCAAAACAGGAGCCTGAGAGGATGCCAACGAAACAGGTTCTTTCATTTTCCTCACAAGTACCTCAGATTTTCAGAGGGAGTCTGCAGCCAGCTTTTAAAGGTTTACTCCATCTAGAGTTAAATGACTTGGTGTAAACTATAGAGCTTTTTAGTTTACACTGTCTGATCTCAGTCCAGATCGTCTCTACCTGAGCAGAAAGGAAGCCCTAATGAGCGGCCGGTACAGCTGTTCCTGTAAGGGCTGTGAATGAATGTTACGATAGGTCAATCAATACATGAAGCTTTGTAATATTAGTATCCATGAAAGATTAGAACACGCTGCTTTGAAAAGGACTAGCACAACTTCATAGATAGCTCCAGTTCAGTTCAGTAACTAAGGAAAGTTTTTGAGGGAATCCAGTTTACATTTTTGAGTTGGGCATTCACAACCAAGAGCTGCTCTGAATTATCTTCTGCTGACAGCTACTAAGCCTCATGGGTAATGTAGTACTCATTCACTGCACCAGACAAATAAGAAACATAGCAGAAGCAAGGCTTAATGATGTAGCCATAGGATTGGAAGAAGAATAACTGCATTGAGGAGGAGAAAATAAGGAACAAAGATGGGAATCAATTATTTCTGAGAGTATCATTTTCATATGTTGTTTTAGATGCTATCAATTACTGGTGATGGGTGTGATTAGCCAGCTAACTCCTTGGTAGTCAGCAACAGAATTACGAGCCAGTTAAACTAAATATCAATCTTATTTTATCAGCTAAGGCTTTAAATTCCAGTCAAACTATCCGCCCAACGCAAGTGCCCGACACTAGTAGCCCCTGTAGCTGTTCTAAATGTCCACTACCTTGTTGCCACAATAATCTTTAATCCAGAGTTCACATCAGTGAACCAACAGCATCCAAAACATCTAGTATAACTTCACAGATTAGCACTTTTTTGATTCAGAAAAGGGGGAAAAAATTGGTGACCACTGGTGACTGGTCATTAGGGGCAGGCCCCACCTGATTTCATCAAAAACAAAATGAATATGTTACCAGCAATTGCCAAATAGAATTATACGCCACAGATTTTAAGTTTGTATTGCATAATAAAAATGCAAATATATATATATTTATATAATTATTAAAGTCCTTGTTGTCCTGGTTTGCGATCCATAGCGAACTAAGGTGGTTGCAGGGTCAATGTGGGGCCAGCCCCTCTCTCATGGCTTAATGTGTATTGTACATGGGAAAACTGTAATGTGCATGCTCAGAATGTTTGTCTCCCAGTGATAGGGGCTCATGCTATATGGAGATCCATGGCAAAGCACATTTTGGCAACATCTGTGTTAGCCACAGGAAATGCCAGTCAACTCTGCCCTTTTATTGAGAAACCAGTTGGAGTCCAGGCATGTAATCTACTGTAGCTAATTGATTAAAAAAAATCTAAAAATCAAATCTGCTGCAATCATACATGAAATCTCAGCCCATTGCTTTGCTGTGAGAGAGGCGCTTTGTATTAGCACTTCTCTGTGATAGACTGTATATGTGTTCCTACTCCTGCAGAACACTGGATCAATAGTGTACAAGTCTGCAGCAATGAGTATCTTAGCCTTTGTACTGGCACTCTGAGCAGTCTCTGCAAAAAGTGACCAGAGTCTCCTTTGAGTAAAATGTTTGCTATTAAAAGTTCATTGTACAACCCTCTTGAAAGATGAAAAAATAACAAAATAAAAACCATTTCAGATTCACATATAAAGAAATAATATTAGTGCAAGGAGGGAGATAATTATGGAAACAGACGATCACTCCTACTTCTCAGTACATTTAAAAATCTGAAAAAAAAATCTTAATTAGATGATAATCTTCTTCACTGCCTGCTACAGCCGACCAAATCATGGATTTATGTATCAATATATGTATGTTTGTATTTATTTATCTATTTATTTATTACCTCCGCCAAGGAGGTTATGTAATCGGGTGGGTTTGTTTGTTCATTTGTTTGTTGGCAACATAACTCAAAAAGTCATGGACAGATTTTCATGAAATTTTCAGGAAATGTCAGAAATGGCATAAGAAAGAACTGATTAGATTTTGGGACTGATCCGGATCACTGTCTTGATCCAGGAATTTTTTAAAGGATTCTGTAGTATTGGGAGATAGGGCTAACGGCAGAGGTCTGCACTCTCTGAGTGCTTTTCTAGTTTATTTTTGTATTTATTTAGAGCCAGAATTTAGCTCATAGAGATACAGCATGAGAAAACTCAATTAACATGTTTAACATGGGACTTGAAAGGTTTAACTTGCTTTTGGAGCCAGCTCCAAGTGGCCACTCAAGGAACTGCATTTTTGGCGCTTATGTCATGGCTTTATTTTTTACTAAGCCAAGGAAAAACTTACCAACTAAATTGTACTCTCAATAATAAGTTTAATTGAACATTTATTGGCTATTTTTTGCATGCATTGTCACTGTAATAATAAAAGAAAATATATTAATACAGATTTGAGATTTTATTCAGTATACCAGCACATAGAGAAGTCTTGAGGGATGCTTATCTGATTTATTCTTACCCATCTGGAAGCATGGAGCAGGTCATATCATCCTTATGCCCTTGGTCCTCGATAGATCTCACTATGAGTTCTACCTTTCATTGTTTTCACTCTCTTCTCCTCGCCTGCAGTCCTCCAGGTGTCCTGACCTGAACAGCAGCTTGCAAACACAACATGATGCATGACCTCCACATGATGACATTATTAGATATAATCATTGTGAGGCTGTTCAGGCATGACTCCCGCTTGTACAGCTACACATACACAGATGTTTTAACACACAGACACATTCACTCACCAAGTATACCTGCAACGATACAGGGATGACGGTAATTTATTTAATGACTATAACACTGTGTGGTAAGATGCAGCTCATTTATCATGTTTAGTGTTATCTCATCTCATGCTCTGTTATGTTGCTGGTTTGATACTTTGGTGTGCCATTATAGTTGGTTTCTCTTTTAGAAATTGGGGAAATGCAATGAATAGAATAATTTGATTCACACTGGAACATCAGATTTTAAACTTCAGTGCAAAGATAAATCTTTGTATCTTTATTTTTATTTTTTAGATAATCTGAAAGAAATTTAATGAGGAAAAAAAGATCAGTGGACAAAGATAACTATCTGATTTTTGGAGTTGAAGAAGGCTGACAGGTAGTGATGAAACATGATCAAGCTTTATAAACAGAAACCATAATATGGCCTTCATGTCTCAGGGGCAAAGTTTAAAAATACTACATGATTAAAATAATGATGCTAGTGCCACTAGACATACAGCCTGGAGGCTTCCTGCCTCCACAAGGTTTACAAGTGAAAGTTCAGTGATGGGTCAAGAGAGTATAGCACATGAAAAGCTACAATGTGGTGCAAGATTACAGTGACATTCGACCTTTCCAGTCGAATCAACCCTCAAGTGTAGTTCTGTGCTGCCCTGAGCTAACACGCCAGATAGACGGTTTCATATATTCATTGAATATTACATATTTCACATCATCTGGGAAGGCTCCCATGTAAAACACATGGTAGGGGCAGGACTTCCTCAGGAGGTGAGTCATTACGAGCAACAAAACAAAAGTAGGTAGCAGACAAGTAACATGAGCTCAGCAGGCAGGCACTGTTGTAGTTTATAAAGGGTGGAGCTTGTTTGTGGATAAAACTCATGCAGAGGACAGTCAGTAGAAGTGCAGAAACATCTGCTCTGCCAAGGCAAGCTTTCAGTGTGGCTCTTTCCTCTAATTTCATAAAGAAATATGGTCTAGTTCTGATAAAACTGCCACTTTATGATAGCTACATCCGAGCTTATCGCTACAGCAGTGGCAGTCATTGCTATTGGCTACCAGTGCATCTAAACCACACCTGTAGCTACCACCTCATTTTGGATGGAATGGATTTGCCAGATGTCAGACATGGAATCTGGCCAATCCATGTGCTTTGCAGGGTTACCTCTGTGCCAGATTTGAATTAAAAGAAAAAAAACTCAATACATTCTTGGAATACGGTGCTTGCAAGATCTGAGATCAAACCGATCTTCGCTTGTACCTCGCATGTATTTGGTTCATCTTTGAGTCAGACAGGACATTCGTGGAAAAGTTTGAAGAAAATCCTCCAAAAGCAATTATGAGATGTTGTCTCTTGATGTGTTCCCGAGCAAGAGATGAACATGAGGCTAAGAGACCTTCAACCTTTGACCTCTAAAATTTAAACAGGGATCACCTTGAGTCAGAGTGAACATGGGTAAAGTTTGACGAACATCCCTTGAAGCATTGTTGAGATATCGCATTTACAAGCAAGAGATCAACATGGAGCTTTATGACCCTGACCTTTAACGTATGGCCTCCAAAATTGAATCTCTTCATCCTTGAGTCAGAGTTGACATGTGTTCCAAGTTTAAAGAAAATCCCTCCAAGCATGTTTGAGATATAATGTCTACAAGAATGTCCCAGAAAGACAACCCAAACATTTCAAAACCCTGGCAATGGCTGTTACTGGTATGGAGGCAAAAAACTACAGATTTATCATACATTTGCTTGGGATGATCAGTTGCCATCTATTCATCTTTTTCCACTTATCTGGTCACGGTATTAGCAGGCTGATCAAATAAATCCAGACATCCCTCTCCCAGCGACACTGTCCAACTCCTTCTGGGGAATACCGGGGCCTTCCCAGACCAGACAGGATATAATCCCTCAAGCACATTCTGGGTCTTCCTCGAGGTCTCCTCCAAGCCGGATGTGCCTGGAGGACTTCAAAAGGGTGGCACTCAGGAGGCACCCTGATAAGATGCCTGAACCTCTTCAACCGGCTCCTTTTGGTGAGAAGGAGCAGGACTCCACTGCTCTACTCCTCTGGATGTCTGAACTCCTCACCCTATCTCTAAGGCTGAGCCCAGCCACCCACCGGAGAAAGCTAATTTCAGCCGCTTACATCTGTGATCTCATTCTTTTGGTCATTACCCAGACTCCATGACCATAGGTGAGGGTTGGGGAGTAGACTGACCTGTAAATCGAAAGCTTTGCTGATCTGGCACAATGTCCACAGTACTGCTGAATCAATCTTATGCTCCTTTTTACCCTCACTTGTGAACAAGACTCCAAGTTACTTGAATTCCTTCACCTGAGGCAGAGACTTATTCCCCTCCTAGAGGAAGCAATCTGCTGTTTTCTGCTGGAGAACTGTGGCCTCTGACTTGGAGGTGCTGACTTTCATCCTGTCTGCTTTGCACTCGGCCTGTCCATGAAAAATCACACAATCACAATGCTCAGATGCATTGGTTTAATATATCCATGGGCTGATATCTACCCTGTTGACGAACATCATCTATCTGCAAATAGTATAGCATGAACGGATTTCAATTGCCAATTAATCTGTTGTGTCCATAAAATTTTATTCTGGCGCCTGGTTTATCTACTAGCTGAATAAGATAAGAGATATTTTACTTGGTAGAAGTAAATATAGTTTTCTCCACAATGGGGCGTTTTCCCATTATTTTTCTTCCATGATAAATTGATTTTATTATACTGGATTTAATTTTTGCCAAAAAAAAAAAAAAAAAAAGAAAACACAGCAAGTTCAGGGCAAACACCTGATAAGTGCTTACCAACAAAAGCAACTGTCATTCAGTTCATCATTATAAAACTTTGATGAAACTGTGTTTACCCATCCAATGTAATGATTCTCTCAAAACTCTACTGTGTTCCTGTGGTTTGGTAATCTGACTGCCACTAAAAAGCCAAAATCAACAGACTCACACAGACATGAAAACCCCAGGAGTTCATCAGCATTCAAGCCTTTGGGATATTTTTCAACAAACATGATCAGGCAGGTACAAAAATAATCTCAAATCCATGTCATGTTCTCCACCGTGAATACCAGCTCCTCCCCTAAGGAGGGATCTGGCATTAAGCTGGCACAAAAGTTTAAACATCTATTTGATAACTTTGTAAATTCATGGTTTGTGACTAGTGTGGTGGCCTGGAGGGCAAAAAAAGCTTAGGAAAGTAGCTACAACAACTGAACATTCAGTAGAGTTTCAGCATAGTATTTTTACTTTCTATCTGTGTAAAACAGCACATATTTTACATGAAAAATCCAGAAAACTGAGATATTGAGATAACAAAAATGTTTGTGATAAACAGCTCCCCCTATACGACTCTAGGTCACTAGAAACAACAGAGTCAGAACTTGTTTGAATATATTTAGTGGACATTTGCTAACACTTTCTTTGCCCCCTCTATATGATGAATTATAACATATACTTATAACTGTGGTTATACAGCATTAAAGGTGTGTTATAACACATTATAACAGTGGTTCAAAAACTTTTTCTAACGGGCCCTCTTTTGGTAGAGGAAACTATTTTTGGGCCCCCCCACCCCTCACCATATGTATCTACATTTAAAAACATGTGAATGTATGACAAATTCACAATTTTTGCAACAAATTCCTTTAAAACTTGAACATTTTGAGTTTTAAAACCCTGACACTTGGAAGATGAACAATTCCCTGAAAATACAAAACCTAATGAACAGCTTTAAGATGTATACACCCAGTCCTGCAATAATTTCAGTGACAACTATGGGCTTATTTGGTGCTACAGATCTTCTTGTGGCTTGGTTGCAGCTGTGAGACTGCCACTGTCAGTTCACTTGCAATGTCCAGATGTGGTTTGATTTTGGACTGTAGAGGCAACAGTTTTTTGCGACATCCTAACAATGGTAGGGTGTTGACAAAGGAAAAAGAGTGACGAAGGCTCTTGTGCCTAGCTATTACTACTGCTTTTCCACTCTTATCCAAAATGCTGGCAATGTCTTGGACTTGAACTGCGATAAGATTGTGGAATCTGACGCGACTTCAATAAACTGCTCCCCTTCTACAGCTGCTGCTTAGCCTGGACTTGCTGCACTCCACCTGTTATGACCCCCACACCCTTGGGGGGCCCACAGCCCACTTTTGGAACTGGTGCATTATAACCACTCATGACCATAATGCCTTGTAACAGTAATCATAACTAATTATAATGCCAGTGTCTATGATTACTTATAGTAAGGATTCAGATGTGCATGCTCATGCGTCTCAATCTGATCTGAGTAGAAATTTTCAGACATGCGCCGAGTCATCCCACTGGTTAAATCTACTGACAGTTTGCCATAGAAGAAGAAATTCTTCTTCTGCAATATTAGATTATTCTACTCACTTGTGTCTGTACTTTATATTATCTTTATTTCTACTTTTTTACAAAAAATTGACCTTCATCATGTGCTGCAGACAATTCTGCCATTTCTGGTGCTTCCCCTGTTTAAACAGCAAGCTCAGCAGTCAAACTGCTGCAGTCTATTAAGAGGGGGAGAACAAGGAAGCAGAAAGATATCATGTCACGTGGGGCAGACAGGCACAGTTAGACAAAAATCACCCCAAACAGGGAGAGGTGATCAGATCAATTGTTTTCATGGCTGCTGATCTGAATGAGGATCGGCATAAACCACCTCTCTTGTTTGGAATGAAATTTCATTCCCAATGAGCTGGATCGGAAGATTTTATTCCAAATGGACTGTGTACAGAATATGATGCATTTTTATTCCAATTACAAGTGGTCCATGTAAACATAGCTAATGACTTTATAATTGGTTATGCTTACTGTTGTAAAGCTTACTGACTTACTGACTTACTTACTAGGGCATTATGAATAGTCATGAATGCTTATAACTATGCTTATACAGCATTATTGGTGTGTTCAAACATTATAAGTACTCTTATATCTAATGATGCATTATGGGGGGCATGTTTTACTGACCTTTGCATAACCATAAGAAAAGAAAAGCCTGTTGAAATATGGACAGCTTTATGCGTTGCAGTACATTAAAGTGAAAGGCACTTTTTCATGATTTTTTGAGTTGTCTGTATCAAACGGCATCAAATTGTATCGTACATTAGTGCTGCTGGATTTTGTCAGAAATGATAATCAGGATTTAACTAATATTGAGATCACCAGAAACCAACAGGATTACTCGCTGATTTTCAACATCTACATCAAAACATTTGAGTTTTATCATTCAGAACCCTTTGAAAAACAAGCAATATATGAAAAATAAGTTAAAAATTATAATTATTAATAAATAAGAATAAGTTAACAATTGGTGATATGTTTACATTGCATAAATATCCAATCCAATCCAATCCACTTTATTTATGTAGCACATTTAAATAACATTCAAGTTTACCAAAGTGCTGCAAAGTAAAATCGAAGAGATTACAAACACTCCAGAAGTATAAACATTAAGAGGAAAGACATAAAATCAGGCAAGAACACCATAAAAACATTTAAAAGTAGAAAAGCACTCGGACAGTGCAGACCTTGGATCAGTCCCAAAATCTAACCAGTTCTTCCTTATGTCATTTCTGACATTTCCTGAAAATTTCATCAAAATCTGTCCATAACTTTTTGAGTTTTGTTACTAACAAACAAACAAACTAGAAAAGCACCCGGAGAGCGCAAACCTCCACCATTAGTCCTATCTCCCAATAGTAAAGAATCCTTTAAAAATATTCCTGGGTCCAGACGGTGATCTGGATCAGTCCCAAAATCTAATCAGTTCTTCTTTATGTCATTTCTGACATTTCCTGAAAATTTCATCAAAATCCGTCCACAACTTTTTGAGTTATGTTGCTAACAAATGAACAAACCCACCCGATCACATAAAAAACACACAAAAACATAAAACAGTACAATACAGAAAGAAACACAAGCACAAGCACATTTAGGAAGCCAAAATTGTAACTGAATTTGAAAACCCAATAACTGCCCACCACTGTTGTACACATAGTATGTTGTATTGTGTCATATTACACTGTATTGTTTCGTATTGTATAAAATCAAACAATTTATTTTCACATCCCTTTCTTGTAAAGGAGGACTCCTCAGGTTTAATGTAATTCAAACTTTTAGTTGGAGGAAACTTCTAACCATCTATTTGTTGTTTCAGATTTTCAGAAACGTACAAATTCAAAGCCTTAGGCTGCATCATGAACACTTTGATCCTGCTCTTTTTACGGGGATAATCATACTAAACTTAACACCTGAGAGGCAGGAATCCATCTTTATTTCATGCATATACAGTATCAAATTTAAATGTCTGCTTAATGTGCGCCTCACATTTCTCTGTTTTTACAGCCTGTTCAGAATACTGTTGAATAGAGGAAAGTGTGATTGGTCGAAAAAGTGATTGTCAAGGTGAGAAACAAAGTCAAGGGACGGATATAAAGACAGGAAATAGCAAACCCAGAAGACTGTTTATATTTTGTTTCATTCATCCACAGTTTATTTGTAAGATGCAGAAGAATTGCAGAGCAAAAAGGGAATCAAGCAGTCTGTAAATAGCACAAGAAAATAAACTGTGTTTTCCTGGCACAGAATCCCCACATTATCAACCCCTGTGGAAAATGTCAAATATAATTTATTCTGCGACTGCCAGGTAGCTCGGGGAAGCTTCAGCGCCTAATATTTAAAACATATCGCATCAGAGCAGATGTTTGCCCAGGGAGACGGCGAAGTAAAAATTGTTTGTTTAAAGGCCCGCTACACGGAGAGACAAGCACAAACAGATGGTAATAGTCTCTGAATTACCTGAATGTGCGTCTAAAACTGACATCATAACAAAATCCTTGTCTAGGCTGCATTTGTGTCTCACATTTAACTGCCTAATGCCTTTGTGACTGATGTGAAATGTCTGCTGCTATCACTGCCAGCTGACCTCGTCTGACGGAGCGGCTTCAGATGAATCCTTTCAGCTCGGCTTTTCAAGGACGACACGTACTGTGTAATCCACATTTACTACACCTTCATCCCTCTCGCTCTGGCAAACCTATTGTCTCTGTAATGTCTTTTGGCCTCCGTACAGCTGTACCCTCTTTGACCTTTTAAAAATGACAGCATGATGGTAATTGAGCATGAATTTAGGCGTTTTATTCTGGCATTAAAGCATTCTTTTGCACAGACTGCCACCGCAAAAATCTCTCCCCTTTGATTTCTGGGAGTAAAGCTGCTAATTTTCTTACTTATGACACTAATTTAATAAACTAAACTGCTTTATTATGGTGATCTTGTCTTAGATCCAGCCTTTATGATTGCACTTGAGATATCACATCAGGTTTCAGATATTTAAACATTATGAATCATCGTCTGCTGAGGTCTTTGTCCTAATAAAGTCTTTATTCATTCTAAAAGTTTGACAGCAAAACTTTATATTTGTGTTATAGAAATGTCTGCTCACTGAGAGACAGTTCTTTAACAAACATAAGTCAGGGCCTACGTTATTATCAGTATCCCAGTATATGACTTATGCAATTTTGTATTAAGTGTGAAAACAAAGGCTGCAGCATTAATGCATTTATTGTGATGGGATTAAGGTTCAAACTAAAGGCATAACATGTTTTTGATTGCATTAACAGCATGCTATTTTTCTCACTTTAGGCTCACCATCATTGAGCTACCATAGCAGGCCAGCAGCAGCTGCTGCTCACCTTTGCATCTTCCTGACCTCACAGTGATGGAAAATAAGGACTCTGCTGCTTCTGTGAATGACTATTTTCCTTGTTAAAATTTCCCAGACAGCTCTTAAGTAAATAGGAAATATTCCTTCCATAAATAAGACAAGTCAGAAGTAATGTCAACTTTGAGATTTCAATCCTTTCACTCTTTTCTCAGTCTATTCAATTATCTTATTACTTTTTGTTATGTGTACTTACCTGTAGCAAGTCCCTTTCTAAAGGGGTCATGCCACTGTTGTTAACTAAAGAAATGCTTCATTTTGTTTATAAATGAAAGCTGTTTTTTATAAAGAGGAAGTAAAGTAAAAAGTAAAGTAAAGCTTAAGACAGTGCAAATTGCAAAATAGAATCACTACAAAGAACCATTTGTTGAGATAATCTCATCTTAAATGTTCACCTCACTGGGTTACCCACTCAGAGAAAGCAAAAGTAGAGCTCTATAAAGTTGTAGATGATATATCATAATCCTTTTTATACTTAAAGTTAACTTAAAGTTGATGATGCTGTAGCTTTTACTGGTGATGCACTATTTAAAGATCCTTTAAAGTGACAATAGATCTGTATTTAGGTTTGTTGTATGACAGGTCACTGTGTTATGAACCCCCAGGTCAAATTTCAGTCAATTAAAACATCTATAAGTTTATAAAATTCAGCTTCAAAATCCTGAAAAATGAGGCAGTAAAATCTGCTCCAGGATGGTGTGCATGTCTGTTGAATGAGCTGAACCACTCCCACTCAGGGAGAAATACGATCCTCTCAGTTTTAAAAAATGTTAGTCTGAATGTTGACCTTTGAATCTGAGTGCAGCTGCTGGGCTCTGTGCCAGAGAGGAGAAAAAAGTCTGTTTTCTGGCTAAAATCTCTGCTGTGTTACTTTAAATGATCCATAGGCCACTGTGGCTGATAGATTTGGCAAATTTACCTCACAATGAACAAAAAAAACAGCATTTAACTGACTGTTAACTTTCAACTGAGGCAGTGACATCAGCTAACAACAGACTGTACTGAGATGAACTGCTCTGTGATTTTATATCATAGTGTTAGAGGGGCGGGGTCATTCCTGCTGTGGGCTTGTGACAACATGTGCCCACATATTGGCCCTGCCCACATGAAACCAAGACAGGAAAGAGGTGAAGAACTTTCTAATAGTCTCAATCCAGAATTCAGTCACATGTAGATCTCAGTGTTTTCAAATGTTTACAGCAACCATATTGCAACATATTTATTGTGTTAAGACATAAACTTTGGATTTCACTGTACAGGGTCTTTAAAGACACATTTCTTCTGTAACTCTGTTAAACACTAACCTGACACGCCAGATGGATGTGTTTCACACATCCATCTGGAAAACTTTTCATACACAGCGTTTGACAAAGGGTAGAGCCTTTGAAAAAAATCTCAGAGGGTGATTGGATGAACGTTCTGTCTGTTAAATCTTTACGGGCCAATCAGAGTAACTAAACATGGAACGTTGTTGTCCCGAACCGAGGTGTGCTGCTACGACGAGTAAACTCCATATAGAGCTGCATAGCACGAAACATGGTGACTTTAGACATGTCAGTACATGACTTTTGTCATTTTTGAAAAGAAAACAAACTCCATGCTGTTCTCTGTTCTTCTTTTAATGAAGAAATGTCATCAAGTTCTGATAAAACTGGCGCTTTAGCAGCATCCACGCTAAAATCTTCTGCCATAACTGCACCGGCCTCTCCTCACTGCTTGCATACGTCACAACTCTGCCGCGCCCGAAATTACTGTCCCTCGACGCTGATTGGTCCTGTCACTTTCTAACGGGGCCAAAACAGTTCAGATGGGAGCTTTGCAAGATGGATTTGCCAGTAAGAAATACGGAAACCGGCGAATCCATCTGCTTTGCAAGGTTAGTTAAGCACAGTATTTCACACAAGCACTTTAAAGCTAACTTTGCAAAGCTGATGGATTTGCCAAACTGTCATTAGGCAAATCGATCTCTAAAAGCTCCAGTCCAAAATGATTGTGCACAAAAGGCGGTAGCTAGGGTGGGGTTTGGTTGTACTGTGAGCTGTTAGCAATAGCTGCCATCAGTGTAGCAATTAGCTTGAATGTAGCTTTAACATAGCATTTCTTGAGCAAAGAAAATCACTGAAAGATTTTCATGACAGAAAAGATGTTTTTGCTCTTCTTGTGGCTTGCTTTGGCGTGAGTTTGCGATAGTTATGGGTGGGGTTTTCTGATAAATACAGTGCATAATGCCATGGTAGCTATTAGCACAAATGTAGCCACAGAAAAGCAGCAGTTTAATCAGAATTGGACAGCATTTCTCTGTTGAAATGAGAGCGAAATCCAGATTAAAAGCTTGTCTTGGCAGTGAATATGTTTATTGCATGTCTCCAGACTGGCTTCAGTGAGAGACTCTTTCTCTGAGTTACACCAAGAAGCTCTGCCATTCATAAACCACAGCAGCGCCACGCTGTAGAGCTCAGGTTTCAACAGCAGCTGTGCATGCCTAACTGCCTCATTTTGTCTTGTTGCTCTGATTTCTGCTTTTCTGCTGACCTGTTTTGGCATGAGTTTACAATCACTATGGGTGTGGTTGTGTTGTACTGTAAGCCAGTGTATATGGTGACCACACAGTAGCGATTAGCTGTGATGTAGCTGGAAAAGTCAGCTTAATCAGGCCTCAACCGCATTTTCTTTATTAAAACAAGAGCTAAGAGCCACCGAAAACCTCTCCTAAGCAAAGATGTTTTCGTACGTTTACCTACAGGCATCAGCATGAACTTTAGCCTCTGACAAGATCTGCCATTCAAACATTACGGTAGTGCTAGCCTAGCTCAGATTAGTACTGGAGCTGTGCATGTTTGCTTCCTCATTTTGTTTTGTCACTCTGATTGGTCCATAATGTGTATGACAGACAGACTGTTTGTCCAATCACCTTCAGAGAATTTTTGGAAAAGTCCTGCCCTTCCCAAATGCTTTCTGTGGTAGGTTTCCCAGATGAATGTGAAATATACCTACTCAGTGGATATATGAAACAGTCTTACTTGACAGTAACAGTATTATATCACGGTATTACAAATTTTTAAAAAAAGATAATGCTTTTAAATCCAAATTCAGTCTGGAGCACGGCAAAAAATATTTGTTTTAAGTCTCTCTATGTTTACTTCTTTCTAACAGCACTCCAAGTTTTATGTTTTGTCTCTATCCTGCTGAGATATATTAGGCTGCTAGAAAGCACAAGAAAGACAAAACGCCAACAAGAGAACCCATGAGAAATCCAGCCAATATTGTCAATCCAAACATCATAATCACCCAGGGAAAGACATTGTAAGAACCCAAGAACATATAACAAGAGGTTAAGATACACATCATAAAAAACAAGGATAACCTAGAGAATCCAGGCAAGGCAGGAACCCAACTAGAGACCTGAAGACAGATGTAAGAGTAAATTAGATAATAAGCAGACAGAATTGAAATAACAAGAACAGATACAGACGATAAAAAGAGGTTGAGATCATGATATCAGAATACCAAAAAAGGAAGGGTACCACAATTTTACACTGAAAGTGAAAGGAAATAATACAATGTTGAGATAAAGTACACTAAAATGTATTTGAAAAAAAAAAAAAAAAAAAAAAAAAAAATATATATATATATATATATATATATATATATATATATATATATATACATATAACACTGTGAGTGTTAAAAATTAACACTATAAAGGTGTTATAATATTAACACTTTACAAGTGTTTTTTTTTAACTCAGAGGAATTATATAAACTCAGAAAAAGTGTTAACACTGTGGGACTTAAATTAACACTGATGATTTTACTGTGTGGAAACTTCAAATGATGATAACAATAAATAATAAATCTAGAATTAAAGTTTGCATTTAACAACTCAAATCCAAAAAGTTTGACAGTCTTTTTAAAAAAACATACTGTGTTTCTGCTCAGCCTCTGAAACCAAACTCTACGTGTGTCTAAGATGAGCAATATCTGGGTTTTAGTTTTGTCAGATTTTTTTTACCACTTTCCTTTGAGTATTTCTTACATTCCAACAACTTTATTTTTTTCTAACATGTAAACAAAGTATAAGAAAAACAGCCAAATATTCTGAAAAATGTATGTTCTCATCTACAGTGTTGAATAACTAGACCCTCTGGCATGATTTTAACCAAAGTTGAGCGTTATAACCCTTGTTGCTGAGGGATTTTTCTCAGGCTTGTTGTCCTCAAATATGTTTTTTCTAGGTGTGAAACTGGCAACTGTGATCTTGAACAGCTCTCAGTCAGAGTAAACTATTGTTCCTAGTTTTCTGCCTGACTGCAACATGCCCCCACAACCAGACGTGAGCCAAACCATCCATCATCATATTCACCCTCATACTGGAGCACAGGAGAAAGTTAGCCAATCCCATCAGACTCCTGGCATATAAAGCACCTTTCAAACAAGGGGTTGACTCCCTGAAGTCTCACAGAAAACAGCAGTTCAAAGCGACAAAATGCTGCGAAGGGGAGGAGAACCTCCCACAAATAGAAAGAGCCTCATGGTCCATAAATCTGCTTCATCACATTCTGTTTTCTCCCAAAACACAGGCAAAAAGGCAGCACAATAGTCACTTAACACTGGTGTGACTCATATTTTGTCCAAATAAGTTATTGGTTTATTTTTTTCTGCTGTTAAAAGCAAAAAACAAAGGTTAAATGAAATAAAGAAATGCAATGTCTTATTGATTTGTTTCTCTAGACTGCAGGTCTGTGAATTAAAGCTTTGTTGTAGCCAAAAAAGGCCAAAAAATCTATCATAACAGAGGCTGAATGAACATCACTCAAAAACAATGTTATTATTTTACTGTCTGCTGGTCCAGAATCCACAACCACTTTCTTTCCCTGCACATCTTATTGAAACAATTACGGAGGGAGGGAAGGATCTGCGTGGTTGTTGAGGGGTTTTTTTCAGCTTAGTAAAAGAATTCAATCAGCCGGGGGCTCGCTGTACTGGATCAACGAGGGAAAACATGGATGCCTTCATTAGGAACATCACAGGAGAGGAAGTCAGGGCTGTGGTGGGTGGAATACATGTGTTTATTAAGCTACAGCGATGAAAATATCTCTGAAGAGAAGACTTTGTTTATAGTCTGGTTAATAACATTCAGATGTTTGAAGAAGAAGTGAAGTATAGTGAGACCTTTTGCAGCATTTCTCTTTGTTTGAAATTACATGCATGGCAGTTTTGATAAGTAACCCTGTACAAATTATTATTTATTCCTTTTATTGTTCGGTTTGAAGTGAAACATTTAGAATGTTAAATGAAAGGAAATTGAAATGTCCACGGTTGACTTTATGATGAAATTTCTGGCAACATTTTTTTCTTGCATTTTGATCCCCAAGGAAAAAACATGTTCCTATTTCTCACTCACACCCAATAAATAATATAAATGCAATTTATTATTAAAATTCCCTTTCTTCTTGCAGTAGAGCTGGCTGTATTTGTTAACAAGCTGGACTAGCATGCTCTTATATTTAAACATAATTTTCATCAGTCCATCGTGCTGCTAAGGCATGATGCTGTTGTTTCTTTGTCGATCTTGTTCTCTCGTTGGTTTTACAACCAAACAACTTATTCTGTTATCATTTAATTAGAATCTATCTTAGTCTCCAGACTTTAATTAAGATGTCTAATTAAAGGAGCTCTCTCTGTTTCACTGAATTTAGCTGCAGTGGAAGTTTAACAAAGGGAGTCCACAACAAACCAGTCGACAAACCTTTGCTGTAGAAACCTGTGCATCAGAAGTATTCATGGCTTTATACAGTGGTAAGAAAAAGTATGTGAACCTTTTGAAATGATGTAGTTTCCTACATTGATTTGTCAACAAATGTGATCTGATCTGCAACTAGGTCTAATGTATAGACAAACACAAGCCATGCTGTAGGAGACACTTGCATGATTAGGTTTATTGTCCTGCTGTATCGCCCAACTTCTTCTGAGGTCCAGCTGGCGGACAGCCACCCTGACATTACCCTTTAGGATACTTTGATTGACTTGGGAATTCATTTTCTCCCTCAATGATGGCGAGTGACCTTGAGGCACCCCAAATGATGATACTACCTCCACCGTACTCCACCTTGGGGATGATGTTCTCATGTTGGTATGCGGTACCCTTTTATATATATACATACATAGTGCTGCAGATTCTTACCAAACAATTCAACCTCAGTTTCTTTAGTGTAGCACTTTGGAGTGTCATAGTGCTCATTGGCAAACTTCAGGGGTGCAGTAATGTTTTTCTGGAAAGCAGCGGCTTCCTCCGTGGTGTCCTGCCACGGTTACCTGTTCTGACTGGGTGCTCATTTCAAGGGAGATTAACCATGGTACTGTATCGTCTTCATTTGTGGACAGTTTGTCTAACTGTGGACAGGTGAATACTGAAAGTATATGAGATGACTTTGTAACCCTCCCAGTCTGATGCAATTCAACAGTTCTTGATTCAAGGTGTCCTGAGATCTCTGTTTTGTGAGGCATGGTTCACATTGGAAGATGCTTCTTGTGAAAAGCAACCTCAAAAAGTTTGAGTATTTTTATAAGTCACAGTAGCTCTACGCCTGGCTAGAGTCTCATTTAAGTGATTCAACTTCAGGTGTGCTAATTCCTAACTCCAATTGGCTCATTTTGGACTGATTGACCCAAGGGTACACTTACTTTTTCCAGCGGCACTGTTGATGTGTAAAGGCTGTGTTCAATAAAGGCTTCAAAAATTGTAATTATTTGTGTGGTATTTGGTTAAGCACTCTTTGTGTGTATATACTTGTGACTTATATGCAGATCAGATTACATTTGATGACCAATCAATGCAGGAAACTAGATCATTTCAAAGGCTTCATATACTTTTTCTTGCTACTGAACATGCTCTTCCTAAATGTTAACTTTTTCAGGCTCTCCATTACTGTCTAGTGACATCATTACTTAGACTGAATGTTTTGCTTGGTCACTGTTCATGCTTTTTGTTTTTGTCTCTGTCTCTCTAAAGAAAAGGATGCTTTATTTGAAGCTGTAAAGGGAGAATACACCGAGTGATTCCTGCTGCGCTGCTGTTGGCAGGACTTTTGTAGTTTCAGTCACAGATGAGCACAGAAATAGAAAACAATGAATTGCCCACATTTGTTCTAATTACAGTGAGAAATATTTTCTGCATGTTTAACAGTGTTGTTATGGAAAGTCAGGATTTTTTCACCCATGTTACCTCAAATTACCCATGTTCTTGTGAGATTCAGTATACTGCGATAAAAACAGTGGTAAGGTGTTTTTTTTAAACCTGAGCTGTTTAACCCTCTTAGCCAGGGGTCATCAACTTCACCTGCACTAGGGCCAGATTTTTGTTAACAGACACTACGGGGGCCAGACATTAAATTAATTACAATAAAACCAATATTTTGACCTGATTAACATATTCTTGTAAAAATATTGTGTCCTTTAACCCTTAGAGCTCACAGCTATTTTTTTCACCATCATGTCTCACCTGGACTTTTGTCTAATAAGGTTTTAAAACATCAACCTTGTGGTGCACAGTCAAGCTCTATACACCCCTTCTTCAGGACAACCTGGGCTTTAAGAATATATCTACTACAGCAATGTCACTTGAATTTTTAAAAAAGTTGTAGGACTCTAAAGACAAAAGAAAAAAATCAAAATGGAATTTGAAACTTAGAGATTTTTATTCATAACACACAGAAAACATTAGTGACTAAGTTTTTTATTTGCACAGACTTGTTCTCCCATCTCTTGGGGACAAAACATTAAAAAATAAACATTTTGTAACCAACGGTTTTCAAAAAATCTACATATAAACAAAGAAAAGTCCATATGGTTTTTTTGCAGTTCATTTGTGCCACTCCTCAAAGCAGTAGAGATGCAACTGGTTGACTACACCTCCCACAGTGCATTGCAGTAAACAAGATGGTGATGCTCTGGGCAAAAAGCCGAAATAAGCAATCAAAAATGTATTAAAAACAGATAAAATTACGCTTATTATCGGATCTAACAATGTGGATTCAATCTGTAAAGACCCTGAAAAAATCACCAGAGTTCCGGGCTCGCTAGAACAGCGTCCTTCAGGGCTACGGAGACAACAAGGATAGCAAACAAACACCAAGAAAGTCAGCTTTTGGAGGAAAAAAAAGGATAAGTGTCTATGACTTATGGTTCAAAAGTTATAAACATTTTTATAAACTTAGTGACTTCTTGTTATTCATGACAACACCGTCCTGAGAGACCCCGGAAAGTCAGCCAAGTTCAGGGCTCACTAGAAAATGTTCTGTAAGAGCTATGAATGCATGGAGAACATGATTAGAAAGGCACAATGGAGAGCTTTAAGATTAAAAGAACAATTAAGTGTCTACGACTTACAGTTCAAACATTACCAAGTGATTTATAAAGGGTTGTGCTGTGGCATGGATCTGTGCCGCGTGACCTCTAAGGGTTAATGGAACTTTTAGCCTTTTTAGATCTATACTGCAGCCAGCCACAAGGGAGCAATTGAAATATTTAATTACATATTTCTGGACCCCTCATTTATCCATTACTGAATTTGATACTAATATATGTCATGATTGGCCAAAAACACATGGAAGAAACAGATCTTCAGTGTAGATTCTCAGAAAGGGAAATTACCCCCTCAAAGAGACGCATGGAAAATTGATGTGAAAAACCACAGCTAAGGTAAGAGAAGAATGATAAGTATACATTTACCATGCCAGCTATGGTCTTCCTCTATCAATAAAGGAATACAAAGTCCAGAAATATATCTTTAAAAATATTGCATTCTATCCCCCTTAAATTTTCTGATTTTAATAATCTTCTGGGAGCTAGATGGGGTGTTAGGGAATTTAAGTCCACAGCCTCTTTTTAACCATTTTGTCTTGCCTGGATTTATTGTCTTAAAAAGCCTGTAAAACATCAACCCTGTGGTGCACAGTCAAGCTTTAAACATCCATTATTTTATCAGGGCAACCTAGGCTCTAAGAATACATGTTCTACAGTAATATCACAAAAGTAATTGGGACTGTAAAGACAAAAGAAACCAGTTTGACATTGTTTACCTGCAGGTGCTGTCATCACATATTCA
This sequence comes from Cheilinus undulatus, assembly GCF_018320785.1. Lineage (NCBI taxonomy): Eukaryota > Metazoa > Chordata > Actinopteri > Labriformes > Labridae > Cheilinus > Cheilinus undulatus. The sequence continues at coordinate 39,681,812 of NC_054867.1, read as the reverse complement.
GCAATGCATTAATTTTGTTTTCTCAGTATTTTCTAAACTTAAGAACAGAGGAGGAGCCTGAATTTAATTTTGCATTTGATAAACTTGGAATAAGCCACATAGGAACATGCCTGGTTAGCTTTAGAGGAAAGAGCTGTTTAGGTTGATGCTTTCCAGGTGTTCGTTTTGCACATTTTTCTTAAATTTTTCTTTTTCACATTTGTTTAATCGATCTCTCTTGTCACAACCTATTACTGTCACATTATTAGTGAACTACAATGAAAGAGTAGTGTTATTCTGTCATCATTAATTTAGCCTGCCTGAAATTGGAACAAAGCAGTTACATTATTTTTTCCATTTTCTTGAGAAGCAACGAAAGACACCATCTGGTTTTCTCAAACAAACAAATTACAGCTAATAGAAAACTTGAGAAAACAGAGCTTCATAATAGCGTGAATCTTCATACACCTACAGATATATAATCATAAATCAATAATGTTGAGCTGAAATATAATTTGATTTTGCTTCTTTCATATAAAAAGGGAACTAACTTTGGTAAAATTGTCCACAGAAGAAAATGCTATAGAAATAGGTGTCTGATTGATTGTGGTTTGTTTTTAGTCACCCCAGATTTTCCTGCTTCTTTTAACTAAATCTTTGCAGGCTGACAAATCTGGTGCAAAACTGTTTTTCTTGTAAGGTTTCACTTTAAAATAACCCATACAAGATGTGATGTGTGAGCTATTCCGTCCCAAAAGAAAGATTAAATTACAAGGTGAGTGGTGTTTTTATTCATCTACATGTGAACAGTCTGCATGTTCCTCATTTAAGCCTTTACTTTTCATCATCCCGCTGTGAAAGACTTCTGTGCTCCAGGATACATCTGAGTCCAATTATGCTCTACCTGCTGCATCACCAAAAACCCACATTTGTATCCGTCTCTTTTCTGCGCTCTCCTGAAGTGGGATGCCACTCCTCCTGAGTGATTCAACAGTAGCTCCTTGGGTCTCCTGAGCCTCCCTAGCAGCCTACTTTCTCCTCTAACCTATTTAGGAGGCTTTTTAAAAAGATCCCAAAGAAAGCATTTTCATTTCTGTTCTCATCTCTCAGTCTCTTTAATGGAACCAGATGAAGAGACAGAGGATTTTCAGGTTGGACGTGAGGAGGGATACACCATCACAGACATGTGAAGAGAGTATTAGAGGAGGTATGTGATTGGATAGTAAAGGGAGTGCAGACAGCATTAAGACCTGGAACCTTTTTAAAACAGCGGGGGTTCAATGAAATCATAAATGTGAGTTCAGTCAGGACCACTTTGTTAAGAAACCAAATGTTTCTCTCTATTAGCAGTTATTTATTTGACCTTATTGCTGTTATTTATATTTGGCCCCTCGCTCTTCCGCGAGCCTATGTGGAAAGTATCAGGCAGGAACAGTACACATTCCTGGTCTTCCTGTGCCCACAAGGAAAGCCTAAGACAGGGAGAGAAGCAGCAATGAACCCAGCAGCATCAGGGACAACAGAATGACATTGGTTAAGTCAGTTGGAGCATAAAGGAGGAGCTGGGGTGGAGGAAGGTTGCAAAAAGCAGATTATAGAGGGCGCAGAAAAGCGTAGCCAGGCTACATCGGTTTAAATATGGCAGCATGACTTCAGTTAGCCAATAGTGTGCTCAGAGTGAATCAGCTGGCCATCATCTGATGTGGGGAACCTAAAGTCACAGGTGGGGACTCTAACCCAGTGGATAGTTCATTCATGGCGTAAATGTGTCTCGCATAAAAAACAACAATTCACCAGAAACAAGAGCAAAATATGAATCCCAATCGGAGCTGCATCAATGACAACAGAATGACATTGATTAAGTCAGTTATAGTATAAAGGAGGAGCTGGGGTGGAGGAGGGTTGTAAAAATTAGCTTGCAGAGAGATCAGCAAAGCGTAGCCAGGGTAGAGCAGTTTAAATATGGCAGAAAGACTGCAATTAGCCAATAGTGTGCTTAGAGCCAATCAACTGGCTGTCAGCTGATGAGGGCTTGCGTGAGATCAGCTGATCTTGATTAATTCCGGTGTTCGACTCTGCCTGAGCTAATGCTCAATTTTGTGCCATTTCCAACGGTATGAGCTACTGGAAACTTAATTCCTCAGTAGCTGTTTTAGTATGTGTATAATGCAGTTAAGAACATATTAGTTAGAATCTTAAAAGTTTGAGGAGGATTGTACGTTAAGTTCTAGTTAATTTAACATGGAGTCATGATTTGAAATTAATTGCTTTAATAGATATATTTCAACTCAACGTGCAGTGTGTCAAATGTTTTATTGATGAGACTTACAAGCTTAATTTGCATAAAGAAATATGATTTTTCTTGTTTTTATCAGCACTAATATCTCCTAAACCTTCAAATATTGATAACAGTTGGTGTCAGCAGTGCTGGTAGCTGCATAATCTGAGTTTCTTTCAGCATAAGCCATGACAGATGAAGGACTGGACTTGTAAATCTGACTTTGAATGCTATAAAATACACTGCTTGGCATCTGTTGGTACCTCCAAGGATGTGAGCAGTCATTCACCGTCTCCAGCGTGAGCCGGGCTCACAAGTTGGCTTATGACTTGCAAATTGATTGATTCAGTTCACTGTTCACCAAAAATGTGAGCACACTCAATGAGTGCATTCCTTTTAAAGTTAAGATATGAGTAATTTGTGAACTGAAATGCCTACATTAATTGAAAAGTGACTCATCCACTGTTAAGGGCTTACATTACGTCAAAATTGTTTACCAGTTATCAAGGCCAAAGAAATTATTGATTTTTATAGTTGTAACAGTTCGTCTCTGTTTTCATGTCACAGCACTCCCTCAAGTGGGGCCCCTGTGGCTCAGTAGGCAGAGTCGTTTGTCCTGCAGTCGGAAGTTTGTGAGTATGGATGCATATGAATGGGATAAGCTACTACCTCCATAGCAGTCATTTTTGCCATCAGTGTAGGGTGAAAAGGTGTGGATGGGTAGGTGTGAATAGTGCTTTGAGTAGTCAGATGACTAGAAAAACTCTATACAAGCCCAAGTCCTTTTACTATGACTCCATTCTAAGTAAGTTTGAGGTAAATTTGCCAAGTCTATCAGCCACAGTGGCCTATGGATCATTGAAAGCATCATAGCAGAGATCTGAGCCAGAAAACTGACTTAGGTGGCTTTCACACCAGGGGCCTAATCCCGGATCCGAGTGCACTTAAGCCCGAAGTCCAGTTTGTTTTGGTAAGTGTGAATGCAAATGAACCAGGCCCGCTTGGGGAGGTGGTTTCGGGTGCGATTCAAGTGGACTCTAGCACAGTTCGAATGAGATGTGAATGCAATCGCACCTGGATACGGGACAGAACTTTGTACAGCGCAGCAGTTTTTTCACATTTTTCCTCAATAAAGGGCGGAAATCATCAGAATCAAGTCAATAAACGGTCTGTTGTGACTCACTTTACAGATGAACACAAGTTGGAGTCAGTGAGGGGAGATGCAAAGGTAATAAAAGTCTCCTGTCACCTAAAAGACTGCTGTATCTGCGCAGCACGAGCCCCCCAGGCCTCTGAGCTGCACATAGATGTGGAGATATGAAGAGCGACATTGTTGGCATCTTGAAAAGTGATTTCAAAATATCTATGGCAGCGGTATGGACTTTTCTGCCAGGTTTAAACAAAAACAGTCTTCGCTGATGTCATGACCAGAGTGGTTGCCATGGTAGCTTCTTTGTCCCGGGTGGTTTTGTAATCCAGCTACGTGCATTCTGCCACCTGCTGTTTCAGACTGAGTAGGTACGCAAGTGGGCTCAGGCATGGATCGATGTTGCTACAGTGAAAGCAAGCCAGCGGGGGAGGGGGGGGGCATGGCGTGGTTTGGAACAACTGGGCCTAAATCTGAAAGGATCGTAATTCTCATGAGTTAGTCAGTCAGTTTTTGTTTCACTTTTGATGGCCCAAAGTGTCTGGGTCCTTTCTAAGAAAAATTCTGGTCTTAGGTGTTTTACAGGCTGTGGGATCACATTTAGTAAGACCAAATTTAGTTGCTGATCATTGACAGTTACCTGCATGATAAATGCAAACATAATGAAGGAAGAAAGATTGCCTATTTTTGGTGCACCTCCATGGCACATTGATTGATCGAGTGTAGCTTTTCTTGTGCTTTATTGGCAGTAAATGTATTACATTTTCACCAGTCCACAAAGTACAAGTGTTTTGAGTGCGTTTCAGTCAGTTTCACCTGAGGTCTCCATGTTGCAGACATCTGCCCACTTTTCCAAAGACCCAACAGCCGAGAGCTGGGAAGCAGGACACATTTAGGCACAAATATCCACTCACCATAAGGAATTTACACGACAAAAGGAAAAAATTACCCACATTTGGTAGTAATTTCAGACTCTGGCTTGAGTGGTTTTTGGAGTTATGACCTCCTTTCTCCCAACATGCAAACACAGGCACTCACAAACACAGCCAATTCAAAGAACCCAAATGTTGAACCATGGACACAGTACAGAATGGTTTGATGTTATATGGAGATTTGTTTGGACATCTTGCAGTGGGGAGGATGTTTGTCAGGTGATTTGAGAATAATGCATGTATAGCGTGAAATTAAGAGCAATACAAATGTAGACTTCTAAAACCAATGCTGAGATTTTGTTCACGTATATGCCTCATCTTCTTGTAGGCCACTGTCTCTGTCTAAATCTTTATAACTTTACACATTTCTTGCAGCCCTGGGCGCTTGTTTCTTTCACCTCTTGTTGAATCCTTTACCTCATTATTGTCACTAGAGAAAGAATGTTTAATATTCAGAGTTATTTTAACAGGCACTCGACGTCCTTGGCTGCATTAAGAATGCTCTAATTTGAAGATGAAATATTCTCGAGCAGCTGTTTGGAGACTCGTTTGGAGAAGGGTGGCTATAATCCAGTAAAGCACTCAGCACACTTTCTCCTCGTCTGTGATCGACTGCGTCTGGTTGACCATCTGTGGAGGATAACAGGTCTCTGCTCTCTGACTTGCATCTTCTCATTTTTTTTTAGTTTTTGCTGCCAACACTTCTGCTCCATGTGAGTCATCTGTGTTGTGTTTATCTTGTATTAATGCGGCTACAGTGACTGTCTGGCAGTTGTCTGGTGGAGGTCCAAAAGCAGTGTTTTTTAAAGGGAAGCTTAATAATTGGAAAATGAAATTGAAACTGAGTTAAGTTTTCACCTTGAGAGCAGAAGCCAGCAGATAATAGGATCTTCTTTTGCAGAGTACCTGTCTCAGCGAGCAGAGGACAGTGGTTGGTTGGAATCTTGAAATTGGCTTAGAAAACAATAAAATGAAAAAGGCATCCACTCTTCTCTCAAGTGGTTCTTCTGAACAGACCTTGAATGAAGCATCGGGTCCACCATTATTCTCCTCCAGTGAAGCATTTTCACCACTTCAGATTCAGCTTTCCTAAAAAACAATGCTAGAAGTGTTTGCAAGAACAAAACCTTTTGAATACTTTATTTGTAGCTTTTTATAAGAGATAAAACACACTGGTAGAAAGTAAAAAAAAAAAAAAACAGCAATCAACTCATACCAGGAGGAAAAGAAATACAAAATATTCAGAATGACTTTTGTTTACTTCTTCTAATAGTCAGCCATAGGGGTCAAAGAGTTCCTAGTTTTAATGATAACTATGTTGAAAATCCAGAGTAGAATTACTGAAACTGTTTGTGCTAACAGGGATCTAATATCATGGCAAATACGGTCCAGACAGCATGCAGCCAAAGTCTGTTTACAAAGGTGGATTGAAAAAAGATCCACAGATAAACTCAGGACAAAACCCCAGGAAGAAGGTTTCCATGGTCAGTGAGGATTTGGGGTGCCATGTCTACTGGATTTTAGTAAGTCCAGAGTAGAGCTGCTTGATTATTGCAACAATCACAATCATTTTGATTGATAGTTAGAGCATGATTATTAAATAAGAATACTATAGATTTTAAATCTGTGTGTGAATTTCAAATGATTACTGGTCAGTCTGGCTGCAGACCACAGCTCTCACAGTTGTGACTCTTGCAGACCACTACTGTGAGACGCCACCTCTGTCAGAATGGAAATACAAGTTTTAACTTTCAAAATAAAATGGGACTAAACTTCTGGTAAGGGTTAGGGCAGTGGTTCCCAAACTTTTCTAAGTATTTTCAGCCCCCCCACCCCCAACCGTGAAAAACAACATGTAAAAATATGTTAACGTAGGAAAAACACATCAGTCAGTCACATGTTTTGCTAAAAAAATTACCTGTTTTATTTAACACAACATAAACCTGTAAAATTTTTGTAGAGATAGCAACAGCTACTGCCTTCAACAGGGATTTAAAACTCCAACTCTCTGAAGATAAACACCTCCCTGGAAATAAAAACTTTGCAAACATTTTTTAAGAGTTATACTTCAAGTCCTGCACTAATTTCAGTGACTACTGTGGGCTTGTTTTGAGATACAGATCTTCTTAGGATCTGGGATCTGGGCACAGCTGTGAAACTGACACCCTTAGTTCATTTTCAATGTCCAGATTTGATTTGAACAGCAGCGAAACCAAAATCACACTGGTAGGATGTTGCAAAAGGAAGGAGTGTGGCTAAGGCTCTCCTGCCTGGCAATGTATACTCCTTTTCCAGTCCAATCCAAAATGCAGACATTGTCTTGGACTTGAACTGCAACTCCATTATTGAATCTGAGGAAACATAAAGAACTGCTCCCTTTCTACAGTGCTAAATTCATCAGGTGGTGTTGCTTTGCCTTGCCTTTACCTTGCGGCTCCCCTCCATCATGATAGGGTGCCCCTCCCTGGGGGATCCATGGCCCACTTTGGGAACCACTGGATTAGGGTAAAGTTTGTGCTTTCACACTTGGTTTGCTTCAAACCTTCCTACAAGTGGCTTGAGTCAGTGTATTGTGGAAGTGTGTCGGGAACTATTTAAAATAAAAGCTTTCCGTAAAAATGAAAGGAGTTTCTCCAAAGAAATGCAAAACCAAGCTTTTACTTTGAAAAATCACAAGCTGGAAGTGCAATCATACTGTTTTTATCTGGTTTGTTCATTGTAATCTTGGATTAATCTATGACAACAAAGTTCTAAGACAACTTTCAAAGTCATCTTCTTCTCTGAACAAGTGTTGCTGATTTTACTCATCCTCCATGCACCTTGGTAGTCACTGATGTTGTGCCAGAACGACCTACATCAGCTCTGCTGTACCTTGAATTAATGTCATTATTGACAGCCAGGATGCAGACAATGAATCTGTTTAGGTATATGCTGGTTTTCAGCTCTCTTTACCTCATAGAGCATGAATGCTTATGCAGTGGCATCAGATTGAGCTGCCTCATGTTGTTGCTCATGACATGTAAACTAAACCGTTTATCTGAACATTTCAAGCATTCAGACACGACGCTACGAGCTCTGACTAAGCTTTACAGGAAGGGTGTTTGTGTTTTGTTTACCACACATTACGAAAGAAGAGCAGCACAGCATGTGGCACAGTGACTGTTTAGTTTATCTCTTTCTATGATCGAGGGAAGCTAAAATTAATTAAACTGAATTAATCTCCAGTGCAGCCATACCAGGAGATCTTCATTCTTTCAGTGCAGCCATTTATGCAAAGGAGGCCTTGAACAAGTATTGAGAGCATGAATAAACATACTTCTCAGACAGTCAACATTTCTTTTTTGAAATTCTTTTTTTAAATGATTTAAACTTTAATTTTTGTGGAGTCTGGCTGCTTTGGTGTCTTCCAAGAAAAAGCTGGCCTTTGTGCAAATGTAGCTGATGACCCATGGTTTAGAATATCAAGCTAGTAAGGGTGGCAGTATCGATGCTAAAGTATCAATACTTACAAAGTCCTGCTTTGGTATCAGTTACTTCAACAAAGTATCGATACCAAATGAGTACATTAAAATACGTCTTGCCACCGCTTCTCCCCGAGTGCCTCCCTGTCTCTCTCTCCTCCAGACTGTGTTGCCTTCCCTGCTTGTCCTGGTCATGTGACTTTGGAGACCAATAGACATGTCTACCCTACTATACCACTTGACTTTGGAGACCAATCATACACAAGTAACAAATCTCAGCAGCTCCACTTGAATTTGAACTTCGCCATCCTTCTCACTCAGTGTGGCCTCCAATTAAATTTCAAAATTTTAAAGAAATATAACAAAAAAAAACTCTGAGACCACATGTAAATACCACAAAATGCATGAAGATCAAATTGTAGAAACAAAAAAAAGATAAATATTTCTATGAAAATCTTTGTTGGCTTTTATTTCTTAAATTCTCAGATATACTCTATCTGATTTTTTTTTAAACAAAAGAAATGGGATATTTTTGTACATAGTAGATATTTCATTTTTAATTTTGTGCTATAATTATTTAATTTCCAATATGTTATTTTTTATCTGCTTGCTCAAACATTTTAATTTAATTGAAGTTTCTATATTGAAGTAATTTAAGTAATTAAGTTAAATTTAACAGAAGTAAATACAATGGTCTGAATGGTCTTGATGCGTCACTGTTTGCCTGAAATGTGTACCTTTTAAAAGTTTGATAGTCCGATATTTTATCCTTTCTTAAAAAGTATTGGTGTCAGTATCGGTAGATTACATCAAAAAGTATTGGTGTCGTATCGTAATTTAAAAATTTTGGTATCACTCATCCCTACTAGCTAGTGGCTAGTTGCTTTTGGGTGTGAAGGAAAATCATGTCCACAAACATTTGTGCAGCTGAAAACTTTAGAGCAATATTTCTGAGTCTGTTGCAGAGCTAAAACACATGAGCCAGCCCTCCATCACACTGTTTACATTTCATACAGAGAGGTGATTGATGGGTAGAATGAATGCAGCCTGAGACTCTGAATGACTTTATACTGAATTAACTGATGTCTCGAGTTAATTGAGCAAAAGTGTTTACTTGGAGAGATGTAACCCATATTTCTTCTGAAATCAACACTCCTATTTCACTCTCCCAGGCCACCCTTCAGTGCAGAGCAGCTTCATATGCAAATAAACTAATACATTTAGAGAGCAGCTCTCTGGCACAGGGCTCATTTGTTAGTAGGAAAAGTAGTTGAACAAAAGAAGTAATGGTCTTAAAGAAGGTCTATTGATTTGGAGATACCTGAAGTAATAGGATGAATGAAGTGCATATTTTGTTTGCAGCTGAATGAGGAAAAATGAGGAGAAGAAAAAAATCTTCTCTACCTAGTTAATAAAAAGGATCAAAGGGGATGCACTCACAGCTCTTCATTATGACAAGAAAATAAATCCATTACCATATAAGCTAATAAATAGGTAACTGTTCAGCATAATGGCACTAAAATGGTAAATGAACGAGTGTGTTTTACTCTACATGTCTAATTCATCCATGCACACATACAGTAACACATTAATGGCTTCTGCAGGAAAAGGGTGATTTTTTTAAAGGTGGAGTAGTAACTTTATGCTGCTGTTTGGTTCAGTTACAAGCTTAGATTTTGCTTTATTTTTACATTTATGTTGTTGTATTGTCTGTGCAAAGCATGAGGAAAAAGCAGAAAAAGTGCAGCAAATGTTTAAGCTGGCCATAATAATATTTATGAGGTGTATATTCAAAAGTGATGTAACAATTGTTGATTCCCGTGCTTCTGATTAAAGACAGTTCTGAACCGCCATCCTAAAAGACCATTCCAAAAGCTTCAAGCTGGTTGGAGGATTGAGGAGGGTGGATTGAAATCTGAGGACGGATAAGAAGAGACGTATTAGAGCAGGAATCCCAAAGCTGTTTCTTACTGACAGATACGCCCCCAAACTAGAAATCACTCTCTGATTGGATGCTGCTGCACAGGGAAGATTAATTATGGAGGAACTTTGAGATCTTTAATTCCTTCAGTCCATTCCATGCATCTCTGGTGGGAGGGGCTAAAGGCCAGCTTGGACTACACCACTTTTTTGGTTGTTTACAACGGCACCATGTTACACTAAGCAACAAAACGATGGTTCTGTCTTAGCCGATAGCTTGGCTACATTACAAGTGTGACCCTGACCACTCAATAACAAAATAAAACTTGCAGACTGCATATGATTACGTAAAGGAGATATAATAAAATGTACGCATTCGTTCCCCCTGGGGAGAAAAAGTAGGGATTCTTGTAAATGATGATGCAAAGATAAGGAGCAAATTCTCCCATGTTGGTAGGCATCAGGACTCACATTGTTGATGTCTGATCAGGATGTCAAACTAAGCAACAATGTAAGTAAATGCAAGTCATGTTGAGTCATGGGGCGTTGTGGACGTGTCGTTAATGATGTCATACTACAAGGCCATTTGTTGTCACTCATAATCAGGCAGTCTGACAATGAGCTGCCACAAAAAAGGGCAAAAATCTGGCTGAATTTGTGTAGTCTGACTGTAAGACTGGAGCGATAGACTCAAGCCACATTTTAAGGAAAGTGAGATGTAGCCTTTGACCTGTAGTAGAACAGCATAAATGCTAACCATGATAGAAGCCATGTTGTCATTTACCCGTCTTTCCACTGTAAATTTTCCACTGTTCTACTGATTAGCTGCTCACTAACTTCATAGCAGTTTAGTAAAAGTCCTAATCATCTCCACCTTACTGTGTATATAGGCATTCTGAGTGACTTGGTGCAGGCCGTCAGACCGCTGACCAGAAGCTTTTTTATGCAGTCTGTATTGAACGGCAAACTTGGACAATTATTTAGCAGGAAGATGCTGATATTTTGCTTTTTTTCCTTAAGATTATTGTTCAGACTTTTCCCTTTTTTGGATAGGAGAGCCAGGAAATACTGAAGAGATGGGGCGTAGGTAGCCAAGTGGTTTAGGGCGTACCCCATGTAGAGCAGGGGAAGACGTGCATGAAACAGCACAGGGCTGGGTTTCAAATGTGACCAGTGCATGGAGGGCTGTAGCCTCTGTATGCAGACCCCTGCTCTAACAGTCAAGCTCAACCAAAGTCATGTCTTTGCTTTAAATCCCCCGTTTTGCATCAAAGTGAAAGAAAATGACCTCCAGTGTTGGTGTCATCCAATAATGACCAATCAGCTGATAGACTGGTAGGCCAAAGACTGGACTATGTATGATATGGATAAGGTAGTAGTACTGATGGAGACCTTATATAGCATCCTCTGCCCTCAGTGTATGAAAGGTCAGAAGACTAAGAGCACTGTTAGCGGTCAGTTCATTCAAGGTTTCTCTCTTTGTATGTGTTTCTGCAATTTCTAAAACTAAATACCAGTTTACCAGTATATCTACATATATTATAGACACTGCGGCTCTAACTTGCTTAACTTAACTATAATGTCAAATAAATCAATTACAGGATTGACCCATTAGGCAGGGAATGATGTGACAGCACTTCCTGCTTACTAATTGCCACATTTTCATTTCCTCACCCCTGATACCGCAAAGAAGGAAGGTTCCCGAGCTCCATCGTTAATTGGTTGACATTTCATCACATCATAGAAGAGGAAATTCAAGCACCATACATCAAGAGCTACAGCAGCTCTTTACATTGCATGCACCCGCAGTGACAGAGATTAAGTCCAGGAGGAAGAGAAGCAGAGCTCAAGCTGGGATGAGAAACTAATTGGTTGTGGGTTAAATCATCAGCTGCCATAATGGCTCCTCTTGTCCAACATGACACTCACCAGATGTCAGGAACGATCATGTTGGAAAGGTCTTGGAGAACATCAATTAAAAGGTGTGAGTCGATATTTATTTTAAGATGTGGATCTATCCAGACTGTGAGCACATGGTAAGATTATTATTATTTTTTTTTTTTGTGCATTCATTGAAGAAATGTCTCTTAAAAGTACGTATGATTCTGAAGTAACTTAAAAATGTATTGGAGCGTAACATTTTTAACACTTTTCACATGCTTGAAACAGGCTTTTGTGTCCACAGCTGTTAAACCATTGAGCAGAGTAATTCTTATAATGTTGTATGCTGCAGTTTGCCTTTGAGTGGAAATGCCTTAGTACAAAGGAAAACCTCTCACAATGGGTCTGATTCATCAGGCCATGTGAAGAAGTTTTATAAAGAAAGGATTTGAAGTGTTTTCACATAAATGCATCAGCCCTTGATTAAAACACTCTCTGATTCTTTGCAAACATTTGGTCAGTTTTACTCTGTGTTTCATCATTTTTAAAGAAGAAACATGCCAAATTGTTAATTATTCAGCCTGGATAAGTACATCTCTCATTTATTGGCTCCATAAAGTTTCAGACAATAAATCCACAGTTCATGGTGAGAAAGATTCAGAGCAAAAACACAAAATGTAGTGCCTTTCATAAAAGTATTCACCCATTTGGATGTTTCACCCCTGTACTGATTTTGTGAAGTGAAAACAGATTTCTACAAAGCAATTTCAATTGAATAGAAATATGAAATGTAAAATAAGTGCAGAAATATTCACCACCTTCAGTATTTAGTAGATAGATCTTTGGCTGCAATCACAGCTCTGAGTCAGTGTGGATAGGTCTCAATCAGATTTGCGCATCTGGACAATGCAGTTTTACTCCATTCTTTGTAAAACTGCTCAAGCTCTGTGAGGTTGCATGAGGATTAGGAGTGAACAGCCCTTTTTAAGTCCAGCCACATATTCTCTATTGGCTTTGACTCGGTCACTCCAGAACATTCACCTTGATGTCTTTAAACCATTTCTGTGTAGCTTTCACTGTATGCTTCAGGTCGTTGTCTTCCTTGAAGATAAATCTCCTCCCAAACCATAGATCTTTTGCAGACTGAATAAGATTGTCCTCATTTTCTATATTTTGCTGCATCCATTTCCCCTTCTACCTTTACAAGCCTTCCAGGGCCAACTGCCAAGAAGCACACCCACAGTATGATGCTGCCACCGCCGTGCTTCACAGTGGGGATAGTGTGTTTGTGTTGTTGTGCAGTGTTAGGTGTTTTGTCTGATGGTCAAAAAGCACCATTTTTGTCTTATCACACCAATAACTTCCTTCCACTTAACCATGGAGTCCCTCGCATGCCTTTTGGTGAACTCTAGTCCAGATTTAATCTGAGCTTTCTTTAACAGTACCTTTCTCTTTGCTACTCTCCCATAAAGCGTTGACTGATGAGAACCTGGGCAACTGTTGCTGTATGGAGAGTCTCTCCCTTCTCAGCTACTGAAGCTTGTAACTCCTTCAGAGTAGTCATAGGCGTATTGTCGGCCTCTCTTACTCTTCTTCTTGTACGGTCACTTAGTTTGTGAGGACAGCCTGATCTAGGCAGATTCACACATGTGTCATATACCTTCCATTTCCTGATGATGGATTTTACTGAACTCTGGGGGATGTTCAGTGCCTTGGAAATAATTTTTGTATCCATACTTTTCAATAACCTTACCTCTGAGTTGCTTGGAGTGTCCTTTTGTCTCCATGGTGTAATGGTAGCCAGCAATACTGATTAACCAGTGACTGGACCTTCCAGACACAGGTGTCTTTACACTGAAATCACCTCAGACACAGTCACTGCACTCTGATGATCCCAATTTCACTAACTGTGAGACTACTAGCACCAACTGGCTGATCTGTTGAATTATGTTAGTCATTTTAAAGGGGGTAAATATTTATGAAATCACTATTGTATCTTACATACTTTTATTTAATTGAAATTACTTTGTAGAAATCTGTTTTCACTTTGATATTAAAGAGGATTTTTTTGTAATTTTTCTGGTCAGAAAAGCCAAATTATATTGACCATGATTAATTTATAACCCATAAAAGGGTAAAATAAAGTGAATACTTTTTCTAGGCACTGCATAGTATTTGAAGAGGGGTTCATAACTTATTACTGCAGTGATCTGGAGCCGTCCACAGAAATTCTAAGACTTAATGTTTAAATGTCATCTTTTCATCGCATTAAAAAAGTCACTAACAGTCCCGCTGCCTGCTCAGCACTGAGACACAATTGTCTCTGACTGTTTTGCTGCTCAGCACTTCTCTGAGCTGCAGACGCTGCTACAACTCTGCAGGAGAGTGAGACACAAAAGACAAACATGAATTTCCTGTCACATCCGCAGGACACCCCGCTTCATTACGCCCGATGATTGTGCAGCTGAAATTGTCAATGAAACCAGTCGGACTGCATAGAGAGACAATACATGAGGTAGGCAAGGCAGTCTCAAGAAACAGAAGAAAATAAAAGAGGAAGGATTCAAAGAAGTAATCCAGGAGGGAGGAGGCAGGAATGTGTGTGGAATTATAAATGGTGAGGATTTCTTTTATAGATATGGCCCTTATGGATGCGCATTTTTGTACACTTGACTTACATCTATCTCTTCACTTTTCTGGAAGGTTTGTCAAAGAAATAATTAAAAGAAGAAACACTTGATTTATCGTTTTAAGGGAAATATTTCCATGCTATGTTATTGAATGTGCTAGACACAGGCTGAAATACATGCACATGCACAAACAGGATCCTATAGACATCCACAAGCAAGGGCTGCTGCCTACTAAAGAGCTCCGTCTGAGCTGATACCTCACCAGCAATACCTACAGAATTCCACTGAGGTACCTTGCTCCCAGGTCTGCCCCTATGTTGGAAATAGTGGTTATAAGGGGAGAAATCACCTGCAACAATTTACGTCTTGTGTAAACTGCTTGGTCAGCAGTGAAGTTTCATCTTCCATACAATACTATGTTAAACTTCATTGTGCCTATAGGTTCTTTGCAGATGATGTCAGGTCACAGTGAAGAACTCCAGATGAGGGACAGGGAGTGATTGCTTCATTCAAAAACTCTATCAAAATACCTAAGTCAGCTGTGCCAACTGTTCAAATTTGGAAATAAACAATCCTGAGCTACTTTCAAGCCCCAAAAGTAAGGCAGAAAAAAAACTACAGAGAAACAGGGGCAGACATGGATTAAAAGCTTCTGTCTGAGTTTCCTATGGTCTATTTCTATCAAGCAGTCTGGTTTGTCATGGTAAACCCTGATCTTGCATGTGTTTAAACTGCTGATGTCCATCCAGTCTCGCTCTTTATGATAGGAAATGTGTCCTCTTCTGGAGATCTGGATCATCTGGCTTGGCTCAGTAATGGGAGCCAGTCTTTCTGCCCCCAAATGGCTCTTCATTTAGATCAAATTTTGCTCTAATTTAATCGACTTCATTGAGTTTAACAATAGTTTATTTTACAAATCTTACTGAAAGAGAAAAGTGCAAAGTCTTATGAACTGAATGGAGGTGGTTGGGATGGAGGAGGGCTTTAGCGTCCACTCAGAAATGAAAGTCTGGCTGTGAAATAGAGGACGACAGTTTTAAGATATGACAGGTGCATGATGATTGGTCGAAGAATCTGAAAAACTCAGCACTTAAGAAAGTGAACGCCCATAATCAGCTGTTCACCAGAGCGGGAAGAGAGAAAGAATAGAAGAAGGGAGAGATTTGAAGGAGTGGTGACTAATGGATGAGAAGAAACAATCTTCCTGCTTGAACTTTCGCTGAGCCCCATTTTTCTATTCAATAACCACAAAAAAAAAAGGAAACTGGCTCACAAATGGTGGCCAACTCATAGAACTGGCTCGCTCATGTTAGACACAACATTACTCTGTTTTTTACCTTGCTTTATAGAAAGCTCAGTACAATACTCCTCAAAGCTGTTGTCTCCCTTCATCTGGCTGAGTAATTTGTGATATCAATCACGTCCACATTGGCAGGCATACATACAGTATAAAGGCCCATTTTCCATATGACTTAAGCACCTATAGTTTTCCAAGTTACACCAACATAGCTGTGTTTTGAGTGCAGTGAGCTTTCCTTTCTGACTTGTCCAATCATTGCCACGGCGGGGGGGTAGATTAAAGAAAAATGCAAATCTAACCTGTTCATGTGGAGGTTCAATCAGCTTAAAGATGATTGTCATTTAAGTGTTATTTTCATTGTTAGTGTTGATAGAAGATGGATGATTTTAACAATGATTTTGTTTGCTCATTAAAAGTGATGGAAAACTCAGAGATATAGCTCATTTTATGTGGAGATAATGAAGGGGAATCTTTGATTGTTCTGTGTGTGAGGGTCCTTCAGTTATCTAAGAGTGTCAATACTTCACCTGTTCCACATATTTCGTTATCTATTTTAGGTCTTGATGTTTCATCATTCTTTTCTTGGCCTTAATCCTTAATTGATAACTACCCTGGATCAACCTTTTCCTTGGTTTGTTTCTGCTTTTTACTGTCCTAGGTCTTGCCTAGCACTTGACTTGCCCCAGCCTTATCCTTGATTATACTTGTGTGTTGAATCTTCGCTGTAGCAGCTTACACTGTCATCAGCACTAGCGCTGTTTGTGTAGCTCTGCAAACCTTAAACCAAGAGAGGTCCACAAGCACCAAGGGACCCTTACTGAAATTATAGTCATTATTATTATTCTGTTCAAAGAACTGCAAATTTTTGGGCTTTAACATGCATGGACTTCCCAAATGTGATATGTGGGACTGGGGAAGAGCTACAGACATGAAACCTCATTCTGCCACTTGAACATTTCCTCCACTGATTTTTCATTTTTCCCTTTAACCATTCAGCCCTCCCACACCATTAAATCTAGGCTTTTTATTTTTGGTCTGCATAGGGATCATCATAAGACCTACTAGAAAGCCTCTTGTACCCATGCCCAAATCCTAACAAGAAGTCTACTAGCTTCACCTATATTTCAAAATAAGGCATTTTGATGGTGCCAAGTGACTTCAACCTCTTGTAACTTAGGGTTAAAACTATTCAACAATACAAAAAATACTCAAGGAAACTTATCTACCTCGAGGCTTCACTTAAATCACTCAGTACCCATAAAGGCCCATGGTTTAAACACGGTCATCACGCTGTTTCTCACTGCTTTCTGTGTTTTGCATGGACCATTAGTGTGCCACAATGCCCTTACTTTCATTTTTGCCATAATGCAGTAGTCCCCAAAGTGGGCCGTGGGCCCTACCAGGGGGGCGCGGGGTCATGACAGGAGGATGCAGCAAGGCAAAGAATTACCAGCTGATGACTTTCACTGCTTCAGGGACACTCAGAAATACCACCCCCTAATATTCCACAGCCTCCCGATTCATACAGCTGACTGCTTTAGGACATGAAAAACAAAACTGCACTAAAAATTTTAAAACTTTACTAACAAGTAAAGTTGTCTTTGACCTTATATAAACTAAATCCAAAACAGTCTTGACCAGCTGTTATCCTGTACAAGGCTTCTTCCCCCAGTTCAGAACTTCAGCCAAAGTATAGCTATAGTTGTTAAGTTTTCAGGGCACCGAGAAAGTTATCAGTGCTTTTGTAAACATCCCGCACGGGCTACTGCAGTATCCTCTACCAGGGGTCAGTCAGTCCTCTCCCTCTCGCCTGCTGTAGTGCTTAACGCTGCTGCTAGATTTTTGACAGGAACACTACCATCGTACTCCTCTCCCTCCGTTGGATCCCTGTAGATTTCAGAACTCATTTTAAAATTTTATACATTTTTTTATAAATCAATCCATGGTGTAGCTCCTTCTTATATTTATCTGACCTTTTTAATCCCCTACACTCCAGCACCATCACTCCAGTCCTCTGGTCAGTCTCTCCTGGTTGTCCCTCTGGCTCAGAGGAAACTTAGAGGTGGAAACTACCTCTATAAATAAGATGTGCAAACCCTTTTGTTTGGTTTGTTTTCTTTCCAAATCACAGCACAAATCCTTTTTTCCTTAAGCCTGGTACATACAACAAGATGGTTGAGCTGATTTTGGGTGGGGTTCCCCCTTTCTGATCAAAGTTAGCAAAGACCAGATTATCTGGTTGTAAAGACTATCTTGACAGAATTTCCTGTGGTTTGGGGTCTACCAAAAGGGATTTTACCCTGGTAATCTGACATCTTGTTGTGTGGATTGAGCACCGAGGAAAGCCAAGCAGGCATCAGGGATGGAAAGTAACTAATTACACCTACTCAAAATCCTTAATTGGGTTTTTTGTGGGGGTACTTGTACTTTTTGGGGTACATTTTTAAATCAGTACTTTTACTTCTACTTAAGTAAGTTTTAACCAGAGTAACTGTTCTTTTCACATCAGGCCTGTTTGCTCTGCTGTCATGCTTGACCTTGCAAGAATCTGAGTTTTGAGAGTCTGTCATTATTTGTTTTCACGTATGGGGTCTCTCAAAATCAGTTAAGATTTAAAAAATCTTTCATTGTGTGCTAGCTTTATCCTTTTAATTGAATCAAACGATCTTTATTATGCTTTTATTTTGCTAACATCCCTCTCTGTCCTTTCACTGACTTTGTTCTCTTAGTGTTTTTCGTTCTATCTTAAATGCGTGTTTAATGGTATCTCCTTTTTGATGGAAGGGCTACAGTGATAGAGCATGCACTGCCAGAAAGAGCAAAACCTCAGGGCCACAGGATTGAATGTGGTGCACACAGATGTATGTGGTGTCGAGGCTGGTCTTTAAACATTCTTGACCTTCTTTTGCCTCGGTCATGACTCGGTCACGCCTTGCTTACGGCTTACTCTTGATTTATTCCTAGCCTGCCTTGGCTTTGGTCATGACTCAGTCCCATCCTGCTTACACTGGAGGACAGTAGAAAAGAGACTTGGGATGACAAGAAAAGGCCCAGAATTATAATCCAATATGGCCACTGCATTGAGGAATGAGCCTGTGTATGTAGGTGGCCACAAAGCTAAACCAACACCTCCTCAACCTTTACCCTAACTTACCTGGACTTGCGCTTGAATCATTTTCTTTTTTTCTTTTTCCTTGTGTTTCAAAGTTGTGGAGTTGTCTTTTCTCTGTGCTCTTAGTCCTGTCAACTGTTCTGCTTCTCTGTAACAGACAATTAGAAAGCAAAGTTTGAAGATGGAGAGGCTGTTTACAGTCTTGAAACCAGTTTAACAAAATGTTTGCCAGCCTAAAGAGCTCAGCAGCTGAAGTGGGCAGCCTGTAGCACTCTGAATGTTAAGCAGTGAAAAAGGACAAATCACATTTAAAAGTCCTTGCCTTTGTCACTAAAGGCTGAAAAATACCCTTTATTTGCTGTTTTTATTTCCTGCCATGTGCTGCTGTTAGTCTCATGCCTCTAAATAAACTGATTGTTTTTGGTCATTTCCCAGCATGCCCTATGTGGCAGGACAGTTTGCCCTTGATGTTAACTCTCCCCGTTGAGACGAACACCACCTCTAATTCAAACAGCTCTCATAGGTCATGATGGATGGGGCTTTCTCTGCGGTGGCAGCAGGTCACACAGCGTAATATCCTACATCCTTCACCTGCCTCTGTGTGTAATAACAGACATCAGCTTGTTTCTTTTTCCTGCTAATCCCATCCCACCTTCTCACACTCGTTTTCCTCTTGTTTCTGTTGCTATCACCTCCTCACCTGCTCCCCTTCACCAGAAGAGAGGTGAAATTGTGTGTAAATATCGAGATGGAATGATGGCGAGGTCAAGCATTACTCTTTTAGTTGAGAAGTTTTCAGTTTTGGTTCTGCACTGATGAGAGATGAAGAGGGCTTATGAGTTGTTCTGAAGTGAAAGAACACGTAGAAACAACTTTATGATGTACTGCATGAGACAGTGGACCTGTGAACATTCCTTAACTCAGGGGTGTCCAAACTATGGCCCGGGGGCCAAATGTGGCCCTTGGCCCATTTTTATTTGGCCTGCAGCAAATTTTATAACATGAGTGAAAAATGGCCCATGTGGATGATGAAGCTCGTACTTGACTATTGTGTGTATTTTATCTGTTTTCCTGCTGAATGACCAATATAGTTTTATCCTTGGGGGATTGGTCCGGGATGGTAATACAAAACTATCGTCATCTGTCAATAAGAAAAAAACAAAAATTATAGATGAAGACCATATGAATTTATCTGGATTAGTGTGTATTTTAGTTTCAGAACTATGCAGTGGTATTGTGCTGATTCTGTAAACAAACATTTTGACGGGACAATTTATTGATGTGCTTTTTATGGTAACTTAAAATGAAACAACTCTGTAAATTCTCCGATACATGAAGAGTCATTCTCATTCTGACCGGGGCAGATCCAGTGATAGCCAACCAACGCTTAAAGGGCTATGCAATAATCATGGAATATTACAAGACGTCGATGTTTTAAAGGTAAATGCAAAGCCGGAACTACACTCCAGACATGGCTGCCGCACTGTGTCACTCCGCCCAGTGGTTTACTCAAGAAAGTAGTTCAGAGTATTTGCGTCATGTGTCGTAATGTTACATAATTATACGTTATTATTTCATAGCGTGGTGAATGTGCAGCTCACAACTTGTCCACGAGAGCGTTTTGGAGTTGTTGGATTGTGTATTTGATGAGTTTGATGAGGGAAAGCCAGAAATACCATAAGACACCATAGCGTTAGCAGAGCAGCTCCTATCTCAGCACCACCGATCTAAAAAGAGCTTGCACCGACAACTAAAGGTAACAAACCTATTAGACTTTAGGGATTAAGGCAAGGCAATAAGGCAATGGGCGAATTTGCCAAAATGTTGACGTATCCCTCTAACTGAAATCTGATAGGCCTCCTTAAAATCCTTGAAATGACTGACTATTTGTGTTGTTATTCATTAATTAGCCATTTTAGCATATCCACTAATCACATCTTTACCCAAATTACAGTGGACTTTCTGACTTCAATATCATAAAGGTGAGGTATATGAAAGTGGCCCCACTGTCCTTGTAACTTTCAGTATGTGGCCCTTAGTGGAAAAAGTTTGGACACTCCTGCCTTGACTGCAAGGACATGAAGGCTGAGAAGTGATACCTAAACTTACTTTGATTTATTAGACTCAAATTAAGAGTTTTGTTATAGCCATTAAACCAGAAGTTTGAATTAAAAGTGTATTTACCTCTTGTTCCATCTTTTCTTTTTTTCATTTAGTAAATGTAATACAGTGAGGTTTTGTTAGATATTCATCATATGCACCTACTTTTAGATACAAGAAAGAAGGTTTATGGCTAATGAGACATTTTGGTCATATTTGGTTCTCTTTATATTTGGGAACTAGTCATTAAAATGTAGAAAGATGCCAAAGTAAAAGCATATGATATACAGTATATATACTGTATATCATGCATATGGTATAACTAAAGCAATCACACAGATCCATGTAAATCACACAAGTCAAGCAAAATCCATAGTTTGTCTCTAAACACATTCGATTTGTTGGAAAAAGTTGCTGTAAATATGAAAAGACTGAGAACTATGTATAACTGATTTTGTTTTGTTTAGACTGTTAGAAGGTTTTTCACCACTGTTGAGGCTACATTTCTTTTGGCAGGGCTTAATGTGGGGTTCAATGACGCATCCAAGCCACTAATGAATTATCCTGGCCCCCCCTAATGCTCCAGTGGTTTGAAACCACTTCTTCTCTCACATTCAAAAATCACATTAAAAATATCTCCAAAGCAATCCAATTCAGTCTATCTAACTTCAGACAGATCAGGTCCACACTGTCAGTGAATGCAGCCAGAATGTTTTCAACATGCTACGATTTTCTCCCATATTGAATATTGTTTTACTAACTGGTCACTTACTGGTATCAACACACTTCAACCTACATTATAGAATCTCTTTCCAGCAAGAAACCATTCTGATATTACCTTCTTGTATCATTGAGAAATACAATTTATTAAATTTTGAAAGTTTTAAGTGAAGTTTGAAGTTCTAGATATGCTTGTTCTGTACATACTATACTGCATGGACTTGACCCTCCTCCATTAAAGTCCCTGTAAAGTGAAATGTAAAACTTGTGTCTTAACACCCTAGATATGTTGGAATAAGATTGCTGTAAACGTGAAATCACTGAAATCTAGTCGTGACTGATATCGATTTTTGATATAGATTGTTAGAAAGTTGTTCACTTCCTTCCTGGTTTAATTTGGGCAGAGCAAATATAGCGACTCACCATGTCACTGCCCCCCTAACGCTACATCAATAAAGAAATCACAGAGCAGTTCATCTCAGTACAGTCTATTGTTAGCTGATGATACTGCCTTCATCGAAAGTTAACAGTTACACGTTGTGTTTTTTGTTCATTGTGAGGTAAATTCCCCAAATCTATCAGCTGTGGTGGTCTGGAGGTCATTAAAAGTATCATAACAGAAAAATTTGTGACAGAAAATAGTACATTCAATCTCAAATTTCTGTCTCTCTGCTCTGGTACAGAGCCAGGGGGTCATGTGTCCATGTATCACCTTTGATGTAGCATTGTCTTGCTGTCTCTGTCCTTCCCAGGTAGCAAGAGCAGTCAGAGTCATTAAGAATGTTTTAAACCTGCTATAATGGCTTTAAGCCCTTTCATTTATAACTTGTGGTACTTGATTTATGTCTGCAACAAACGCATGTGTGGAAGATTTCTTCTTGCACTTAAAACAGCATTTTCTAACATGCACTTTAATCAGTGGAATTTTCATTTATTTTATTGCATGTTTAAACATTATTAGTGTTGCTGTATTAGTTTTCTGTGTGTAACCTGCTAAGGGACTATGGATGTAAATTAGCAATTTTGCTAACTCCTGCATGTTTACATTTGTCTTTAATATTTATGCTCATGAATGTGCTCTGTCTTTTTGAAATAAATAAAGCACTGAGCACCTTATCTTAATACACCTGTTTAGCTGACTTACAATGCTTTTGTTGGGAATTATCAGCCAGCCAGATGTGTCTTTTTCTTCAGTGTTAAATTATTCCACCCTACCAGCCATGGTGGCAAGTGGGTTGTTACAAACTAGGGAAAAAGCAATTTGTGACAGAAAAACAGCATAAATTTAATCCCAGTCCTCTGCCTCTCCATTCTGGCCTCTTAGTCAGGCAGTGGTTGTCTGGCACCACAGAGCACTGGTGCCGGCCATTTGCTGGAAAGGCTTTCACATAAAACCAACACAACATGAACTAAAATCTTTACCTGCTTGTCTTAAGTCCTGGATGATTAGAAGCTGGCTTTGTCTCTCTCAAAGCAGCAGATGCCTTGTCCCTGCTCTCTACTAGCATTGCTAAGCTAAAGTTTAGTTAAGTGTCATTTCCAATAGTATTTTTGTGGATGCTTTTGTCGACACAGGAGAGGGAAAAACACACAAACACATGGAAACTGAAATATTAGGAAGCCTGAAGTGTTTAACTCAGACTTTTTAGTGCTAAATGATCGGCCTGTGGTGACATGAATCTGTGACTCTGGTGGCTCAAAATTAGAGCTGACAGGCCCAGTAGAGCAGACAGATGATTCCTCCTTTCCTCCTTAAAAGTTAAGAGGGGAACATCTTTCCTTTAAGTCAGCATGGTTTAGGCCTATTCAGATGACACACCCACAACTAGAGCAGATATTACTGCTTCATTTTTGTGGATTTAAAAATCAATTTAACAAACTTAGAGAGGTTTTCCATGATTTACTTTTGGCATGGTGTTTTCTAACACAGCTATCTGAAAAATAACAAACAAAAAAATACATATTTTTTATTGCTTCACATGGACCTCAAGAGTATGCTTTCATCATTGTCTTTTAGATAAAACTAGAAAATGATTATGTAATTGAAAACATGTCCTGTGATAATAAATCTCCAGCTCTACCTGTCCTGCAGCCCTGTGGAGCTTTTTTATACATATCATCTTGTTTTTCAGTTTACTTCCCATCACAGCAGGCAGCTATTTTATGTGGAAAGGCTCACAAAATGGCAGACAGACAAAGTCTGAAATTATAGCTGAAGGATTTAGCAGCCTGAGAGCCAGATCTCTCTCTCAGGAGTCGGGTTGGACTGGGGCTGTAACGCTTTCATAATGTGCTCATTCGAAGTAGATCTGGCAGATAATCATGAAGCTTTGACTATTTGTTTAGTATGTTTTTATTTTAGCTTCAGTGTAAACTCTGAAATCAGCTGACATGTGTCCCATGTTTTACCAGTAAGGAGGAGATTTCAGTGAGTACCAGTGAGTACCACCAGCAAAGTTGGGACGTGAACAAGCAGCAGCAAGAGCTGGTGCAATTATGGAGGGAGAGATTAGCGTGGATGCTGCTAAAGCGCCAGTTTGATCAGAGCTTGACAAAATTTCTTTGTTGAAAGAAGAACAAAGAACAGCAGTGAGTTGTTTTCTTTTCAAAAAAGACAAAAGTCGAATACATGTCTATAGTCGCCATGTTTCGCGTTATTCCTCAGTAGCTACGTACCTTAATAGCGGCTACATCAAGTGTTTTGTTGCTCTGATTGGCCTGTAGAGATGTGACAGACAGAACGTTCATCCAATCACACTCCAAGTTTTTTTCAAATCCTCTGCCTTTTCTCAAATGTTTCCTATTGAAGCTTTCCCAGATGGATGTGTAAAACACATCCATCTGGCATTTCAGGTTACGTGTAAATGGGACATGAAGGAAAAACAGCAGATAACTGCTGTAGTCTTTCGACTCAGATAATCATTTTTTTCAGCTATGACATTTAACAGAATGATGGATTTCAGTCATTGGAAGACTGTAATCAATTAAGCTTGAGTTTGAGGGTGAAACCATTTAAAAGAAAGTGATCTGAACACTTGAGACACTTTCAAACTGGTGTGTTGAGTTTAAAACTTTGAATTTTTTTTTATTTTAATTTCTTTCATATGCCACAGCTTCATAAACAAAATGCAGATACTTAATGAACCAAATACATTTTTAAAGAGGTTTTTTTTTAACACTAATGACTCAAATCTGAGACATTAGGGGGGCAAACCAAGCACAGGCCACAACTTACTTAAAGCAGAGTCAATATTGGATTTCCATTTGTCAGCGGTCCAAGAACAGGCCCACTAATGAATGCAGCTCAGCCGCTCCTGAATGTTTAAAAAGGTAACTGCTTGTAAACACATTTTATGTAGCGCCAGTGAGTCAACTTTAAGTTTACTTATTGTTCCACTTCTCCAAAGAGAGCAAACAACCACTGATAATGCTTTGAGTACAAGTCACATACAAAAACTTTGACAAGATTGTTGACAACCCTCTGAGTTTGCAGGCTTACTGGATCAGCTTTGATTTACTGTGATCAGAGTAATGTGGGAGCAGAGCTCCAGCAGGGAGTACAGGGTCATTTACCAACACTACAGTTCAATGTTCTTTCAAGTTTACCCTCATTTAAACCATTATAATGGTTGGGTTTGATCTTGCCTTTGGCAGAAAGATGTAATGAGAGATGGTCTGATAGAACAGCTGTACACCACACAGCACTGATGTGAGTGCTAGCATTGTTTTACTGCTAGGTTCAAGTTAATCCCTTTGTACAAAATCTGCAAGTTCATACAGAGAATGAATACTACAGAGCATCATTTTTATGCCTCCACACCGCCAGAGCTGGAGGAGTTATGTTTTCAGGCTGTCAGTCTGTACTCAATACCTTAAGAACACTTTCAGGGTTTTTTTTTCTTTAACACGCATTTCCACCCATACTCTAGGATAAACTCAACACAGAGACCTCAAATCTTGTAAGCACAGAATTATAAGAATGCATTGAGGAATTCTTCTCAAATTTCACACCAATGTACACATGAATTTGAGGGTGAACTTATCAATATTTAAGGGTCAGGGGTCAATGGGACCTTCGACCATATTGTACTTTATCTAAACATCCTTACCTCGCCACTGTATTGTCACTGTCCAGCAATCACACAGGTGCATATAACCACCCAGCAGTAGTTCTAGGTTTTTCTTAATGTTAAAGTAAACTGCCTTTTCCACAGCTGGTGTTAAACAAAGATTGTCAGCAGAAGAGGATTTTTAACATGCAACTTTATCAGTCTGTTTTCTTCTATCTATATGTTTTTGAGAAGACCTCAACCCCCTATAAACAATCACTGCTGAAATCCTAGCCTATATATTAGCAGAGCGTCTAGACAACAACCATTTGCATGCTGGTTAGCAGCCCCCACAGTAATTGCCCTATTAACTGAGAAATCTGTGAAATAACTTCCTGTTTTTTCAAGGGCTCATAGTGCTGCTTTAATGATTTCAGTTCTAAATAAAGACATCAAAAATGTCTGAATTTATCACAATATATAAGAAAGAATATTCCTCACTCTGCGTTTTATTTCACACTCTCTCAAACCATTTTCAGGCTGCGAGATCAAACTCAAGGTAGCTACGCTCAGAGTTAGAGTTGCATATTCAGTTGTAGATAAGATGCTTGCTTTTTCAGTCTAAACTGGCTCAGTTGGTAGAACTTTTGTCTCACCTTCAAGATCTTTGCAGAGCATTTTTTTGTACAAACACACTTACGTTTTCCTCCTCTGAAACACTGAAAAACATTGACACAAGTGACACTGTAGCTGTGCTTTTGTCGTTTCTTCTTCTCTCTTCTTGATGATGTTTTGTGATGGTAGTCAGAGTAAACCGACACTTTTCTTATGGGTTGATTTTATTGGTTTATATTTTGATATTGAACTAATGAATTTGTATAAAATATTTACAAAATTGGCTGTTAATTTATTGGTACTGACATATCATGCAACCCTGATTTAAATGTTTTTCGTTAATATTTAACATTTGGAACTGTAGAGGAATTCTCTTACTGTTCTTCTTCCTCTGTTATCTGTTTTTGTTCTAAACACCAAGTCAAAGTCCTCCTATGTAAAAACATACTTGACAGTAAAACTTGGCTCTGATTCTGATTCAGTGTATGTATTCTCAATCACTTTCCTTGTTGTTTTTATCTCATTATATATTAAATAATGAAAAGATATTGTGATGTCAGTTTTCTCCAATAATGTTCAGCCCTAGGCTCCATGCCACATGACAAATCCCTTAAATCACTTCATCCTCTGGTGCCAGTTTAGCTCTGTTGGTAGAGCAGGCATCCATGTACAGAGGCTAGAGTCCTAGAAGAACTAGTCCCTGGATCAAGTCCAAACCCCAATGCTGTTTGGTGGATGTCTTCCCCCACTCTCTTCATATGTTTCCTGTCTCTCTTAAGCTGCCCTATCACAATAAAGGCAAAAGCCCCGAAAATATATATTAAAAAATGACTTCATCTTGCTCATTGTGAAGCAGTTGTTGGTTGTAGCTATTAAAAAATCCTCAGCTATAGAGAGCAACTGACTTTGTTAGCTACTGTTTTGAAGTAATGATTAATCAATAATCAATCAATAATCAAGTTGGTTTGCAAGTTAACTTGCCGATACTATTTCTACAATTTAGACCACAACATTTCTGAGACTGGCACCTGTTTTTGAATTAAAATAAATTAATAACAGAATGTATATAAAGTAAGATAAATGATAAATTAAAGGTAAATTATGAAAGACTGAGTATTTTTTTGTTTGTTACCAGCATTGAAAAGGATGTATATTTCAGTCACGAATGGCCGCTTTGTTTGTTAAAGAGCCTGCTAAAGTGGAATGACATTCTCCAAACCCTGCTCTTGAATATACAATGGGGTTATCCAACATTTGTGCATGCAGAGCTATCCCTGAGATTCGAGGCAAATTATGTAAACACCATGCAAAAAGATCTGCCATTAACCTGCAGTGTCACACAGCAAATGTTAATGTGTCACGAAAACCTGGAAAGTTAGGAATCTGCAGCTTAACGCCAATCCAGGAGATTTAAACAAATGTGTTTTAGTTTAATCCTGTTAAGAGTTGATGGGATCCTGTATTGTTTGCTAATGGCAAGGTTTAATACTTTGGAATTAGGTGTGCAGATCCTTCATCTAGATGTATCATTACTTCTTGGTTTAAAATCCATATCTTTGATGAATAAATAACCAGACCTATGATCTGTTTTTGATCAATTAACCTTTTTTATAGGTAATTTGTTCAGTGTCTTTTTGCCTTCATGGTGTAATGAAAACTTAACTGTCTCTCTTTACTCAGTGAAGTACTTGAAAAACAATCCATGAACTGGCAGAATCCCCGGTGACTTAAAGCAATAAATCCATCATTTAGTTTGTCAGCTTCAAATCAATGGCACCAGATGGACACCGGAGGCTTTCCACCATTTACAAAGTATAATAGCATTCTTGTTGTGGAGTAATGAACTCAAAGTTGGCTCAAAGTGAACACTTACTTAAAGCTTTTGTCCTTTAAAGTCTTGTTCTGCAGTGACGGACAGAGTTAGACTTAGGTTTGTTGATGACCAGAAGAGGTTAGTGAACTTTTGTAACTTGATTCTGGAAATTAGGAGTTTTAACTCTTCTGTCTTTACATGTTTTCTTCAGATCTGTTTCCAGATGTCTTTTTTAGATTCACAGCTTTCAGCCCAGGATTCTTGTGTAATTTATGGTTTTGTGATACTTCAAAAGACTTCCAAAGAAAGTCTCCAAGTGGCTTCTGAGACCCTCTTCAGCGGAATCATTACCATCCATTAGCATCATGTGCAGGTAGAGGCAGTGACCCTCCATGTACAATTGCAGAGCCTGCTGTCCTTTATCCACTTCTTCAAATGATACCCTGTTGCTGTAATCTAGCTGTTTTTTTCCTGAAAGATGATAAATAAGAAATGTATAGTTTTTTGTCTGGTATAGTGAGAAAAAAATAAAAATGGTAATGAGTGACAAATATTTGAATTAAAGTATGTGAGAACATGTTGCTAGCCTAAGTTAAAGAATCTGCATGTCTTGCAAATTGAAACAAATGTACAGATGAAAAATTGAAGCACTTTTAAGAGGAGATTCTGTACATCGAAGTTGGGAATTAAGTGGACAGCAGAAAACAACTTCAGTGTTTGATTTTCCAAAGGTGTACTAACACAAGATAATCAGTGTCATGTCCAAATGGGCTAAATCCTAGTGTTGTACTCAAGACCACACTCTCCGAGACCAAGACTTGCCTGAGACCAGGGTGAACCGAGGTCAAGACAAGATCAAGACTTCTGGGGGTCGAGACCGAGTCAAGAACGAGACAGAGACGAGCTGAGATAAGACCAAGACCACAGAAATCAATTCTTAAAAACCGTGACAAGGTTGAACAGTTAAAGAGCATTCTCTCTTTAATTTTAGGTTTCTTTTTAATAGATTTGACAGATAAAAACAAGGTGTCTGCAACTCTTTCAAAGCACAACATGCAAAAATTGCAAATCTTAACTTTGTTCAACTTACTTGTTGTAAAAAAATAAATCCTTGTATGTATTAAAAGCCACTGACAAGTCTGAAATTATTTCAGATATCTGAAAATACAATGTTTATCTAGATTTGTCAGGTGAATGAGTAGAAAGAAGATAGACTGATGTCCGAGTTTTTGCAGGTGTAACTCTTTGTTGTTTTAGCAAGTGCTTCTCTTTAAAGTTGAAAAATAGCAGATCAGTACTGGTCTCGACTGGTCTTGATGGAAAATCCCGGGTCCGGCCAGTCTTAGACCAAGACAGGACCAAGTAAAATTGCTTTCAAGTCCGAGACAAGACCAAGACATTCAAAATGTGGTCTTTAAGACCAAGACTGCTCTCAACTACTACAACACTACTAAATCCACAGAGTTCAGTTTGTTTGACAATGTTAATTCTTTGTACCAGGTTCAGGCACAGTACCCTTCTTTGGACCTGGTATGGATTAAAGAAGTGGGCTTCAGCATGGTTCAATTTCTCATGCACAGGCACAGGCAATGTTGCGCAGTATGGACAAGACGTAAAATCTATATGACCTTTCCTCTTAGCATTAAATTTAAGCTATCAGGTCAGGTCAGGTATGGGTGCATATGGTCCCGCACTTCAACCATGGTACTGCACTGCTCTGTCTTGCTGACGGCCATCTTTTGGGCCTGCGCAAGGCCCATGCCCCATCTCTTTTGGTATCTTCCCAGCTGCCCTCCCATCGACCACAAGGTTATCCCCCACCCCCCCACCATGGACCAGCCCAACCATGTCCAGGGCACCCAATATGAGGTGAGCTGGATCAGGCCCAGCAAAGCACCCTAGACACACAGTTTTGCCAGTGATACCCAAAAAAGGGTCCAACCAGCACCTCTGGCCATCAGTCAAAGTCCAGGCCTCATAAGAGTATGTTTCTGTGGTAGGTGAACTGCTCTGCAACTTCCACGCTCTCACCATTCACAGACACAGATTCAATAGCAGCATCCAAGGCATCCTAAAATGCCTGGATCTTTCTATTGGCCCAGAAGATGACATTCCCAACACTTACCAAATCAAGAGCCCTCAAAAGGGCATATAGAGTCTCCACAAGGATCACAGCTTCATCAGTAAAGTCCAGATTAGTGATCTGGACTTACCCAAATGACACTTGACAGTTCGCTGCCCTGGTTACCCGCCCCATTGTCCAGTCCATGCAGGTACTGAAGAGTGTGGGGCCTAAAGCCTGCCCAAAATCAACTGAGAAGTCAGAGGTATAGCCACTACACTTCATAGCCTTCTCTGTACCAGAATATAGGGCAGACATCAGCTGAATGAGCGAACCAGGGATCCCACAGAGCTCCAGAATCCTCCAGAGGGCATCTCTACTCGCCAAGTCGAACGCCTTATGTAAATCAACACAGGCTGAAAGCAACCCTCTATTGAATTACTAAAAGCGCTCAGTGAGGACCTGAAGTGCCAGGTCTACTCTTAGGCCTGACTGTTCAGGCCGCTGGTGCTGGAGCAGTGGATCATGGATCCTGTTCAGCATTACCAGTTTAAGGAAGTGTAATACCCCTGTAATCACCCTTTCCCTTCCAGATAAGGACAATTTAAACAATGGGGAATGTAACAGAGCTGTATCAGACCCAAAACAACTCAAAGTAAACCACAAAGTTAGTGAAGTCACCTTCATGTTGTCTGTGTATTGTAGAGCTAGCAAGATGAAACATGAAAATTCATCTGGAGACACCATGAGGAATGTCACTGCATGACTTTTTTTCTTTGCTTGTGATTTCTCCCTCTGCATACATGAAGGAACTGAGTAAATGGTCACTCAAATGCTGTCAGTAGCCTTGGTATGTGAGCTTCAAGTGATCAAAGCAACACAGCGTCCTTTAATCACATTGCTCTGTGGTGCTGCTGTAGCTCATTCTGTAAGGACTTGGTTTCCAAAATAAGTCCCAGTTTAACCGAGTCTAGAAACTGGTCTGTTAGCTGGAGATGTGGCAGGTCACTTTCTGAGAACTGTCCAGGTTCCCTTTGAGCAAGACATTAAACTCCTACCCACTTACTCTTTCTTGTGCAGATAGATATCCCTCCATATCCATTTCTATAGGATCCGGTCTGTGCATTTATTACAGCCATTTCTCAAAAACAGAGTGTTAAAATTGAATTTCCCCTTGTGGAATTAATAAAGGATACTGTATCTTCTGCCAGGCAGCCCTCTCTCTTGGTCTCTTTATCTAGCTCTCTCTCTCTCAATTTAATTCACTGAGCTTTATTGGCATAGATTACATCCGTTTGCATTGTCAAGGCAGTGTACAGTGAAATTAATGCCATGTTCAATGCAATAACAGAAGAAAGCATTATAATTGGTATATGTATTAAAAATCTGGTCCAAACTAGAAAATTATTGAAAAAAAATCTCATTCTTGTGATATGAACATGTGTAGTAATGCACTCAAATGAAAATGAGATGCTTAGTGTTTAGCATGTTATAGGAACAGAGCGGTATGGCAGTATTTAGAGCTAGAAAATGGAAATAAAGTGGTACATATGCTGTTGAAGGTTATATTCATGTATAACTACTCAACTGAAGTATTAGGTATTAATGTATTAACCCTCTAGAGCTGGCTTTGTCATTTACGACCAGAGGGGACACAGGTTATAAAAAGTAGAATAACTTTAAACTATAAATCTCAGCCAATTTTTTTTCTTCTTGAAGCTAGGTGTTGTGCCATTCCAGTGATGCTGTCCATGCCTTTGAACTCCTTGCAGAAACTTTTCTAGCCAGCCTTGAACTTAGTTGACATTCTGGGGTATGTAAAGATTAAATCCACATTGGTAAATCTGACAATGAACATCTTTTTTTTTTTTTTTTTATCAATTTTTGTAATTAATTTTTGTGTTTCTACCACCAGCTGCTAATGGTAGGACCATTTTATGTCCCAGAATGCTTTGTAACAGCTTTGACAACCAATGGCAGGCTGTTCCATCGTCATGCTATGTTAAACTGTGCAACTCTTAC
The DNA here is from genome assembly GCF_018320785.1 of Cheilinus undulatus. NCBI lineage: Eukaryota > Metazoa > Chordata > Actinopteri > Labriformes > Labridae > Cheilinus > Cheilinus undulatus. Next base: position 39,649,791 of record NC_054867.1, on the reverse strand, counting down.
CACGCAGATCCTGGTGGATACATCCTGAATAACTCATAATGGAGAGACAGAGAACCTTTGATGTGGCCTACTGTGTCACTGCAGACAGAAACTGCTATGAATAATGGCACTTACAGAACCGATACAAAAAATACAAGTTCTCTTTTTGTAAATATAACCATACTTTAAAGACTTTCACTTTTTTTCTCCAAGAGTCTGTGCAAAAAAATTCTATGTCATTGTTGTTTACTTTGTGCCACGCATAAAAATCTTTGGGATTTAATTTCTATTTGGTATTTTCTTTTGTTTTTATAGTCCAATAACTCTTTAAAATTCAAGTGACATTACTGCAGCACACATATTCTTAAAGCCCAGGTTTTCCTGAAAAAGGGATGTTTTAGGGCTTGACTGTGCACCACAGGGTTGATGTTTCACAAGCTTTTTAAGACAATAAGTCCAGGTGAGACTTAGCTTAGCTTGGGGCTTGAAGGGTTAAGCAAAGAGGAATGAAGGCTGGCAAGCTAGCTGCTAATTTTAGTCACACTGATATCAGCATACCAGCACCTCAACACATACCCACTGACACAACCCTGTGGTCATTCATCTGTTTTCTGAGCAAATTCTCCTCTTTAGACTTGTTAGTTAAATGCAATTTAAACGCATGTGTAGCCAAATAGGAAAGTAGCCACCGGGGAACGTCCTTACCACGGATATAAACAGAAATGCACTGAACACAGTCATGTGTCCATCAAGCATATGATAACAAGACGCAGCCATTGTGATCAAGCCGCAAACAAGAAGCACATAAAACATTGCTTCACATGATCAGAGCTTAATTAATACTGACTTTTGATTATTATTTTTTAAGCATAGGAGCCAGTGCACACAGAAGAAGAGGGGAAGAAACACCATTTGATCATCTCTGCTAATGTAACTCAGGTTTTTAGTGTGGTGTGTGAACAACACTGCAACTGTAATATCATCCAGTGCCCCTGTGATAAACACTGTGCTTTTAAATTTAGTAAAAGAAGCAAAAAGGATTGAATAAAAGCAGTGTCGAGGCATGCACTCACCTCACCAGCAAGTGCTTGGTCTGACTTGCTTCTTGCATAATGTGTCTTTGATAAATCACATGGTGGTTATACTGTGGGAGAGTTTTGGTAATTTTAAAGGTATTAAAGACTGGATACCACCCAATGCTAGTGGTCTGACATTCTTCTCCAACTACTGAAATATTTTGGTATTATAGCCACGCTTTGTAATTGTTTTCTGTTTGTTGATTGATGACCAAGATGTCCACTAACTGTGGTCATTTCTAGTTTTTCTGAGCAATTTCAGGTACCTTCATACAGGCAATCAATCATGACAAAATGACTGAAGAAGACAAATTACAGTTTAAGCCCTAAACTCCTGTCAAAGAAAAAGGTCCTGTGTGATTAAAAAAAGGTATTTTTGCCCTTTAGCTGCTCTTGAGATAACAGTTTTTAATGCTCTACATCACAGCTGTAACGTGGTTCAACTCTGCTGCTTTCAGTTTTGTCCCGCTTAAACAGAAATCCCTCAGCCAGATTGATTGCTTGATGTAAGAGCGCCTGTTGGATGCAGCACGTCCAATGCAATTCTGTTTTATTAGTCGCCCATCACGGATCTATCAGGAGCACATGTTCCACATGTTTAGGAAGCTAAAGCAGATCTTCTTTTAATGAGGGGCAAAACGAGCAAGAGATTGGAAAGGAAAAACACATGACTGAAGAAACTGCCCTTGAATTGATTTTTCCAGCTGCTTAGGTTTGGATTTAAGGCGGTGGCAGATTGAAAAAGCAAAGTAATGAATGCCAATAGAGGACTATTTACCCCAGAAATAGCCCTACTGCTGTGTTTCACGCCTTGTTGTATCGTTTAACTACTTCTCCAGTCTTTTCCTGAACACTTCATTGTTTGCTTAATTTACTGTATAGCAGCCTGTTTATTTCTGTGTATCAGTATATTGATTTAAAGGGTTACCAGCTGCAGTCTTGTCAACACATGCTCCATTTTTACTTATCTGGGAAGCAAGCATCCGACCATCCTGCAGTGTTTTGCATAATTCATACACAAACATTTATGTCTCTGAGTGTCATTGTCTCTCTAATTACTCATAATTATTGGAATGAGAGGGAATTTCCAACCCTTGACATTTCCTACAACATCCTCAGAATGCTGATGAAAATTAATCTGTTTATTCAAATCACAGGGATGGGTTTAGCAGTGTGCATCACAAAACACTAGAGAATGCTACGTATAATTAAAAATAAGATAATGGGCCTATGATAGCTGCATACTTTTGTTGTTGAAGGTGTAATATACCATTGGAGAAATAGGGAGAGCAATATGAAAGGTTAAATGATGAATATTTGGGCACCTTGAGACTTCACAAGGATGCTTCTCATTATTAGTTGCTGGTTTTATACAATCTTCTTCATAAAACTGCCTCTCCTGATTTGTATTCACTAGACCTACAAAGGGAATACACAATTTATGGTCCTCAGATTCTTAGTTAGTTTTTAAATGAGGTAGGAAGACAGAGGAATTTGAGGGTTTCAGTGAAGTTTCATTAATGGATATCCCTCACATCCAGTGTCTCTGACTATAAAAAGCTAATTTAAATCCAGACTAGACAACTGTTTAACAGACTTCTCAGGGGATCACAGCTTCTGCTGACAACATATGTCACTTTGGTTTGTCAAATTTGGTTTATATTTTAAATGCCTGCACCACCAGCAATCAGCCATCTTACATGTTAGCGTCCACATGTGTATGCTGGTTACTCATAATGCCAGTTTGATGTGATACAGCCCACATACATCTTCATCAATCTTAGATAAATTAAGCTACAGGGAGCCATCTGTTCACTGTTTATGTTTAAATCTGGGTAGTAGAGCATTGTGGTTGTATGGCAATAGCCCACACTGGAGCTCCAGCCTTTTCTGGTGTCAGGTAGCTGCCTGAAGTGCTGTTCAGACCAAAGATTCCCAGCACCATAACACCGTTTTAGAAGAGTGTAGAGAGCAGTTGCAGTGGTGTGAATTGAGGGGATGTTCAGTGCCCTGGAAAGTTTTTATATCCATCCCTTGACTTATACTTTTCGATAACCTTTTCTCTGAGTTGCTTGGAGTGTTCTTTTATCTTCATGGTGTAATGGTAGCTGGGAATACTGATTAACCAGTGGCTGGATTTTCCAGAAACAGGTGTCTTTATACTACAATAACACATTCACAGCACTCAGGTGATCCCTATTTCCCTAATTGTAAAAATTGGCTAGACTTGTGTTGAATTAGCTCATTCACTTTAAAGGGGTTGAATATTTATGCAATCACTTATTTTATCTTACATATTTTTACCTCCGCCAAGGAGGTTATGTGATCAGGTGGGTTTGTTTGTTTGTTTGTTTGTTTGTTTGTTTGTTTGTTAGCAACATAACTCAAAAAGTCATGGACAGGTTTTCATGAAATTTTCAGGAAATGTCAGAAATGGCATAAGGAAGAACTGATTAGATTTTGGGAGTGATCCGGATCACCATCTGGATCCAGGAATTTTTTTAATGATTCTTAACTATTGGGAGATAGGGCTAATGGTGGAGGTCTGCGCTGTTACCACTTTACACCAGGAGATGGCGGACATGAGTAACTTCAATCCCAGCAACATGTTTGGTGTCTTTCTATTCAAAGTTTTGGAGTTTATAGAGTTTGAAAGACGCACGCCCGGTCGAGGAGACGAGTCAAAGCGTAAGAGAGAGAAAGACAGCAAACTGTAGCGAGAATACTCACAATGCTGGGAGGAATAGAGGAATATTCACCCTCTGCCATGACTTTCATTCGTCCAGTGAGACCATGGGTGCTTCCGCCATGACAGTTCACACGTAGCGAAGCCAATGCTTTGCCTCACTGTGTCTCCACCCCACCAGGGAGGGAGTAATTGGCAAATTAGATTTTGGGAGTGGTCCGGATCACTGTCTGGATCCAGGAATGTTTTTAAAGGATTCTCCACTATTGGGAGATAGGGCTGATGACGGAGGTCTGCACTCTCTGAGTGCTTTTCTAGTTATTTAATTGACATTACTTTGTGGAAATTTGTTTTCATGTTAACATTAAAGATGGGGGTTTTTTGCCAATAAATAAAAAACAATTTTAATATCAAAGATAACATTTTCCAACATCAATGGAACATATACTACTGAACCGTTCATTCGGCATTCATGTAACTGTGAAAGTAGCCGTGGCCATAGTGGTTGTAGTACTAAGCTGACAATCAGAGTAAAAACGTTGCACTAAAAATGAAAATGGGATGCAGTGTGGTTGTGTTGCCCCAATCACTAGTTTGATCCATTGCTGTAAGTTGAAAGGATTTTGTGTTTTTGATGTAATGAAATAGCTTTGGATGTTTTTGTATCTTTGTGTAACCCCTGCTGTGTCATTACATGGCTTTATTGAAACATAAGCGGGTTGTTTATTCATTTAAAAGTATGAAATTTGTCCTTCACAGACTAGATATTTTCAGCCATTCAAACAGTGCAAAAGCTCAGACAGGGGCAGATCATTTTTCCACACTAGAATGATTAAATTAAATTGTAAGCAATTATCTGGACACAAGTTAAGGGCAGATTATAATTAAAACGCTTTTATAGAGCTGTTAAAAAAAAGGGCAGTCTGGTCTGTGTTAGGTGAACTTGTGATTATGAAGTAAATTTTAATTCATAATGGAAGGAAATGGTCAGCCACTGCAGTGAGAGCGAGGGAGACAGCTCTGAAATAAAAGAGGTCAACCTTCTTTTTGTTGCTACATAAAAGCAGTAATTACTAACGATAACTCACAGAACAAGCTTGGATAAATACGTCATCCTGGAGTGGACTAACTCATTGCAAAGAGCAACGTTTTGAATATTCAGCTGCATCACTGTTTGAGTTGTTTTAAGTGTGAAACTTTATTACAACAATGCAGTCAAGGAAGCTCTAAGTCTATCATCTGGGATCAGCTGACAGCCGGCAGAGCAAACTAAACCATTTGTATGGTTGTTTTGGACTCAACGACACGCTCTGAGGTCAAACCTCTGTGGATTATTAATTATCCTTTATATTTGTTCATCTGCTTTAGTAGGCACAGCAACTTCCTTTCTATGAGTCTTAAACACTGAGAGGAAATTTGAACTAAATATGAGTCCAAGAATAAGTTTGGTATGTAAAAAAGAATGTGTTTTTATAATGCAGCAAATGAGAAATAACTCTAAGATCATCATAATTAGCAGGTTACTAGGCACTCTGTTCAAACTCTGTTCATACAGCACAGAACACAATTTACAATCCAAATAGTAGCATATTTATGGATGAAATTCTTGGAGTTTTTTAAAGTGTGTCCTTAAATTCATAGAACGATAAATGATACCACATTTAAGCAGTGTGGAAGAATTTGCTAGCAAATTTTAACCTAGCTACCTTGATAGTAAGTTAGCTTAACTGGTTGGAAAACATTCAAGCTTCTGAAACAAGGATCCCACAAAGTAGTCTAACATTAACATCAGGGAAGATTATTGCAGTTTCAGTTCTTTTTTAAACAACTGGTCTGGTCCCTAAATTATAATTGTACATAACTGTCGTTAGCATCTTTTGTCCTAGCTAGTAGAGGTCTAGCTGCATTTGTATTTGCGCTGAATTATCACAGATGTTTGGTACTTGAAGTCTAAGGACGCTACCAAGTGGCTATTTCTCAACTAAACTGTGTTTAACAAACTAGTCTTAAGTGGAGAAAAAGCTCAGAATACAGTCAAATTCCTCACACGGCTATAGTGTCAGTGGATATATAATGTGAGGCTGGTATGCAGAGTGTAGCTAGAGTTAGCATCTAGCCCTCATTCCTCTTCACAGATTGATGTCATGCCTAAAGTTGTTACGTATAACTTTGGCTAGTTACAAGTAGTTATACATGAGTCTAACCCTCAGCAGCCTACATACAACTTCATTTCCATTTTCTGCCATTATATGCTGTTACTACAACAGGCTAACCTGTTAGCTTCTCATGTTTTCATCCGGCAAAGAGCCAGGGGGAATCTCTGCCAGAAAGGCAGGGGCTGTTAACTGAAGCTACAGTGGCTACTTGTGACAGGAGGCTTCATCGCAGTTTTAAAGGAGTATTTGACCAGGATTTCAAGCCAGTGTTTATGCGTCTATTTTCCCATTCGACTAAATGCGCATTTAAATTGCATTTAATAGACTAGTCTCAAGAGAAGAAAATACAGAAATAAGATGCTGTTCAAATCCAGCCTGTATTTTCTTTTCTTGATTAATTGTCCTACTATGTCCCCAGGTTCTGGCTCTATCCACTCTTCTTTTTCTCTAATAAAGGCATAAAAGCCTACCACAACATCTGTAAAAATAGAAAAAAAGATTGTTGAACTACTTTATGTCATTGATTACAGTCTTCATCAACTGTGATCTTCCCTAGAGAAATAAAGGAAAAGAAGGTTGTTTTCTTTTTGTGAACAACTTTTTATTGAGTTAAGTAGATTGTTGTTTTCAAACAGCATCTTATTCTTTCTACCTCATATTTGCCAGGGTGGAGCAGAAGGCCAAGTCTGTGATAATCCCTCAGCCCTTCAGTTTGTGGGTAGCAAGCAGGAGCTAAGTCTGGCGATTATCGTGCTCATAAGCATAGAGAGTGGGAGTTTGGGGCCAAAAAAACAACAGTCACGGAAGTAGAAAGCCATCACCCACCCACGTCTGGGCTGAGAGTGGCTCTCGAGGGGCATAGCAGTCAACAGTGCATGGGGCTTACCTGTCAAGAGTCTCATTGTGTCGAGAACGCAGTGGAGAGGAAATTCAGGGAAGCCAAGAGGCCAAACGGCTGTGGTGGCAGAGAGAAAAGGCTCTTTTGACAAATGCAAGTGTTTTTAGTGAAAATTTGAGGATCAAAACCTTGTTCACTTTTGTTTTATTTATTTATTTCTGTCTGGTGGCTCTTGAGTATGCAATTGTCTTGTTATTATTGACTCTAATATGGAGTGTTTCAGTGCTTCATCTTTCAAGTTCCCGTAGGCCAGTGTTTCGGACCACCTGCTGCCAAAGACCAGCCTGGTTTGAACTGCAACAATTACTAACAGGACTATTCATTTTATGTTTCATATTGTTGTTTATGCTAATATGAGTCACATCTCTATAGATATATTTGTCATTGCTAAAAGTCGACCATGTATTTCACTACTTTGTAGATGAATGTGTTTGACTGTCATAATTCATTACTGACCAATTTTCAAACCTTCTGACCTTGCAAAGACCTTAGAATCTGTTGTAGGTGACCAATGTAAAAAAAATTAAAAATTAACAATATTTTAGTAATTCATCAGATTTCAGGTGACACAGTACAGCCTTGCTGCCACTTTTTTTGCCTCTGATTGGTTATGGTGATGTTTTATGTGTGCATGCAGCCTCTCAATACCTTAAATCTTTGCATACAGCATACCATGGGTCACTGAGGTTAATAACAAATCTTAAGTCCTTCAGTGTATCGAGTTGGTTGGCCTTCTTTGACCACTCAAAGGTTAAATCATTGGTATGTCCTTGTTACTAAGGCTATTCTAAATCTGCTTCCATTGTACTTGTGTGATTTTTTCAAGGTGAAAAGTGCTGGAAGCTACAGTCTTCACTCTGTGACTCAGTCACAAGACGTTTTTTTTTTTTAATCTGCTCCCAAGTCCATCTTGACATGGGTAAAATGAGTTTCAGGTATGCTGTTTTTGCAGCTTGGTATCTGCTACAGGAGACTTTGTGCCTATGAGAGCTGGTCTCCTTGATCCATCCATCCTCTTCCGCTAATTCAGGGTAGGGTCACAGTGGAAGCAGGCGAAGTAAACACTCCCAGGCCAGATGAGATATATAACCCCTTCACTGAGTTCTGGGTCTGCCAATGATTCTCTTCCCACTTGGATGTGCCCAGAAAACCACAAGAAGGAGCACTGGAGGAATCCTGATCAGATGCCACCACCTCAGCTGACTCCTTTGACATGAAGGAGCAGTGGTTCTACTTCAAGATCTTTCTGTATGTCCGAGCTCCTCACCCTATCGGATGAGGAATCTCATTTCAACCCCTTGAACTCGCAATCAAATTACCTGCTTTGTGTCTTATGATAGGTTGATCTGTTCTTAACTGCTGTGTTTCATGTCTGTAACTGTTGATTGTGCTGCTGTCTTGGCCAGGAAACTCTAATAAAAGAGATTTTTATTTCAATCAGACTTTCCTGGTTAAATAAAGATAAAAATGTTGTCAATTTGTTTGTTTTTCCTCTGTCAGTCTTTCTCTCTATTTTCTATTTTAGCCTCTCTAGCCATGGCAGAAGACTGTTCACCAATAAGTTTGGTGGTTTCTGCCCATTAAAAGGAAGTTTTCCTTGCCATTGTTATGAAATGCTTGCCAGTGGTTGAATAATGTAGGACTTTTCCCAGTATTGTTACAAAGGATATGATCAAAACCTGCTCTTAATGTAAAGTGTCACAAGGGAACTGCTGTTGTGACTTGGAGCTGTGCCAATAAAAAATGACTGTCTGGTTGAGGAGATTGTAACTGTTGTGAATTGTCAAACCTTGTTTCCTGTTTCTCCAATTCAAACCACTTTAACATGTCAGTAGCCTCTCAGGAAGACAATTTCTATGTCTTTTTTCACCTGCGTACAAGCTCATCCTAGTAGTCTGTGTTTTAAAATCAATTTGTTCCACTACACGCCATCATGCCCCACAGCTTTGGCCATTTAGTCTACCTTTGCTTCTTCCTGGCCCTGGATCCCACTGGCTTGGCTTTGTTCTGCCCCGTCTGAGCCGTATAGATAGCAGCGGTGCCATCCCTCTCTGCCTCTGTCCATCTGTTACAGCAGCCATTCACCTGTGTAATCGAATTAGCTAAAGCCCAAAGGAGGCAGTGGACAACAGGATTTAAAATGGGAAACAAAGGAAGGAGAGGCATCAGAATCTATCAAAACTTATATGTATCACTAATTTATCCTTCATACTTTTAGTATAGACTTAATGTCAGTTAAAATGACAGCTATCTTAAATTATTTTACATGGTGATGCTATTATTTCAGTGTTTTGTAGCTCTAAAGATCATTTCAGTGTCTGTAAGCTTTAGGGATGAACAATATTCGATTTTTGCCAATATTTGATATGCCGATATTTTAAAACTTATTTGGGCTGATACCCATAGTTAATTACATTTTTTCCACTGTAAAAAACAGCAATTCCATCCTGTACCACAACTACATTTTTTAAAAATATTGGTAGCTTTTATTTTTATTTTTTTTGGAACAGACAAAACATTTGATTTTTATCAGAAATGAAGGATGCATTACATGCTATGTGCATTTTAAACAGTACAGCCAAAGTCATTTGCATCTCTGAGGGCAATAAAAAGCAGCAAAACAACCTGCTGACACTGAGCTCCACTGTGCACAAAAGAAATAGCTTATAAATTTAGATTGATTCTCCTTATTACTCAGCCAGTTTGCAGGATGGCTTCCTGAGATACAAATTTTTGAGACTCATGATGAACAAAAGAAATAAAACTTCAACTGAAGTAGTTCTCCTGATTCTGCTTCAAACAGTACAGACTAACTAAGCAACCAAGTTTAATGGGCATTTCACTGTAAACAGCTCTGTAACAACACAGTGACACCCACATCTCCAATACTGGAGACAGAGCACCTTTGTGCACCATGCACGGGGAGACTTGGCACACAGAAGTCCGTCATTGCTTTTGCCATGTTTCGCACACTGTCATGTAGCACGACATGCACGTTCTTTATCTCTATTTTTCATATCCAAAACATGTTATCAAAAGTGGCTGCAGCTGCGGCTGCTGAGTGAGCACTCCTGTGAGTGCAGGACAGACTTTTCAAGAGTGAATCCTCATCTATCCACTGAGGCAGTGAGGTTCAACACGCTAACAGGACGGACACTTGATGTCCATATATCTGTGGTGAAGCTAATATGTTTAGCTTTAATGAGGATCTTCTCTACATGACTGGAAACAAAGTTTGGCAGTTCAGGTAAGGCTATAATCGCCTGCTAGGTGTAACGTAGCAGGGCTTTAAATGCATCATTAGCTGTGAAAGCCCGTATAGTCCACCACGCTGAAAGGCTGATTATCAAGAGCTATAAATCAAGGATTTTCCTGTTCAGCTCCTTACCTTTGGTCACTGTTGTATTTTTTAGCTTTGTCAAATGACTTAAGTAGAGGCTGTTGACAAGTTTTCCCTGACACAAAGTTTTGTCATTCTTTGTCTAAAGAAAGTCCTTGTAGTCATCAGGGTGACGGTTTTTAAGATGCAGAATTAAACTGGTGGTGTTAAAGGCGTGTTGTCATGCTCCTCCTCGCATCACATGTACTTTACAAGCGATGCAAAGAGCTACTTTGCTGTCTTGTTCCCACGCTTAAATATGACATCACATTATCGGTCATACAGATCAGCGTAAATTTTATTAGCGGCCGATACTGATAATTAACTTTTTAAGGTTATCAGCCGATACCGATATACTGCTGATAATATTGTGCATCCCTAGTAAACTTATTAAGTGTTTCAGCCCACAATGCTATGATCTGTTATATTTGTACATACCTTTGTCTTTAAAAATCTTAAGAAAAAACAAGAAAGGAATCTAGATTAGTGATTCTTAATTTGAGTGCCAGGACCCAAAAGTGTGTGATGGAACCGTTCTCATTGGGTCGCCTGTAAAAAATATTGTGGCATCAAGTCAGTGTCCCAAAGCCCTAGGCAGAAATGCAGTACTGTGCAGAACTTATAGGCATGCAGGCTGCAGTACGGTGTAGATGTGGTGAGTAAACCACCTGAGGGCACCATCAGACAGAAAGGAGAATTGGCACAACCCCAGTCAGACTCTGGATGTCCCTCCATATTACTGGGGGCGCAGGAAAACAATCTGTTGGAAAAATATCAATGTCCAGACCTTTAGGCTGGAGTAAGGGATGGATGTGGCAAATAAGCACAGCCTAGGGTACCATCTGAGCAGGTAGGGTTGCCACGAGCCCGTGGTCATGCTGTGGCTGTGTCAAGGGCCCGAAACCCCAGGCTGTCTCTGGGCATATTACCAGGGCTGGACAAAAGAGGTGCCTGCGAGCTTGACCTTGGCTGTCGGGCAACAAAAGTGTGTTGACATGTGCCAAGGTTGACTCCGGCCGCCTGCACCGTTTTCAGCTCCAAGTTGTGGCACAGCAGGCCCCTGATGAATCCTTAGAACCCTACTTGCCTAAAACTTATGCACATGATTCTTTGTTAACTGCTGTGTTTATCCATCTGAGGTCTACACTGCAAAATTTTTAATTAAATTAATTTGAGTCCTTGAAATTCTTTACATATTTGGTTTGGGGTCTCTCATTACAGAGATGGTGGTGGGTCCTGAGGCCAGGCTAGTGGCCCGACTACTCAAAAGTGGTATTGATAAAGACTCTGATCGCTAAGGAATCTGGATAATGGTATCAGTGTCTATTAAACTGAAATATTTTGGATGCCAGTTTAGGTTTTTCTTCCTGGTCCTGGTCCTGGCCCTATTTAGTGCATGTCTTCCCCCACTCATTTCCCTTGTCCTATCAAAATAGAGGAAAAGCTAAAAAAAAAAAAAAAAAAAAAAAATCTTAAAAAAGACATGTTTGGTCTTTCTGTTGTCTATAGAAGTACAGTATTGCTTCACAATGGCCTGGTTTCTACTGCCCCGTTGAAGAAATAAAATGTTGAGTCTACATCCTTGGTGAGCACAGAGACAAAGGTGAAAAAAGTTACTAACTGCTTTCCTTCAGCCATGCTCAAATACAGTGCATTTTACTGTGAAATTATGAATTGTTCTTTCAATATGACTCAAATTGTACTGTGTTTAATTTAAAAACACTTTTATGAAGCATTTTTGTTACTCAAAATTAAGAAGTTATTAATATATATATATTTTTTTTTACTTGACTCAATTTAGCTTTCCCGATTTGCAAAAAACATTCAAACAAAAGCACACAAAGACAGAAACAACAATCCTCTGGCCTCCTGGTAGTTGGTTGATTACAATTTTTATATGGTATTTTTACCACATGCATTTTAAGCAAACATATTTCTTGAACTAAATATTGATTTGAGTGGATCACTAAAAGAGCATCAATAGCTGTTTTGATACGTGATGAAAAATTAAGAAGCACAGTAGCAGCTGTTCTTATTTGATAGATATTTCCTAGTTTGAAAAGAATAAGTTTTTTTCTGCAGAAGCAGAAGGAAGCCTAACAATGTCAAGGTCCATTCAGAACCACTGTCCTCTCTTTTTTGAAATAACATCTTTCTTCCTCGATGAATTGCAGAGTTTTTTTTTTTTTTCAATATCCGTTCTTGTTATTTCCCCCCAAGGTTTGTTTTTCCATCCCCAAATTGAAATTTGTCATGAAAACAGATGGATGGAAATGTTCTAAATGTATCCTCACTCGTTTATCTTTTTCACTTCATCTTACCAGCTTTCTTTTTTGTTGTTTTAGATATGGAGACATGGTGCCAAAGACAATCGCTGGGAAGATCTTCGGCTCCATCTGCTCTCTGAGCGGTGTGTTGGTCATCGCCCTGCCTGTCCCCGTCATCGTCTCCAACTTCAGTCGTATCTACCACCAGAACCAGAGAGCCGACAAACGCCGAGCTCAGAAGGTGAAAGTCCAGAACATTCTCATTAAATACAGCCATGCTCTTTGTCTAAGTCAGTTTTTGACTAATTTCACTTGGGTTTCAAAGGGGTTAATCTTACAGGAGAGGAACGGTCATATATGCGTCCATGCACAAATGCAACTATCCCTCTGAAGCCTACCTCCTCCATCTGTGCCAGTGCCAAAGAAGTGAACTGTACCTCAGAAATAGGATATTAAAATACAATGTATATTTAGATACAAGGCATGATATTGATTCTTTTAGAATGTAACAGCTGGGCCAAGCCTCCTCCTTCATCTCTTTAGACTTTATAAAGGTAAAACTCCATTATGAGTGGTTTAATCAGTGCTTTTCTGTGCATACATGTCTGGCCTGTATAGGAATGCACTCTTTATAGAAAGGGCTAAGGTCAGGATTATGAGTGGATATTCAGTTAATAAGAATAAATGGTGAGTGTTGAGTACATCCTTTGGATGTGTAGATGATGTTTGAGCTGGGACATTCTGAAGGACTCTCTTTGATTAAAATTGATGGAGGGTTAAAGATCACGGTAACAGATCACTTCATTTTATTAAAAGGACACATTTCAAAAACTTTAAAAAAAGGTGATTGGCCGCCAATAATGGATTTTAAGTCTGTGTTACAAATTGCCGTCCTTCACCCAACATCACTGCACATTTTTAAGAGCGCGTGCACACAGGAAATTCACTGCCCTCCAGACTGACATTATTCATCCTCCTCTGACACACTCACTGCCTATTTCTCTCTTCCTGTCACGCACACACTTAAAATTCAAGTATCAAATGTTAGCTGTCTACTCATGACGCTCGCCCAGTGGGCTCGACAATACAGTGGCTTTAGATAAGAGCGTTATTATGTTAGCTAGGAGCTGCTGATAGCTTTTTAAAGAGGGAAGCGTGTGATCCTTTCATTGTTCAATACTGCGCTAGGTTTGTGGTCCAGTTTTTGTTCTCAAACTTCAAAGAAAGTTTGATCTGAAGGCAGTAACTTTGTAAATTAGGATGATAAAGGTGACATTAAACATAAAGCTAGTTAAGGTCGATTCAAAAGTTACAGTTTCAGAACAAAACAGCTTTTTTGGCAATTTCTTAAAGTTCTCAAAAGTAAAATAATGATCATACTTTTGCAGGAAAAGGCCACAAATTATTGATTGAAACAGATGGATAATAGACCATTCTAACCATTTCTAATTTCTTATTTTTCTTTTTTAACTGAATTTTGAAGTGCATTTTTCAAGGTCTGTCCAAATTGCTTCATTTTTCTTTAAAGCCTTGTATTCAGTACTTCATTCAGTGTTGAATGCTGTTATGAAATTGATACCTCAGTGAATTAAATGTTGCTAAGCAACAGCTATTAAAGGAAGGAGATCCTGAAATTGCTGAGTGACAGAAGCAGGGTAATAAAACCACTACAGATTGGATTTTTTTTTGTTTTGTTTTCCCCTCTTACAGTGTGAAGTCAGTGAAGTATTATTTTGTTACTGTAGCTGATTCAACTGCTTTTTAAGTTTCATCTAGAGAAAATTAACTTAAGTGAGGCTTCTGTAAAGCACAAAAGTAGGCTGTTCAATGTGTCTCACGGATTTATATAACTCTAAAAAAATCTTCTTTTGCTATCCCAAATCCAAAAAAGTTGTGGTGCTCCCATTCAGATGTCTCTCTCAGGAAAGGCAGGGAAGAAAAATCCAGCAAGGATTTCCAAGGAGAAGCTAGTCTCCTACATCAGACAAGAGTGGGACAACATACCTCTCCAAAATACCAGCAACATGTCTCCTCACTTCCCAGATGTTTACAGACTTTTGTCAAAGAAGAGGGAATGCTACACAATAGTAAACATGGCTCTGTCCCTGCTTTTTGAGATACATAGATGTCTTTTTTTTTTTTTTTTTTTTTTTTTTTGCATTCTAAACAGCACCCCAACTTTTTGGGGGAATTACAGTTGTACATCAAGAAAGCAGCTTTATTCCTGCTCACTTTGATGGTATGAGCTTGAAAAAGATGCTGCTTTCAATGTGATTTACTCACAATTAGAGGGAATAAGGGTTTTTTTTTTTTTTTTTTTTTTTTTTTTTGCATCATGATGCAGATTTTAAAAAGAAAGAAGTCCAGTTCTGCCAGGTCTCTCCACTGAGAAGAAAGCAACTCTTGATCTGCATGTTTTTTCAATGGAGGTCAAATCAATCTTTGGTCAGGATCAGGTAGTGAGGGAATCTAAACACTGATTTGCTTTTACAACAGCCTTGGGCAGATTTGTGGCTGAAGTTTAAGTGTTTGATTTGTAATGGATTGCTAGCTGATGCAGGCATCTGCTTATAGAGATCAATGAATCATCATTAGATGACTGCTGATGGAAGCTGGAGCATCATTAGCGTGGATAAGGTTCCACCTGTTTGTTGTTTTCCTCATAGAGTCTTTCAACTGTAAATGCCAAAGCCTTCTGAGTCATGATTGATCCACACGCCTTACAGGCACCAGAACATCCAACATGCTAAGAATTACAACCTCTAAGTATAGATGCTTTGTGTAGAATCTGTTAACAAAGATCAAATATAAAGTATTTTATATTGTGATAATTCTATTTAGGATGTTTCATCCATGCTGACTGCAGAGGAGCCATGAGAAAAATAAAGAGCATAATGAGTAGCCATGCAGATACAGATTATGACCTGGCAGCATCATTTCTAATGATTTAAATGGCAGCAGCTGTAGATGTGGTGTCTAACTATGCTGTAATTATGTCTCAGGAGGCTGCTGGTTTTAGTGACTCATCCTCAATATAATCATTATTTTGTGACAAAGATGTTATTTAACTTGTGACTGGATAAAGCTGTCACAAAGACACTCTGACTTTCAATTAACACAGAAGTAAGAGCATTAGTGCACAACATCAGCATCAGAACTGGTGCATCATGCATCATCACTGCATCTTTTAATTTCCAGCTCAATCAATATAGTTTTCTATGGAAACTGAGTAACCTGGCATGTCAGATGAATGTGTGGAAAACCACTCATAGATGCCGTTTAGGAAAGGGCAGAGCCTTTAAAAAAAAACTTGGAGGGTGGTTGGATGTCCGTCACATCTTTACAGGCCAATCAGAGCAACAAAACACGTGACGTAGCCACTACCAAGCTGTGCCCCTACTGAGGACTAAACTCTATATGGAACTGCATAACGCGACTGTGGCGACTGTACACACGTCAGTGCACCACTTTTGGCGTTTTTGAAAAGAAAACAACTCACTGCTGTTTTATGTTCTTCTTTTAACAAAGAAATGTCGTCAAGTTACGATAAAACTGGCGCTCTAGCAGTTATGTCTTCCACCATAACTGCACCGGCATTTTGTTTCTGCTTGCTTACGTCATGACTCCGCCGGGCCCGAAAGTACTGCCCCTTGTCGCTGATTGGTCCTGTCACTTTCTAACCCGGCCCAAACGGTTCAGATGGGAGCTTTTCAAGATGGATTCGCAGTGAGAAACACGGAAACGGACGTATCTATCTGCTTTGCAAGGTCAGAAACGGAGGTCTTCTCCTGAAAAATCATTATCGATGTCTTCTGCTGAATCACAGTGGTACTGTGGAGCTCTTCAGTAAAACTCTCTAACACTAATGAAGTTATTTTAGAGTTAGCTGCTCCTCTCCTTTCTTCATCATATTATATTAATTAGAGGAGAAACTGTGGGATACCTAACCCATTTTGACTAAGGAATTAATTTAGAAAAGCATTATTAAACTGCTCAATTACTATTAAAAAGAAATCACAGTTTATTGCCGTCCTGGAGGGAGCTGAAATAGCAGATATTGTACAGATGTTTGAAGTGAAACACTGGCCTCATTTATTTGTTGTATAAGAGACTAAAACTAGCCTTTAATAGTACTTTAATTAGTGATGTAAATAGATGAGGCATAAAATATGGCATTTACTAAAGCTGTTCATAAAATACCCCATTATGGAGCTTTGTTTCACATATTATGAGTTCTTCCTCTAAATTATGGATGCCTAAATTTTTCAGGGGTCTCCTGAGGCAAGACGTGATGCAGAAACAGATGCCAGTTTACCTCAGATGGTAGAGAGGCGCCCGTGTTCACGGGTAACAGTCCTGGACGTGCAAATTCTAGGTTCATACCTGATCCTGGCAATGTTTGCTGCATGTCTCCCCCACTCTTTCAGCCTGTCTCTCCTCAGCATCTCCTGTCTTATAAAGGCAAAAAGCCCAAACACTGAAGAAGTGGTGGCAAAACCAACGAAGATTTTTAACTTTATATTAATGCTCAGTGGTATTTATGGAATCATAGTATCATCTGCTTGTGACTAAGGTCATAGACACAGTTCATTAGTGTGAAGGGACATTGCATCAAGTCTCTGATTCTTTCTTTCTTTCTTTCTTCATTCATTCATTCATTCATTCATTCATTCATTTAGTAGCAGCCACTCTTCCTGGGGTCTACTCAGGCAAACACTAAAATCCTTATAGATTACAATATTAAAAGTCCAAACAGAATAAACATGGACAATGTAGACCTCATAATTGAAACAGGATGATAATGATTACAGCTACAATAGACACCAGTAACACCAAGAAGAACCTTCTGGTAATCTCTTATTGGCTTATAATAAACATAGGCAGAATAAAGTTTGTATAATTTTTTTCCTCTCACAACAATGAGTACAGTAACCGGATCAATAACATATAAGGCCGGTTGTGCCACTTGACGTTTTTTTCAAATTAAACAGGCAAATACTTTGATGCATGTTGTTACTTTTGTTCTTGTTAGAGGGTAGATTTTTTTAAATAAATGTAAGAATTCCATGGTTTAAAAAAATGATTAATTCATTTTTTTTAAATATGTGATACCTGATTTGCCTAATTAGAAGTAAAAGGAATATTTTTAGAGCTTTAAATAATATTCTTTATTTCATAGTGACCCTTTTTGCAGTTTCAACCCCTGAAAACCTGGATGCACCACCTGACATTTGCAACCAATTTCAGATTTTACAGGAAAATACTCAGACACATGTGGTTGCTTTTATTTTTATAACAAAGTGGACATGTGTATTTTCAAAATAAAGTTAAATGTTTTTCGGTAAAGTAGAATTTTAGCAGTTTTACATTGGTTGTGTTTAAAGGATCTTTAAAGTATTTCATTTGGCCATAAAGGTCAGCTAGAGGCAGATGAATGATAAATTATGCTACGATCTGTTTTAACTCTTCATTTCAAAAGGAAATTTCAGTGATTATAGTTGTGCCAGCCTGGCATTTAAGAACTTGCTGGACAAACATTTTTGATGATCTTACTAACTAAAATATGATCCATTTAATGAAGTCTATTTATTACCTCCACCAAGGAGGTTATGTGATTAGGTGGGTTTGTTCGTTTGTTAGTTAGCTTGTTTGTAAGCAACATAGCTCAAAAAGTTGTGGACGGCTTTTGATGAAATTTTCAGAAAATGTCAGAAATGTCCAAAGGATTCAGAGATTTTGATTACATTAGGATTTATTGAAACCTATTTGCAGAGTCTGAGAATAAACAGCATCAGACCCTTCCTGCTTGCGTGTAATTATCATAATATCATAAATATCATCACTCCCAAAATCTAATCAGCTCTTCCTTATGCCATTTCTGACATTTCCTGAAAATTTCATGAAAATCCATACACAACGTTCTGAGTTATATTGCTAACAAACTAACTAACTAACTAACTAACAAACCCTCCTGATCACATAACCTCCTTGGTGGAGGAAACAAGACTGCTGTGATATGCTGAATTTTTTTCTTGTGTGAGCTTTGACAATGTTAATACATATAAACAGATAACATTCCAGAGCTACACAATTTTGCCAGATTATTCCGGATGTATCCAGATTATTTTGATCAATACTGAGATTATGATTACTAATCAGTCATTTTTTGATTTAAGGGACTATTTTCATTGCTTATTTTCATTTCGAAAGACAGTCTTTATGCGCACATCCAAACCAAACTGGGCAAGTGCTGAGCCAAAAGAAAAAAATGAACAGCAAGAAATGTCTCAAACACTGCAGGGCTCCAAAACTATATTTAGCATCAAAATAGTGACGTTTCTGCACTGATGCTGTTCATAAGACTAAAGTGATGATCTAGAATTTGATTTTAAAAAAGCAACTGTCTTCGACTGTATAGCTGCATTTCAATTTTTTGCAAAATAAAGCGATATTTCTTAAATTTCAACCAAGTACAGGTGTGCTTTGAATGTTTTTCCGCTGAAGGGAGTTTTGGGCATGAGCCTTGTAAAAGACTTAGCTGCATGGAAGCTGGACGCTCAAATCTAAAGACAAAGGCAACGGATGATAGTTCAGAGGCAAAGTCCGTATGGCAGAAGCCAGGTATAAGGGTATAGTATGATGTTAAGAAAAGTCTCATCTCCTCTTCTGTCCACACATACTGCATCATGTTGTCTCCGGGTGAACTGGTCACGTGACACTGTACATTACGTCCTGTGGCTTGTAAATGCGGAAAAAGTGTTTCTATTGCGCTTTCACAATATATTTCTACGTTGAAAAATCTCCTCATGAGAACGTAAAAACTTTTTAGCAATTTTTGAGAGGTTTTTTGAAATTCAGGTGTTTCCATTACTAGTTTTTTATTTTGCTATTTAGATTTTGCACATTTCATGGTAATGTAAACACAGCTTCAGTCTACATTTGTTCAATGCTCTCATGGCTTTAAACTCGGAAGCATGCTGACCCGCTGCACCACAATGGCAGCTGTAACCCTCTGTGACTGACATACGGGGATGTCTTCGGTCTTGCATCTTAGTGGACTGTAAGCACGGATAGCATTCAGTAATCTGTGGTATCAAAGCCAATAATAGTGCCCGTGGGCTATGTCAGGAATACTTTTTAATTGATTTTTTAAATACATTTTAATAACCTCAATGATGGACCATGTGTGCAAACTGGAAAAGGTCTGCAACTGTCTGTGAGTGTGCTGGCATGCAGGCACATCCTCATTACTGCAGGTAGACAGAAACTCTTCAAAATTTTAAAAAATGGAGATTTCTTGTTTAACACAACCTCATTACTCCTACATAGGCCATTAGAAAAGGAGTTCCTTAAACAATATTACAGCTGCAGAGAGAGGAAACGATTTTAAATCCGTATGGTTGAAAGACTTTGATAAGATAAGGAAATGATTTGAGTTTAACCCCGTGTAACTGGGAGCTCCAGAGTACAAAGAGCCATAATCTGGCTTTTTTTTTAATTTACTGAGAATGGGATATTGCCAAGTATATATTTACACCATTAAGATTTTTAATATTGAACTGTTCAACCATACAAACAGCAAATATACACTGACAACATCAAAGCCCTGGACTTGAACAACTTAGAGGTATTTCCTCCTCTTACTGCCTCACACAGTAAAGCACAGACAGCACAGGTCATTATGATGGACTGCTCTTGGTAATTTTCTGTCCTCACTTTTATCTGTTAAATGCCCACGACTTTAAAAGGTTACAGAGTTAACACGGCATTTACTGTGCAACTCTGAGAACCAACACACAGAAACAGCCATATGTGCTCCTAGTTTTACTTTCCAGCGAGAAGAAGAGAAAAGAGAGAGAGCAAAGACGAGTGATAAGAAGGAAACAAGGAGCCGTGTTTTATATTAACCTTGCTAATCCATTCTCCTTCCCTCTATTACTCTCTCCTCGCCTTCCTCTTCCTCTTTAGCTCTCATTCGTCTTCATTCTTCCCTAACAACAGGCTGCTCCAGGCTCCCATTACAATTATGCAGTCATCTGGGGATTTGACTTTACAAAAAGGTCTTCAGATGTACCCGATGTAGCTCCACAGTCAGAAAATAGAAAGTAGAGAATCTAAATTGGATTTAATGATAGTCATTCCCTGCCAACTTCTCTAGTGTGTGCATGTGTGAGGGCTTTTGTGTATGGTGGGGGGGCTTGCTGTAGATTTAAGTGTCTCCTCTTCATATTCAGTCACCCACAGACGGATGAGCTATCACAGAAACAACCCCCAATACTAATATGCCTCGTTCCCTGATAGGTCAAAAGGAAAACTTCCCCCTAAGAAGAAGACAGAGTTCTGTTTTTTTTTAGTCCCTGCACAACTCTGAGGTGCAGTGTAGTCGTCAGGGTGTCGAGGCTGTAAATGGACTGAGGGCGCGCCAGTAATGGGACGGCAAAGTCAAGTGCAGCCACACTTGGAGATGGCAGGTTGTCGAGGAGGGAAAAAAGGATCCAAGACCAGGGACGTGAGGGCAAACCAAGACAAAAGGAAAGAAAAGAAAAGAGGAGGTGGAGGGAACAAAAAGGAAACTGACAAAGAAAGTAGAAAGGTGGAAGAGGTAAAGAAAGGAATTAAAGGAAAAAGTCTTGCTTGGCGTTTAGGTGAACATCTCATGTGTTTCCACCTGTAAAAAGCTGCTGTCTGACTGTGGGTGGTTATGTTGCAGCACACAGGCTAGATTTGCTCCATCAACCACATATGAGAAAAAAGGAAAATCCTGAGAATCCATCATCGACAGGCTCTGGACAGACTCTCAAGAAAGCCCATTAGGACTGGCTATGAACAGACTAACTTTGACGTAATTTACCTCAAGATGTTCTTCTCCAGCCCTGAAATACTTTCTCATCTTACTCAAACTTTTGGTAGAGAGGGATTTTTCTGAAGTCTTAGAAAATGACTTTAATGGTCTCATAAGAGTTGGGATGACTACGTAGTGTATTTGTAATAGAAAGCCTGCAAAGGGCATCCTTTTCAATGACAAGGACAGTTACTGGGGTTTAACTGAAAGGAAGAATAGAAAGGATTTCTCTAAAGCTTACACAAAAATATATTGCATATTTATTACAGATATTGCATTCACAAGCTAGGGATAACCATAATAGCATGACCTCTGACCTCTAAAATCTTATCAGTTCATTTTTCAGTTAAGGTAGAAATCTGTGCAAAATTTAAGTAAAAAAGGGATGATTCTATAAAAATAAAATATTGAGACCAGAGGTTTGGAAGCAGAAGAAAGAAGAATAAAAGAAAAATCTACTTGTGAGCTGTTAAAGGATTACCAACTTTAAGATGTGGATATGAACTTGGAGAACAAGTCCTGCTGTTCCAGTCTTTAAATATGATGTGGTATAAATCAGTCCAAATGAAGCATAATTACTTTGTTTCAGTTTATCATTATGTTCATTATTACTACTTCAATGCAGATTTAGTGCAGCTTGGATAGTGTGTAATATATCTCATTTGTGTCCTCCATGAACATGATGATTGTTGTTGCTTCTGTCCTTTTGGTTAACTGTGGTGGCACCTAAATGTGTTCAGCACCTGGAGTCCAAGACAATTTTTGCAAAGGGGACAATTAAGTGTATCCTATCCTATCCTATCCTATTATATACTGTCCTATTGTGCTGTATGGTATTGTATGGTATATTGTATGGTATGGTATGGTATGGTATATGGTATGGTATGGTATGGTATGGTATCCTTCTATCCTATTGTATCCTATCCTGTCCTATCCCGTGTGACTTATCATATCATGTCATTTTGTTCCCTATCCTTTCCTCTGCCATCCGATCTTAACCTGTCATTTCATATCATATCGTACTGTATCCCGTCCCATCCTATCATATCCTATCCTACTGTGCTTTGTAAAATAATATGGTATGGTATGTCATGGTATGGTGTCCTTTCCTACCCTTTCTTGTCCTATCCTATCCTGGTCCTTCCTAAATGATCCAATCATACCATTTCATATCATACAATATCCTTTCCTATCCTATCCTTCTGTGCTGTATGGAATGATATGGTATGGTGTCCTTTACTATCCTTTCCTGTCTTATCCTATCATATCCTTTTCTGTTGTATCTTATCTCATCTTATCCTATCTTATCCCCTCATGAGTCACAAAAGGGACCAGAAATTGACATTTTTTAAGCTCTGCAGTTTCTTTGACCATGTTGTTTCACATGGCCTTTCTAGGTGCCCTTAATTTATAAGAATATATTCATGTAAGGATAAGAGGCAATGTGAAACAATACAATTAGATAACCTGGCATGCCAGATAGACTGTTTCACACACAATTGTTTTGGATATCCTTCATATCAGCTTGTGTAACAGCCATACAGCTTTTTTTTTTTTATAAAAGTTGTCCAGTTCTCATAAACCTGCCTCCAAAGCTGTATCCATGCAAATCTTTACAAGATGCCACTATCTATCAGATTGCAGTACATCTTACACCCATAGCTACTGCCTTGTTCTCTTTAAATGACACTAATGTGACCATAAAGAAGAGTTTCAGCTTGAAGCTTTAAAGGTGGATCCACCTGGTGACCAACATGGAATCTGACTCATTCATAGGCTTTAGATACGATACAATAAGATACGATACGATACGATATGATACGACACGATATGATACAATATGATACAATACAATATGATGTGATTTGATACGATACGATAGACCTTAAGACACCTATTTAATGCTTTGGACCTTAGTGCTGCTACATTTATATTTGCATCTATGTAAATATGACTACATATAATATGACTTACAGACAACGATCTGTCTTTCAGAAATGGATTGCTTTCTGCAAATAATACCTTTTGTTATCTTTTTTGAAGTGGCATTTTTCATGTGTGGGTTTTTCATAAAAGGAAGAATAAAATCACACGCCTGCCTTTAACTTCTGGCTTTACTTGATTTGATGATGAAATGAACCTAGACTTGACTTCTATTAGACTTTATAATTTGTGTCTGAGGACTCGACCAAATTCGACTGACACCTCTGGCCTCGGGATTTCATCAGTTTGGGGGAAAGCTTCCTTCAACAAACTGTTTTGGCTCAATGGACCATCACAGAAGATAAAATACTCATCAACATATCAGTGCAACCAATTGCAGCGCTCTTGCACTCAGAGCGGGATCAGAGTTAGTTATTCTTTCATATTTTTTCTTCTCTTGTGTCAAGTCGAGCTTTTGATCAATAAGAAAAACAGCCACTGCTCGACAGCGCTTCCTCTTTCAAATTCATTCACTTTTTACGTGAAGCTTGGCACAAAGAAGCAGTCAGTGTTGTTCCCCCCGTCTTTCTCTTCTTTCATAAACCCTGCACGTATGCGCAATCATTATTATTACATCTCAGTCTTCAGCATTCCTCACACCTTCACAGGTTTCTGACGGACAATTTCGGAAGCATCAAAACTAATTCCATTAGTTTTGATTCACGTCTGGGAAGCAGATATTGCTCTGCCTCTCTGCTGTTTCTCTGATGTGTTTATCTGGGAGGAAGAGCAGGAGGACAAGGTTAAAGAAACCTCTCAGCTTACGTGTCCAGGAGCACTTAAGGCAGCTCTATATGGTATAGAGTAATCCTTATTTCCTTTTCATTTGAAAAAATTCCCAAAACTATTTCTCTCTCATATCCGATCTGTCTCTCCCTCTCTCTGCTCTGTTCCCACATCAGTCTATTGAAGGAGTTATCCCATTTATCTCTTTGCCACCCCTCATCATAGACAGATGGAGAATCAAAGTGTAAAACTTTAACACAAGTCTGATTTCTTTCCTGTTCCTTCTAAAGAATAAGTCGAAAAACCATCTTTTGTTCCTTTCCTCCTCAAAGAA
This sequence comes from Cheilinus undulatus, assembly GCF_018320785.1. Lineage (NCBI taxonomy): Eukaryota > Metazoa > Chordata > Actinopteri > Labriformes > Labridae > Cheilinus > Cheilinus undulatus. The sequence goes on along the minus strand of NC_054867.1, from coordinate 39,625,465 downwards.
GACACGACAATCTCAGTATAAAAAGACTCACAATTTAGAATAGTACATTCTCATCTGAACTTGAAACCCTGAGAACAAAAACTGAGGGCCTATTTCAAACATGAGAGGGGAGACAAGAAGAAATCTGATAGAAACACAAAAGGAAATTCAAGAAATGTCCAAAATGCCGGAAGAAAAGCAAAAGTTTTAACACCTATGTGGGTTTTTGAGCAGTTATTAAATGAAAGATCTATTTTAAACCTGTTCTCTAATACATACGAGGTAGAGTATGAATCCATCTAATGCTTGACAAAGTGTTGATCGTTACTTCTTTAGTCGGTGATTATTGATCTGTTTGTTGTTTGTATTCAAATGCATGTCCTTTAAATATGGAGTTGGCCCTCTTGGAAGCCTTACACAAGATTTTGGAAGGTTTCTGAAGGAATTTGTGCCCATTCATTCTGTGGGCATTTATAAGGTCAGACACTGATGTATGACGAGAAGGCCTGGCTCGCAGGCTCTGTTCCAGTTCATCCCAAAGGTGCTCAATGGGGTTGAGGTCAGGGCTCTGAGGAGGCGAGTCAAGCTCTTCCACACCACACTCATCATGTCTTCATAGTCCTTGCTTTGTGCACTGGGGCACAGTCAAGTTGGAAACGAAAAGGGTCTTCCCCAAAGTGTTACCATGAAGTTGGAAGCATAGCATCGTCCAAAATGTGTTGGTATCCTGAAGCATTAAGATAGGCCTTCTCCAGACCAAGACTGCTTGAAAAGTTGAGTCTGGGTCCACTTTAATTCAGACTCTGGTGCAGTTCAATTGTAGTCAGACCCCAGATCGACCTCAATCCAGCCTAACTGCAGGAAGCATAAGAGGGGCTTGGCTGCAGAGCCAATAGATGCCCCTACCCTATCCAATACAAACCTGTTTACATGGGGCATGGCCGAATCACTAGGCCATCTGCGCCCCATTTAAGCCATTCCTAACCCACCCATACCATAACCCTAACCATTAACCAAGATGGGGAGGCTCACCAAGAGAGCGTCTAACTCTAACCCTAACAGGAAGTGTAATTCAGTTTTTCTTTGAAAGTTATTGCCTGTATTTCCATCCTAACAGAGGTCGTTTTCTGCAGCCAGACTGACTTAGGAAGCATTGTGCCTTTTTTTGGATTAAACCAACTACCAGAGTCAGTCAGATGTTATAAAAAAACACCTGGAGGATCTTTAGAAACAATTGCTCAAGTGTCTTTTTCTTCCTTTCATCAGGCTGCTGTCAGTGTAAGAAATATTACAAAAGTAATGAACATCTAGCACTTCCCACACTTTACCTGGGCATCGCTCCCAAGTTGGTCAATTTATTCATTAATTTTTGGAGAAAAAAACTGAATCTGAAATCAACTTATAAACACATACTCTCCACTCCACTCCACTGTGACAGATGCAGACACTGCTGTGGAACAAACTTGTGACTTTACTCTTGTGTGAATGAGCTGGTTGTTTTTGAGATGTTAAATATCATCTTCTGATGTTGTTTATTAAGCGAAGTTGGTTGGTATTTGCTCCACATATTCCTTTATTTAAGATTTAATAGGAAGTCAGAAATAGTAATTTCATACTTATTTGTCATAATGCACATGTGCTCTGGCATTTTTTACGGCGCACACACAAAAATGCACTTTTTAAAAACTTTTTATGGGGGGGCTTTGTATTCCTTTATTCCGAGAGAAAGGCAGAGAATAAAGTTGGAAACAGGGCTGAGAGAGTGGGGAGAGACATGTGAGAAAGGAGCCACAGGCCGGACTTGAACATGTGCCACCTGTGTGCATGAGGCATTACCTATCTGCCAGGCATCTGCATCCTGAAAGTGGTCTTTAAATTTTTTTCTCCCTCATTATAAGAAATTTATGATTGAAAAGATAATGTAGGTTTTTGTTTTGTATATCATATGAGGTGTCATTTTTATTGAAAGGAGGCCTCAGTTTAAAATAAGACGTAGTGCTGAGAAGTAGTCCACGGAAGTAGAGGAAGCTGAGCAGTGCTGGTCTCTGCTCCCTGGAAATGCAGAGTGGAAGTTTTTATGTTATGGAGATGAGTTTGGGCAGTTGAACTTGCAACTGAATGCAGTCACATGCCACTTACAGTTTTTAAAAGGAACGTTTTTTTCTGGCTTTGAAAACTTCGAAATTTTACTGCAATTTTGAAAATACTGTATATGAGGTATCGCTATTAAATAATGAGGATAAAACTTTGTGGTTCACAGTCACACAAGTGTGATATACTAAAGGTTGGGTATTCATGCACATCTGCTGTAAGTTTCCAATAAGTGACGCCTTTATTTCATGCTAGCTACAGATTGAAGTGCACATGTATTTACTAAGGCGTCAGAAAATAATTAGCTAAAATGTTGTGCTGTGCATTAACGTGACAATTTTTGGTGAAACTGAACAAAAAAGCGGCCAAATCTTGCCTTACATTTACTGAGCTGTAGGAGGAACACTGACTGTCACGTGTGCTTGAAGGGCACAAAAGGTTTTGTGAAGGCACAGAGGATGTCCACGACTATGAACGTTGTGGGCGCCCATGCACATCAAAAACTTAAAAACATTCAACAAATTGAACAGATCGTTCAAAATGATTGATGATGCATAAGAATGAAAGCAGAAATGGCATCCATTGATAAGAGACAGTTTGGCAAATTTTGCATGGAAATTTGAACTTTAGAAAAGTGTGTGCCAAAGTTGTCCCATAAAACTTCTGACTCCTGATCTAAAGGAAAAATGCAAGCAAATTTGTGGAGACATTTTGGAACAAATTGAAGCAAACACGATATTTTAGAAAGAGTGATTGCACGCCAGTGTTAATTTCGTCGACTAAATCTATGACTAAAAATGTTCGATGACTTTTGCCATTTTTTCAATGACAAAAACTAGACTAAGACTAACAAAGATAGATCTGTGATGATTTAAATTGACTAAAAGTAATTTAGTTTTCGTCAAGATGACTAAAACTAGACTAAAATGTTATGTAGTTTACATCGAACATTCAAAATCCATGATATTTCTCCACTGTGGGAATATCTGTCAAAAAACAATGCAGCTGTAGCTACTCTGTCTTTCAGCTGTAGAAAGCAGGGATCCCAGGTTTGGTGCAGAGAACACAGTACCATGATTTGGCACCAGGTTTAGGCAACAAAACAAATGCTTGGACTGAAAGAAAAGACCAGAACGTGAGGATTTTTTATGGACTAAAACTGATTAAAGCTTTTTAAGTTTTTGTCGACTAAAACTAGACTAAAAATAGAAAAGACTAAAATGTGACTAAAACTGAAATACATTTCATCTAAAGACTAAAATTCAAAATAGCTGCCAAAATTAACACTGTTACACACAATGAAACTTCCAAATCTTCCTAAACAATCCTGGGACAAAATGGTAAGTGCATTGGAAAATGCCATCGTCACCAAAGCACGACAAAGCGAGTCCAAACCAAGGCCATGTTCTTTGACATTAAGGGTATAATTTTGGAGGGATGGGTTTTAGAAAGGTCAATGGTGAATCAACACTGTTGCAAACAGATTCTAGAAAAAATGTCTTTATCAAGACAATGCACCAGTGGTGAGTTGATGCTAAATTCTACATATTGTAGCTTTAAAGAACGAGATCATTCAAAATGCACTGATGTTGTGTCAGGTCTAAATGGGTTAAAATTCCAAGAAGCATTTTGGGGAAGGCAAGGTCTCCATTATGACTCCTGCCTGAACATTATGTCCATGAAACCTACATTTTCACAGTTTTTGTGGAATAACTAATCTCCATCAAGGCCTGAATAAAACTCTGTCTAATATCTTTTGGATCAGGTTGTTGGCACTAAAGTAGCATGCAGATCATGTATCTTGCAGCCAGAATACAAATCCAGTTGAAAGACTGGAGGCACAGCAGCAAATTAATGTCTATGATTTGGAATAAGATGTTTAACAAACAGCTATGGGTGTAATTTTTGGCTGTCCATAGTTTGAGTTTTGGTCATTGGCACATTTCAGACAGACTGAGTTTTTTTCTCCCACAGAAAAGAAAGACTTTGAAAAAAACATCAGATTTTGTGTGTTCACACGTAGTGCAGCAGTAGTAACTCCAGAGTTTGGGAGACGAGTTGGCAGACATTCACCATTAAAGACTGTATTAGTCATCTTCAGTGACCTTCCGCCCACCCTGTCTGATGCTCTGACCTCTCTTTCCTCCCACGTCCAGAAAGCCAGACTGGCCAGGATAAGAATATCCAAGTCCGGCAGTGCCAACGCCTTCATCCAGAGCAAACGCAACGGACTACTCAACGAGCTGCTGGAGCTGACGGTAAGAACGGACCTCTGACCTCTGACCTTCTGACAGCAAAGTGGGCGAGATGATTACTGGAAAGTCATTTTTTAAAGTGTGTTCATTAAAATGCCAGCAGATTGTGTTTCAGTGAGAGATTAATCATATTGTTCCCTGTCAAACACCCTTCTACTAATTATTTCAGCTCACTGCAACTCAATAGCTTGGAAGTAGCAACTTCACACCAACTGTGCACACAAAAATATCTACACACACACACTAAATGACAAACAATTACAGCCATAATTAAGCAAAGGACAATTTGGAAGTCATTTGGAGGCTGGGAAAGTGCAGCAGAAGTTGGATTCATTACAGTCTTGTGGGTTTACAGTTCAGGGGTGATAGCAGAGGAGTTATGACAATAATCCTCTATGAGGGCGTTATCAGCATAATCACACTGAGTTCTTTTCTTAGTCGTCTTTCAGCCTTTAACTTGATTTAATCCTTCTCTGCAAAACTGGCAAAGTCAAACAACAGAGGTTGTCTTTGCTTGCTTTTTGGTGATAATTCAATGATTAGAGCATACAAAGAAGCATCTTCAGAGAAAACTTCAGGACTACATCCATCACTCACCAATGAGACTGCAGAGGACATCTAAATCATGCAAACTCTCCCATATCACGTTCCAGGAAATACTGAATGTTTCTTTTTTTCTACACCTCTATGATCAAATACGACTGTCATAGATTTTCTTTTGTGATAATTGCCTCACCATGGCATCTAAGCAAGACCGAAGTTTTAAAGACCATGTTATAAAAGTTTTCAATTTTTCAATAGTTTTTTTTTTCTTTTTCTTTTTCTTTTTTACTCCTCAGTTTCAGTTTCAGTTTAGTAATCATTCGTTTTAGCTCTGGATGGCCAAATAAGTTTCATTTGTGTTTTCTCCAAAAAAGCCCTGTGTTGGACAAGGAAAAATACTCCACTCCAGAAGTATTGGAACAGTGAGGCCAATTCCTAATTCTTGCTGCAGACTGAAAACATTTGGGTTTGACATCAAAAGATGAAAATGAGACAAGAGATGAACATTTCAGCTTTTATTTCCAGGTATTTACATCTGGATCTGATACACAACTTAGAAGATAGCACTCTTTGTTTGAACCAACCCATTTTTCATGTGAGCAAAAGTATTGGAACATGTGACTGACAGGTGTGTTTTGTTGCCCAGGTGTGTCCAATGACATTGATTATTCAAACAATAAATAGCTCTGAATGTCTGCGCTCAGTTAAAGATTTTGGGTTTTGCCTGATAAACAAGCAATTGTGAATCTGAGAGAAGATGGAAAATCAATCAGAGCCATTGCACAAACATTGGCCATAGCCAGTACAACCATTCAGAAAGCCCCGAAGAAGAAAGAGACCACTGGTGTACTCATTAAAAGTTGTGAATGGGTAGACCAAAGAAAACAGCATCAGTTGACAACAGAAACATGAGAGCTGTAAAGAAAGACCCTAACACAACTTTTAGTGTCATCAGCAACAACTCCAGAGGACAGGAGTGAAGGTATCACCATCTAATGTTAACAGAAGACTTCATGAACAAAAGTACAGAGGCTACACCAGAAGATGCAAACCACTCATTAGCAAAACGAACAGGAAAGCCAGGGTGAAATTTGCCAAAAAGTGCAGAGACGAGCCTCAGACATTCTGGGACAAAGTTTTATGAACTGATGAGACAAAGATGAAGAAAAGCTAAAGTTTGGGGAAAGAAAGGATCTGCTCATGATCCCAAACATACAAGCTCATCTGTGAAACACAGTGGAGGTAATGTCATGACTTGGGCTTGCATGGCTTCTTCTGGGACGGGCTTATTAATTTTCATCGATGATGCAACACATAACGGCAGCACCAAAAGGAACTCAGAAGTCTACAGAAAAGTTTTCTCTGCCAATTTCAAGAAAGATGCAACCAAACTCATGTGAGATCCTTCATGATGCAGCAAGATAATGACCCAAAACACACTGGCAAAACAACAAAGGGGTGCATCAGAGGCAGAAAGTGGAAGGTTTTAGACTGGCCAAGTCAGTCTCCAGACGTAAACCCTATAGAGCATTTTACTTGCTAAAGAGGAGACTGAAGGGAGAAAACCCCCCAAAACAAACAACTGAAAGAGGCTGCCGTGAAAGCCTGGAAAAGCATCAAAAAGAAAACCATTAAAGTTTGGTGATGTCAGTGGGTCAAAAGCTTAATGCAAGTAAACAATCTACAATCAAATATTTAGTCTTACTGACTTCAATCTATTCTAAATCTCTCTGTTCCAATACTTTTGCTGACCTACAAATTTGGTGTTCTGTTACAAATAATGTTATCTTCTAAGTTGTGTATCAGATCCAGATGTAAACACCTGGAAATTAAAGCTGCAATGTTGATCTCTGGTCTCATATTTGTCTTTAGATGTCAAACTCAAATGTTTTCAGTCTGCAGCAAAAATAAAGCAAATAGCCTCAATGTTGTAATACTTTAGGAGGGGAGTGTTTGAAGAGAGAGTGGGGGAAGACATGCACCAAAAAGCAACGGAAACTGATCCAGTGATCAGTGTGTTGAGGACCACAGCACCTTCTCTACCCACTGAGCTTAACCAGTGCCTTTAGTTTAGTTAACAATCAGTGTTAATTTTTCGTTTGTTTGTTTTTCTAGTTTTTCTGAGGGACATGCCTTCAATCTATTATAATGTATAGCATGTACCAGCAACCTCTCACTACCCCGCTAAGTACTCATTCTATCTAATTTGGTAAACACAAACACATCTTAATGAAAAAGTGTCAGACTGTGGTTTTAAAAGGAGCTAGTTGTGTTTGTACATGGATTAAAAGGATTCATTATTTTTGTGGACACTGCAAAGCAATTCCCCTAATCCACAGTGTACTGCGACACAAAAAGATGTTTAGAGTACATTTGTTGTTTTTTTTTTTACTGATTATAAAACAAACTGAAATTGAAGACTGTTGCCTCTATATGATCTGAAAAGGAAAAAGATAATCAGTGACAAAACAGATTATTTCTGTAAAGTTTTAAAGCTTAAATCTGCTGCCATGGGGCAGGTATAAGACGAGGCCATTAACAGGCAATTATAAGCAGACTTTGTTAATGTTTTCCCAATAAGAGATTTTCTGGGAGTAGAATTTCAGACTGAAGAAAGCAGGAGATTATTTTTAGCCATAAAGCATTACTTACACATGTAAAGAACAAATTAAACAGAAATGTATTGGAATGAAAAATCATTCCAATATGAAGGTTATTCACTGAAGTTTTAGTTAATGATTGGTGGAACTTTAGTCGGCTTGCACTATCATGAGTTTCAAGCATGTGTGCTGCAAGTTGGCTGCATCTCCTGCTGTCATAGACCTTCTTTTTCATAAGCTTTACTTCCATCAACCTGAAGAGACTACATTTAAGACTTTTATTTTTTTAGCCCAGTAGTTCCACAAATTTTTCTGGTGGGCCCCCGTTCACCTGATGAAAATATTTTGAAGCCCCTCTTGCACACATTCACATATATTGATAAACACTGAACATAGACTGACAGTGTTAACTGACAAATTCCTACACTCATTATATTCTTTATGTCATGCCTTTGTGTTGTCTACAAAAGTACAGAATTGCAATTATAATATAAAACTTCCATGTTGAAACTGCCACTTGTTACTCATTCTTAATGTACAGCTTGGATCTGTGATTTGCTTGGTTTAGGCAGCACTAGTTAAATGTGGCAAAAGGACAGATCTGGCTCTCTATAATTAAGCATTGTACATGTAAACTTGTCACAGTTATACGTCTTTGGTTTAGTAATTGTAATGTCTGTTGAAGAGTCATTGTTTGCCCTGTGTTTACTTGTCAAGACCTAACAAAATTTTCCCACGCTTTAGTAATGCTAATTATTGTGCATTGACGTTATTTAGACTTGTCATGCACCCCCTTAACGTCCAGGCCATGGGCCTCAATTTGGGAACCACTATTTTAGCCTAACTGAGCTGGGAAAATGTCAGAATGAAAACATTCTGTTCAAACAAGGTGAGTTTCTCAATAGAAATGTTAAAGATTTTACTTTGAAAGGCACAAAAAGCGAAGTTTACTCTAGTTTTATTTAGCTTGCCTGTGACAAAGTCTACCAGTGAGGAAGCAGAAAGCTTATCGCCTTCCCCCCAGCCAATCACAGCTTTTTCTCTCAAAACAGCTGTGTATTTAAATCGGATGTACTTTTTACTAACCCCTTCTTGCATTAATGCTGATGCACCACACTGCTCCTGGCAAAGCTTAACCTCTTCCACCCCAGCCGCCTCCTTTATAGCATAAAGGTTGTTGCACCCTAATTGCTTTTGAACTAATTTCATTGTGTTCAATAAACATTGTCATAAATGCATCTATCTATATGGGGGTTTCTAGCCGTGCAGTCCCTGGCTGAGAGATGCAGGCAAGCCATTGACATGTCACGATGGCAAGCCATTGGCATGTCACGATGTCACCCTGACATGTTAGATCTTAGCCGTGAGGTGGTGTCAAGACACGGCTGCCCTGCATCATGTCTGAAACCTGCTTTATGCACATGGAGCAAGCCAATTAGGGGCATTTACCTCTGCTATAGACCCAGGTGTTAACTGTGAAGAGGACGGAGTGTGGGCCTTGATTATATGTAGGCATGTTTTGGGTGTAGCATCACCTAAAACAATCATAGTATCACTTCATATTGTGAGAGCAGTGTGTGCCTGCCAGCTGGTACGTTTGTATTTACATTGCATATTTTAGTTTTTATTCTTTAATAGGTCAGCTGCCTGCCAAGATGCTTTGAGGTAGGTGTATGATAGAGTCCTTGATGGTTGAGACAAACATCCTGTTTTATGGTGTGACTTTTAACAATGACTATTCCATAAGATGACCAAGTTTTAGCTGGGTTGAATGCATTTCTTTAGAGGAATTTGATAAATTACGATCCCAAAATTGACCAAAACACACTCAAATTCAACATAAATCCTACATGGCTGATTCCACCATGTTCTAACTGGAAATTTGCAACACTCAATCCTCTGGGCCTTTTTTAACAGTGCTAAATTTTAGAGATTAACAGAGCCAGGTAGGTTTTCCCCCCAGCTTTTTCTCCAAGTTTTCAGTTTGTTATGCCAAGCTAAGCTCATTACCTCCTGGCTCTAGCTGTGTACTGTAATTGATACACAGAGATGAAGTATTGATCTTCTCTTCTTACTCTCGGCAAGTCAGCAAACGCATTCAAAGCAAGCAACCACAGCCATCGTTCTTCTCCTCTTTTCACTCGTTCAGCTATTCAAATATGTCACCATTATGGAAAACGTGTTCGGTAATGTATCAGCACACTGGCCATATCTTTAGCATCCAGTTCATCGCTCCTGTCTTCAGCGCCACGCTCCCCTCCTTGCAGGTTGTTACTGAAATCCATTTGGATGTGATCGAGTCCAGTGTGAAGGCTCACGGGTATGTGGAAGTGGTTAGAATTATCATATAAATGCCATCTGTGAGCGCTGAGAGACCCTGATCCCTCTGCATGTGTGTGATGAGACTGCCAGAGTTCTGCTGCATCAAATTACAGCAGTGTCAGTGCTGTCAGTCAGTCAGATCGGTGTTATGGGTCTGAGGTCACTGAGAGTGAGGAGAAATGACTAAATGACTGGTTCTCCTACAGCCTGTGGTTAGATTACAGAAGTTCTGCTCTGCTGCTCTTTTATAGTTTTCCCTAAAGGTCTTTTTCCACTTCTTTTTATTTGTTACTTTGGTCACATGCTGCTTATTGATTCCCAAGTTTTACCCAGTCACAGTTACATTTTGTTTCATTAACATTTACCTTTTTTTTTTTTTTTTTTTTTTTACTTCAAAGTGAGAGGATTTTTTTCTGATTTGGACTCATGTTTAACTTCTCTTAACTTGGCTCCTGAGCTCCAAATAATCAACAGCAATGCTGATTTTGCCAGTGTTTCAGAGACATCCAGCATCATGCTCTTTGATTACATACAGCTAAAGCAGCAGTATACTCTCTCTCATATTACATGTCTATTACTCTGATTAATCCATTCAGATGTGATGTGATGTTTGCATGTATACACCTTTAAGACAGCATGAGATGCTGGCATGCTTCATTCCTTTATGTGCATTTTGGATGATCTAATTTTTAGGACAAATAACTAAAATGCTACACAGTGGGATTTACTAAAATGTGTTGAATGCAGATATAATAAAAATGATAATGGCTGACAACCTCAGCAATATAGAGTCTGACCACAGAGGTGTTTAAAATGGCAATGAATCAGACAGCAACCCAGATTATGATGTGACTGTAGATAAGGCTCATTGAATAAAGGGCATATAAAGGGCATTTTAAATGTTAATGTTGCTATATACAATAGTTTGTGCCAATTTTGCTTATAACACAGCAACAAGTGCTGCAAGTATACTGTACAATTTTGCAACATGTATTTACGCTATAATGCATAAATGGTATCATGAGTCTACCAGCTTGGTTATTCAGGAAAATGCAGAGAATAATGATAGTTTTGGAGTGTAAAGAAGCATAAAAACATTAACCTTGCAAAGCATTCAAACTCCAGACTCCATCTCCGTCATCAGGCAAAGTCCATCTTGAAAAGCTTCAATCCAACATCCAACAACATTTTCGCCAAACCAAACACTGTTTGAACCAATCAGCATAATTTGAGAAGAACGAGGCGGTAGCTATGGGTGGGGTTTAGTTGTACTTGAAGCCGTTTGTAATGGCTGCCTCCAATGCAGTGATTAGCTCGGATATACAGTGCTTAACAAATTTATTAGACCACCACCCAAAGTAAGGTTTATGCCACAGCTGCCCTAAATTAACAACATTGGTAAAAATTTGTATAACCAAAATTATTTTCCATGTTTCTGCAGTGGTTAATACACCAATATGTAGAAGCTCTTTAACCCAAATGATATTTTTAATGCTAAAATATAATTATTATTGTTATCCATGAATTTTACAATTTACTGATTTACAAAAAAACTGTAAAAAATAGTAATGCACATTATTATTTCTTGATTAATATGTCAAATTATAGTTATTTACTTGCATTCCTGAACAGACAAATGAGTTTTAGTGGTTGAGTGTTATGCTTGATTAATTTCTGACTTCTCAGCGAAGCCCAGTGAGCCGGCTCAAATTTGGGTATAAAAAGGTGAATTCAGTTTGAAATTCCTCATTCCTGTTCAAAATTGTAAAATGTAGAGAGCTGACTGAAAATGAAAGAGTCCGCATTAAAGCACTTCATGATGCTGGATGGTCTCTGAGACAGATGGTCTAACAAATTTGTTAAGCACTGTAGCTCAAGTATAGCAGCAATTTTACCAGAACTTGACCAAGTTTCTGCATGAAATAAAGACTTAAAACAACATTGAAAGCTATCATGATGGAAAATATGTTTTTGCTCCTCTCCCAGCCTGCTTCAGCATGAGTTTGTGGTTGTAAGGTTTGCAGGTGTATCCAATGACTGCTGCAGTAATAGCTGTTAGCTCGGATGTAGCTGTAAAAAAAAAACCTTGTATTGGCAGAGAGGATGTTTTGGCAAGGCCTTCCTGATGGCCTTGACATCAATTTTAATCACCCAGAGGCTTTGCTATTATCAATCTGCCAGTGGTAGCCTGTCAGCTCATGAGAGGCGCGTGCGTACAAACGTTCGTCCAATCTACTTTTTTTTTTTTTTTTTTTAAATCCAAAGTGTGCCAAGAAAATATCCACACCACCAGCAGCAGCCTGAACCATCGATACAAGACAAGATGGATCAATGTTTTCATGTTGTTTACGCCAAATTCTGACCCTACTAGCTGAATGTCACAGCTGAAATCGAGACTCATCAGACCAGGCAACTTTTTTCCATGTTTCCTGTTCCTAGCTGACAGGAGTGGTCTGGTCTTCTGCTACTGTAGCCCATCTGCTGCAAAATTTGACATGCTGTGCGTTCAGAGATGGTACTCTGTATACCTTGGTTGTAACGAGTTGTTATTTGAGTTACTGTTGCCTTCCTATCATCTTGAACCAGTCTGCCCATTATCCTCTGACCTCTGACATCAACAAGGCATTTTTATCCACATGACTGCCACTCACTGGGTATTTTTCGCTTTTTCTGACCATTCTCTGTAAAGAGGGTTGTGTGTGAAAATTCCAGTAGATTAGCCGTTTTTTTTTAAATATTCAGACCAGCTCACTTTCAAAGTCACTTACGTACCCTTTCATCATCATTCTGATGCTTGGTTTGAACTTCAGCAAGTCATCTTGACCATGTCTAAATGTCTAAATTCATTGAGTTGCTGCCATGTGATTCGCTAATCAGCTTTTTGTGTAGACAAGCAATTACAGGTGTACCTAATAAAGTGGCCAGAAGTTGTAGATCCTTGCAGAAGTATTAATCAGATTTTTATGTTTAGCTGCTGAGGAACAGCTAACCGAGGAATATGCTCTTTATTATGCTGTGTTCATATCTGCAGGAAGTCAAACTTTCACAGACTGACTCGTACATGGATTACTTGGAAATGATGCTTATGGAAATCCAAAAATAGTTGGAGTCAAAAGCAGTTTTTATAAAATAAAGAAAGTTCTCCTGTATTTAAGTCAAAACGACCAAAGATGGAGAATCTGTAGAGGAACTGGCCAGAGATAGATAGTTATAAAACCCCAGATAGAGGCTATTTGAAGTGTTAATCAGGTACTTTATTCACTTGATGAGCCAGAAAGAGACAGTCCCATCTGCTGATTTTGTCAGTTTGAAATACTGTAAGCCTATGTTCTGTTTTCAAACTATGATTTTGATTAACTACCCTGATAGATTACCCACGCCTGTAGACCACAATTGCACAAGTCCTAGTGTGATTAAGTAAAGGAAACTCTATCGGGGTCACGTTTGAGATCAGCAGAATTAAAAACAGCTTCTATCTGTGCATGAACAGAACATTTAGAGCTGCATCTGTAGCTTTACATTGTCTGGTAGGACATCTCTCACCGGGGCAGATCCCCACATAGAGACATCAGGAGGCGTGGTGTTGTCATGCCCACGTTGCTGTATTGTTCGTGTGTCTGGAATCTGAATGAGAGTCCTTGGGCTGGATCTCCACCCACCCAAATCCTCAGAGGAACAATGAGCGCTGTGGGGAGAGAATTAATTTGATTTCAGTTTTCATGTTTCTTGGCATTTGTGTCTACTCTGAGACTAAGCTATATTGGAGCCTGAGCTTTGAAACAAAGTCCCGCTTGGAGAAAAACCCAGAACAAAAAAATGGCCCCATAAGTTCCTGTCTCTGTGTTTCTGAACTCTTGTTTTTTTTCTCTTTTTGTGACGCTTCATGCATCAATAAGTGCTCTGCTGCCTGCAGCTTCACTCAGCAGTACCTACTTAGATAATTAAATAAGAGACCTGGCTTTAAAATTCATGTTTTATTAGAGGAATAAAGGGAAACTAGAGAGTTTCTTTAAAGCCTGCTTACACAAGGAAACAAACAAAGGCAATGGCAGAATTAATACCACAAAGACACACAAAACAGAAATTAATTATGGAGTAATCAGCTGCCAAGGCAGGCCCAAAGCAAAGGGATCAATCGACGCTAAGCAGAAATAAATTTGATTGTGTTACTAAAGAACTAAAAGGAGTAATTTCAAAGCAAACAGTAGGCATAAACCAACAATTCAGATTTGACATGAAGCAGAAGAAAGAGGTCATGATGCTGATATTTTATAAACAAGTTTAAATCCTATTTCTAGCAGAACTTTGCACTGATTTAATGAATAATGAAGATATGCAACATCTACGTAAATGTGTAATTCATTTTCTGAGTGTTTGATTTGTTTCTCACTCAGGCTAAAGAAGAGGACGAGCACAAGCTGACCAAGTCCACGTCTCTGATTGAGATCCAACACCACCACCTACTGCACTGTCTGGAGAAAACTACAGTGAGTGTACTTCAAGGCTTCTTTTCATTCATTTCATCACTTTTGGCTTTTAAAATGTATGAAATAAAAATAAGGTGTGTTTATTGTCAATTTGGATTTTTCTCATGGTGATAATTTGAGCCAGCACAAAGCACAGCTTGTTCTTTAGGGCTGGAGGTGCTGGCAACTGCATGAAAATCAGTGTTTGTTGTGTTTAACAGCAGCCTCAGAAATGTGATTCTCTCTCTTCTAGTGCTCACATATCCCAACTGTATTTATTGTTGGGTTTTTTTTTATAGGATATGACAAAATTGATAAAACATCACGTCAAAAACTCCAGGGACTCTGTTTTAGGCAATTTAAAGCTGTTGTTCTGGAGACATTTAAGACTCCGTGACAGAGCCTCGATGCTAGACTACTTGAAATAAAGTTTCTAAGTTCAATGAAAGCATTTCTACTGTCAAAAATAAATATTATCTTGAAGTTAAATTATTGTGCCAGTCCAACTGAAACTTGACTATTAAAATGCTTGTCAGTCTGACTAGATTCATGCATCCCAATTCCAAAAAAGCTGGGACATGGTGTACAATGTAAATAAAAACAGAGTGCAATGATTTGCATAAACCCATATTTTACCCACAGTAGAGCATTAACAACGTATCAGATATTGGAACTGAGAAATTTTACTTTTTTTTTTTATATTCACCCGTTCTGGATTTGATGGCAGCAACACATCTCAAAAAAGTAGGGACAGAACCATGTTTACCATTGTGTAGCATTCCCTCTTCTATTAACAACAGTCTAAACCAGTGTCTCCCAAACTTTTTTCTGGTGACCCACATTTTTGATGATACAGGCCACTGGAACCCAACAACTTTGTTTTCTGTACATCAGTCCTTATCAGGTCTGACCTCTGCACTGTCCTTGACTAGTTGGTTGAGCTGATGGCTGGTGGTAGCTCAGATAACGTTTATTCTGGATTTAACCTTGCCCTGACACAGCAATTTCTGTTTCGTAAGGGTGAAAGAAGCCACTTCACCTCCATCACACGGGCTTTCTTACATACTTGACCTCTTGGGCCTTCAGTGACTTTCTGGTCTGGAACAATGTGTTTCTTTTTTTAATGGCCAAGCATCAGTAACTGCGACTTTAGCTCTTTTGCCATCTAGTGGCTGGCATAAATGTCTCGTTATTATTATTATGCTGCTTTAAACCAACTATATACTTTTCAACATTGATAGTGCCAGATGTTCCAGATGGGTCAACTGCCCATGCCATAGGCACTAATGAAACCCCATACCATCAGAGATGCAGGCTTTTGAACTGTGCACTGATAACAAGCTGGATGGTCCCTCACCTATTCGGTCTGCAGGACATGGAGACCAAGCTTTCCAAAAAGAATTTCAAATTTTGATTTATCTCACCACAGAACAGTTTTCCATTTTTCCTCAGTCAATTTTAAATGACCTTTAGCCCAGAGAGGACGGCAGCATTTCTGGAATGCTGTCTCACATATTGCTTCCTCTTTGCATAATGCTGCTTTCACTTGCATTCATGGATGGCACGGGGAACTGTGAGGACAGACAGTGATTTCAGAAAGTGACCTTGAGCTCATGCAGTGATTTCTAGTACAGAACCCTGTCTGTTTTTAAGGCAGCGCTGCCTGAGGGCCCAAAGATCACTTGCTTCCAATTCTGACTTTCAGCCTTGTCCCTTGTGCACAGAGATATCTCCAGATTCCCTGTATCTTTTGATGATATTATGTACTGTAGATTTCTTTGAGGAACACTTTTCTGAAATTGTACAATTTTAAGAAGCAGTTTTAAGCAGATTGGCAAACTTCTGCCAATCCTTACCTCTGAAAGACTCTAAAGTACTCCTTTTATTCCTAGTCATGTTACCGACCTGTTTTTAACATAATTGATGCTCCTCCAGCTGTTTTTCATTAGTACCACTTACTTTTCCAGCCTTTTGTTGCCCTGTCCAGACTTTATTTGACATTTTGCTGCCATCAAACTCAAACTGAGCTTATATTTTTAATGAAATGGTTAATTGTCACACTTTAAACATCTGACTTTTTTTTTTCTTGTGAAGAAAATATGAGTTTATGAGATCATTGCATTCTGTTTTTATTTACATTTTACACATTGCCCCAACTTTAAGGAATTAGGGTTGCTCTAAATTGAATATCCCAAACTCAGACTAGATGGTACACATCTTGCGTGTACCATAAGGAAAGAAAATGGTGTGTGATGTATGTATATGACTGTAAAGTTTGTTCATATTTTTATCGTTTCACATACAACCATTCAACTGCTTACTAGCTTGTTTGTAAGGTCACAAGAAGGATTAATGTAACTATCTGAAAGGGGACATATAAGCATGTATCGTTGCAGACATGGACATGCTTTCGTAAAAAAATAGATTCTGCCGCTGTGCTTAAGAGCAGTCAAGTTAAATTGCCTTATCCAGCTATAGCTGTAGCACATCACTGTGTATGCAAACATGCTGAATGTGGTATAAAGATTAACATTTTGAAGAGTACCTGACATTTTCTTGAGTCCAGTGAGCTCCTCTCTTGCATTTAAAACATGACAGTTTTTTCTGAGATTGAAAAGCCTAATCATGTACAACACCGTAGGGGCCTGTGTCCACAGCCTCCATTGTATGCGTTGGCAGAGCCCACCACTGTAGTTTGAGAGCACTGCTCACCAGTGTTTACTGTTGGGTCGGTAACACAAGTTAACAACTGCTTTCCCTGTGAACTTAATATCTTTCTTTTTCAAGGGAATATCACCAAGAAAACATGAAAACAGTCTAAAGGAATCCTGTCCTGGCATTTGCAGCAGCTCTATACTTGGAAACTTTACCCTTGAAAAGACGAGTCAGGTCAGTTTCTCCTCCGCCGTTGCTTTTGACAAATCTGGTATTATAAGTCCCGCCCCTTCTTGATTTTAATTGGCCAGTGAGAGAGAAGAGACATTGACGAGCAGGCCGCTCTTTACACATTCTGTTTTCAACTGTGAGCACTGTGACTAAATCAAGAAAAGGCTGATGCTGAGGCGTTTTTGGGTTTAGGACGTCAAGAACTAAAAACGCTGGATGTTGCTATGAGAATGAGCGCTGCAGCACAAAAAACGGCGGCTTTGGACACATGCCCTTCATCAATATACAAACAACAGTCTCTTTTGCACATGCACCTTCAAAAACTTCAAGAAATTTTGAAGCAGGCAGCCCCTGAAATCTTCCTAAGTGGCTTGTTCACAAGCCTATTACAGTGGAGAGGAGGGCGGTGTCAAAGGATGCAGTAAATGACAATAAGAGTGGATAGGAACATGCGGCAAACAGTAAACATAATGAAGGTGTTGCATGATGTAAAGATCACAATGGTTGTCTATCAGTCACTTCCCACTTGCGGTTAATTTGCTTGAACAGTTCTTGCTGCATTTAAGCATCAGCTCACCTCAACTTTATCTGGTCATTTAACAAGGGTAAATGAAGGAAGAGATCTAAGTGGGAAAATTGTCTGCAGCCACACATGCAGCTCACTTTGAAAATTTCGGGCAATTTCAGTAGTTTTGTGTACAACCCCCATTCCCAAATGGTTGGGGTGTCATATAAATTTTGTAAAAAAAAAAAAAAAAAATGTAATGATTTGCAAATCTCATAAACCCATATTTCATTCACAGTAGAACATAAACAACTTATCAGATGTTGAAATTAAGTTTCATGAAGAGCTTTGGCTCATTTTGAATGTGATGGCAGCAATACATCTCAAAAAAGTAGGGACGGGACCAGGTTTACCAATGTGTAGCGTCCAACAGTCTGTAAGCATCAGGGAAAGTGAGGAGATCAGTTGCTAGAGTTCTGGGAGAGGAATGTTGTCCCATTCTTCTCTGATGTAGCATTCTAGTTTTTCAACAGTCCTGGGTCCTTTTTGCTGGATTTTGCATGTTTTCAACTGGGGAAAGGTCTGGACTACAGGCAGGCCAGTTTTTAGAAAAAAGGTTGCTCTAATAACGCGATATATTTTTAACCATTGATGTGTAAGCTGCCCTCGCTGTCGGCACTAATGCAACCCCATACCATCAGAGATGCAGGCTTTTGAAATGTTCACTGGTAACAAAATAAATGGTCCCTAACCACTTCAGTCCACATGCAGGACACAGCGTCTGTGGTTCAAAAAGGATTTCAAATTTGGACTCATTTGACCACAGAACAGTTTTCCATTTTGCCTCAGTCCATTTCAAATGTGCCCAAATTTTTTGGATTTGAGGTTGTATGCATGAAAGCATTAAATGTATGAGACTCTTTATGTATTTAAACCTTGAGTGCACCATTTATTTCAGTATGACATTGATAATTAATTTAATTAAAACATCCTATTGATTGTCAGCAAAAAGCCAGGGTCAACAAGTTGAAAAGGCTTCAAAATGTTCATGCAACATTGTCATTTTGATTTTTGTGTATCTGTGACCATCAAAGAGTAGAGAACAGCAGGAGCACAAAAGTTCTGATGGTAAAAAGTGGTTGGATGATTAAAACTGGTTCTTTTTTCTCAACATTTAATATACTCCATGGTCAATGGGTGCACGTTTTTAGAATACAGTTTCAGATAAAGTTTATTATCAATTTAATGAAGTGTTTTTATCAGTAGAATTTTAAATGACTTATCACTCAAGGCATGAATTCCCATTGTCTGCATTTTACTTTCTCCATATTCTGTTTTCTCCTAACCCTCCCTGTGGATTTAAACCTTTATCCTGTTTGTCGTCTGCAGGCTCATGAGTTTGTAGACGAGCAGATGTACGAGCAGAACTGTTTAGAGACGGCTCTTCAGACGTACACGTCACGTAGCCCCTCCATATCCAGTCATGGTAGCTCAACAGGAACTTGCTGTGGCTGCAGAGCGAAGAGAAACACTCTTCCCAACGCCAGCCTGCCTTCCTCCCATCCTGTACCGACGCACCAGAGCCCCCTGCAGGAGCTCAGCGCGTTTCACATACAGTGTGGAGATGTACCACCGCACTCCACCAGGTAAGACAAGAAGAATCACCTTAGACCAAGTGGTCCATTTTGCTTTAGTACAGTTTGGTAATAATAACCTTGATCTTGCTTGAGTTTCCAGAGTTAAGTCCATCCAGCAACCCTCATAGTGAAATACTGCCTCTTTTTTAGAGACCAAGATCATTTGGTCTAGCTCAGTAGTAAAAGCCAGCCTTTCAGCTCTTCATTTGGTACACATTTGGCTTTTTTAGGTCTTTTAAACAGCAAAATTGGGAAAAAGGCAACTAGCTCTCAAACAGAAGCTAGCTTTTGTAGTTCACATAAAAGAGTATTAAAACCAGCTTGTTTCTGAATAACACATTAGTACTCACTCATAACTTGTCATCTTGAATGGGCTGTCATTTCAATATCACCAGAAACTCACAAGGTCTATGTGCTGAAAAGTGCCTTTTTAAAAGCATGTTTATAATGGAGAAAGTGTGTCACCTCCGGCCAGCTGCCGCTCCTTGCTATGGTGACGTCAGGTTCGGCTGGCGCCACCAGCTTCATGTCTGGTTAAAGGACTTCTGCAGGAACAGAGACATCCCTGTCGTGGACGATTTTACTTTGTTCATACACCGTCCTAAACTTTTCAAACTGGACCGTCCTCACGCAAATCTCTCTAGTTTGCAGATTTTGTCTATGAACATTGAATTTACACTTTATTCCTGTAAGGCTTTCAATACCTAACATCCTTCATGCCCAAACTCCAACTCAGGTACATTCATCAGGCCAGAGTTAACTCCCCGTTGTCCTTCAGTTACCTTAATCTATCACTGTCATTCTCCCACCAAGCCTGATCCTACAGTTTTATCTCCTATTGCTAAAAATATCTTTTCCAGTATTGATTAACCACAGACATAGGACACCTGTCAAATACTGTCGTCCCACCACCACACATGATAACCTAATTACCATCCCTTGCAAATCTAACCTGCCTAAATCAATTCCCCCCCACATCATTTTTGCCCTTTTTAACTGTCGTCCCCTGTCAGATCCTTAATATATCACCGCCTTTAATAACTGGAATATTCTGTCTTCTTGGATTTGTGAAGCACTAACTATGGGTTTTTTAAAAAGTGATTTATAGATAAATAAAATCTATTATAAGAAAATGATAGACAGAAGCTGTTCAGCTCAAAACAGCCTGTTTTGTATTTCTCCTGTATTATCGCTGCTGCACAGGAAGTGAGGATTCTTTGGGTCAGTCACCAGACTGCAATGAGTCTCCACTCTTTAGGGTCAGATAGGTTCACTTCATACCCCAAAAGAAAGTGGAACCCTGCCAAACCTTGGAAACAAAAATTAATGTTTACCATACCAAACTGAACTCAGCCATACTGTTTGGTTCCAAGTGTGGAAGGATAACTGCTTACTTCTCTCTGGTGCTTGGCAGATAATGCCTTTAGGCTGCAAACATAGTGACATCTGGTGGTTTGTAAAAGGACTGCAACATCTCACTGATGTAATTGATGTAATTGATGAGTGCAATCAAAATACATCAGGTTTGAATGCATTTTACCTCCAGATTATTTGACTAAAAAATTAATGAGGCTGACCGGACGCTGCAGTTACTGGGACTTGATTACCAAAAAAAACAGGATTTATTGATTTATACATTTGTTTTGTACATGTTAGTAAAACAAAATAAATTAGCCCCATTTCAAAATGAAATCAAGGTTCTTCTAGCTGTTGAGTCTGTTGAGGGACAGAAATATTTCTTACTGCAGTCTGCAATCAGTTCAATCATTTATCAAGATCTGATTTTGCTGAAGAACATCACCTTTTCTTTCTATGAAACTTTCTGATTGCACAGAACCAAGCCTCCACCGTAAATGATAAAAATGATGTATTGTGGCAGACTAAAGAGGCCTGATAATATTAATGAACAGTGACAAAATTACCAAGATGCTGATCAGCGTTACACTCACACATACAATGATCATGTTAACAGTGATAATTTGTGTTTGGATTTTTTACTTTATGTATTGTTCTAGACTCATTTAATGCACAACATGGATCACAGACTCCCTCAACATTATTTTAAAGCTTCTGTTTTACTACTGGTGTTTAAAGAGCTTAAGTCTGTGTTTGATTCTGTAGGGTTAACAAAATTATTCTCTGTAAAAGTTGTGCAATACTCCCAAAAAGTCACTAGTGGGAAATATGGGAACATTGTTTAAGATATTGTTTTATTATTTTGAAAGTCTTTCTTTTTCTTTACTACAATATCCAGTTTAGACATTTTTTTTAGCAGATGGCATGTTGTCTGAAATTGCAAAAGAGAACTTTTTTAACCAGCTTGCAGTACAACTAAACTCCAACTGTAGCTACAACCTTGATGTTCTTAAATAAAATTTTCAGACTGAAGCTTTGCAAGATGGATCTGCCTTATAGCAGACATGGAATCTGGCTTTGCAAAGTTATGTCTTTCTGGGGTCTTTCCACAAAACTGCAATACAAAAGATGACATTCAAGAGACAACAGACAGTTAACCCATCATACAGTCCCTACAACACAAATCCCCTCACTCACCCAGTGTTATTAGGGCTTTAAACTGTAATTTCAGGGCAGTGTCACACAAAATGATGAACAACACACTGCAGAAACAGCCTTTGTTTGCTTTTTCCACAGCAAATATTCTCAGTGAGGATTAAATTTAACCATTTAACTGTTAGAAAAATGCAGACTGAGATTTTTTTTTGTACAAATATTCAATTTGCATACATAAACAAAATCTAATGAAGAGAAGAGGTACTCTTTGTTGAAAGGAGTGCCAAAATCAACACAAAAGTTCCTGAAATTCCTTACAGAAGCATGAACAACTTTTTGTCTTTACATCCAGTATAGAATAGTTCAGTCAGAAACACTCTCATCAGATATTTAACTATTTAAGTGCAAAATGGATATACAATTTTACTTGGCAGCTCTGCTCAAAAGATGCTCCCTGGGTTAGTCAAGCAGCATACTTTAACTTTCCAGGGGGCGTGTGGCTAGAAACCCCCATCTGGATGGTACCTTTATGACAATGCATATTGGATACAATAAAACTAGTTCAAAAGCAATTAATCCACAGTAGCATGAATCTGAATGTGAGGGTGCAACAAGCTTTATGCTTTAAAGGAGGAGGCTGGGGTGGAGGAGGTTAAGCTTCCCCATCAGCATGATGCATCAGCATTAGTGCAAGCAGGGATTAGTGAGAAGTATGTCATGTTTAAATACACTGCTGTGTTGAGATAAAGAGCTGTGATTGGCTGTGGGAGCTGAGAGGCAATAATTAGGATCAGCTGGCTGTCAGCTGATCACAGCTGGGCGTATGGCCTATGTCCAGCATGAACTTATGCTAGGCTTTATGTTACTCCTCATATATTAACAGTATAATTTCTGAATAGATCTGTGTGAAGTTCACATTTCATGATGACTGCTTATATTCTTTTTAATGTATTTATTTCTTCTGTTTCTTTAGTCGCTCAAACCTCAACCTGAAACCCGACAACAGCAGCAGGATCAACTGCAAAGGTGGCGGTCGGATCACCACGGCCATCATCAGCCTCCCCACGCCTCCGGCTTTGACCCCCGATGGTGACGGTCTCCATGGTCCCCCACAAAGGAGACCGCCCCCAGCCCCGGGCCTCCCTGCAACACCCAGCATCCAGACCACAGCAAGCTCGGCTGGGATGAACATCGTCAAAGTGTCTGCTCTGTGACTTCCTGTGTGACGGATGTAACTCAGCTCAGCAGGAGAAGAAAAAGAAAAAGAAGAGGTCGTACTATGTTCAAGGCAGCACCCGGTCCCGTCTCACAGGGTCCACAGGAGGAGAGCTGATCCCCTGAAGAGTCACCAGAGGGTGTTTGAGAGAAGACAGATGAGATGAGGGCTGTAGATATGTGAACAAGGATCACACTCGTCATGTCGTGTTCGCACTGTAGATATGGACAGAATCACTGCATCTCTAATAGTTAATAACAGCAGAGTTACAGTCAGTACAGGGGAGGAGAGTCAAAGACTTTGTGCTTTAGCATACACCGTCCAAACAACACTAAAAAACAGAAAAATGTAAAGAGAATTCAGAGTGAAGAAGTGAAAGAGGATATTTTGTCAACTTGAAATGTGTTTGAAGTAAGATGAAGCAAAGTGTTGACTGTTTTTACTTGAATTTGTTTGGTCTTGTTTGTGTTATGTGTTGTTTGTCTAAAGTATTTTGAGAAAAAAAAAATGGAAACCACTTTTCTTTACAGCGCTATTCAAAAGGTCGCAGCACCAGTGCTGTAAATGTCTCACTGTGTTGGAAATTTAGACATTTTCTTGAAATTTGTGTATTTTCATCTTGTTGAGATTTGAATCAAGTCATGTTTTTCAGTTTTTAGTGATTGATATAACACTTCCTTCATGGTGTTAATGTTTTTCTTTATGATGTGAGACAAAGCAGTGATTTAAAGGCAGACCTCATGTTTCACAGAGAGAGACAAATTTTAAAAAGACTATTTTACCAAACAAAAATTTCTCAAAAATAATAAAAAAAACCACTTATTGATATGCTCGAGCACCCATGCAACAGGGTTAATAGAAAAGAGGAGCAAATGGTGCAGTTGTTTGGGACTATTTTGAGCTGCAGTTGAGTACAAATTTAAACTGAACATAGCAGCACCAGGCCAGTATACATGTGCAAATATACTGAAGTTTGCTGTAAAGTAGTGGTTCTCAACTGGTCGCGCCACCTTTTTAATGAAAAATCCTGAGGCAAATTCCTGAAGATTTTCAACCACTTAATCTTATTTCAAGAAAAATGTGGCAGTTTGGACTAGCTGGTACAAAACACAAGACTTTGCAAATGCAAATGACAAAGAGGTTTAAGAAATGCATGACTACAGAAGCCCTAAGAGGACATATATGCAATTATTTTATTTTGCATTGCTGCCCTTTGATCCTCCTTTAATCGTCATTCAATGAGATGATGCTATCAGTTGTTAAGACAGGGTTAAAGAGCATTATCGTAGCATGGCAGACACCATTAACTGGAGCTACAGAGGCCTCTAGTGGCAGTTGACTGCATTGCAGTTTAGAGCAGGGGTCTTCAACTCCATTTTCTCAAGGGCCAGCTTTTTCTCAACTGACGCTGTGGGGGTCGGACATCAAAATAAACTGAAATAAAATCAATATTTTTCTCTAATTAAAATATTCTGTAAAAATATTATTTTCTTCCAAAGTTATTGGAACTTTAAGCCTTTTAGTCCCTGTCACCTTTACTGCAACCAGCCACAAGGGGGCGACTGAAATATTTTGGCTACATATTTCTGGAGCCCTCTTGATGCCTATCACAGAGTTTAAAGCTAATATCTTTCTGTGTTGTGATTGGCCATAAGCACATGCAGGAAACAGATATTCAAAGAAGGGAAATTGCACTCTCAAAGAGCCTTATTTGGAAAATTATTGCAAAAACTGCAACTTTAATCAAGATAACAATAACAAGTATGTTTACCATACCAAATTACAGATATACCAGTGTGCTTCTTGTCTGGTAAAATGCTAGGTTGAGGGTTTTCTTTAGACTTTGAGAAAAAAAAGTGAAACTAAAGTATGCCATGTTGTTGCCCTCTCAAATTTTTTGATTTTAATAGTCTTCTGGAGGCCGGGTGGGAAGCTGTGGGGGGGCCTGATGTGACCCCCGGACCTCCAGTTTAATATCACTGGTTTAGAGGGAGCATTTAAAGGCTCATTTATGTCTGAAGCATACACAGATACAGACAGACCTTTCTGTCTGTACTCTGCATTTATTTAGTCCATTTTTTTGTCCATTTTCTCGAAGCTAACAGATACGGACCAAATGTTACAATACCACCACCAACTGTGGGGGCAGTGTTGAGCAATGTAGCCAACAGTACAACCAAGAATAGCAAAACAAAAATGAGGAAGAACCATTTGAAAAAAGGCAGAACTTAATCAAGTCTTCCAAAAAATTATCACAAAATATTGAGTGAGTTGTTAGAAAATACAAACATATCAATGATTTAAGCTTTCCTAGGCACAAAGACAGACAACGGTATCCATGAGAGACGGCGATCTATAGTGGATTCCTTTTTCAGTGTCCACACCAACATAAGAGACATACTTAGGACAATGATGGTTGTCATGTTTAAAATGTTGAGATCTATTTTATACATTTAGTGAGCATAAGTAGGCCTAAAGTGTTTTTTGAGGGGTCTGAAATAATGAAAATATTAACAATTAATTAAACCAACTAGCAATTCTGATCGCCTTTTTCTTGCTGTGTGCACGCCTTGTAAATTTGGTTGTATTCTCAAGATTTCAAGAAATTAACACAATCATTTGAAAAATTGTCTGAATCTGAATAAAGTGTATGGATATATGCCCACTTAGGGCTTCTGTACATGATCCACTTTTTGCAACATTTTTCATTGCACACATTTGTAAACTACTGTAAAAAACTCCACACTTTTAGATCCCAACCCACCAGGTGAGAACCACAGCTGTACAGCAATAGCATCCTTTTTAAGCAGATTTGTAGCTCATTGGTGTGTTTTACAAATTATTTTCTGAAAAGTGGGAAAAAGAAACAATCATTTTGATCTGTTCATGGTATTTGTAGGCAATTTCAAAAGCTATATATACATATATATCAATATTATTTCCAAGAGAGGTGAATACTTTATTTTTAACAGTACGCTGCATATGTATGATCTTGTTCATGATCCTGTTCATTTTAATGTGGTCGGTCCCTTTTGTCTGTGACCATTTTGAGCATATCAGGGTATTTTAGCTTCATTGCTGTATTCATAAACTAATAAAATAGATTGTTTTTTAAACTACAGCTCAAACTAAAAAGGTGTTTGTTAACATTATAATGTTTTAAAGCAACAATATGTAACTTTTCCAACAGTAAGTAGTAGCTCCAAAGTCAAACATGACAATAATTTTTAATAAGAAGGATGGTGTACATCCTGTTTCTACAGAGCACCTTGGTCATACCTTTGGCTGCAGGCTGCTGTTCTTCTTACAGATGCTACATGCGTTCACACACCAGCTTTCAGCTATAAAGAAACTAGTTAGCCTGTCTCTGTACTGATGTATGCCGTGGCTGAGGCTGAGAAAAGGATAGTGATAAAGCTAAGATGAGAAAAAGAGTGCCAGGCTAGAGTAAATTTTTGACAAGTCTTTACATGTTTGTGAGCTTTACATGCTAAAAGGCTGCAAGTCTGATATCAAGACTCTATTAATGTTAGGAAAATATGCTCTACTCAAGCTTTGTGTCTGCCTAAATGTCTTTTTGCATCAATGATAAACAACAGTGCAGTTCTACTCAGAGACATTCAGTGGGCATCTAAGAGCACCAAATCAAAATTCCTACATATTGTTGCTTTAAAACTAATAGAGTGATAATTAAATATGCAAATATTATGGTATAAAAGTATTCTAATGGAATAATTAAAATGATTATGACATTTTCTTATGGTTATCATAAGTTTCAGATATTCATAACTTTAAATTTCTAAAGAATATTCAGCTTCAGATTTTTTGACTTTATCAAACATTGTTTAAACAGCAGATCAGAATTTGCTCAGTAATCATGAAGAAAAATTAAATTAGTTTAGGTTGCAGTAAAGCTAACAGGTAGAATTAACATCTGAAAGGACCTTAATGCTAACAAAGACCATGTGAAAAAGTTTAAATCCTCAACAAAAGCCATTAAGTGGACTGGCTATAAAAAAAAAGTACTGTATACTATTGTTGACAACAGTAGACAGTATACTGCATTTGACAGTAGTATGTAGTGGGACTGCCACTCAGTACTAAACCCTGGCGCCCACATACAGTCTATAGAAGGAGTTTGGGGAAAGCAGAACCATGTACATCCATTATTTTTCAGTTTGCTGGGCCCAGCTTAGCTGGTTTCTTGTCCTTAAAATTAGAAATAAACAACATCCCAGCTAATGACAACAGTGTAGTATCAATGTATAGTCTGAAAAAAGCAACAAGTGATTCACTCAGATTTTAATGAATTATGCAGCAATGAACCTGTGAGATGTGAAAATTCACAAAAGGGTCTGACTGCAGACCGCAGATCTCAAAAGCCCCTGTTTGCAGACCACCACTGTGAGATGCTGCTTCTTTCAAAATGGAAGGGACAAAAACATTTTTTCTATTTTTGATTATTTCTAAATTCAACTTTATTTGACAATGGGGACGGTGGCTTGTTTTAGCATCATTAGCTTGAGGTAAAGCCAATGAAGCTACACTAACTATGTAGTTCACATTACTACATAAGCAAATGTAGCTAAGTAAACTTGAGCTAAAGATAATGAAGCCAAAGCAAGCCACCATTCCTTTTAAACAGGTCTAGCTTTAGCAAATGTAGCATAAGCTAATAGAGCTAATGTAGCTTCATTAGGTTAAGCTTAACTGCGTTTGCTATGTAGCTACAAAACCTATGTAACTTATGTAGCTTGTGTAGCTTCGTTTGCTTTGGCCTTGTCTACGTTAGCTTCATTAGAGTGTTTTCGTGGAGGATGAACTTCTTTCCTGTTTGCGGTCTGTTTAGTTGTCTCATTAAACTTTTGGGAATCAGGTTTTGCAGGTCACTTTTAATTTTGGTGTCCTAACCCTTACTTCAACCCTATCTCTAAGCAGAAGTTGAATCCAATTTTATTTTGTAGTTTTAGAGTGTATTTCTGTTATGACAGAAGCAGCATATAAAAGTGGTCTGCAAGTGGGGGTGTCTGGGTGCTGTGGTCTGCAGCCAGAGTGTCATGAAATTCACTGCCATCTGATTTGCATCACTGTAACTGTGACAGTTAATGCTAATGCTGACAAGATACAGTATTACTGTTTTCTATTTCAACCTCTGGCTGGTTAACGCTTTGCTTTGTTGGAAACAGCATATGAGGGTCTGATGCATACTGTACAATTTCTCAGAATCAATGAAATATCCAGGTATATTTGGCAAACCGTTGATCTCACATACTTGTTGGCCAAATCAGCACATACTGCTTGCTCTACAGGCAGTCTTGAATACTGCCGTTATTCTCTCAAAATATTTATAGGACGAGTAAAGAAATTTTAAATGGTAAAAATCAGCACCATCACATTTTATTGAAATAAATTGCT
Source organism: Cheilinus undulatus (assembly GCF_018320785.1). Taxonomy (NCBI): domain Eukaryota; kingdom Metazoa; phylum Chordata; class Actinopteri; order Labriformes; family Labridae; genus Cheilinus; species Cheilinus undulatus. The sequence continues at coordinate 39,597,039 of NC_054867.1, read as the reverse complement.
TTTATTCAACCCTTCTACAAATGCCAACAGGATTAAATCCTCATTAGTTTATCACCCTTTAAATATTTTTTAAAACTTGTTTGGCTTTGCACTCACAATCAATGAAGGAAAAATCTGATGATGTAAAAAATAATTTTAAGGATTTTTTTTAACCTAAAGCAGAAAAATACATGTGGCTAAAAGACCCAGCACAATGCTGTTGTAAAGTATATCAGCACTCATGGATTGCCTCTTGCCTCTTGTCCAATCAGATCCCTTGATTTGGACTACTTGTTGTGTAATGGGTTTCTAATAAGCAGCTTGATGAAAAAGTCTGCAGTGATTTTTTTGAAATGATCATCAGGTTCAGGTCCTTACTCCTGCAGTAACACCTTCATGTACCCACTGACTGCACCTCGTTGCTCATTTTGAAGGTGGTGTTTGGGATAGTTTGTGACTATTTGCCAAGTGAGTTATTGTTTATCACTATGAAATGATGTGTTTATTCTCATTGTTCGTTTCTGTGGAATCTGATTTGACATCTGGTGTTATTTTGATCATAACGTGAGTGGTTCTTTTGCTGTACTGGTAAACTTTATTTGCGTTACTGTATTCTGCCATGTTCTTTATGCTGCTATTTAAAAAAAAAAAAAACTATGAGCCCTTTAGATAACTTTACTTCTCATTGTTAGCACTGACAGCAGTGAACGCCTGCTCAGTCCTGGTGTTCATAACTTGGATCTCCACTAATGCAGTATCTCTACATAAAGGCTTTTTTGCAGTATCATTGATGACCATCATGCATTAAAAACAGGAAGCACTTCCCTCCCTCGTGTGACTACTGTACAATGATCACTTGTTGTTATCATCTGATGGACTAAACTCTAAAGAGCATTGTGGGGAGTCACTTTTTTAAAAGTCTTGGCATTGCTGTTTGTTGTTTCTTATCTTTTTATCCTTTTGAACGAAGCTTTTCTGTCTGTTTGCTGTGTTTACAGTACTCTGTCTGTTAATTTGTTATAATGACTAAGTGTCAGAAATTAAATTCTGCCACAACAATGGAGTTATTCTTGATTTTTCTGTGTCTTCTGTGTTATGAATTATTGGAGTCAGTTGAAGCTGGAGGTTTATTCTCTGGGGCTCACATCTTCAGATTATCATAATGGTTGTGCAGAAATCTTGCTGGAATAGTAAACAACTAACTCTAACAATCGCTGTTTGATTAATGCAAGTGAAGATTACTTCCAGGCTTAATATAAAAAAAAAGAGGAATCATGCTGTAACTACAGTAGTCATACATACCAGAGTCTATCCAAACATGAGAATGGTGGCAGTCTAATATTGAAGTCATTTTTGACTGAGAGTCAGACCCCTGTCATCTAGGTATGTTTGATTTCACTACTTTTCTAAATGTAGATACCAGTGGACTTCTGGGTAGCTTGACCCAGACACGCTGAGTTGGCTTGGATGTGGCAATGAAGGGAAACAGTATAGCATGAAGGACCTAGAGCTGGACTTGCACACCAAAGAGATGTAACGAGGTAGCTGGGTGGAGGAGGGTTGCAGCAGTCGCACTGAAACAATAGACTGACTGGGGAGGAGAGGTGAACCGATTTTAAAATATGATATATATAATATGTATTCTGTAGACCAAATCCAAGCTGTTTCCACAGAAAGCTTCATTATAGTATTTACTGAAGCAGTGGTGGACTCAGGATGTTTGAGGGGCAGGGGTAAAAATGATAAAAGGGGCACCTCCTATGTGCAGTGGGGTTCAAAAAGTTGACAAACATTTACAGTTAAATAGAAATCCTGGTTAAGGTTCAACTGTTCCTTTTATATCACTACACATCTGTAAAAAAAAAAAAAACAGACAGGAAATTATGAATAAAATCTTGTCCTCTTAAAATGCACTAACCTAATTTTGTTGACTTGGAGGGCGATCAATAGGCAATTTGGCAAATTTTGTCTGTTTAAAGGGCACCACAGTGGGCAATTTCTCAAGTTTTGTCCACTTAGAGGGCACGAAAGAGGGCGAATTGGCAAATCTTGTCAAATTAAAGGGCACCAAAAAGGGCAATTTGTACAATTTTGTCGACCTTAAAACCACCAAAGTGAGTCATTTGGTAAATTTTGTCCAATGAAAGGGCACAACAGAAACCAGTTTGGCAAATCTTGTCAACTTAAAGGGCACCAAAGAGGCCAATTTGTGAGGGTTTTTTTTCCAGAGGGCATGACAAAAAGCAACTGGTCAAATTTTGTTTTAAAAAAGGGGCCAACAAAAGAAGGCAATTTAGCAAATAATACACAATTAGAGGGCAAAACAGAAAGCAAAATTTCAGATCTTGTCAACTTAAATGGCACTAGAGAAGGAAAGTTGTGAAATTTTGTCTGCTTAAAGGGTAACCAAAGTGGGCAGTTTGTCGAATTTAGTCCAATTAGTGGGGAAGAAAGAAGGCAATTTGGCATATCTTGTCAACGTAAATGGTGGCAAAGAGCACAGTTTGGCTGATTTTGTCCACTCAGATGGCACTACAGAAAGCAGTTGGTCAAGTTTTGTTCGATTAGTGGGCACCAAAGTGGGCAATTAAGCAAATTTTGTCATCTCAGAAGTCACCAAAGAGGGCTCTTTATCAAGCGTATCTACCACAATGGTGTACAAAAGAGCATGTTTGTTGTGATGTTACAAATATAAGAGCACCAAAAGGGGGCTATAACTCCCCCTGCCCCCTTTGGGTCCACCACTTTATTGAAAGCAGTTTTGTAACGGTGGACTTCAAAGGAAAGACAAGTAGCAATACAGCACTAACAGATACTATGACATAATCTAACACCCAAAGTCAAATAGAAGTGAAGTTTGTGACACACCTTTCTCTCTGCTTTCATTTATCTGACCAGGTGTTTCACCGTCAGCTCCCCTCGACACCATAAATGAGTCTGACAGTCTGTCAGAGTTTATTACCCCTCATTATGGCCGTCTGCCTGATGTCATCACACACACTGAGGCCATGACTCAGATACACTGTGACTAACTCAGTTTGGAGTTAAAAATAAATCCAGAACTAATGCACAGATCTAATTTAACATTTCTTCAATGAAGAGTACTACTAACTACATCTTTCAGAGTTTTTCCTCAAATGTTGGAGCGATTTACAGTATTCTTTGACATTTGCATGCACTATATGTTCTTTCACTCTGGTGGGGCTTAAGAGGAGAAAATGTACTAAAAGCACTGTGTGATTATGCTTGGAATAAAACGGTCTCTTTCTCTGTTGTGACATTGAAAAAGTTGGAGTGTTAAAGAAAGTGCAGCTGTTTGTGTTCATGATCAGCCCCTTTAAACCTCCAACACGCCAGAAAAACAGTCTTTCATTAAATGTCCTGTAATGACATGATATGACCACTAAGTGTCAGTGTGGCAACGTTTTTGCCAAAGACTTGAATTGACTTTAAAAGAAGCCACAATGATTTTTAAAAAGGTTATGTTCACTACTAATCAATAAATGACAGCATTCAAATCATCATGTGGCGAATTAAAATCAAATATGTGCTCTAAAGTGACAACAGTGTAAAACACGTGGTTATTGCTCACCTTCTGGCCACTGGTTATGTAATGTAATTATTTACTCACTGACTTCGTTTATTATGTAATTACTAAGTTCATCAATATACCCTGCTTGAACGCTGGCAGAGAAAACAGCATTACATTTGTTTGTGAAGAGAATCGATGCCACTGAAGTAAAAGAAAGAAAAGAAACACATCTTTAATGCATTTCAGCAGGAGGTGAATCATCATTTTAGGTGTATTTCCCTTTAGTCTCACTAACAATGTCCTAGCCTGTCTTTCCTTCCTACTTCCTGTTTTTCCATCTTTGAATGCTATATGAAGAAAATGTTTTATAACCAAACAATCACAACATCATCACCAGTCTAAAGTCTGATGACGTCACACCAAACACCGACTCACAGACGTGTTACGTATGAATAATAACTGCAGGCTTTTGGCTCTTATGCTTCATACTATCACATTTTTCTCTGTCTGCTTGTGTGAGATTGCAGCTGGCTGTTTATGTAACAGGGTATTAGTGTTCTTATTAAGTTTAAGACACTGATGTGGTATGAATACATGTCAAACAGTTAAGAAGTCCAACAATCACAGGCAGATATTCCATCATCAAAGTATCTCTAAAAATGAAAGCATCTCAGTCAGTGATTTCACTGCAGTACAGAGAAGTGACGTAACTGAGTTAAGTACCCTCACATTTACAGTAGGAGTAGTAGTAGACATGATGCATGATTTAGATTCAGTTTAAATAAGGGTCTCCTAAAGGCGTGGGTACAAATCAAATCACATTGATTGACTCAGGCTTTTCAAATGGACATCATTTAAAGCCTCAACCAGTGATGTGATGTGATGTTAGGGTAAAAAGTATTAGCATTGTAGCATTGGAGCTCGCATGGTCTGTTGAAAATGGAAATGTTTGGGCTGTGGGGCCACGTGGTGAAGCAATGGTTCTCAAATTGGGGTCCGCAAGCCACAGCTTGGAGGTCTGTGAAATAGCTTAAAATAAATTATCAAAGAAATGGCATGTCATTCAAAATCAAATAAATACATAGGAAGCCATAAAACAACCATACCAAACCAATGACTCCCACATAAGTCAGCTTTGGGCCAATAAGACCTCAGAAATGACTGTGACATATCACATAAATCCATCATTCGTCAGGCATCGGTCACTTTGCTCAGGACGCATTTGGTATGCAGGTCCAGCTAGCAACAAGTGATGCTAGGCCAAAACCAGCTAAACAGAGAAAATATGATGACAGCTATCTCCAGGTTGGTTTTATTGAGAACAGCGACAGAAGACCAAGACCAGATAACAAAGCATGGAGAGTTTAAGGACAAGACAGAAGATTTTTTTATGATGAAAGGGTGAGGAATACATCCACCAGAAAACACAAATAGTGAACCTGACCACAACCTCAGAAAAAGCACAGAAGTCTTCTTGTTTGGCTGCTCAAAGGATCACAAAAAGTACAAAGTCACACTCAACTGGGCAACAGCTTGTATTTAGGTTGAAGAGTTTAAAATACAGCATCTGGGAGTACAAATGGCAGTTAACATATGTTTAATCAGCGTGAGGGTTATGTGGGGTCCCTGGAAATTTTCAACCCTGTATGGGGTCCCTAGCCCCCAAAAGTTTGAGAACCCCTGTGGTAAAGAATGTAAGATTAAGAATGTCTCCATGCTGGAATGGTGGGTGATGAGAAGGTTTTGTTGCCCATCAGTGTGTGAGGTTAACTTGTGGAGGCAAAGGGTAAACTCCTCATTACCAGAATTATTTACACAATAATGATACGCATGTTTAAGCATTTTGCCATATGTCATCAGAAATGTGTGAGTCTTGTGACCCAGTCCAGTTCAAGAAGCAGCCAAGACAGCAGCCACACTCTCCACACCCAACAATCAACAATACATAGTCATTAAACGTGCATTTGAAGACCACTGATAACTCTCCTGATGATAATATTCCAACTACAACAATCCTGCTGCATCAGAAAGCGTCCCCACAATCCACACTCAGCAGTTAGTCACAGTAAAAGCACCCAGAGCATTATGGGTAGTTATTCCCTTGACTCGCTGAAGCAAAGGCACTGGTTTGCTCTTGCTTTGAAAATCCTGTCAACAGAGACTGAGTTTAATGTCATATAAAGGTTACAGTGGATGATTCCTAAACTAGTTTCCTTTATAACATCAATTTAAAAACCTAACGCCAATAATTAATGATTACCTGATGTGTCCAGTTCTGTTGACTACATTCCTAAAAAGAAATGTCACTACGTGTTGTACCTTGAACAACAAACTGCCTCATCCAAATCAAAAATCAGGAGCTGACTAAACACAATAAAAATAGTGACAGTGTCAAGTTTAACATAAACTGCTGCTTGCAAATTGCAGATAAATGTTTCGTCCTTTGAGGTTCTGGTGCACTCATTTAGGATAAAAATCACAGCTATGATGAAATCTTATGCAACAGGACCCAACTAATGGTGGCAAAGAGCAACTCTTCTGTAGCTTTTCAATCATTCAATCAACAACTCTGAAGGAAGCCATGCTTATCTCTAACAGAAGATTTTTCCAGATTTTGCAGCACATTTCACCACAACAAGCTTGGTTTTCTGTAACCCAGATAAGCATATTTACAACCAAAACACTGGCAGTGAGTATGCTGCAGCAATATGAAGGATAAGAATACAGCTCAAGTCATAATATAACAAACAGGATGGGTCCATTGTGTTGTTTTGTGTGTTGTGGTTCATTATTCCAGAGATTACTGTAAAACTAGAACATGACCACAGAAGTCATGTCACCCAAAAATACAAAGGACAATAATAGTCTGTCTGCAGTGATGTATAGTGAAACAGTTGCTGCTGTTCCATGTGCTGCATGTGTTTCAGCGCAGAGCGATGTGAGGAGACATTTCCTGATCCAGTGTGCTCATGCTGACAGCTGGGAGGAAGTGGACACATGCAGAAGAAGCAGCTGCAGGTCGAGGTCACGTTTGAGATTAAACTGTTCTAATACAGTCTGCTGAACACTGAGCAGATCCATGTGTCATCGACTTAACTTTAACTGATAAAGATGTCTACAGTCTGCTGCTTTAATGGGGTTTAAATGGGTCAAGTCCACCCTCAGACTGTTACAAGACACATGCTTAAAACAATATGGTTAATTTCAGCAGGGCTTTTTGCCTGAAATAAATTGTGCATGAAAATGTGGTTGTTTTGCTATTGTAGACCATTCAATGTATGGTTGTTGAAGTCAGTCAGTCAGCATATTCAGGGTCTCAGATAAAGGGCAGAGTCATGACAGGGACTGATGTAAATGGAAGCCTGGGCAATCAGTAAAAGCTTTATGGTAAGTAACTTCACACTAATGCTGCAGCAAAGTTTAAATGTTTAATTGTTACACCTTAAAACCTCTGTGAGGAACTTTCAGGCTTTGACAGGTTTTTGGTGCCCTCTGTGGACAAAGCAGTTCCAGTATTTTTGAGCTTTTTATGCCTTTATTGGGAAGACAGGAGCGTGGATAACTGGGGACAGAGAAGGATAGGGTAGGGAATGACATGTGAGAAAGGAGCTGCAGGACTGAATTAAGCCTGGGCTGCCCACCTGAAGGACAACGGACTGGTCACAGACATAACCACTAGACTACTGATGCACTTCATTCTGCTTATTTAAACAGTGAAACATAATCATCACCATTCTTTACTAATTACTGTGTCAGTATGCTTTCACTATAGACTGTAGAAAATATTGGAGAGGGGTCTGGCTGCAGACTGTCGCTCTTGGACACTCCTCTTGCAGACCACCACTTTTTGACTGGATGGATACAGGACATGTAGAAACTTTAGATTTAGCTTTAGCTGCATTGGTGTTTTCATAGAGGACATATTTTTCTGTAAGCAGACTGTCTAGTCAGCTACATTACATTTTTTTGTAATCAGATTTTACAGGTTAGATTTTTAACTATAACTTTTGGCGTCCTTACCCATACCCTAACCCTAACCAATTTTATTTATTTATTTTAGGATTATTTTAGGGGGCTCCCTGCCTTCACCTCGACAGGACAGCTAAAGAGAAGCCAGGAGACATGTGCCAAACAAGACACGTACAAAGTGCACAGACCGACAATCAACCTTGCAACTAGTGTGCCAAAAACATGGACTGTAAAAGGAATTGGACAAAGCCTGTGTGACGTCAGCCGTTTGACTGCAATAGGAAGACAAAACAAAACTCAAACAGTTTTTGAAGACAATCTGTGACGGCCTCCATATTGAAATCGTTGTCTCAGCTGAACTTTGAATCAATCTAAATGCAGACAAGAGCCCGCCCACCGAGCTCAACTTCCTGTCAGCTAAGCTATCACTAAAGCTAGCCTTGGCCGAAAATCACAGCCTCTATACAAGGGTGCCTACTCCACCCACCAAGCCAAACCAGCACCCAGTCCGACTTTATGTTGAAAGATATTGCATGTATTTCCATTTTGACAGTGGTGTCTGCTGCCTGGCTGTCTTAAAATATTGGCCAGAGGTGAAGTAATGTTTGCCATTTGGTTACTGAATGGGGCTTTTGAGTCAACGGCAGCAGTCGAATTGAAAACATCTCAGACTAACCTCAGATCAACAGAGAAATGGACAAAAAGGTGGTGCTGAGCGGGCCTGAAGCTTCCTGACAAACAGCTATATGGTACTGGCTTGCAGTCAAATGTCACTAATCAAGCATGAATCAATAACCTCATTTAAACCAGAATGGATGAGTTATTAGAAAATTCACCCTCCATAAAGTCTGTGCCCAAGGCATGAACTATTCCTTCCAAACTGTTTTTAAAGAGGCTGTAAACATGTTTGTTTCTTCTGTAAAAAGCAGCATTTAACACAGGGTGACTTCCAGTGCCTCTGCAGCCGGCCTCAAGGAATGGCGGTGTTTGCTCTCCAACATTGGCGTCAATTTTCAATTTTCAACCTTTCAGTCACCTCGTCTGACATCTGTCCTGCAGCAAATACTGATTTTCTAGAGGCTAACATAAAAAAGTAACAGATTGATTAAAGCTCTTTTAAGGAGATTCTAATTTGTTATAAAAAGAACAGAAACAAATATTGATGCCTCTTTTACCTCTAAGGGAGAATGAAACCCTCAGCACGACGACTGGCTGTTGATACAGTTTTTTAAATAAAAATAAAAGAGTAACATATATCCATCAAGAATTATATTTCAATGGCAATTAAGACATATTACTCTCTACAGGTACCTTGCAGCTTGCAGCTTTTAGACTATGTTGGCAGGATTTTCTGAGTTGCTGGTTTGAAATAATCAAAAGCAAAAGGTAACAATAAAGAACTGCTGATAGAAGCAGTGATTTGCACGATTTAGTAACTAAAACTAAAGAAATAAGGAAGCATAGCTGGATATTGAAATAGCAAAGAGGGAATGTACCTTCATTTTTCTAAATCTGTAAAGAAAGCAAGGCTATAAATATTCTTTGTTGCTCTTGTGGGTAAAACTTTAAAGTTTGAATCGCAGTGTGAGTAAAGATCAATGACTGTCTGAAAAGCTGTGTCCCTAACATCACTTCTAATCGCCTTTGTAGTTTTAGATCTGCATTTAAAATGACACTGAACAAAAAGAAACCGTTATTAATCTGCTGTGTGAACAAAACAGAAGTCTGTTTAAACATTCAGAGTTCTGGGATCTCTAATAAGAGAACAAAGAAGAAAGTCTTCTGAAGATCTTTAGATGATTCATTCATTTCTTGTGTTTTGTGTCACTTCTGCCAGGGTTTAAGTTAAAGCTCCTTTCTTCTCAGAGTCTCTCTGTCAGTCCGTCCATCTGGGTCTCATCACCAACATCGGTCCTGATGGAAAAACTTCCAGATGACAGGAGCAGGTCAGAGGGCACCAAGTTTCCAAAAGAAGCTCAAGATCTTTATTAAGCAAGAATTGGCTGAAAAATGAGTCTTTTGCCAAGCATGTAATGCTTTTAATGTAAATCTGTGTGTCGTACATTATAGAGTCTCATGCTTTTTATTTGCACTATAAATGTTGAAAAAATAGGTCAATGCATGTGCAAAAACGATGCACGCATAACAAAGAAGCATCAGATTGGTTTGACCAGGCTGAAACCAGGTCCTGGTTTAGCTACCTGCTTAGACTCCTCAAATAACCCTGATTGGTCCATCAATTCTTAGACTGGGATTGGGGTAAGTCTCCTAAAGAGCCAACATTTTCTGTCATGTCTGACCACAAAAGACAGATCTGTGATTGTGTAACAGATCAGTTTCTCTTTGGTGTGCCAGATGGCGGCATTAAAACAGATAAACATCTCCTGCTGTTGGTTCATGCCACTTGCTGATGGGCTGATGTCTGTTATCAGGGCTGATATTGGTCGATATTGAAGATAAGCCCATGCATCGGTGTACCCCTTATGAGATCATTTGCTGTGAACCAGTATTGCTGTTTAAAATCCTGATAGCTTGATCCTCATCTTTGACACTGCAGCTCTTGAATACTTTCGTAGTTTTCTACCCAACGCTTCTTCTTAAATTTTCCCTTCTGCGACAAAGGAATTTGAAGATTAAAGAGACTTCATCTATTTTCCTCAAAATCTGTATGTTGAAATAGAGTGTTTTGAAGCCTTGTGGCAAAATTGTCACAACATCAGAGTTTAACCTTAATATGGTACTGATTAAAAAACTGAAATCGTTGTCTCAGCCGAACTTTGAATCAACCTAAATGCAGACAAGAGCCCGCCCACCGAGCTCAACTTCCTGTCAGCTAAGCTATCACTAAAGCTAGCCTTGGCCGAAAATCACAGCCTCTATACAAGGGTGCCTACTCCACCCACCAAGCCAAACCAGCACCCAGTCCAACTACCAGAACATCCTGAAGGCCAACGTCCAGCCATCAGTTCATGCCCTCAAAGCTCAAACACTCTAGGGTTATGCAGCAGGACAATAACCCAAATCATACTAGCAAGTCCACTTCTCAATGGCTCAAGAAAAACAAATTTAAAGTTTTGGAGTGGCCAAGTCAAAGTCTGGACTTAAATTCAATTGAGATGCTGTGGTTTCACCTTAAATGGGCAGTTCATGCTGGAAAACCCTCTGATATGGCTGAGTTAAAACAATTCTGCGAAGAAGAGTGGGACAAAATTCCTCCACAGCAACGAGAGACTCATCACCAGTTATCACAAATGCTTGATTTAGTTATTCTTGCCAAGGGTGGAAAAAACAGTTATTAGGTTCAGGGGGCAATCACTTTTACACATAGGACCAGATAGATTTGGATCGAACCCCCTTAAAAAATTAAACAATCATTCAGACACTGTGTTTTGTATTTACTTGGGTTGTCAGATTGGCAACAAGGGGCAATGAACATCAAAAATGAGTTAAATTGACAAAACAGAGGTAAAATTGGTTTATGTGGCGAAAAAGGGCAAAAAACAGCCAAAATCCGTCTTAAAGGCGCTGTATATTATAATGTAATGTTTTTTGCTCTTTATGTCAGTTTTAACCAATTTTTTTGTCCCCTTACGCCTATTTTGCCACTTCTTTTTGGCATTAATCTCCCATTTTTGCTCTATTTGCATCGTTTTGACCCATTTTTGTCTTGTTTTGCTACATTATGCTCATTATTGCAACGTCTTTTTGACATTTATAGCCCATTTTTGCTGCTTTTAACCCACTTTTTGCTGATTTCCACTCATTTCTGCTCTTCTTTTTGCCAATTTTTACCTATTACTGTTGTTTTTGGGCCATTTGACCACTTTTTTTTGCCACTTTTCCACCCACTTAAGCTGTCTCCATTTTTTTTCTGTTATATTTTCTGGCATCATGGCCTACCTTTGAAGTCTAACATTACTTTCCAAATAGTGTAGGTTAGTGTGTCCATCCACATGGTTAACTTAACCAATATAAAGGATCATTTGATTTTAAGAAGAGGGGTTCACATTTCAAAAAGGAATATATTGTACTACTACTACTACTATTACTATTTGTACTATTGCTTCACAGCTTAACTTTACAGTGGGCCATGATTTTGCTGACCTCCATGGGCCCCCAGTTTGGCCCCTGAAAGCTCTCCCTTAAATCCTTGGTTGCTTTTATTCTGTGCCATTGAAAGTAATGAGATTTTTGACAACTATCTTGTGCAGAAATTTTATCAGATTTCAGATTTATGCTATAGGGGATATAGTGATAAACAACTTCCAGATCCAGTTCCTTGTATTGGCACCTCTTCCTTCCCCCCCTATCACAGTATTACATCCGGGGTACAGCAACAAAAGTGCGTGTCTCAGGTGTTTCCTCTCAGTGAAGTTGGTCAGGAAGCTGCTCCTATGGCTGCTTCATGACACATATGGTTTCTTTTAGACACATCCTCAAAAAACGTCCTCCTTCAGCCCAGCAGTGAAGCCATACTGGACGGTCAGTGCTATGAAATAAGTTTTATTTATGCTCTTTCAGGAGCTCCGACCCTCTGATCCTTCAGCATGGAGTCAAATATCTCCAGATGTTTTCTCTCAGATCTGAGAAATCATTACAAGCTGCTGAGGACCTGTTTATAATAAACAGTGGATCCCAGTTTGATCCCAGTTTGAATGCTCTGTCCTGGGTTGCCTGAGACGCTCGCTCATTGGAGGAAATTGGATGGACAACGTAAGCGCTTCTCTTGAATGGGAAAGCAGCACACAGAGAGGAAGGCTGACAGTAGCCGAGGAGCTGTTCCGCTCTAACAGAGGGGTCTCTGGGTGCAGCCATAGGAAGGAGCTCATTAGCATTTCTTGGAGTAAACGCATCTTCGTCATCAGGACTTGTTTATTTTAATCCGAGGATTCGCGTCATTACGAGCCGCGCGCGCATTCCTCAGCAGGATTTGCGCACCACCAAACAAAATTGCATTTTTTTTTTCATGTCCACGAGAGCGATGTTTTAATTTTGCTGCCCACGAGACGAGCTTTCAGAGTCATGCACGAGCGGCTACTGGCGGATCGTTTCATCTGAGATTCAAAAAATGGAACAACAGCAGCTCTCCAAGCCGGAGTGCAGAAACATGGATGCGTGTCTGAGGAGGCTGAAACAAGAGCTGGTACGTTGGGATTTATCCACTTCTACTATTGCAGTAAACGCTCTTATTTTACTTTAATATCATGCAGATTTTTAAACGTGCATCCATGCACGCTTTGGTGATTTAAATCCTTATGAAATATGCCAAATAACACCAAACATGTCGCTTTTTACGCATGTTTCTCATTGCTCCCTCATATTGTAGTATCCAGCTTCAGTAGGGGGCTGCATGTGTGTGTTTTTCAAAATCGCATTAATGTGTGTAGGCTTAAAGCTCTGAGCACAGCACAGGCATGTGAACATATCCTCTCTGTCCACACATCTGGGACAGATGTTTTCAAGCTTAATGGGTTCAAGACGGTTTTTTACTACTCTCCAAGAGAGAACAGATTTCCCCTGCAAACAAGATTCATAGTATTTTGATCTCTTGTAGAATAGCATGTGTTGCAATGGACTGGAGATATGAGTGTGTCAGTTTTTGTGTACTTTTAAGCCCAAAAAAAGCCAAGAATCTGCTGGCTCCAGCTCCTTCAATGTGAATATATTCCACTTTTCTCCACTTGTTATCATTTGTAATAGAATGTCTTTGGAATTTGGATGGATTATCGAATTAAAAGCAGGACATTTACAGCTATCAGTGTGGGATCTGATGGTTTCAAATACTTGATTTAAGAAAATAAAATCAGTAGATTGCTGGATGAGGACATTAATAGTAGCAGCCCAATGCTATGTGAGGTTTTGCTGACACAGAAAAGGGAGTGAAATTTGGCAGCCACAGTGAGTATGCCTTGAATTAATCTGTCAGTTTCTCCTATTTAATGTGTTTACGTCTCCTCTCCTCCAACAAACACATTAGTTTGATGAGAGCACTATCTCTTACCGCTGTCTTTGAAATGTAAAAACAAACCATCTAAGCTGCACCCTCACACCCGAATCATTTGGCAGTGACACGCCGTAGACCCATTTTCAAAGGAGCCTTAACTGGCACAGATTTCACTTGGAATCATCTTCAAAGCAGACACGGATTTCTCTTTTCTTTCTACCGGGGCACTGGTCCACAGAAAAAGCCTCGCATGCCTGCAACATGATCTGCTCTGTGACTTCTTGAGTCACCTCTCCAAACAGCCACACGTCTGTGAAGTGGCACTTGAGATTTTCAGGGGGGGTAGCAGACGTAGATGCCAGGAGGACATGTTGTGTTAAAGCTGCCATGTCGCTATTTGGTAACATAATAGAAAAAGTGGCGGGGATCAAACAGGAGATGCAGGGAGCAGATGCCGGTTAAAAAAGCCAAGGCACTCTCACCCCCCGTATGGGACCATGTGGGATGCAATCTGTTGTTCACAAAACAAGAAGCGTGCATGCCAAGGTTGTCACTTTTCTTTGCACTGTGACAGATTTTCATCCAGTGCTCATTGGAGAGTGTTAAACTCGCTCCATCTGCAGAAAAGCAGATCACAAACGTCTAATAGCAGACCTACAGCTGGGATGTTGAGAGGAGAAATTCCTCAAAATCATGTGTGGCTGTGCTTCAAACACTGGAGTGTAGCCTTAAATGAACCATGCCTGTTGATTTGCATGTTTTAGTCCATTTACTGCAAATCAAACATGCTTTCAATCCCAGAAAGCCATTTGGACAACACAGAAACTGAAGTATGTGATTGCTTTAGCAGGATTCAGTCAGAAAGTGGCTGAATCTTGCCTCGGCTGTGTGATAAATCACAATCAATTACAAGTTTCAGCTCATTAATTAAGTCAAGGTTATCATACCACTGTAATGTAGTATAATTAAAGATTAATTTGATGCACTTCATCACCCATTACTCAAAAATATAACAATGATAAATAATAAAGAGGAAATCCATGGTTGTGATTGCTCCACATGAGCAAGTTTGACAGTTATTCATTGTTACATTGCATTTATGCTAACCAGTTCTGAGTTAAGGGGCTGATTTTGCCCTGATTGTGTGTCATAGGGATGTTTCCCTCAGGCTGATATCATTTTCATTTGACAAGGCAGCTTGGCAACATTCATTTTTAGGGCTGTGGTGTTGCTCAGGGAAGCAAGTGGCCCATCCAGCTAAGGAAAGCCATCCTAGAATCAAGTAAAGACATGTAAGACCATCTTGCATGCTTGAATTCACCTAGAAATGGGCCTTTATATCAGTGGTTCCCAACCTTTTTTCCTTACAGACCCCCATTCACATCTAAGAAAAGGTAAGTCCTCTGTAAGTCTCATTTTGGGAAAATTAAACATCAATTTTAACTGTTTTCATTGAAAAAAATCCCAACAAAATAGGCCCACATACATTTGTTCTTGCCAGAATATTTGTGTACAAACTGTCCATTACTTTGATGGTGTGTAATGAAGAGGATCTGTTCATTTTAAAGAAAAACTCTAAATTGTCAAGTCTAAAAAGTAGTTGATTACAAGAAAAAACTGATTTGTTTTTACTTTAAGAGTTTTAAATGTACA
Organism: Cheilinus undulatus; assembly: GCF_018320785.1. NCBI lineage: Eukaryota > Metazoa > Chordata > Actinopteri > Labriformes > Labridae > Cheilinus > Cheilinus undulatus. The sequence goes on along the minus strand of NC_054867.1, from coordinate 39,581,962 downwards.
TGAACCAAGATGTAGAATTTTTGAGACTATAACGTCAAAAATCCAACCATTGTTTTCAGCTTTTGTATATGTTTTTTCTTTACGCTGTTGTAAATTTTAGGTTTAAAACTTGACTTTTTTTGAGTTTTTGTGTCAAAATCTTTTATACTTTATACTTTTATACTTTGCGAATTTAAGTTTTTCCTAGTTAATTTCTGACTATTTGAACCCTGAAATTTTGAGTTTGATTGCTTGTAAATGTCCGACTTTATAATCTCTAAAATTTGGGAGTTTTTTCCAGAATGTTGATGTCTTTGTACAAGAAGGAACAGATTTTCTTCATTTTCTCAGCTTTTAGGTTGGTCCTGATACATTATGTTTCTAATCATGGTTTTGAAAAAATATACATGTATATCTAATTTTGACAACATCAGAGCAGACAGGGTCCTGTGCCCCCCCCCCCAGGGGTGCCCAGACCCCAGGTTGGGAACCACTGCTTTATATTACTTGCACATTGTCACTTAACTTCCGCCTCTTTAGAGAGTATAGTCTGTTTAAGCCTGGGTTCGTGAGACACACATCTTCATGGCAATGTGACTTGATTTTCATTTCATCTAACACGTGAGGAGGTCAGGGTGTTCGGATTGCCTGAGTAAGCACTGCCTTTCACGCCTGATATTCACTGCTCACACATGGAGAATCTGGAAAATATAAAATAAAATTTATGAAGAAAGATGGGGTAATGAGCAGCGAGACGCCACCTACATGCAGCACACGTGAACCTAATATGAAAACAATGATGGTGCACGCTAGAGTGGTTATGTTTAATAGCAGCATGCTCCAAAACATGCACCCTGTCTCAAACAGGCATAAGGATAGATAGGAAATTAACAGCTAAAGAAGAGGATATTTTACATTCACTGATAGTACACTGACAACTCCACTACTATCCATTTTGAGTGAACTACCCATACTCCTCAGCGGGTAATCTGTTACAATGCAACACACTACTGTACTCTGATTACTCTGTTGTTGCCTTCTCCATTCCAGGAGAGGGGATTTTGAATTAGATATTCTCTTGCAGGGGTTCCCAAACTTCAGCCCTCAACCCCCAAAATAAAAGTGACGGAGACTGGGGGCCCCACTGTCCCCAAGAGTGGTTGCACCATAGTTAAACACAGCTATGCATGTTTAACAAGGATCAAATGGAGGGCAAGTCTGTTGCCAGCATCCGTGGAAATTTCAGCTCCAATAGTGTATCTTAAAGTTGCTGCAGTTAATAAGCTCATAGTTGGATCTCCGGAACGAGCTGACGGCCAGCCATGAGGCAAGCTACCTTTTGTCCCAGCCCCTGCCTCTCAGCAACCCCTCAATGCTCTTAACTGAGTGACCTGCGGGGTCTGAAGCGTTTACTTTGAAAAAATTTGAGTGTTCAAAGCAGGCCCGGCCACCTGAATACCACAGCTAGGAATAATGGAATAGGACTCTAGTTCTGTTTTGTGTTTTTTCTCTCTGAACTGGGGCCATGATTAAGAGGGACCGTCGGGGGCATTCGTATTGTGCCGCAAGACGGACAAAGTGAAAGCATTTGCCAAGAATGTCTTCATTAATCAAGAATGAAAGTTGGAGGTATAAAGACGATCAGATACCGTCGTAGTTCCGACCGTAAACGATGCCAACCACTGATGTGGTGGTGTTATTCTCGTGACCCGCCAGGCAGCGTCCAGAAAACCAAAGTCTTTGGGTTCCAGGGGGGAGTATGGTTGCAAAGCTGAAACTTAAAAAATGTCGTGCACACTTAAGTCTGAGTCACATGTGGAGCTGCACAGACCTCACATTTCCACTTTTATTTTATTTTACTGCTTCCTAAAGAAATGTCAGTCCCACCTTTAAAAACAACATCAGACCTCCCTGAATTAGAGACTCAAAGGTCTGTAATAAAAAGTTTGGACTGATATATTTTTATACTTTGAGGAAAAAGATGGACTCCAGTGGCTTCCAGAAACATAAGAAATTGTATCCCAAGACAAGAGAGTGCATCAAGCTTTCACAATGTTGGGTCATTTTCCCATCCATGCTTTATCTTAAATAAGGAGCTGAAACTTGCAGAACTGGGATGGGTCTTAAAAGGATCTCTCTGTTAGTCTGCAGTGCTAGCAGAGTTATAGAGTAAGAAGCAGTGCCTTCAAAGTGAAAGAGTAGAGAGTATAATCACATAATTTACGAATGTGGACTCTTGAGAAGACCACCTGAAACTCAGTGCACTGTAAGCTCTAAGAAGACAAGTGTCAACAGAAGTGTGAACACTGTCAGGGGTCGAGGGGGTCAGTCTGTGTGGGGTAGAGTCAGGTCACGCTTGAACAGTTGACCCTTCACCTGACGAGGTCTGGAGCTATTTCTCCTGGACTGCTGATCACGACCAACTCAGCAGAGACGCCAAAGCTCAAGTTTGAGACGGCGGATTAGTTTCAGGTCAAGAATCTTATCATTTTTCACTTGTGTTACTGAAAACAGGCCGTTAGCTTTCATTTTTTCACTCTTAGAAGCTCCACAGAAGTCCGTGCATGACTCATTATTTATGTGACGGACAAAGAGTCACGAAAAGAAAAGCGTAAGCCCTTTCTGCTCACCTAGAGTCTGAGATCAAAACGCTGACATGCCTTTGAGTCATCATGTCTAAATGTTGGCTTCACACCTGCTTAGCAGCGACGTTTCAGACACTAAAGCAAACCTGTTGATGTCATCTCCGCTGAAGCTTATTTCATATGCATCACACTCCTTTATCCCCTTTCACACCTGAGGCAGATTTTAAAGATGACTGTCATCTCTAAATTCTACACCAAAGCCTGTGTGAGTGTGAGATCATGAACTCTGAGGATAGAAACACAAGTGTCAAACAAACAGAAAGCCCAGTGCCATTTATAGTTGCGTGTTCCTTTATTACCTTCAGGGTGTGGGATCATAAAAGCTGTACACAACACAAAGAAGAGTCGTGGTTTAGCTGTAAGCCTCGTTTGTTTTGTGCCTCCTATTCTCTAACCGGCCCTTCCTTCCCCTCGGCTAAAATTGGCCTCGCTCTCGGTGGCAGCTGCGTGGTTTTGCATGGATGATCATTGTGTTGGAGATGGAGCCGCTAACCTTTTAAAAAGCCTGTTTATCACTGTGGGGGGAGTGCACATACAGTAACCTTCTTTTTTATAGTTTATTGTATGGAAATCACATCTGAAGACAGTGTGTATTTATAGTTTCACAAGACTGTTGAGTGCTTAATTACACTGCAGCTGCTGTGAGCACTCATGTGATTCTCCTTTGTCTGCCTTTATCTAGAAACATGTTGATCATTTTTCAAAGTTATTGCTATCACTGAGGCTTTGTCCAATATTGTGCTTGTTGTTGTTGCTTCATATTGCTATCTCAGGCTAAAAGCTATTGGATTTTCGGACTGTTGTGCAACTAAAATGGAAGATGTGTTGTGTAATGCATTTAAGCAGAAGTAATTGATTTTTTGGGGGCACCTGGGGGCCATGGAACATGCTGGAAATGGAGCAGCAACATTTTATCACCCTATAAAGTTGTTGCGTTCAATGTGTTGTCATAGAGATCCATTCACACGCATCAAGTAGCAAAACAAATTGAATTTTCAGCTTTGAGAAATCGAACAAATGCTCCTAATACTTATTCTGTTTTTGAACTCTGCCATGGCCATCCAACGGCCTCTGAGAAAATACTATGGCTAAGGTCAACTTTAAAATAACAAATATGTATGTTTTCCCCCTTTGAGTTTCAGAGTCAGGCTAACTGTGAGAATGGTATCTAACCTACTCCAGCAAAGTGCTCTGGTCACCTGCTTTTGGCACTATGTAACTTTGGTGGTGGGCCGTAGTGCTCTAGTTTCTTGAGAAGCAGGCAACAAGCAAGGAAGTATCCAGGGGTGGCCAGGTAGGTCCATCGATGGCCTTGACCACCCCAGAAATCTGATTATGATGATGAGGCTCTTTGCATGGTACATTTGCTTTTGTTAGTATTCGAAATTATGAATTCTGACATTTTCTTAAGCATTAAAAGAATTAAGCTAAGAGGACTTACAGTAATGATTCATAGTCATTCTTGTGTTAGTAAATATACACGGGAAGAAAACATCTTTGGGATACTTAAAATGTTGGTTGTTTAATAATATCTATTAAGTAAAAACATGGGCTATTCCTATTCACTATAAAGTGCACTATTTTGTAGTGATGTCCTAATTCTGAGTGAGCATTGTTATTCACTGTAGTGCACTCACTCTATCCCTATCACTAAAAGTAGTGAACAGCCAATGGTCACTAGCCCAGCAATATTTACCATCATGCATCGCAGATCGGTTGCTGCTCTCAAACACGACGGATGATCAAGAGGAGCAAAGGAACACATAAAAACTTTTTTAAAGCTTATTTTGTTTGTTGGTTTTAACCAAAGTTTTTACTCTGTAAGAAAATGTTAAGGATTCAAAACGGAGTAACTTTTTTCCCCTATGGGGATTACAAGATATGAGACCATCATCTTTATGCAAAAATAAATGATAACACTCAAAAATGTAGACTATTTTATTACTAAACACACACAACTTTTTTTATTTATAAATATTTTTTATTTTTTGTGAAAATACGTTACGTTCAATATCCGTTTGAAATCCTAACATTAATTTCGATCCTCTGCCGTTTTCATGGAGATCTACAGGCCATTGTTGCTAAATGTTATAATTGTGAGACAGCGATGACATCATTTCCCACAGCTGGAGTAGTGTCCAAAATCATTTTTGTGTTTTGCAGCTGAGTCCACTATATAGTCCACTATATGCTGCTCACTATGTAGTGGATAGTCAGTAGGGAATGTGTGTGTGGTTTTGGACACAGCCATGGTGAATAGGTCAGGCATATAGCATCAGTTCAGGCCCGCCATGGAGTCGGGTGCTGCCATATTCGAGATCGGCTGATTTCACACAAGCCTCCGTCGGCTAATGGCCAGCTGATTTGCTCCAAGCACACTGTTAGCTAATCGCTCTCATGCTGCCTTATTTAAACTACTCTTGCCTGGCAACACTCTGCTGCTCTGTCTGGAAGCTACTCTTTCAAGCCTCCTCCACCCCAGCTCCTCCTTCATTATGCTTCTGACCTAATCAATGTGGTGCTGTGCTCTGGGTTTTTGCTGCTTCTCTGCCTAACCTATCGACACAGGAAGAGCAGGAACGTGTGCTGTTCCTGCTTGATGCGTTCCACTTAGGCTTGTGTAAGGGCAGCTGGATCCCAGAACAGCCACACTGGCAAACACAAAAAACAGCTATAAGTGCTGTTTGTAACTGCTAATAAAGAAATATTTATAGCTGCAAATCGCGTGTGTTTCTTGACAAGTAGTCCTGACTGTAATGGTATTTTTTCTTGCTTTTGAGCACACATACTTAAAGCCACCCCTGCATAAGTCACTGCCACAGCTGGGCCACCCTGGACTTAAGTCTGGCTATACCACTGGCAAGGAGCTGGGGAAATTAATATCTTGGTTGCTGTACTGCGTGGCATATAGCTTGCATTTTCTAAACAATGGACAGAATTTTGTCAATAAAGTGGACGGTTTAAGTTCAGTAACAGAATTAAGTGTTTGTAAAGCCTAGCCTTTTGCAGAACACCTACAACCCAGCCACCAAAAATCACCCATGTTCAGCTTTTACCGACAAATATACAATCTATTGACACCAAAACTTTTTCTGGACTAGTCAGTACATGTGTTTCTGCTGTAAAATGGCTGCCTTGGGACACCTTGGATTTTGGAGTTAGCTTCAAGTGGACTTTGCATTGACCTCAGCATAGGAGGTTTTTATTTGCAGTCTTCACAGCTGCCATTTTAAAGTAGCTGGTGGCCAACTCAGGTCAACTCCTACTATACACTGAACAGCTGAACAGATTAAAGTGGCTTTTACAGTTTATACACGTGGGCTTTAGAATATAATGCACTGAATTTTATAGAGGCCTACTCACTTTCCATAAATCACTGAATTAAACAAGTCAAATGCTCTTAACTCAAGCCATTCATTAGCACAGCTCATTGCAAACACTTCCATTTTCATTAGGAAATACCTCTCCAGACTTAAACAGATTTTGAAGTGAGACTAAGAGGAAGAAAAGATCTGGAGTCTTTGCAAAATTAACATCTTGCTTGATGTCATCACCGTGGGCTGGAGAATTGGACGTGCACTTTCACTGCCCACACACAAGATGCTGACGTCAACTGCTGCGTTATCAAGAACAGTTAACGGCCAGTGAAGATTTTTTGACAAGGAGAGAGAAGAGTGGCTCCATGACTGTCTCTATAGACACTCTGCTAAAGATGATGACATGGATCCTCTTCATCCTGCCCCCACTGCAGCTTTGTTTGTCTGATGGCATGCAGGAAACAAACTATTAAACCAACTCCCGTCTCTAAAAAAAAGGCCATCAGAGCGTTTGCTGGACAGCAGGTCAAAGAGTCTGTTTTAAAGGGACAGTTCAACAAAGTCTTGATTTCAAATTGAGAGCTGAGATGACATATGACATATGTATATGAACTCTTTTGGGTTTTCAAAGTAATGAAGTTTCTCTTTGAAAATATGTATGAGCTTTCCTGAAGCACATTTCTGATGCTCCAGAAAACCAACAAAAGTCTTTTACAGGAACTTTTATTTGGTTGAAAGCAATGTAAACAAGAGGAGTTGTCAGTAGGTTTTTATATTATTCAGTCTTCAAAAATAAATGACAAGCACGTCTTGCTTTTTAAAATTGACCTACTTAAGCAATCTGTGAGGGGAAGCCCCCTTTTGCAGGATGTCACACTGTCTCTAAAAACTGTTTCAAATCACTGTGACAAAAATGACTCTTATGACTTTTCAATCCCTGAGGTTTGGTTAGGTTTAGGCTCTGGTAGTAAACCTGCATGCTAAACCACAACAGACCCATTTATACCCAATTAGTAGAGAGATAAAAGTTAGTGAGTGAAACATGCTTTGTAAAGATGAGATCGTAGATCATGATACTGATGAAAACTACTTTGCTGGTTCACAGCTGTAATTTCAAATATAAAAATATCTTAGTTATGAGAAAAGCAGCCCTTATTCTGGCATTACGTGATCAAACATTAATGAACCAGCCATTTAAAGATTTCATTGGTTTTTCTTAAATGCATTAAAGACATCAATATTTGGATACTTTGATACACTTGATACTTTATGTTTTAATATAATACAATCTCAGTTAATTCTAATGATCTACAGATGTTCAGTCACATATCAAACCCAAGCTGCTGCAAGCAAAAGAATGAAAGACAATTGAGTGTGCAGGATTTTTTTTTGCAAAAAAATCTGTCAAAACTGAACACTACTTATTTTATTTGTAGATGATGCATAGGCTTATGTTAGCAGTGCTTCAGTCCTCCTCACAGGTTAACATTAATGTGCTTGATGCAGAATGCAGTAACTGATTGCTCTGGTTGATTTGCCAGTTTAGCCTGACACTGACTGAATACAACTTAATCTTCATTTTCTACTTTAAAGTAATGCTTTACATGCTGCCCGTGTCAAAGGATGAGTGTCAGAATCCAGTACTGTCATGGTACCGGTACGGACACATCTGATATCTACCGGATCAAATGACAACACAGATATTGATACTTCATTTTAATACCTCAAGTAAAAGACAAGATTAACATCACAGAATTTGTGTTAAGTTACACTGGTTTCCTTTTCCTATCCCATGTTCAACTGGAATCAAGATATTTTTGCAAATCATTGACAATACCCAGACAGCTTTTATTTTCCCACTGACTTTCAACATTTTTCTCTCAAAGTATCAATTCCAGCACATTAAGGCTCCAACACTCAAAGGAATTGGTTCAGCACCGAAATCAGAAAAAAAAATATCCCCATCCTACTCCTGTCAGATGCTATTCCTTTAATGTGCAGGTTTTTATATCTAGGTTGAATGGAGACCAAAGGCTTCATAACTGGAGCTTCACCCAGTCAGCAGGTACAAGCACAGAGGTTGTTGGCTGCATTGCAGTTTCAGAAGAAACACTGTTGTCTATGGTCAACATGTAATAATAATTTGTTAAACTGACTAGTAATTCTGATTTAGAGGGTGTCATTACTAAATATTTACATCTCTAAAAATTACTCTTAGACTCTCATTTTTGTTCCTGTTTTGTATTGTTACAGTTGTCAGTTAACCTTGCAAAGCAGATGGATACGCCCGATGGCAAATCCATCTTGAAAAACTCCCGTCAGTGACGTAAGCAAGCAGCAACAAGAGGCTGATGCAATTATGGTGGAAGAGATTAGCGTGGATGCTGCTAGAGCGCCAGTTAGTGAGTTGTTTTCTTTTCAAAAATGACAAAAGTCGTGTACTGACATGTCTATTGCCATGGTTCACGTTATTCCTCTGTAGCTGCTGTACCTCGGTCGTGGTTACGTCATGTGTTTTGTTGCTCTGACTGGCCCGTAAAGATGTGACAGACAGAACTTTCATCCAATCACACTTCGAGTTTTTTTCAAAGCCTCTGCCCTTTCCCCAAAAGCTAAGTGTTGCAGGTTTTCCAGATGAATGTGTGAAACAAATACATCTGGCATGTCAGATTAGTTGTCAGTAGTTTTTTGGCAGAATTGTATGTAAGTTTGAAAGTCTGACAACTTCTGAAGTGAATAATTTCACATCTGATTAAGCAAAATTATTTTTGCGTTTAGATGACTAGTCTGAAGTAAAAAAAAATATTCAAAAATCTTGTCAAAACTGAGCACAATACATTCAAGACTGATCACAGCCACAGTTGGCAAATGGTGTAAAGTATGTTTGCAGAGTGTAGCTAATGCTATTATTGCTAGCACTGCCAGTCTTGGATCCTATTTTTAAGTTAACGTCCACATTCCTGTGCTAAAAATTACCACTCAGTTCATTATTTATATAACTGCACTCAGCCTATATAGACTGTATCCCCATTTTCTAAACCAAAATAATGCTATATGCACTCTTCCTATGAGATGCTATCAATGCTATGGATTCACTCTTGTTTACATCTGGTTAAAGAGCATTATAGTTGCATGGCAGTTGCCACTATCTGGAGCTACAGATGCCACTAGTAGCAGGCAGCCGTGTTACAGTTTAGACAGAGAGTTTGACCAGGATTTTTTATCTGAAATTACAGTCAAACATTACTTATTACTTAACAGACTTGTAATTCTGGTGCAGACTATGGAGGGATCTGATTAATACCACTATAGCAGCTAATCGCATGCATCCCTAATGACTGTCTTTTTTCCATTGATACAAGCATGGAGGCAGAAATACACAAGGCATTTCTGTAAACATCCTGGCATTAAATCCAACAATAGCATACTTGGTTTGGCAAAGTGAAGAAAATATTATTTAGGCAACCCAGCTCTAAGAAGTCATGAGAGGACTACACAGTAAGGTGTAACAATAGCTTGCAAACTAAAAGTTGGGGGAAAAAAATCAATAACTCAAAGAGTAATTCATCATGACATCATCTTAGAGGTATTTGTGACCATTACTCTTTAGTTGAACATTATTCACACTTTTCCCTCCGCTGAGCTTAACCCTGGAGGCATCAGGACCAAACAGAGTCACCATATAACCTTTTTAGTCAAAGCTGCATTCATGGCTGTGAGCACAGTCATTTATTTCTCTCCACAGCTTTATTGCCCTCTTAGTTTTGACCTCCTGGCTGTCCACAGCGCTCCATGGCGTGACCAGTACTTTTAGTCACAGAGACCCTCTCTGTATCCCCCCGGACAGAGACCCTATTCCTGTCCTTGACCCACAGAGTCCACCATTCACTTTTAATGAGGGCTGGAGAAGGAGGAGGGGTGGAGTACACAAACTGATGCTGGCCTGCTCCCTCTAAACAGGAAGACCTTTCGGGCCTGATAACCTTGGCCTGGCTGTTTCCCCTTCCAGCCAATAACAAACAAACAACAGTGAAAAGGCTGTAATTCAGAGCCAAGCAAAGCTGCGGTTTGTTTTTGGTTTCTTGTTTATATTTCTCACCTAATAAAGTAGTGAATGTATGTCAGCGAATGCAACATGCACATGCACGTTGGAGCTGTAAATAAGACAGTGACTTCATTGAAGCAAGGCATGTCCAGGCATGTGAGTGCGCTGTGTGTTTGCTCTGATTTATTTTCCCTCCATAACTGAAGGAGGTAATATCAAGGCTGCCGTGAAGGTAGGGAGGAACTCTGATTTATTTATTCTTCGTGGTATTAAATTCACAGGCATGCATATTGAATGGTCTATTAATGCACCTTAGGTGTAATTTTTGAGGTCAGAATGTAAAAATCATCAATCAATTGCCCAGCGCTTTTTAATAAGCCTCTATTCAGCGTTAATTCAACTCTGCCAAGCATTGTTCTTAAACTTTGAAGCATTCAGTCTTTAATTGGCAATTATGTCTGGTTGGCTGGAATCGCTGCAGCCACAGAAGAAGAAGGGGGGGAATCTGGACAGTCCCTGTTTGTCTTTCTTTCTTTCATTCAGCAGATTCTCACTTGGCTAGCTCCTTTAAAGTGATCTTTTTATAGAAATGCACGCTTGATGGATTAAATGGATGAAATAGTCTTGGGGGCTTTAAATCAAAAAGAAGATTTAACTAAACTTCACAAGACTGGGTTAATGATGCCTGGGCAAAACAGCAATTCCCCGCGGCCCCAATTTCATCCTGCTTCTCTTATTGAATTTGATTAGACAGAGTTTTTTAATCATCTTTTTTTTTTAAGGGTAAGACCTCAAGGTGCTCGGGTAGGTTGTGTCAGGTCAGCGCCCTATGTGTGTTTGCCCTAACTAGGCCTGGAGTGATTCACACATTGTTAAAATAAGACATCTCAGGATGAATAATAAGTGTTTGAAGTAGAAAGTGCTGCAGGATATTACTGTAAAGTCACTTTAAGGATGCTGAATGAAAGCTGAAAAGGCTGACATATTTGGGACACAAAGTTCAGCTTGAAATGGCAGTGGTGTAGCGCCTGGAGTTAGCTGGCATCGTAAAGGTGGAATAATGGGGTTGAGTTTACTTCTGTTCCTCTGTGTTTTTTCCCCAAGGGCCCAATATGAATTATTTATGTATCCTTAGAATAGAAATACCAGTAAACAACTCTGTGTGTTTTAAATAACCAGTGGGAATGCTCGAGTTCAGCGTGGATAATGGAAAAGTGGCATGTGAGTGTTGAATTAGGGTGTTTTTGGTTAGCATGTGCAAACAGGTGTGGCCCTTTCAGACTGCATGAGATGAGACCACTTTGGAGATAATATTTCAAAAACAGATTTAATGCATTGCTGAAACCTGGACCACTCAGAGTGCCGTAATCCCTCAGCTGATCCCTGCATAAACTTACTAAATCCACATGTCTGCCTCTGAAGACGGAACAACAATTCAAAAATCTGCACGTCATCTCTTCTTCAGACTTGTTGACCTTTGATGTGGAGGGAAAGTAAACCGTAATTATGCGCTCTTTCCCAGCCGCTCCTGAACACAGGGGAATTACAGCTAATGAAGTCAGCCATATGTGGATGGCACAAAAGACAGGAGACAACCTGATTGTGCTAATTACTTGTACCTTCGCTGACTAATTTAGCGAGCCAATGGGAGGCTCAGAGGCTTTTGTTCCCAGCATGTGCACTGATAGGCTTATTATGTGATCCTGGAGGATATTCACGCCCCCTGTACAGCTACTCAGCCATATGTTAGAGACGAGTCAAGTGTAGCCCTGAGGTTAAATGTTAACGATGCAGGGTATTGGTTAAATGTCGAGGTGCAGGCCGTGTGAAATGGCCTGTGCTTATTCAGTAGAGTCCTCAATTGATTGGCCAGTAAACAGAGAATTAATCAACAACACTTCTACGGATCAATTCAGTCATTTATCAAAGAGAAATGTCAAACATTCTCCAGTGACCAGTTTCTTGATCTCAAATATTTACTGGTTTTCTCTGTTTGATACCAGTTTAAAAGGGATTTTATTGGATTAAGATGACTTTCAGACTAATAAAAAGGCAATTTATGGACTATACCTTGAATTCTGATCAATTTTTAATGGAATAATAAATTAAGAACATAATGTATAATTAACTTTGTAGTGTTTCCATCAATAAATAAACCACTATGGCTTTTGTATAAACAAAGTCATGTGGTGCATAAATTTCATGACATGTTTTTTGGCTGTTAAGGTTTTCATTAGTCAAGATGACTTGACTTAACTATGTCAGATTAGGTGATCAAAGAGCCTAAAACCTGTGCCGTGACTTGTTCGGCAGACATGACAGTCTACACAGAGGTATGTGAGCCACACTACAACCAAAGCAATGAGTCATGTAGAATAGGAGCTGGGCCAGACAAGGCCCAGAAAGAAGACCATAAACATAAATCTGTCTATCCATACATTATGAATGACATGCTAGCTTGATGCTAATGCTAACAGCAGTTACTAACCCGATGGCTGAAATCTATTTGCTATTTCTCTCTAATATTTCTCTTTATCAGTCCGTCATAGTCATTACTCATCGACACATCATAAAGGCAAGGATGTTGCTGTAAGAGTTCAACAAACTTTTCCTCTCTCTCACAGTCGTATCTCACCAGCACCGACTTCATCACTCTTCTTTCACTTTATCGTTTGGTTTGTTTACATTCATTAGAACTAAAAATCAGACATGTTAGACGTTCTGTTGGGGGATGTGAGGTATCTTAGACATGTTAGTGACTGTCATCCACAATAATGAAGCGATGGAACAACAGATTTCTAAGGTCCCAAATCCCTACAGCATTTGAATCAGGCTGCAGTCCTGCTGAAAACATGTAGTGTGATCTCAACTAGTGAGAAAGTACAGCAGTATGCTTATACTAGTTTCTGTAGTTTTCATTCCTGATGACGAGATCAACATGCAGATTTTTTTTTTTTTTATTTTTGATTATTTTTAATGTTGTATTTATTTTGATAGAGACAGGAAGTACAGGAGAGTGAGTGGGAAAGACATACACCAAACAGCACCAGGATTGAATCCACAACCACCGTGTCCAGGACTCACTCTAGCCTCTGTATGTATGGGTGCCCAATCTACCAACTGCCTAAACAGCACCCACATTCAGATTTTTTTAACATGTAGTACTTTTGTAATGCTTAGCACCTTAGCATTTTTTTTGGCAGACATTTAGTAGGGCCCTGTGAAATCCGTTTTATTTTTTGCCAAATTCCATCTTGTAAGTTTTTTCCAAATTCCATTTTTTCCATTTAATTTTTTGAAATTTATTTTTTTTAACTTCCCACTAATTTTTCCATAAAAAAGAGTGTCCTGTTTGTGTAAATGAATAAAATGTTCACTAATTACATAGAAATAACCTGAAATTTATTGAAAAATGGCCACAGTTGGCTGCAGGTACGTGTTGGGGAGGAATGAATCATTACAAATTGCCATTAAAGTCCTGCATGCTGTTTAAATAACACAAATACATTGGCTGTAATTGCTGGCAACCTTTGACAATTGAAAACAAGAAATTGGGCAATATTGGGTTCCTACAACTCCTGTTTTTGTTGCCCTGGAAAAAATGCTTAATCTATTTCAAAAACCAGTTGAATACGAGGGCTAGAGCAGACAGTATGATATCCACATCTTATTGTCTATCAAGATCTGTTGTCATGTTAACAGTCAGTGGGTTGCACATGTGAAGCTGAACCCTATTTAAGATGTCATGCCCTTTTTACAGTGTGTCAACGAGGACTGAAAAAGTATGAAAAGTTGATAAATAAACTTAGAGAAAATTAAAGCTTTTAAAAAGTATTTAAAAGTCTTGTATGCAAAAATAAAGTCATAGTTGTTGCACTTGAAGTTTAAATGGAGTGAAAAACTTGTAAATAGGTACATCTAGATGGTGTTGTGTTTACTTTCAGGCCTCTTAAGCAGAAAAATCAGCTTTGTTGCTTTGTGATATCAAACCAAGCAGCATCCTCTGGTCCTGAAAAATGAAGCAATGCAGAAGTACAAAAAATAGCAATACCCCGAGTGTCCACTTGATGCTGGCTGCAGGATCACCAGAAGTCCAGTACACAACACATGTTAAAATGCCATTTTTTACACAAGAAATAAACCGGTTTACAGCCTGGTTCAAAAAATTAAAAGCGTCTAATTAGCTAATGTCTTCATAGCCTCTCACTGTACGTGGAGTGAATTTTTTTGTACCACAATCATTTAGGTTATGTTTAGGAAAAACTTCACCGTGCACTGATTGGCACTTCTCAACTGATTGACAGATAGCTTGACAGGCAGACGCCACCTCCAGAAGAACGGCTTTAGTGCTAGCTTAGCTGACAGGAAGTGGAGCTCATGGCGGGCTCTTGTCTGCTGTTAGGTCGATCGAAGTTCGACTGAGACAGTGATTTTAATATGGAGCCTGCCACGGATTGGCTTCAAAAGCTGTTTGAAATGTATGAAGAGGCTCTAGAAAAAAGGTACTGAAATGTATTATGTTTGATGTCAGATTTTCTATATAAACCCTGTTGTAATAAACTCTTTGCCCAGTGAAAGTTTAGTGACAAAACAGCACTAAAAATGTAAGTTAGACAGTGTAGAGGAGGTATTTGTTGCCTTTATATCAAAACAAGGTTTGAAATCATTCAGATTTTACTAGCACAAGGTTGCAGTTTTCCTTCTTATGTCACAACAACTCTAACAATACATCATAGTTTTCAAGTTTGTGATCATAAAATACTGGGTTAGATAAAAGCCTTACTTGATGATATTACTGGTTTGCCATGGTATAATTGATCCTCTGGGGACCATGAATGTCAGCACACAATATCATGACTATCTGATGAATATTTGTAATATATCTTACAAAAAAACAACAGCCACCAGCCTTTTCTAGTGCTTCTGAGGTATAATGACGATGATGACATAACAGATCAGACAAAGAGAAATCACCCTTCCAAGAAAATGTTTTAGATTAGAATTGGATGGATTTGAATATTTGCCTGTTTTCTTAAAAAAAAAAAAAAAAAAAAAAGGCACAATTGTTTGGTTTCCCAGAAAACCCACACTGTGCTGCTTTCCCATCTCTCACGGTGCTTATAGGCTGTTTTGTTTATGATGCTGTCAGTTGCTCTGCACGGCTACTTTTCCCACAACACAATCTCTGCTCCCTCAAGATTAAGTATCACAGCCTGGTGTAACATACCTCCAACTAACGCCCCCCTCCCCACCCTTTCTTCTCATCTATAACCCCCCCTCATGTGTTCTTATGGTGTCATCTATAATTAAATCCATCAACAGTTTTCTCCTGGACATCTCAACATATGTCGAGGGATTCCCTCCCCTCTCTCCATCCCTGATCACCCGGCTGACTCTCAGCATCCCTCTCACTCGCTGTTTCCCCCCCTCTCTCGCTCCTCTCATTGTCAGTCCGTTTCCGCCTGAGTGACCCAACCCTCCCCCTTCTCCTGCCGTTTGGGGGTTATAGTCTAGACGGGAAGCGCTGATTGGTTTTCACACCCAGCGGTGAACCCCCATTGGAGAGAGATACATATAGGGAGCTGTCAGACAGAGCCGTTAGAAAGGTGAGAGACAGTGACAGGCCAGCAGAGGTGCCGAGTGACAACAACAGGGAGGCAGACAGTGATATCTGCTGAATACCACCTGCTTTGTGGGAGTTTATAGAAGGTAAGGTGCAAGGTTTTGACTTCGAGGATTCAGAGTATTTTTGTTTTTTAGAATGAGCTGTGAGTCCTGATAGTTCTCATTTGGCATTATCAGGGGATATTTTATGTGAAGATGCTTGATTGTAAGGTTGTCAGAGCGCCAAGATTTGACACTTTAAAGCAATACTGGTAAGAATCACAGGATGCTAAAAACGGTCCCTTTGGGCTCTTTCTTTTACTTAGATAACAAAAATGTCAGGAAAACTTGTGCACAGTTGAATTGCACCAAATACTAGAAATGTTTTTACTTGTTGCATATATATAAAAGTTAATGTAGCTACGCTAGCTATGCCAATGTAGCTACATTAGCTTTTGAGAAAGCTGGTATAGATAAAGCAAGCTACAGTTTGTTTAACTAATACTAACATGGGTCTAGCTTGAGCAAATGTAGCATAAGGTAAAAGCTGGCTATGTAATTAGCATTACTAAATAAGTCAACGTATCTATGCTAGCTTGAGAAAATGCTAACAAAGCAAAAGCGAGTCACTATATTTGTAACTACTGCTACAATGGGCCTAGCTTCAGAAAATGTAGCATAAGGTCAACACAAGCTACATAGTTAAAATTACTAAATAAGGCAATGTAGCTCAATTAGGTGTAGCTAAAGCTAACAAAGCTCAAGTGAACAACTGTTTTGTATCTATTTCTAAAATGGGTCTAGCTTAAGCAAATTTAGCATAAGCTATCATTGACAGCCTTAGCTTGAGCTATGTAGATATATTACCTATGTAGCTTAAATACTGCTACATGAGCTTTAAAGAAAGCTGACGAAGCTAAAGCAAGCTACAGTTTGTATAACAATTTCTAACATGGGTCTAGCTTAAGCAATTGTAGCATAGAGTAAGAGCTAGCCATGTATTTAGCATTACTAAGTAAGCCAATGTAGCTATGCTAAGTTTAGAGAAAGTTAACGAAGCTTAAGTGAGCTACCATATTTGGAACTACTGCTACAATGGGTCTAGGTTCAGCATGTGTAGCATAAGGTCAACACTAGCTACATAGTTAACATTACTAAGTAGGGTGATGTAGCTACATTAGGTGTAGCTAAAGCTAACGAAGCTAAAGTGAGCAGCTGTTTTTGTAGCTATTTCTAAAATGGGTCTAGCTTAAGCAAATGTAGCATAAGCTAATGCAGCTTTGCTAGCCTTAGCTTTAGCTACATAGCTATATTACCTATGTAGCTTAAATAGCTAACGTAGTTCCGTTAGCTTTAGTCTTAATGTGGGACAAGATTTTTCCCGTTAGCAAATGGGTCTTTTGGCTTTATTTGACTTCATGCAGTAAGGTTTTACAGGTCAGATTATTGACTTCACTTTTGGTATCCTAACCCTTACCCTGATCCTAACCAGAAGTTGAATTTTATTTTATTTTGAAAGTTTTAGTGTGCATTAACGTTCTGACAGAGGCAGGGTCTCGTAGTGGTAGTCTGTAAGGCAGGCATTTGAGAACTGTGGCCTGCCACCAGACTGTCTTGACTTTTATTTTAAATTAAATACTTTTTGACATTATTAATCATTAGATTAATCATTAGACTGGAGACTGTATTACTTTAAGATGTGGTATCTAAAAGTATTTCAAAAAATCAAGCATGATAATCTTAGCTGACTGTTGTCGTGATAGATTCCTCTTTTATGTGAATTGGTTCATCTATTTTTAACTGACAGTTACTGTTTCTGTTTTTGTTGCGGTTTAACTGTCTGATCCAGATAGTCTACTTGTTGATCTGCCTCGTCTGTTAGAGGTGTGCTCTCAGAGTCTCAGGCCAACAGTGTAGCACACACTGGCACGTTTTTCAAAATTCCTTGCATGCTTTTTCTTGCCTTCCCCTAGATTTTTTTTTTCTCACAGAAGGAGGCGCAGTCATCAATCAGCATCTACCTTTACAAGAGTGAGAGTGTTCTTAGTCAAACTTCTACCCGACCTTGTACGCACGGGATGATTCAAAGTCTGGGTCAAGGTGTGAAATGATTCAGGCCTACAAGTTAAGACACAGGTCACGGTGCCGCCTCTGGGCTTCCCGTCTGGCTTCAGGAGAAGACGTTACTGCAGATCACATGACACAGGCTCTTATAAAGATGAGAGCAGAGAGGAGAGTCAGAGGGAGATAAAAGCTGAGTGTATGATTACTGCTATGCCGGGGGAACTGAGAATGAAGACAAAGAGCCTGATGGAGAAGATTATGGGCGCGTGGAAGGTAAAATAAAGAACTGAGATAGAGAGAGTGAAAGACTGAGAGAAAATACTGTAGGAGAGTCTGTTTTACATCTGTCATATGTTGGATCCTGTCTCGTACGCAGGCCATATGGGACCTTGGCCTGACATCAGAAACTGGGTTATGTGACCCATAATTAAAGAAGGTGCTTGAAAGCAGCTTGGAGAATACAAGAGGAAAGTCTAACTGACAAAAGCAGGAATGATACTGGGATTTTTTTTTTTTTTTTTTTACCATGAATGCATTTGTATGATACCTTGGATACTACAAGTTAAAGAGGTTTGATTAGATTATTGATGGTTTTAAGACTGATGATCTATAAAAGGTGACAGTGTGGAAATCAGTCTTGGATGGATAGGGGGGTGGATGGTTCTTGTGGGTGCCTATGGACTCAGATGATACTGGGATACTTTTTGATCCTATGCACTTTCGAGGAATTCATTTTCCTTTATTTTAAAGATCAATAAAATCCAGAAGTATCAGAACTAAAACTACATCTGCTTACCAAGGGAGGTGTTTTAGAGTGGAGTTAATCCATGTATTAGTAATTGCTATAAAATGTTGCCAACATATTTGTGCCTTTTAGGAGTTTGCTTGCAATTTTTGCTTGCAGTATTTGGTGCCTTGGACTTTGTGTTTTTGATGATATTGTACTGAATTACATTGAAGTACTGGGATAATCCTATGATCCATACAAGGGTCCTAAACTTTTGTTTCAAGCTGTCCATCATTGTAATCGTCTTTTTTTTTGTCTTCTTGCAGGTGTCTATGAAAGAAGCTGGAGATGGCCTTCACGCTCAGATGAATTCAATGATGGGAGCCCTACAGGAACTCAAGCTTCTTCAAGTCCAGACAGCACTAGAGAGCCTAGACATTTCCGGTCGACCCATCAACCGAGGAATCCCACATCCTCCTGCTCCACCAGCTCCTCCTGAACCATCAGCTACGACGGTTTTGACCTCAAGCAACAATTGCAGTTCCGGTTTCAGCCAAACCATGCCCGAGGTTCCCAGTCCAAGTCCAATGCAAAGTCCAGTGCCATCACTAGAGAGCAGAAACACGTTCAGTCGAAGTGAAAGGAACTTGTCCCGAAACAGAAGCAGCATGGGTACTTCGTCTTCCTCAGCAACCAGCCTCGAAAGTGAAAGCGAGTCGAGTGAAAGGAGCACGAGAAGTGATAACAACCTTGAGTCTATACCTAAAAGATGGTCAGGGTACACTGCCCCGCAGGTGGATTTTTACGGACCAATGGTTGGGAACCCTCCACCAGAGCCCTACCCTCATCAACCGGCTCCCCATCGTGGCCAGGTGGTTGACCTGCCTGGAATCCTTTACAGTCTCTCCAGAGAGGGCCCTTCATTGGACAGCGACTACTCCCAAGAAAGCACAGATGACGGGAGCGACTGGACGTCTTCACTCATGAGCCGCAGTCGCAACCGTCAGCCCTTAGTCCTCGGCGACAACGTCTTCGCTGACCTCGTTGGCAACTGGCTTGACTTGCCTGAGGTGGAGAGGGAAGACATGGAGGAGGACGACAGGAGGAAAAGGACAGTTGATGGAGGGGCAGACAGACCGGACACCCCGGCACATCCTCTTCATAACAGTCGCTCACAAGAGATCTGCAGGAAGTTCTCATTAACCACAAACATCTTCAAGAAGTTCCTGCGCAGCGTCCGGCCTGACAGGGACAAGCTCCTGAAAGAAAGGCCAGGCTGGATGGCTCCTGAAGTGTCGGAAGGCGACCTTGTGAAGCGACCTAAGAAACTGGTTCCAAAAAATTCAAAAGGCAGCTTCTACCTGCCTTTTTGGGCAAACGGACAACAGAGCAAAGGCAAGATGTGTCCGCATCTAGCCGAAGAAGAGAGGAACCACCACCAACACCACTTCACCCAGGTCCACCAACAGCCATTCGGTGGGATTTACATAGACAGGAGACACCAAGAGACTGGACTTGAGAAAATGCAGCCCTTGTTTGACTACAACACAGCTGTGTGGGTCTGACAGTGAGTCCTACAGACTGCCAGGGATGCCAGGCTGAGTGAATGACAGGTGCAGGGGGATTTAGTGCTGGATGGGGGCATGAATGAGTGATTGAACCAAATGATAGGCTTGGACAAATATGCTCCAAACATGAACCAATGAACTTCATACCCCGACAAAATTATCAGGGCGTCATTTTGTCCGACAATCCAAAAAAAAACCTGAACCTCGTTTGTTGCGTGTCTGGGATTGTGAGCAAGTGAGACGATGCTACAGGAAAGCTTTTTTGTGGACCTATGCTGCAAGTTTTGTATTACTCTTATTCTTCCCATTTGTGTGTGCATGTACATGTATGACTGCTTCTCTGGATGTCTTAAAGACGGTACTTTGAAATGTTTCTCAGAATGTCACCATCACCACCAGATCTTTAAAAAATAACCACAAACTTCTTCACTTCCAAACTACGGGGCATACTCTTGAGTATTTCACTCCTTTGCATCTATGAATGGAAACACCAACTGTTGGATTGCATGGTTTCTGTTTTTATAAGCGATTCTACAAACAGCTGTTACTGAACGCACTGCCACTAGATTCAGCTATAAGCTTCCTTTTGTTTCCAGTGGGCCTTGACGCCTTGGAAACTCAGGTTTTTACTTCATCTGTTGGTCTCATTCACCTTTCTCAGGGAGTGAATGTATCACAGGAGGAAACTATGAGACACTTCCACATTTTAATGGGTTTTAATACAGTTTAAAGAAGCCTCACGTCATCGCATCTTAGCAGCAATACAGTGCATGACTAGTTCAAAGATTGCACATTAAACTTCCCTCGTAATCAGCTAGTTTTGCTAGCTATCCTGGAAATAGTCATTTTTCTCTGCCATGTAGGCGTGGCACATGTTGAGTCAACTGTCAGTCCTCCTGGCTTGTTAGGCAGAAAGAGGAGGGGTAAAGATGGCACAGGAAATACTGACTGACTGACCGCCATCTGCTACCGGGTCATTATGTAAAGCTTGGTCGTCACAGACTCAAAAAGATGCAAAAACTGGCTTGTTTAATCCAGAAGCTCTGCGGATTATGATGATGGTGTTACATACTGTATATAGACACACAGGTGAATACATAACAGGGCTGTGACAGTGACAAGAGACAAAACGGAGGTAAAGACCTGTAATTTCTATCAGACAGGCTTGAGAGAATGTACAGAGTATTGTACATATTTGTCATTGATGTAACAGCAGCAATAACACATTTACTGTAATATCCCATCGCATGGTTTTCATTATTCTGCACAGATAAATGTCACAGTAATATTGCAGTTCATACCATGAATCATAACGGCAATGCTACACTTGTATTTAAAACACAAACTGATGAGTTTATCTCTTGACTTCTCTTGTTTCATAATGTGCAATTTCAGTGTTTTTCATTTCAAGCAGCATTGAGGTAGTTTATAAAAAATACAGCTTCTTTCACAAATTCACATTAATATAAAATTCCCTCAGGATTACTAACAATACTGCCCGCATTGACTCGATGTACTTTGATATATAGAGGACCACTGATATGCAAAGACAATCGAATACACCAACTTTAATTGTTATTAAAAAAATGTTAATTTCACTCCGTTTTCTTCAGGATCCCAGACCAATCAACTTAGCCAGCAGGGATTAGGCCTCAGGTCTTTTGAGTGTCTTGGCCAGTCCATCCATATGGTGTTGTCTCAGTATTCAGGTCAATACATACCACACACTCAGAGGGTCTAACAAACACAACACAAAGACAGTGTCTATTGAGATGGTCAGGACGCACAGTCTGAGATGTCATATCACACAATCTGTGTATGTAAATGTAACAATTATCTCTTCCTATTTACAGTTGTCCGAGTGTGTTTTCAGCACTGTTGTTGATATTTTTCATCAGGGTTCTGAGAACCTTCAGTAGTGATTTTGTGTCATGTGAACTGTAACACTGTCACTGACTCTTTGTAAATTAAATTTGTTTTCAGAATGGATTGTTTCTCAGTGTCATGACTTTTGTTTTTGTAATAAAAGTTATTGAACTGTGTAATAATAACCATAATGCTTTTACTGTTTTCAGTGTTTGGACAGCTGATTTCCAGAGAGCATTAGACAAAGGTCATCTAGACCAGTGTGACAGGGATGCAGGGATAAAATCAATACTCCTGAATTATGTAAAATCATTGGAAATTTCAGATGCTGCCACCCAAGTTTTCAACATGGAAGTTGTAGTTAATACTGAACAGTCTGAGTGATTCTGCCATATGGTCACTGAAGGTAGCTTTTGATGCACATATGTGAGAATCACTATTTTCTTAGCTGCACTGAGGTATGAGGACAAACAATAAAAGGTTTAGGACAATGGCAGCTATCACTAAAGATTATGTGGCACTGCAGCATTAGATCACTTCACAACCTCAGATATTTATTTTAACTCTAAAGTTTTTGTCACTTTGTTTAGAAAACTGGTGGTAGAGATCTGTTTGGAAACCCCGTAGAGACCTCTTTGGAGAACTGGTAGGACCAAGTAGAATACAGTTTTGCGAACTGGTGAGGACCCAGTAGAGACCTGTTTGCAGACCCTTAGAGACTTGTTTGGAAACCCAGTAGAGACTTGTTTGGAGTCCCAGTAGAGACCTGTTTGGAAACTAAGTGGAGTCTTGTTTGGAAACTTGTTTGAAGACCCAGTAGAGACTAGTTTAGAGACTCAGTAGAGATCTGTTTGGATTCCCAGTAGAGACTTATCTGGAGACCCAGTAGAGACCTGTTTGGAGCAGTAGAGACCTCTTTGGAGAACTGGTAAGGACCAAGTAGAATACAGTTTTGCGAACTGGTGAGGACCCAGTAGAGACCTGTTTGGAGACCCAGTTGAGACCTGTTTTGAGAACTGGTGAGGACCAAGTAGAGACCTGTTTGGAGACCCAGTAGAGGCCTGTTGTTTTCCGTCTCCAGCTTTAATAAATGGTTTATTGGTAGATCCTCCCATCTTACTTTTATAAATAGTATTTCCATGATATTAATCTACTCCTCTATGACTGTCAGTGCAGCTGAATATTACACCATATTCATTATTTAAATGCATTAAGGATCAGGACTGGTGATATTCATCACTAATAATTCCAATAAAAGAAACATATTTCACATTAACACCACATTTCTCTTGGATTTTACAATCTAGCATACAATATAAAGAAATTCCAAAGAAATGAATAAAAACATCAGTAGCCAGCTCTTGCTCTCAGCCTAAGCACTCAAAGCATTTTGTTTCCACTGGGCTCCGCGTCCTCACCACAGTAAAGTGCTGCTGCATCACTCACAGGTCACTCAGTGCCTGTGCGTCAGCCGTGCATTAAAGTGATTCTAAATCTGTGCAGCAACTCCATCAGTGTGTTCAATAAATAAACAAAGAAAACACAAACTCTGCTGCCCTGCAGTTCATCACAGCCTCTTCATGACACTCAATCCCTGAGATGCTTTTTCTGAGATACACATCCAACAACATCAATCGGCTCATCTGTCTGTCCCCGAGCACTCTGACGGAGAGGAGAAAGTAATACTGTCTGCAGCAGCCCTGGGCCCACAAGACATACCTGTACTATAGAGAAAAACACCTCCCAACCTTAATACACTGTGGCGTTTAAAGCTGAAACAATCAGTGCAATAATTAGTTTACCAAATGAAAGAAAATACAAGAACTACATTTAAAATCATTTATAATTGAAGTATTCCTCTGGCAAAAATGTGACATCTGCATGCCCTATATCACTGAAAATCTCAGTTATAAAACAGCATGTCAAGTTCAATATTAAAATATTATCTGCAGATTATTCCGAATCCAAATAATATTTTGCCTGCTGGGACTGTTGTGTATTATTGCGTTACATGTTTTGAAATAATGCATTACATCACTGTATCCTGTAATTGTTGCTCGGAGACAAAAAGGCTTTTCTCTTCTGAGTGCAGTCATCTGAGACACACGCAGTCAAAGAGGTACAAAAATAAATGAACTTCAAATAAACTGACCAGCCAAACACTCAACAAAAACTTCCTCATAACAGTTTGCAGGGTCTACAGGAATTGGTGTTACAAGAGGATTAGCTAAAGAAATGTATATTTTTTACACAAACCCTGGCTTTGAGACTGTCTAACAGACAAAAGCTCATATAGAAAGATGTTTTCCAGGACTCGGGGCTTTTGTGACTCATTTTCAGTGCTTGGATTACATAATTCATCCACTGCTTTAAAAAATATCAGATAGGGGAGTCAAGACACCAGAATTTAAATCTTGGATATGATGTTTGTAAAAACAAAACAAGATTGCTACTTATTTGGTCTAAAATAAAAATTAAGGCACTTATAACTTCTTGTTTTCAACTAACAAAAATATATATTAATTGCAATACATTCTGTCAGATTTTTTCAAAGTGAGAGACCTCACACACGATGACAAATAATGGCAGATTTAACAGATTTGTTCTAATAGAGGGTGGTGTGAAATGAGAAGACCAACACAGCAAATGACAAAGCTCTAGACTGATTCACCAACAACCAGACTCCTCACTCTCAAAACTGGAAATCTTGGATGGTAATATGTGACTTTAAGAGTAAAAAAGTTAAATGTGGTTAGCTGTTAGCTATCTGCTAACTGCTAATTTATTAATTGATGGTTTCATATAAGGAGCAAAAGCCATCCAAACCTTCTTGGCCCTATGTGAAAAAGAAATTGCCCCATAAACCTTATGAATAGTTGTGCCACCCTTGGCAGCCACATCAGCAAGCAATAAGTCTTTCACATCTCTGTGGAGGAATTTTGGCCCACTCTTGTTGATTTAATTCAGCCACATTGAACAGCCTGTTTAAGGCCATACCACAGCATCTCTGTCAGATTTAAGCCTAGTCTTTGACAAGGCCACTCTAAAACCTTCATTTTGTCTTGTTTTTTAACCATTGGAGGATTGGTGGACTCACTGGTGTGTTTGGGATCATTATTCTGCTGACAAGGGACGGGAACTGATGGCCACACATTCTCCTCCAGAAATTTCTGGTAGACATCAGAATTCATGGTTCTGTCAGTGACAGCAAGTGGCAACAGAGTTGCCTCAGACCATCACACTATCACCATGTTTGACTGTTGGTCTGATGTTCTTTTTATGAAATACTATGTTAGATTTGCACCAGATGTAACGAGACGCACTCCCTCCAAAAGAGTTCAACTTTTTTCTCAACAGTCCACAGAATATTCTCCCAAAAGTCTTGGGGATCATCAGTGTTTTTTTGACTAATGTGAGACGAGCCTTTGTGTTCTTTTGGTCAGCAGTGGTTTTGGCCTTGGATCTCCCCCATGGATGACATTTTACTCAGTTTCTTTCTTATGGTTGAATCCTGAACATTAGTCTTAACTGAGTCAAGTGAGGCCTGCAGGTCTTTTGATGTTGTTCTGGGTTCTCTTGCGACCTCCTGTTTGAGTCATCAGTGTGCTCTTGGTAATTTGGTAGGCCGGCCACTCCTGGGAAGGTTTACTACTGTTCGAAGTTTTCAGCATTTGTGCATAATGGCTCTCACTCTGGTTTGCTGGTGTTCCTATACCTCAGAAATGGCTTTGTTTCACTTTCCAAACTGATAGATGACTTTGTTTCTCATCTGTTGCTGAATTTCTTTAGATTGCAGCATGATGTGTTGCTTCTTGATATCTTTAAGCCTAGGGCCACGAAGGTTTGGATGTTTTTTCCTTAATAAATGAAAGTATCATTCATAAACTGCCTTTTTTAAATTATTCTTGTGTCATATTTATATTTGTTTCATGACCTGAAACATTTAAGCAAATGCTTTTCCACAGCACTGTAGTTTAGTCCTCATTTCACTGATTTCTACGCAGGCAGCGAGGGCAAGACGTCACAATAAAAATAACAAGCATTAAGACGATGTTTACAGGGTTTTGGGCTTTCGTGACTTTATTTTAGATTACATAATACATCCACTGCTGCAAAAACATCAGAATAAGAAATAGATTTTGAAAATGTTGATTTTCTGGAGCTAAAATTCAAGAATAAAAGGCTTAAAGTTGTATTTGCATTAATGCATCATGTTTAGGAAACCCTTAAAGTGAAGTCTAACACTTTCCTGACAGTAATGCATCATTAATCTGCTGCCAAATGTGCTTTGATCAATATTCTCTCAGTTAAAATGCCATCTCACAGGAACACATTAAAACTTTACATAACACCGTGCCAACGGGTCAGTGAGCATTCCAGATTAAAAACGACAGCGGGTTCATTTAGAGTGGCTAAGAATAATCTGTGCGTGAGTCTGTGAATGTATGTGTGAGTGCCTGAGTGACAACAGCTGCAACTGTTGTCTCTTCTCTCCTGGCTCAGCTTCCCCCGGGATCCCAACAGTCCGACCACTGACTGTCCGACCACCACCGCCTCCTCCACCCCCCTCCTCCTGCCCTGCTCCCCTCCTCGTTTCTGGTCCCAGCTAGTCAGCTGTCGCTCTCTCACAGCCTCACAACTCTACTCCCACCCCAAATCTGGGGCACGAAGTCCATGAGTGCAGCACGTTTGCACAACTTCACGTCCACTGAGAGTCTGCACACAAAGAGTGGGTCAGGTTTCCACTCAGCGGTGTAATGTGATTTATCGCCTCAACATAATGATGGCATGCATGTTATGGCACTATATGAAAAATGGATCATCATTAGCTGGAGGAGGTGAATATGGATTGCACATGCATTCATGTGTGTGCATGTTTCTGTGACCCCGTCTTATCTGACTGTAGGCTAATTTCCTGCTAACGTTCATCTTTCAGTAAGCCCTCAGCTGTGGAGCTGCTCTCGGCCCTCAGGAATGCGCTCACGTTTCACTTTTTATAATCGTCAGCAGCTAAAAGTCCAGAATCGTCGCTCAGTGTGGCTTTCTGCGAGGAGTTCCCACCAGAAACACGAGAAGCTCTCACACATGCTAAAGCTAGCAGAAACCGTAGGTCATCTGTAGTAGCACATAAACACCCCCACGTTTTGGGGAAATGAGAGACTACATCTTAAAGCCACAAAGCGAAGCCAGATTTGGCAGAGAGATAAATGCAAGAGTTAAATCTAGGGCGAATTATTTGGGATTTAACATCTGGCTGCTTTACAGTGCAGTGCTTATCATACAAGATAAGTCTCACACCCTCCTCTTGTGCTAATGCATGCAAAGTGGAAATTCACAGACATGAAAGGATGTTGCATTAAACATTATTAACACAGGGTGTATGAGGTGAAAGGGGGCACGGCTTTACGCTGAAAAATCCACTAATAACACTTCAGAGAAGCTTCACTGCATTTGCATATGGTTGCATTTCATTTTTGCACGTGGAAGTGAAAACCCCTGCAGAAATATAAGTCATGGGGGTAATTTTATGAATCAGATAAACTGAAAAATGAAAGTAAAGATACAACATTAGCTGGTTCAAAGCTCAAGACAAGAGCTTTATAAAACAGTGATTAATGCCAAGATTATTTTGGTGTATGTCTTGAAGTTTTTTGGCGTTTTCTTGTTAACTTGCTTCTCAGAAATTAGCACTGAATGTCCCCCCTTAACTGCAGCTTTATTGACAAATCTTTAGTATGTAGCCAAACTGTCTTTAATCTTGGATACCAGCATGCTTGTCTTGGCTTAACTATTTAAACCATTGTGTCTCATCTGGACTTTTTGTCTAAAAAAGTTTGTAAAACATCAACCCTGTGGAGCAGGGTCTGGCAATCATGACATGATTGCTAGATAGATGGAATTAGTGGGGCTGTACCGTGAGACATAAAGTGACGAGAGAGCTGGGAGTCAATGCATTGTGCTGTATTTTGAAATGGAATGGATGCTTTGTGTGTTCTCCTTCATGTTTAAATCAATCTGCTCTATGTGGATTTACATGTTTTGGTGGGGCACGGCACCGAAAATAGGCATCCTGGGTATCTAGAGCAGGCACTTCTAGAACATGCAATAGACAAAGCTGCCTTGGAATTGCACAGATTGACTGGAAAGGGAGCAATTTGCTACGCATTTCGCCTTGATTGCAGATCTCTGCAAAGAAGGAGTGGAATTTCGGTGTTAGACAGGCATGCAGAAGATGGATGACTCATCAATCATTGCAGATAACCTCCTGCACACTGCTTTAATTTCATAGAAACATGGTGTCAAAACTGCAAAGTTTGTAATTTGAAACAAAAAAAAATGATGGCTGTGGCCTTGTCCTGGCAACTGGGTGAGTAAAAATTTTCAATTTAATGCTAATTTTGATTCAGCTTTCATTGTGTGTTTGTTAGCCCACTTCTTGCTAAGCTAAATTGCTGCCACTGTTCATGCAGTCTTTCACACTATTATCTATATCCAACATCTTTTCTTTGCTTTCTGTGTTTGAGAAAGCAAAAATTCAACAGCCTCCTCTAAACATTTGGTGAATAAACTCGGCAAGAGCTGAGGTACGTCCTGGACTGGTCATCAGTGAGTCGCAAGGCTGACTTTGTGACTAGAAATGAATATTGGCATTTTTTCTCCTTCTTTAATCAGCTTGAAGAGTTGCATTTCAAATAAAGGCAATATAATCAATACTTCTGATAATACCATTAACATAGCAGTAGATCTAAAGACTTGCCAGGCTCCTGCTAGAGAATTCACATGTAGATGTGACAAATGCACTGAGACAGGAAGAGAAGTCTGTGAACTCAGAAGTTTGCAGATGAATCCCCTCAGAGCTGAATATTTCAGCTTGACAGACAGAGCAGAAACTTTTTATTGTTCAGCCTGCAACATGATGCTCCCAGCAGACCACCCTCCTCTGAAGCTCTGATTGATGTCTGGAGGTGCTCCGACAGGTGAACCCAGCACACAGGAATGTTTCCATGCTTTGATCCCCTCTCTGCCTGCTGGTCTTTTGTGAATCCGAGGAATTCAATGTGTATTTGTACAAATGTAGTCTGACGCTGCAGCAGTTCCGCCGCAGAAGTGCTGTGGGTGCTGTTGTTTCTGCCGTTTCAGGGTGCTGTCTGCTCTCTGACTCCTGCTGTGTGAGCTTCATGGGGGGTAGAATCAGACACAGAGACGGTTTGATCCTGGTGCTGAGTCTGCAGTCCTCCCCAACCTCACACAGTTGATTGATTTTCTCCTAGCCTAGAAACAGAAATTCAGATTTTCTCATCATGTAATAAAATAAATAGATACTGACAATAACTGGTTACAGTGTCTCATATTTTACTGCTTATCTATGTTTCTCTGTTTCATGTCATTGTTCAACTAAAGCTTTACATTTGGACTATTAGTCATATTGATCTTGCAGTGTGAACATTCACAGTAGACTTGGGTATTTCTACTTGTGGGTTATGTTTTTGTGCACAAAGTCACATGACAAATACACTATATTGCCAAAAGTATTCGCTCACCTGCCTTAACTCACATATGAACTTAAGTGACATCCCATTTGTAATCCATAGGGTTTAATTTGATGTTGGTCCACCCTTTGCAGGTATAACAGCTTCAACTGTTCTGGAAAGGCTTTCCACAAGGTTTAGGAGTGTGTTTATGGGAATTTTTGACCATTCCTCTAGAAGCTCATTTCTGAGGTCACACACTGATGTTGGACGAGAAGGCCTGGCTCTCAGTCTCTGCTCTAATTCATCCTAAAGGTGTTTTATCGGGTTGAGGTCAGGACTCTGTGCAGGCCAGTCAAGTTCATCCACACCAAACTCTCTCATCCATGTCTTTATGGTCCTTGCTTCGTGCACTGGTGCACAGTATACACCTGTGGCCATGGAAGTGATTGGAACACCTAAATTCAATTATTTGGATGGGTGAGTGAATACTTTTGGCAATAAAGTGTATGTCTGAATGGAGAAATAAGCAATCCCACATGTCAGGTTTACATGCCAATCTAGGTGCAGCAATGCTTGCAGCTGTTGCTAACTGCTATTAAACACTAAGTGAAGAAGATGGTTTAGATACAGTAAAAGACATATAAGAAAAGTTAGCCTTATGGCCCTTGCACACCAGATTCTATTTTTAAAGCAATTCATTTGCATATAATTATTATTTTTTCCGAGACTGTCAGTGCAAGTAAGATAAAAGTAATACATGTGATTGGGGAGTTCATGTTGCACATCACTGTCTGATGAAGAAAAAAATATCTGGGTGAGCATGTTCCCAGACCCTCCTAAGTTTGGACTAAGCCTCAGATGTCTAACACTTCAGGCTCCACCCCTGATATCAGTCTTTTTATGGGATTACTGCATTGTAACAATCATTATTTGCAGCCCTATAAAACAAAGAGCAACCATCTCACATCACAATAGATGCAGAAACAATGAGAGAAAAGACGGGGACTAATTTGTGTCTGTTTATTCTATTTTCTGTCACCACAGGCAGCCTGAAGCCTGCTGCTTCCCACACTGACAACACCACAACATATCATTAAGAACCGTTCTCATCCAGGGATAATTTAGGAGATCATGTCATCTCCACAGCTCCAGATCTGAGTGCCTGCAGAGCCACAGCATGCAGCCATCTCTTCCCCTCTGTCCCTCCCC
Source organism: Cheilinus undulatus (assembly GCF_018320785.1). Taxonomy (NCBI): domain Eukaryota; kingdom Metazoa; phylum Chordata; class Actinopteri; order Labriformes; family Labridae; genus Cheilinus; species Cheilinus undulatus. The sequence continues at coordinate 39,551,466 of NC_054867.1, read as the reverse complement.
AGGACCGTCAGATCGTCCGTCATCATTAACCAGAGCAGGTTTCCTCCTGCCGGCTGTGGTCGTCGACACCACCATGACCAACACACAGTTGGATCAGAGGTGACCCCTGCTAATGGCTCAGTGGCCATCGTTTAAGCTCCCCCTCCCCCTCTACAACAAAAGCATCAATTTTCATGAAGCCTTTCCAATCCTCTTCAATTCTCCTAAAGCCTTCAAACAGTAAATAATTGAGCCTTGTACTGAGCCGGTCTTATCTCTGCAGGGTGTCGCTCTCATAAAGTGGCTGGCCAAACACCAATCGTACCTACCCATCCCTCCACCCTTTGCTCTATTAATTTCTCCCTCTGTCATTCCTACACACACACGTTGCCGCAGGGGGTCTGCCTCTCTCCGTCTTTCATTAAATCATCAACTGCGGGCCAATGGGGGCTCTTCGTCATCATTAATCCAGATTAAACACAAATCTGCAGTTCTGACTCACACCCAGACATTTATTTAACGCTGCTGCCTGTTACTCAACATCGTCTACGTACATGTTATACATCAGCCGCTTTTTAAAAGCCCTTTTCCACAACGTGAAGCCTGCCTCCCCTCAACTATTCAGCCCTGAGTTGATCTCTGCTTTCTGACATTTTGAAACATCATCCACAAACCAAACTAACCAGAGTGTCCATGCTGTCTCCCCACATTATCCTCCACGTCCGTTTTAATGCCAGGGGAGATTTTTTTGAAGACAGGAATGTATATTGTGGCTAAGTGCTCCTTGAGTTAATGCATTTTCAGGCTGTAGTAAAGTGCTGCAGAGGGAAAACCAGTGCTGTTTCCATTTGGTGATCATGCATTTTATTTCTTTTGACTACAAAAACATTTCATATTTGTGACATCTATTCCATAACATATTTGAATAGGGTTATTTTTGAGGGATTTCTTTGATTGCATAGACTTTTAGCTGATTAAAGTTACAGCAATGAACCTGATTTACATAAATGCACACTCAAATGAACAACGCCAGTACCTAACTAGAAAAGCACTCGGAGAGCACAGACCTCCGCCGTTAGCCCTATCTCCCAATAGTGAAGAATCCTTAAAAAAATTCCTGGATGCGTCCTCATGTGCCGCCCACCACAGCATTCACCGATTACTCCCTCCTCGGTGGGGTGGAAACACAGATGTACTGTCATGGTGGAAGCATTCCCTGCTGGTGCCAACAGATGCACTGACAGTCTCACCCATGGTCTCACTGGCCGACTGGAAGTCATGGCAGAGAGTGAATAGTCCTCTATTCCTCCCAGCATTGTGAGTATTCTCGCTACAATTCGCTGTCTTTCTCTCTGTTACGCTCTGACTTGTCTCCTCAACCAGGCGTGCATCTTTCAAACTCGATAAACTCCAAAACTTTGAATAGAAACCCACCCAAAATGCTGCTGGGATTGAAGTTACTCATGTAAAACAGAGTAAACAAAAACATGCAGTCAAAGAAAATTAAAAAAAAAACTAAATCTGAAATAGAAAAATGTAAATTACAGATAACCAACAGTATTTACATTAGATGAATCTGCCTTATTAGTAAATTTCATTTAGTAATGAGTATAAATTAATTTTTGTTCAACTGAATTCAAATTTTCATTGCTTTTTCATCTTTTATTTCCATCGGGACCTCAAAGGAAGGACTCAGTCATCATGGCCTTAATTCTACATAGAACCACAACCACATCCTTCTCCCAAGGAAACATGGCCCACAAAACCCAAAGTCTTCCTCATCGTGCATGCTCAGACATTGTTTCTGCATCACTGAGTCTCCTCAGAGAGGCAGAGGAGGAGAAAAGAAGAGGAGAGGAGCTAGGATAAGCTACTATGTGATTCCAGGTAATAAGTCAACAAATAGAAGGTGTTTTAACATATTAAACTTTTGTTTAAATCAGCTGAAATGTCATGAATTGGTTCAGAATTCGTCCCATTTTTTGTCTCCTCGACAGTCTTTATCACAGAGTCCTTTGTTTCCCTGTAACCCAGATCCTAAACCTACTGAAACAAACATGTTCATCCCCTCTGCCCTCTACTTCAGGGCCAACTGTTGGGTTATTTATTTATGAAGGAGGAGGCCTGAATCATATTTTTAAAGTTCTGTCTTTCTCAATAATTCATAAGTTGACAAATTTTGAATGAGACAAAATGTCCACTCGTCTTCAGCTGTTTTGTTTGCATTTTTCCTGCCCTTCAGCTCTTCACCTTAAACATTTTTCTGTCAGCACTAATCTTTTACTTTCGTGCCTCCATCGTTCAGATCGCACCCATCCACCAGTTTATTTCCTCAAACTGTTACAGCCCCTCCTCGCCGTTTGTTCTTGCCTTTTTTCCCTTCACTATCTCCTCCTTTTTTCAGTAAAGTGACAGGCCATTGTGCTTGGGAACACTGTCGCCTTAAGTCAGAACACTCCACACAGAGCGTCCCCTCTGTAGTTTGATGAACGCTGATAGTCACAGATGAAATGTCAGGAGCAGCTGATGTTAAATCTCTGCACATTTATTCTTCCACACTTCAATGGAAAAGACAAATACTGCTAAAACACAAACCAGTGAAGTGTGAAGATTGCTGTGTCAACTTCTGGCTCTGTTATATTTGAGCTTTAAGATGAATTAGAAAGGCTTAGTGTAAAAAGCTGACTATGGATAAAAATGCTTTAAATATGACAGAACTATTCTCACTTCTTCATGCTGAAGCAGATACTCTTATATATAAATGACCATAAAAGCCCATTAGTGTTTAATTATAAAATATATAGGAGCTGCAAAATTTGAGCTGAAATGGGACCCAAATAACTGACCTATATGGTCCCACTTTTTTGGCACTCTTCAATGGGGGTAACAAGCTTACCTATCCATCCCAAAAAGGTGGAGCTACACACACAATAATATTACTCTTGGTGTGCAACACGACTGCTCTGTCTGGCTGCACAACACAACTGTCTGCTCTGCAAGAGGAGTAAATGAAAACAGGAGAAAAACAGACCAAGATCAGCCGTAACTGGGGATATTTAGACATGACAGAGACGGTTTCCTGGACCAAAGTGCTCCTCTGCAGCACACTTGTGCAATCATGAATCTGCACGCCCCTTTTAACTGGAGATTGACGCCAGCACTCATGGTGCTGAAGCTGTAGCATGATAACGACATTGACCACCCAGTTGCACATTCCTTCAAAAAGTTTAACCAACATCAACCTAAGTACAGCACAACTAAAAAAGAGGTGCTGTCATTGTTGCTCGCCATGCAACATTTTGAAGTTGCTGTCTTCACAGACCACAGTCCTCTTGTGTTCCTTGCACAGATGCGTAACACTAATCATAGACTGATGAGATTGTCTCTGCTTGTACAAGATTTCAGTACTGACATGCATCATAAAAGGGGAAAGAAAACAATCTAGCTGATACTCTGCATGCCTACACTTACAAGCACTATGGGGGTAATGTTTGTTCTGTAGGAATGGGGGTGTTTCAGCTCTAGCCATACTGTATTCTATTATTGTATTCTTTTAGGGATGCAACTTATGGCTATTCCTGTAGTCGACTACAATCACCAACTGCTGAAACGTCAACTATAGTCAGGTGGTGCGCTGTGGCATAGCTGATGGCTTTAACGGCACCATTTTGTTTTTTGTTTTTTTCAGTAACAGCTGAGAAAAAGATCTTTAATGTACTTACAAACATGTATGAACTAAAAATAAAGACAATAAGTCAGAGTTCTTCATTCAAAAAATGTTATTAATAACACTGTATTGCTTATACTATTAAACTTTCATTCAAGCAATATTTTTGTCTTGCATTTAACATAATTAGTGTTGAAGTAAGGCTGAATGATTTTCTTTCACAAATATAGAGCCTAATTATTGTATGTTGGTTAGAGTACTCTCAGCTGTTTAAGTGTTGACAAGTCGTGAAAGAGATGGCGTACATCTCTCCCTATGTAACGTGTTAACATCAGAGGTAGAAGTAATCTTTCTTTTTAAACCACTGAGAGTGAAATATTCCCAGATTTTTGATGTTTTAGGACATGCGGATGTTTTATTTCTGTTGCATTTTATTTCTGTGTTTTTTTCCTGTCAATCACCGTGGAGCATGCGCAACTCTCGACAGAGATAGAATGAATGACAGATATCTCACTCCCAAGTATCTCAGCTTGAGAAAACAACATTTTGCAAACAATAGCAACACACTGCATGAAAAAAAGGTGTTCAGCGACGGAGGTCATCATTGATTATTGTCAACAATAGCAAAGAATTGTTGCATCCCTAATTGCTGTTGTGCTTTGTATTTTTTTTGCTTTTCTGTCTGAGTGAGTGCTCTGTTGTTGCGTGGATTTTGTTTGTTTTCTGTTTTTGTATGAGAGTGAGTCATCTGTTTGGTCGTACAGCTTTGTTCATCCCATGTGCTTGTGAGTGAATGTGCTGTCTGTCATTGGTCCCCAGCCTTTCAAATACGGCAGCCTGCAGTTGACTCTCTGATAGCAGGAGGACCAACTCTACCTCCTGAGACACAGACGCCCAAGTTCATCTGTTAGTCAGTGGACATTAGTGCAAAAATTTGAAGAAAGTGATTCAAGGTGATCTATGGATATCAAAGTCACAAGAATGTCTCAGCAAACAGAAGGAGGAACAACCTAACTGACCTGATGAAATTCATCTGGCCTCGGCCATCACCAAACACTCTGGTTATTCTGATGGAAACAGTTGATCATTTTTGCTCACTCAAACCAAAGATGCATCAGTGATACATGGAACTTGAATTCACTGTTTGTTAAAAATTGTTACAGCCAACTCTTCACTCTGTCATTTTGAAGACTTCATTACACTCAGAGCAAACACTGTACTGACTGGACAGAAGGCTTGGCTGTGACTGAGGTGTTGCTAACTCAACCTTTGTGTTGCATCAGTTCAGAAGGTGAGCAATCTTCTGCAATAATGCCGTGAACACTGGACAAACTGCTGGCTCAAAATTAATCACAGCTTTTGACATGCCAGCCTTTTTTTTTAACATCTTTTCCTGTCTTTTGTAGAGATTTTCTAACAGTTGCACGCAGAGCTAAAGGTACAGAGGAGAGGTAAAAAGAGGAAAAGACTTATTGCCTTTTTTTAAAGTGAAACAAGAACAGAGGAAAAAGCAACAGGAACAGAAATGAGATGAGACTTCTCCTGCCCTGAGGAGAAACAGCAGCGGTAGAGACGGCTGATTAGAAGAGGAGGCCAGAGTCTGTGAGTCTGTCTTTTATTGCATGTGCATGATTTTTATAAGATTCATGCACACAAAGATGCCTACATGTAGGATGCATGTCCACTTTTCTGCAAACCTTTACACCCATGCATGTTTGCAAAATGCAGAACATCAGTCACATATGTGCACATACAGTAAGTGTGCATGTTTATGTTTTCTGGGGGTGTGTTGTTCATGCGAGTGCAGAGAGTAGGGAAACGAATGACCCACACTTACCTCAACCTCTCTGAGCTCTGTGATTATGCACCCCTGATATATCCCAAATTACAGATGTGGGTTTCTACTTTAACCCCCATGGAGCGGTTCGGCTGGGCACGCCATGGTCCCGCCCACAGCCGAGGGCAGCTGTTGTGGCTTGGCGATTAGAAGGCACTCTGATATGGTCCAGGACAAACCCAGTGTGGTGAGGTTGAGAATAAAGTGAGAGAAGGATACAGCTGCACGAAGACCCCCAAAAATATCACTGTTCAGTCATGGTGACCCTCCCTGTGGAAAGGACTGGATGCTGTTTACAGCAGAGCTGTGGTCAGAATATTGTTCTTACATTCAGACTCAAAATCTTCTCTGGAGTAAACAGAAAAGTTCTCACAGACAAGACAATATGAAGGTGACAGATGTTTTATACAGTCTGTTTGTAGGTGTATAAATGATGTTCATATAATTGGATCCCTTGTTTTATTGGCAGTGGAGGAAATACTGGTGAGTCGTAAAGAAGAAATAAGGTTGTGTTTTGTTTTATTCATGAGATTTAACTGGATGAAAAACAGAGGCTATCAAAGAACCAGAACTGTCGGGGTTCTCAGCTCTTAATGATAAAGTGACATCAACATTTTTGTAAATATTCAGTACACCCCTAAACAACAGAAAATATTTATATGGACAAAAGCATTTGGCTACATCTGTTAACAATTGTATTCAGGTGTTTCAATCAGTTTTTTGTCAAAGCCTCATTGAAAATTGTTCAAATAATCCTGTGTTGGTTTTCAAATCAAAAATCTATCTTTGTTTGTAGTTTGCATTGTAAATATACATACCTTTGGAAATTGCGGAAAGAAGTTGCATTCTGGCAATATGGTTTTTGCATTGCACTGTTTGAAAAAAGTGGCATTATTCGATAATATTATGTTTTTTTAAAGAATCCTCATGTCAAAACTTAGATTGCAGGAAGTAATGGACTTATAAAGACTAATGGTGTGTTCCAGTTGAACTTAGATATTCTGGCATACCAGTCGGACACTTCATCCAACTCGGAAACTCAAAGGAATTGCTGTATGATAATGAGAAAACTGCATTTATTAATTTAATTTAGTAATCACATACAGCCAAGGAAAAATAATGAGGCACATGAAAACATAAAAGGCTGCAGCTTGCAAAGTTGAAAGCTGTTGTGTGTGACGTCTTTTTTTAAAGAATCTACATTTTTTTGATTGCAAACTTAGATGTTAATATGTTAAGGAAATATCTAGATAATCTTCTTTCAATCTCCACAACAGCCTGCCTGTGTCCACTCACAGGAATGAATCTAGTCAAAGTAAAAAGCCATGCTACTTACTTGAGGTTGAAAAAAGAAACGTCAGTGAAATGCTTAAAACATGAAGGCATCTTGAGGGAAATGTATTTTTAATTTGTGTGCATGCCTAAATGTAAAACAACCAACTGTCAGCCAGCGCTGTGTGATTACTAAATTATACAGAAATCATATCACTGGTGCTCAGCTCTTCAGGTGCAAGTGACTAAACTGTTTTTCCTCATCTTGTCATAATTGTCGAGTTTACTCATATATTCTAAAAGCACAATGTTTCTTCTTTGAGCGTTTTTGACTGGCATCAGACCTCATCCAAGTAGGGAATAAGTCATAAAAGCTCATGAAAACTGCAATCTTACAGCCACCTGCCTATAAACCTACAAAGTAATATGTTGATGCCTTTTTGTAACACAGAAATAATCAAACAAGATTATTTAGGAAGCAGTTGTGGTAACAATACATAGAGATTTGTTAAACATTTGCCTTAAAAACAGAATGGAAGATTATCCAACTGTAACCATATCACTGCTTTTTTAAGAGTAATTAAAAAGACAATCAGTACTGAAAACCAGTAATCTAAGTAATCTTCAGCTATGTATGCTAAAGCTAATTAAGCTAGAGATAATGGAGATACATACCAAATGTAGCTAAAGTAAAGCTCACAAAGCATCTAGGTTATCTATGTCACAGCTAGGTTTGCTAAAGCCCACAATGCTAAAGCTAACTTAGCTATAGATAGAGTAATATGGAGCTACATAGCTAATGGAGCTAAAGCTGTGCTCACAAAGCGCAGAGTAGATACATTATTTACACAGCAACTTAAGCTTAAGCTACATTTGCTAATACATTGCTTAAGATAGCATGGCTATATATAATAGAGCTACATAGTTCATGGGGCTAAAGCTAAGTTCACAAAGCACAAAGTAGATACATTATCTTTATAGATACATTAGCTTCAGTTACATTTGCTAAAACTCATGATGCTAAAGCTAACAGCTATAGAAAATGGAGCTACATAGCTAATTTAGCTAAAGCTAAGCTCACAGAGCACAGAGTAGATACATTATCTACATAGGTAAGTTAACTTTAGTGACATTTGCTAAAGCTCACGATACTAAAGCTAACTATGGAGCTACATGGTTTATGGAGCTAAAGCTAAGCTCACAAAGCACAAAGTAGATACATTATCTACATAGGTAAGTTAACCTTAGCTAATTTGCAAATGCTGACATTGCTAAAGCTAACTTTGCTATAGATAAAGAAGCTACATAGCTAATTAGGCTAAAGGTAAGTTCATAAAGCACAAAATAGATACATTATCTACATAGCTACATTAGCTTTAGCTAAATTTTCTAAAGTTCACATTGCTAAAGCTAACTTAGCTACATTGTAATGTTATATAGCTAGCATAGCAATTGTAGCTTAAGATAAAGGAGCTAAACTAGCCACGTTCATGTATCTACTTCTGAAACAGATTGCAACTTAATTTAATCCCAGATTAGACTTCTGATCTTTTTCTTTGTTTTATTTATAAATTGTTGCCTAGTCTGTTATGTTTAAAATGCGACACTTTCTTTCTGAGATATACAGTTTCTCAGAAAACAGACCAATGATAGTGGCTTTCAGAGACCAACGGTCTGTAACCAGAACCCTCTCGACTTTGGTACATGGAATGACAAAAGTCGTCACACACCTCCATCCTGTCTTTGACCATATTAACTTTACATTCCAACAGCTCAATGACATGCACAACATTTACAGTGGAAGACACATTATTTTCTATATATCAAACTAAAACAGTTTAAGCAAAAAATATCACTATCACCCATCACTATTAGACAATATTAATGCAAAAGCACAATTAAAAAAACACTTTCAAACTATATAAATTCATATTCATAAACAGAAAGTGGGCCACATCTCAGTAAAGATTTTCACTTTTTATTGTCAGTTTAGTTCATGATTAATCTAAAAGTGTGAAATTATTTCCTAATTTTATACAACCAAGCCAGCAAAATGACTTTAACAGTATTTAAGCTTACTTCCCTTTAAGCAGTGTTATAGGAAATGATCCATGGAGAGAAAAGATTCAGATTTCAGAAAACTTTTGAGCTTGTCATGTGTGAGATTAACTTTCCTATTGCTGCCACAAAATCTAGATTCATTCATTTGTGCAGACTCATTTTTCTTTGCATATTGTGCAGAAAACTGCGCTGGTTTTGGACATCAAGCATACAGCTCTTCCTCTTGCAAATCTTTCATCACGTCTCCTCTTCAGCCTCTTAAATCTTACCCTTTCGTCTGTCCCTTCATCTCTTCATCCTTCATCCTGAAAGTTCAGCACAGCAGACGCCATTAAACATTTAATGGCTGACTTTTACTAGTTCCTCAGAGCAACGAAATCCTTTTCCCTCAGCGCATGAATATGCAAGGAGCCTCTGTCAAAGCATGAGAGATACGAAGGCAGACCAGGGCACGATTACACTGCCGGCTGAAAGTCGCTGTAGTGTAGCCTTACATCACATCATCATCTGGTGCAGAAAGACACACCACTGGAACAGTAACCCATTAGGCTACAATCTCTGCTTGATTTTTATCTGTGTCACGGCTTCCTTTCTGTGTCATCACAGCTGAAATGCATGTGGTTTGCCCTCAGAGCCAAGAATCTCTGTAGACGTTAAAGTCTGTCACTATGATGGATTTCAACAATCAGAAACAGGGCGAGAGTTCCTAAACATGTCTGACAGCTGAACATCTTATTCAAATAGTGTCTTAGCTTGTTATGTTTTCTGAGATCAATGTTAAAGTATTAGTTCCCTTTGAATCGATCTAAATGAGTCTTGGACAATATAGATGTACGCTTTAAATGCTCCTTGACCTGCAGAGAACCTGTCTGACAGTGAAGTAGGCTCAAAAACACCACATCATGTCGTGAACAAAAGACATTCAAGAACAGATGAGAAACAAAGTCATAGACATCTATCATTCTAAAAGGGCTAGAAAGCTAATTCTTAGGCTTTGGGACTCCAGCAAACCATGGGGAGAGCCATTAGCCACAAATGGGAAAAACTTGGAACAGTGGTTAACCTTCCCAGGAGTGGCTCAAGTGGTCACAAAAGAACCCAGAACAACATCTAAAGACCTGCAGGCCTCACTTGACTCAGCTAAGGTCAGTCTTCATGATTCAACAATAAGAAAGAGACTGGGGAAAAAATAGCATCATGGGAGAGTTCCAAGGCCAAAACCACCAAAAGAACACAAAGGCTCGTCTCACATTTGCCAAGGAACATCAAGATGATCCCCAAGACTATCTGGAAAATATTCTGTGGAATAACAAGACAAAAGCTGAACATTTTGGAAGGTGAGCTTCCCGCTACATCTGGCAGAAAACTAACGGCATTTAGTACGTGGTGGTAGTGAGATGACTTGTCATAATTGATGGAACCATGAATTCTGCTCTCTACTAGAAAATCCTGAAAGAGAATCTCCAGGCATTGACTTCAAACTCATGCCCTTGGGTTATCACTACCTCTGAATGGCTTGAAAAAAAAATGACAGTTTTGGAGTGGTCTTGTCAAAGTCTGGATTAAAATCTGATTGAGATGCTGTGGCATGACCCTAAACATGCAGTTCATGCTCAAAGACCCCACAATGTGGCTGAATTGAAGCAACTATGAAAAGAAGAGTGTATGTAAATGCACTGAGAGATACAATATACACATTTAAACATGGCTAAGCAACACTTAAAGTAACTACATTTACCTTAAAGAGAACATGGATGTTTTATAATAAATAATTCAGTTATTTTCATTGGAAATCTCCCTCAAAATCACAACATTCAGCTTTACTGTGGCACAAGAGAAAAGGCCGTAGATTCACCAAAGCAATAAAAAAAATACATCATGTCAGCTCCATTAAGGGTGGTCTTAAATCTTGTGCTGTTTATGTGTAGTTATTTTCGATCATCACAGTAATGATGGACTCACTGACTTTGCCATATGGAGTTCGTGCTTGAGTTATATTCATTATTTTTTAAATTTATTCTTGACTGATGACATCCAGTGCTGTAAAAAGCATAATCAACATATTTGCAGTCTCAGTGTGTCACATGATCAGTATCTGAGCTATGGTGCTTAACAAACAAACTAATGAATCAATCAGCCGTGAGCTGTCAGGAGATGCAGTAAAGCGTCATTGTGCTACGCTATTAGAATTTCAAATGACAAAGAAATCAAATGACTCCTCAGGACAAATAACAATCAGTCACAAACATCAGCTGAAATCTGCCCGGTAACATCCCAGTGCTCTTGCTGTGTGACTTGCTCAAAGGCACTGCAGCAGTATCCCCTATGAGATATCATTACTCATTCATACACTCCCTCAGTTTTTACCAGTTGGCACAAATGTGTCTAACCTGTAGGCTCATGTTGGCCTATTTGCACAAAATAAAGAGTCAGGAAATTTGTGCTTTTGCTTGTAGCTGAATTTAATTAAATATATAAGACGAAAAGTGCTGTGTGTGGCTGCCACCAGCAAAGAGCTGCATGATGGCAAACTCTGCTTAATGTCACAAATTAAATCACAGCTACATTATTCAAACTGGTACTGTCACAGTGGGTTAGCATTTTAGCATGTCACGTCATAATGGTAATGTTTTATGGTTAAATACTTGTGTTTGTGGCCAGATGTTATGAAGGCTTATCCATCATCCTGGATCAGGATTTTTAAGTATTTATTGATCTGGTGTCAGCATGCTAATGAAGAATGGACTTTCACTGAGAAATGTCAGTGGTGTTGTGTGAACATATTTAAACTTAGAGTGTCTAAACCCTAAAACCTCGTTTGTTATTGGATGATAACCGTACAGATTAGTGGTAATAGCGGGGCATCTGAGATGCTGTCCCAGATGATAATCTGCATAGTTTGTGGGGTAATATATGAGCCCCCTCTTGGGGTCAATGGTCCCAAGAGCCGTTTTCCATATCTCGATGACCTTCCTGATCCATTGGTGGTATTTGTTGTTATCTGAATGATTAACCTTGGCACTTTTTTTTTTAATTAAAAAAGATTTTAAAGGGGATATATCATGCAAAAATTGATTTCTCAGGCTTTTCTAACATAAATGTGTGCCCCTGGCCTGTCTACAATCCCCTCAAGTACTGGAAAAATCCATTCCCTCCCCTCTCTTTCTCCACCTTTCAGAAAATGTGAGCCAAAACAAGCCTTCCTCAGATTTTCCCCTCATGATGTCATGTGGGGAGTTAGCCCTGCCCCCAAGTTCCATTTGGCTCTCCCCGCTTGGAAGAAAGTTTCGCCCTCCTCTCCTGATCTGCTGCCAGCTGCCAGATGAGGGGAATATCAGCAGAGCCACATTCATTTCCTGAGAGGGGCGTGGTCAGGGGCGGAGTCAGACAGCTCAGTCACATTTAAAGCCACAGACAAAGAAATAGCACATTCTGAGCAGGGCTGAAACAGAGGGGTTTTAGACATACAAAAATCCCATACTGGAGTGTTTTTTCAGCAACAAACCTCACAGGCACGTTTTGGGGACCTCTGAGACCAATATAAACTTGTCTTAAAAGGGTAAAATATGTCCCATTTAAAAGTAGAGGGAACAGCCTTAGCAAATTAATCCCAGTCTACACCTTTTTCTCATCCAGCTCCTAATATTTGCAACAACAAAATGAAAAAAAACCATACATCATGCATTACTTGCAGTTTCGCTAGCTGATTTCTTCAAAAATCTATTTAAATTTTGGGCAAGTTTAGATCAAAATCTATTTGTGAGAATTCAAGCATGCTCACTTTAGCCATTAGCTAAGTCACAGTTGAGTTTGGCCTCACAGAGCTGCTTCTGGGTCTGGACACTCCTCTTTTTCAAGCAAATAGGTTCTTAATAATATTTAAATCAGACCTAAATTCTCGTTTTAGAGAGATACTTGTGTGCTGCACTAAGACTCTTTGGGTGCTAAAAATAGCAACTTCAGGCCACCGTGTAGCTCATGTATTATGGGATGAAAAAACCTCACAGGCATTTTAGTGTCTCAGGAGCTGGAGGGAGCCTCGGAGAAGTCAAACATGTTGGTTTTCAAGTTAAAACCCCTTCCAGGTGTCTTTTTCTCTGTACATCACTGTAAGCCAGGTTTTATCTGCGTCCTTTTGTGCACAAAATTAGAAACATTTACCTGGCCTCAGATGCTCCAGAGCTGCAGCTTGTTTCTGTGTTTTTGCATTTCTGTGTATAATAGAGAGAAAGAGGGCGAGCTTTATTTATTTGTTTGTCTGCATTCCCCTCTGGCTGTGTGACCTTATGAATGTGAAAGCACATGACCATTTGTGTCTAAGTGTACGTCCGCTGCATGCCCATGTTCACATGTATGAGAGGACTCAGCGTGTCCTCAGGGGACTCGTAATGTTGCAGACTCTCCCGGTGCTTTTATTAACCAGTTGCTCCTCAGAGCCTCGTGAAAACACAGATCAGCTTGTTTCCAGCAGACAGAGCGTCACAGTGTCGCTGACGTCCAGCTCTCGGGGGCCTCATCACATCAAATCTTTCAGGCCAAAAGTCAACAAAGGTACATTATTTACATCATTTTTTAAATTAGATTATATACAAAATTGTATGTACCAGCCTTTAGTGATATAAAGACATTATTGCTGTAAATTGGTACGTTTTAAAGACCTTCTCTTATTAGTGAAGACCTCCATAATCTGCTGAAGTACATCTTTTTGAATCTTTAGGTTTTGGTTACTAGGCAGACTCAAATTTTACACAAATAACATAAGATCAGTCTCTAAAACAAAATAAATCACCAAACATTTCCTGATTCCTTCTTATGAAATAAAGATTGTGCTGCTTTTCTCTGCATATAGGACTCTTCTGGCCAAACTGAGCAATCAGGGGTGAAAGGCCTGAGAGGTGAGGTCTATCTATCTATCTCGAGGTGACCAAGAAACTGATCATCACTCTGACTGAGCTCCAGAGATCCTGTGTGGAGATTGGACAAAGTTCTAGAAGGACATCCATCACTGCAGCTGTCCACTGATCTGGGCTTTATGGCAGAGGGGCTAGATGGAAACCGCTCAGTGCAAACGACATGAAAGCGGGTGTGGAGTTTTCAAAAAAGCACCTATTAGACTCTCAGACTGTGAGAAACAAGATTCTCTAGTCTGATGCAATCCAGATTGAACTGTTTGGTCTCAATTCTAAACATTATGTCTGGAAAAAAACAGGAACCACTCATCACCTACCCAATACCATCCCAACAGTGAAGCATTTTGGTGGCAGCATCATGCTGTGGGGGTGCTTTTCAGCAACAGGGACCGGGAGACTGGTCAGGATTGAGGGAAAGCTGAATGAGGCAGAGATATCCTCAATGAACACCTATTCTGCAGCACTCAGGACCTCAGACTGGGATAAAGGTTCACCTTCCAAGATAACAATGACCCTAAGCATACAGACAAGACAACCATGACAACACAGGACTAGGACAACTCTGTGAATGTCCTGGAGAGGCCAAGCCAGGGGCTTGGGCCCTATTAAACATCTCTGGAGACACCTGAAAAAGGCTGTTCACCTGAGTGAGCTTGAGAGGACTCGCAAAGAAGAATGGCAGAAAATCCCCAAATGCAGGTGTGCAAAGCTGTTGCATCATAATCAAAAAGACTCAACACTGTAATTGTTGCCAAAGGTGCTTCAACTAAGTACTGAATAAAGGGTCTGAATGCTCATGTCAGTGTGATATTTGCAAAAATTTCTCAAACTCAATCTGAATCTAGATTTATGAGAGAAAAAAATAATTGAAATGACCAACATAACAAAAATGAAAAAAGATAATGGAGCCTGAATGCACCATGGATGTATGGATGGACAGATGGATGCATGGATGGATGGATTTTGATGCTGCGTTAGTGTTGAGGCATCAGTTCCTGAAAAAGTGATTTTATAAAAATCATGCTGATATTACATAATGCAAAATAATATTTTTATATGTACAGAGCCATGTTGCACATCTAATCTTTTAGTAAGGAGGCTTTCTTTCCACTGCTCTACTTCTCATCATTATCTCACATACACACTAATTGGCACACCTGGATGATAAAAACAAAGCTGACCTAATTTATGACTGTTGATGCTTTTGTTTGCTCTCCATCCTCACAGCTTGCCATATATTATTCAAATCTGAATCCATCATTGATAAAGCTGTCTGGAATATTTCAAAACATCCTATTTGGACGAGGTGTCAGGCAGCCCGCCTGCACTCATCCTGTCACCAGCAACGCTGGAGGAGACGAAAACGGTCGCAGCAAACGGTGCAGAGAAGACATGTGACAGTGTGTAAAGACCCCTAGTGTCTCCCCTCCCCCCTCCTTCAGCCGCTCCATCTCAATTAAATGGAGCCTGTCCTCTTCCTCACAGCTGTAGCTGAGCTGTAACACCACAAAACCAAGCACAGGAACACATTGTTCTTCACCCTATGGGCTCCCTTTTTGCAAAAAAAAAAAGTGACATTTCCAGACTAATCAAAGTAGCTGACATGTTAATAAATGTAATACTCTCGGAACGTTTTGTGTTTTGCTAAGCATGAGAAGTGACTGGAGTGTTTTTGGTTTGTCTTTGAAAATAATTGCATTATTCCACACTCAAAAACACATAAAACAAACCAAAAAAAAAAGCTTGCACACACGTAAACACACTAATAGGCACGTACGTCAACTAAAACATTAATTAGACCCACAAAAGAAGTCCCAAACTCCTTGTTCATGCCGACAAACATGCCCTGATTCACATTCATTAAACACACACGCTGAGATATTTCCTCCAGGGTAAAAAAAAAAAGCAGAGCAAAGGCTGTTTGGTGTTTATTTACAAAGCAGGAACATAGGCCATAAACTCCAGGCCCAAAGGCTCCATGAAACGATGATGAGTCTGTGTTCCTCCTTGTTTTTCATCCAAACCTCTCTAAAACTCTTGTGCTGTTAATTGACAAAGAAGAAACAGGGATGCCAGTTCAGTCAGAGACTTTGTTATTTTATTGGGGACTGGTTAGTGCGTTGCTTTCTTTTCAAGCAGGGAGTTTGTGTTTGCTGATGGTCCCTGCAGCGCTCCTTTTTGCTCTGATGATTTCAGCAGATGACACAGTTTTAAACATCAGTGCATCTTCAGCACGTGCTCACACTGAAAGGCAAAGAGGCATTCATATGCATAAGTGGGCCACCACTAGCCCCCTAAATAACGAGGAAATCAAGTTTCTTCTTTCATCGCTATCATAGCTAATTCGGATGTTGTGTGACCAGAGAACACTGGCACTTACTGTATCATGGTTTTCCCCCAGCAGAGCTAGAGACATCTTTAGGCTCCAACATCCACATGAGTTATGCTTGTTACAGAAATGTCTGACCCAGCAAATGTCAGATTCCTCTTAAAATCGCCCTCAGCACGTCCACTGTCCTCATTAAATCTAACTAATGAATACTGTCAAGCAGCAAAGTTCTCAATTTTTAAGCGAGTCTGACATTCAACTGAAGGAAAAATGTGCTGATGATTCCTCAGACTAAAACGTGATTCGTTCTGTCAGTTAAAGATACAAAGTTATCCTCAAAACTAAAACTGAAGTTAAAAGAGTCTAATTTGAGTCTGATGAGACGGCGGGATTTTGAACGTACTGCGATTGATAGAGTCATGCAAAATTAGATCCAGCATCAATGTTAATACACTCTTCCTTAGAGCTATTACAAGGCTGAACATTGTGATAAAACTGAAACTGAACTAAGAACAATGATTGGATGGTTGTTTTATCCAATAATCAAAGTAAAATTCATCTTTGGGCTCCAAACTGTTAGCGACATGGAGAAAAAGACTCATTTTCTTAAGTAGGCAGTGGTGCATCACATTGTATGGTATGGTATTTTACTGTATCGTACATATATAACTATTCATATCATAACATAACATATCATAATGTATCATATCGTAAATTTTAAAATATTTATAAATCATATCATATATTGTATATATTGTAACATATAATGTATCATATTGTAAGGTATCATGTCGTAGCATAGCTGATCGTAAATTAAAATATTTCGTAACATATCGTATTGTTATATATCATATCATAACATATTATATTGTAAATATTCATCATATTTCACAATGTATAGAAACCCAGTGTATGGTAACACGTCGCATCATAACGCATTATATCAGACTCATCGTGTCAAAAATGCATCACAATGAAACACATTGCACTGAAACTCATCACATTGAAATGCATTACTTTATAAAGCAACACCTCAGTACCCAACGCATTGTAATGCAACTTATCATGACTTTTTCAACATATGGTATCATATGGTTTCACATCTCCTATCACAATCATATCCAGTTGTGTCGTATCTTGTGGTGTCCTATCATATCACAGCAAATCTTATAAAATGATACCTATCATATCCTACTGTATTGTATCATACCATATTGTATCATACAGTGTAGCATTATATTGTATCACTTCTTATTGTATTGTATCTTATTATACTGCATTGTATCATATCTTATCATAATTCAGTGTGTCATATCATATCCTGTCATATTCTGTCTATATATCTCATCATATACTATCTTATCCTATCCTAGTTGAACAAGTTTATATTAGATTTTAGCAGATATGAAAATTCCAGCTGATATTTCCAGCTGATAAATCAGCTGTACATACCAGCAGTATAAATTCTATACTGGCCTGAAACATTGGCAAAAACTACAAATGTGCAATCAGGTACAGGAGCCCAAATGTTAAACAACTACCAGGCTGTGTATTTCCCCCTCTTCTCTCAGCTTCACTTGACTCAGCCTCTCTTTGCATGAGAGACACTTGGTGTTTCTGTTACTTAAAAATGAGTGTATGTATCAGTATTGGTGATGGTAATTGTTGTCTTCGTGTACCTTGTCTTTTGTGTACTCCTGCTGCAACACTAATTTCCCTTCACGTGACAATGAAGACATTCGGATTCTGATTCTGATAGTATCTGATATCGGATATGGTACATCCCTATTTAGAATGCTTACAAGATATATGTCATCAAGGTAAAGAGTGAATCAAAGCTTAAACATCATTACAAGTACATCTGCCTGCCAGATAGAGTGAATGCACCTTCAGCTTCAGCCCTGATCTCAGCTCATCATTAAAAAAAGAGGATTTGATGGGAGAGGACAGATTGACAGGCAGCCCTGAAGGCTCAAATCAGACTGTATCGACCTTTAAGCCACACAGTAAGAGCAGCAAACTCACCTGATAACACACCAACATCTATCTATATATCTCTATCTATCTATCTATCTATCATCATTGTTGTGCATTCACTCTGCATGTATTTGTGTGGTTGTGTATGCACTCACAAACATGCTCACACTCTGCACAGCAGGGATCTCCAGAGTTATTACACACCCACAGAGCCAGCCTGATGTTGGCAGGTTAGCTCCAGTGGAATCCGATTTTTTGCACTTTAATGCGATGTGTCCAAACATTCAAGCGGCACTTCTAGCTCTGACATCACAGCGAGGCCTGGGTTAGTAACTGAGAGCTCCAGAGGAACACAGAAATACAATAACTACTAATACGTGTTACGCAACCCAGTGCAACACTCCTGCAACATGTTTTTGGCTGAGTGGTTTATCATGGATGTTTCCTGTGTCAGAGAGGATTTGGTACATCTCTGTGGTTAATTTTAAAACACTGATTGTGGGCCTTGTTGTGTAGTTATTCCTGTTTTTAAAGTTTGACTGATTAAAAGCACTGTATTTGCTGCAGTAGATCTGCAGGAACATGCTTTTTTTAAAAGGTTTTGTTGATCAAGTCCAGTGACTCAGACCAGTGATTACTTTGCCAGGTGCTGAGATTTTCAGCCCACTCTGTTTGGAAAACCTTCAATTTATTTTTCTCATTGCAGCAGAGACTGTTTTTTTCATCAGAATCAGCTCAAAACATAGGTAGAGGATTTTTATCTTAAAGGGATATTTTGGTGTTTTTGAAGTTAGGTTATATATCAGGAACTCAGCAGTAATAATTACCTTAGCCTCTAGAGATTTCAGTGTGCAATGCCCCTTTAAAGAGGACGTGTTAACCCCCTTTGCCTGAAAAACCATAAGATCAACAACTATGATAAGCCTGTCCTTCATCAGGTCAAATGATTTAATCATCTTACAGGACGGGAATCAGATGTTTCTGTCAGAGTAAATTAAACAGGAGGTCAAAGACTTTGTTTTCAGGCAATAGCTGCCTGATTTATCCATGTCTAGAAATAAACAATGCTCCTATTGCCCAGTGATGTGTTTAGGCCACTTTCTTTCTAGCTCACTTAGCTCAGACTGCACTGTTATTGCTCAAAAGCCCTTCTGGTCCAGTGCACTGTTACACTGTTGTGGGATTAATATTTTAGGAGTAAAACATAATTTTAGGTATGTAGTCACAAGTTAAAAGATAACTTTATTGTTGAGTTTCCAACCTTATTGTGTTTTCCCATTATTATTAATTTCAAACATGAAATTGTAATTATTCTAAACGTATCAATCATGTTTTTAAAAACTGATTTAAGTTCAGTCCAGCCCTGAGGTATAAATCCTTAGCATGTGTCTATAGTGTTCACAGTGCCTCTTCAAATCAAACACACAAGTAAACACATTAACAATTAAAGACACATTTTTGAAATGATTATTTATATTTTTTTTCCTTATTTACAACCTTTTTAGAAACAGTTGATAAACCGTGTCTATAATTGTTATGATTCCATCCATCAGTCCATAGAAAGAACATCCATCCTCCATCCATCTTTGCATCCATCCATGTATCCATCCAGACAGCCATCCATTCACGCTTTCATTCATTTATCTGTCCCCATCTTTGCATCCATCCAGTTACCAATTAATTCACCCATCCCTCCAGCCAGTCATCAATCCAGCACTTCCACTGATATACATCTGTCAATTTACCCATTTAATGTCCATTAATAAATTCATCTGTCCATCTATCCATCAATTTACCAATTTTTTCACCCATCCATCCATGCAGCAGGCTAAACAAGTCAACTTTACCATCCCTCTATCCAGCATCATTTTCCAGCTTCTCCTGGGGCATAATATATATAATTCCTCCTGCAAGTTCTGGGTCTGCCTTGATGTTTTCAACCTGTTGAACATGTTCAGATGACTTGCGAAGGGAAGGAGGCAAGGGGCATCCTGATCAGATGCCTGGACCCTTTAACTGGTTCCTTTTGATGCGACAGAGAAGCATCTCTACTTCACATTCCAGCCAGATGTCCAAGCTTCTCCCTCTATCTCTGGGGCTAAGTCCGGCCCATTTTCCCAAGGAAATGAATTTTGACTGCTTGTATCTGCAATTTCATTCTTTCAGTCACTACACAGAGTTTATGATCATTGCTGAGGGTTTGAACGAGGATCAACCGGTAAATTTAAAGCTTTTCATTCCTGCCATGTTTCCTCTTCATCACGATAACCAAGTAGATTTGTGCAATACTGCCAACGCTGAATCAACCTGCCTGTCCATCTCATAGTCATTCTACCCTTTCTCATTAACAAACCCTGATATACGTATTTGTTTTTTAGCAACAAAAGCCTTTAAACATCATTTTAAAGATCACAAACATTACTGTGCATCCTTGTTATGTGACACTGCAGGATGGCCCCTCTCAATCACATCCAGTGATCACCCTTTTGGCTAAGCATCCAGCAGCATTTACTCAGTCTTTGTTACTCTGCAGGAAATCAGAGCCTCTCAGACCCCCTCACTCAGACAGCAGCTGTGACACTCAGATCTTAAGGGCCCCTATTGAAAAATATCAACCTGCAGAATTGCAATACGCTCTAACATGAGAGGTGGCGTGCTGTGTTCAATTAGTTATTGTTGTGGAGAAATGGCTGCTCATCTGGGTGATATTTAGCTGTGGGTCCTTTGCTGTGTAATCATGCTCCTATAAGCAGCTCAGGGTTCAGTTCAGTCGTCTCGGGTTGTGTAGACGAGAACCACACGGGGGACGAGGAGATGATGATGTTCTAGTTATTGTGTTTGTGTGTGTGCAGCTCTGCATGTGTGTGAGGAGGAGTGCTGATGGAGGCTGAGCTCTGTGATGAGGAGCCAGTCGGCCAAAATCTTCCTCCTCTTCCTCCTCCCACCCTCAGACAGACATCAGAGACACTAGAGTCCGGTGGTGGATTTCACACAAGCGGATTTCCTCCGTCTGACTTCAGCAGAACAGAAAAACAATCAAGCCTCGCTGTTATTGTCTGAGTGTCACTTTGTCATAAAAGTCTGATTTCTGATGTAGTGCATGTGACTTTTACTGTTTTGCAGAAGAAAGATGATAACTTTCGTCATAGTTTCTAAATCTAAACTTGTTTTCACTGCTTCTTTGTTTTCTTCTAAACTAGACCCACTGCCAGTAAAGAAGAAAGGCTAGTTTGGTTTTTGACCTTGCAGCTTCAAATTGTATTTATTTCATTTTTGACTTAGAACGGAAATTTGTGCAAAATTTGAAGAAAATCCCTGAACACATTCTTGTAATATGCATGTTCACAAGAATGGCCCTGACTGACATATATGTCGATGAGGAGCTGAAAACCTGCAGACATGCCTCCAGCACAGGCTATCACCAGCACAGAGGCAGCAACAGGAAGGGAGAATACGTATGGGTTTGGCATGAATTATGATGAAACTTGAATAACTTAACAGGGACAACTGGGATGGGATGGAGGTGGATAGTGGATAGTTGCAATTCAATACTAAGATTGTCTCTAGTTATACAAAAACAGTCTTTATTTTTGTCTGCACAGTCTTAGAGCTCTAAATATATATCATAGGCTTAGTTGGTTAAAATGCTGTTTCCCTGGCATTCATTTTCAATTTAAAATACTCATTTGCTGGCTTAGTACATGATGTTGTGCTTAAAACTGAGTATGATGCTGACAGATCTAAGAAACAGAAGGAGAAGTCTGAAAAAAAGTGATTTATCTGCAACTCTAGAAAGTTTCCTGAAAGTTTCATGGTGAGCTCCTGTGGAAACCTCCAGTATTACAAATGAAGCCAACTGGAAGGCCAAGAAGTGCAGTTCTTCAAGTTTCCACTTGAGACTGGCTGCAGGTGAAGAACGTTAAAACGCTGATTTATACATTGGAATTTAGTAAATTTCCATCCTGTTAAAAAAATTGGTAGGACTTTACTTCACTGGGCTTAGGGCTGATTACATAGTATTTTGTAGTAATATGTGGTAATTATTTTGTAATTTTTCCAAAAATAAGATGGTAAATACCTGGTAATAAGTTGGCAGTTGACCAATTTATAACTCAGAAATATGGTCATTTTAGGAAGTTTTTTCTACCTATTAATAATGTATAATTAATCTGTGATATTTTGGCAATTCTTTGGTGATTAGGTGGTTTTCACCCTAACCCTAATCCCCTAATAACCTAACCCTAAAAATGACTTGAAATCACTTTAAATCAGTAATCATACGACTAAGTTTGATCATGACTTGCTCCCTCCAGCACCAATGTTTACGTGCCTGGGAGCGAAGAGATGAGAGGCGGGTCAGACACAGCCAGCAGTGATGAGTGAGGAGACAGACCCAGGTCTTTCTTTTAAAAAAGCTGGCGAATGTCAGTTAAAATAAAACCAAAGCTGTGGGTACATACTGCAGTGATGAATTGTCTTAAGCACATCTTTGCTAATGTTAGCAGAGACGCTAACAACAACACAGGATCAAGCCATGGTCATACCACTCTGTTCAGCTGCTTCAGGACAGTTTTCTTCTTCAGCTGCTCAGATAAATGCTGAAAAGTGCTCCATAACTTGTAGCAAGTCCTGTTTGTTAACAATATTAGTCCAGTGTAGTCATGTGTGGTGGAATCGGCAAAATTGAAGTTAATTTGCAAACTCTGAAGATGGAAAATATGATGCATTCAGGTAACCTCAGTAAATTAGACGACTGTATTCCTTATGTTATGATCTGTTCAAATGTCACAAAAAATGAGAAAATGTAGTTTATAATGAGTAACGTCAAACTTGTGTTTATTTTTGAGGGATACACAATAGATGAGACGGACTGAATCATAGCTTTCACTCAGCTAAGAACACTTGTAGTTTAAATATTTGAAACTACAAGTTATTTTGTCTGTCCACCAAACTATAGAAAGAATTGATAGTGGTATTGATAAGGACTTAGATCAGCACTTTCAATGAATTCAAAGAATAAAAATAAAACACTTGACAATAAAAACCTTTAAAAATCTATAAACATAAAAATATACTTAAACTTTAAAGAATAATAGTGATTAATCATGACTAATCACAATGTAGTGATGTGATTAACTTGATTATTTTTTTTAATCTAGTAACAGCAATAGTTAAAATACCCCCTTAATTGCCACAGTATTACAGGGAATTACTTGTTAATGAATACATTATTCATAGGTAAAAACTTACTCAGTATTATCATATTTCCAAGTTTTCACTGGTAAATGCCTTATTGCTATGTTCACCACCTTCTTCTTGAGAAATTACTGGATATTACCACCTTTAACTATAAAGTTATAACATGATTATGGCCCACTAAAGTAAAGTGCTACCGCAGTTCTAGTAGGAATAGTTTATGTCTTTGTGCAGAGGTGATTTTTTAGAACTATAGTCTGTTTTGGTTTTTAAAAGGATTGGGGTATGCATAATTAGGGGCATGTCTGATATGACTGTGCCAGTGCATTGTAGGGGTTTGTTAGGAGGCTTAAGGCCTGTCTAAACTCTATGCCTCTTTGTCTCTTGCTATGGTAGCTGAAGGTTAGTGTGGGGCAGCATCTTCAATGAAAATGCCATGGATTGTCTTTAAAGAAGGGTTTGATAGCCGAATGGCTGACATCACTCAAACTTTGACCAAAACATCTTATTGGTAAGCTTCATGTGAGAAAGAAGAAACTGACTTTTAAATCCATTTTAAACCCCTCAGGAAGTAAAGTCATGGTAAGGTGATCTGCGAACAAAGCCAATAATTTCAGAATTTCTGACATTCACTGCGTATGAGTCATGACTGGTGAGGAACCAGTGCAATAGTTGCAGTGAAGCTGCTTCATACTCTTTACTGCTTGCAGTGTTCTTGACCTCTCGTTGATATAAAGGTATAAACTGTAAAATAATAAATAATCTCTTGGCAATTGGATAATATTAGCGTTATAAAACAGGAATATTTTGATGGGATCTTAACAGAGAAGGTAAAATGAGGTAAAAGTAAATAATCTGAATATCTTGGATTAAAAAGTGTGACTAATAGAAGCTATGCTGGATAATAAACTGATTTTCATTGTAAAAAAAAAAAAAGCATTCAGCTTTGAAATTATACTTTATAATCTGAAGGGCAAAAACTCTCAAATGAATTTCCAATAATGTGAACAGATAAGTTTCATTATGGCGCACCTTTGCTGGTGTTATTGTTCTCATTTCACCAAAGGGCACAGTGTAGCTAAATGGCAAACCCCAGGTGAGTACTGCCTGACTGGCAATTATACCTCACAATGATTTTCTGGGGGCTGATTTATCTCCAGCGTGCACTGAGAGCGGATTACGAAAAACCCCAGCCAGTGCAAAATAAAACCCTTATTACACAAGCAATGAATTTCATCAAGAAGTAGAGCAGGAGAGTAGGGAAAAAAAGACCCAACCATCCATCCGTAGAGTCACAGAGTCTACCTTGTGTTGAGCTTCGGCTGAATACCGATCAGCCTGGGGAAGCCACCACAATCCCCGGCAAGATATTCATTACAGCCACAAACCTCCAAGTCAGCAGAAGCAGAGAGCGGCCATCTCCAGTGGCTCTGATTTCATACTCCAAGCTTTATTTTCCCCGGCCACGGAAACAAATCCAACCCAACCCCCCCCCCACCCTTGTTTTTCCATTGTCGGCCCACAAACGTGACTGCATGCACAAAGTGGCCATCACAATCACAGTCAGATTAAGCTCTCTCCTCCATGAGCTGCAAGAGGAAAGAGATTTCATCACCTAGGAAGAGCTCAGTTTGCCCTTAATGCAGGTCCATCCGTGAGAGAATTGCTCCTGTACGTCTATGATATAAAGCAGAGTAATGATACGTGGTCCCCTCTGATCATTTGTTCAGGCTTTAGATCAGTGCAAGAGCGCAGCATCCCTGACTCCATGTCAAGGTGAATAATAGCACCAAGGCTCTACGAATGCAGTCAGCTATCTATAAATTTCCCGGTAACATACACTGTTCTTTATTCATTAGAGCGTGTGTCACTTGAATTTCCATTCTGATTTGTTCATACTGCATGAAGGTTTAATGACTGAGATCTCCATGTATGACTGTCTGACTGATATGAGGGAAGGATGTTCAATTTGTACTGGCATGAAGCTTCATGCTCAGTCTGCAGCAGCTCTGATAACAGTATCTATTCATAGAAATGATGCTACAGAGTTTGATGGCCGTCTCAGAGTAAAAACATGTATAACCTGGCTAGTTATAAGGGATCAGCAAGACAAAATACAGTCAGCATTGCTTTGATATCCATCAGTATGGTGCCTATTGTTTTTGCATAAATGCACCACTAGTATTATAGAGAACCCAGATCAGTGGAGAGCTGCAGTGATGGTTGACCTTCTGGTCTGAGTGTACTCAGATCCAGGGTCTCTAATATAAACCCCCCTTATATTTTATGTATCTTCACTCACATTATTCCATTTAGGCCTCACTCCACCATGACTGCCTAACCCCCACCCTCATTATTTTAATCCCAGACATAAAAAGAGACCATAAAACAGATCTGAGCCTAATTCCTGCCATTTACTGATAAAGATAACTCCACGCCATTAAAATTCAGAAGGAAAAGGCCACTGAGTTACTCCCTGAATAAATGTGTTGTCAGAGGAAGTACATTAAGCCTCCTGATCATCACCCTGTCCTCGTCCATGAATAACTGCCCAGGCCGATGACCTGCTGCTGCATCACAGGGGGGCGAGGACGAGGTTACATTAAAGAGAGAGGAGCAGCAGAGAGTCAGGCCTGGGAGAGGAGTGATATTGAAACATCACTAATGCAGCTGCAGCCATCAGCGCCACACACACACACCCATTGTGGTGTGTGACAGGCCTGTGGGAGTGTCTAACCAGCAGGGAGAATGAGGTAATGATGAAAAAAAAGTCCCTTAGCAGAGACAACTAGAGAGAAAAGCCTCTGCTAATGAGCTATTGACATTTTCAGAGAGAAGTCAGAGGAGACAGGAGGGATTGAAAGGCATGAGAATCTCATTTACCCAGAAAAAAAAGAAATTAAATTATGATTAAAACATTTGCATACAAATACAGCAGAACAGAAGTCATTGTGTTTTAATTTTATGAAATGTCTGAAAAACCTCAGACATTATAGATGAAAGGAATGAGAAAAAGAAAGATGACAAGATAACAAAAGCAGAAGATAGGGTTGAAAAAAAATCTTTACCGATGAAAAAATCATGCACTGAAATAAAGGGAAGGGTCATAGTTTGAAAGGCGTCTGACGACCACGTTCATCTGAGACGCCGTATCGCTCAGAAAGGAAGTACCATAATTTGCTGGTATGTATTTCAAGTTTCAGATATTTTTGTTCAATATTCAACTTTATTCATAAACAGAATCTGGCAGTTACACTCTTGACACAATCACATTGCAAACATTACAAACCTTAAATAAGACAGAGTAAAAGGTCAGAGGCCTAAAATGAGGTTAAATAATGAATTGATCTGTTTAAAGGGGACATATGTTACCATTTTAGGACAAGTTTATATTGGTCTCAGAGATCCCCAAAACATGCCTGTGAAGTTTGTTGCTGAAAAAACACTCCAGTATTGAATTTTTGCATGTTTAAAAACTTCCTCTGTTTCAGCCCTGCTCAGAATGAGCTGTTTCTGTGTCTGTGGCTTTAAATATTACTGAGCTGTCTGACTCCGCCCCTGGCCACGCCCCTCTCATGAAATGGATGTGGCTCTCCTGATCAGGGGAGGAGGGCGAAACTTTCTTCCAAGTGGGGAGGGTCAACCAAACCTGGGGGTGGTGCTAACTCCCCTCATGACATCATGAGGGGAAAATCTAAGAGCAGCTTATTTCAACACAAATTTTCTGAAAGGTGGAGAAAGAGAGGGGGGCAGGAAATGGATTTTTCTGGTTCTTGGGGGGATTTTGGACAGGCCAGATGCACATATTTTTTTTAAAAAAGCCTGAAAAAGTGTATTTTTGCATAATATGTCCCCTTTAAGAAGTAGATACACGAATGGTGGCTCACTTTAGCTTCATGGCTTTGGCTAAAGCTAACAAAGCTACACTAGCTATGTCATTAACATAATTACATAAGCCAATTTTGCTAAGTTTGCTTTAGCAAACAGTGATGTTTGACAAACCGTATTAATCACTGCAACAGTGCTGAAACATACGAGACTTACTGGTTCAACTGTATATTGCATAAATAAGAATGAACATGTTACAGTGCATCCATTTTGGATGAAGCCGTTTGTTTATCTGGTCTTCTTTTAATGACAAAACCATCTCTGTCACTGACTCGCGCTGTCTGTCCCTCGGTAAACTCTCCTCTCCACGTGCAAAGGATTTGATTTGCCAAGTAGCATCACATGTGACGATCTAGTCAAGAAAAGCTGAGCCGTTTAAAACAGACCCACATTCGAAAGCAGTAAAAGCTGCACTGTTTCAAATGAAAACTTCTGAATTGCATGTTAATCCTTTACTATACCCTGGTCTACAAAGGGGGGCCAGCCCTTATTTGTTCGTACGTAAAACGACCTCAGCCTTTATATGGGGCCGGGCCGCAGGTTGACTACTGGTTTTATTAAAGGAAATGCAGCATACAAAAAATCCAAAGGGAAGGATTTTCTGCAGAAATGGTCACTTTGGACTTGTAACATTGTGAGTCCCATCTATTAACCGTCTTTTAAAGCTGATTTTTAAAGTTTGATTCAGGAGCAAAGACCACACCTCAAACGCGCCTCATTTCCGTTGTCAAACATATATTGGCACATTTCACTCATTCATATCCTCTGACTCTGCTTTCAAGGAAATTAAGTACATCTTCAGCCTTTAGTTTTTTTGAGATTTGCTCTTGGGCTTGAATGCCTTTACTTATATAGGACAGTGACTAGAGGCAGACACTGAGAAAAGAGAGGGAAGAAGCAGGAAAGGAGCTACTGGCTGAATTTGAAACCAGGCTGCATGCTCGGAGGACTACATCCTCTGTACATGGGTTGCACATACATCACCAAAGGTTACTGGCAACCTGAGATGAGACTTTTGGGGTTAAACATTCTGGGTTCAAGTTGTAATTCAAATAATATTACTGATGTTTCAGAGGGTCGTAGTCATATGAAGGAGAACAGCTCATGTGGAGAGCGAAAGAAGTGGAACACATCGGCTGAAATGCAATCCCAGAGCCAATCAGTGGTCATGTGAAGATGTTTTTTCTAGAATGAACCATCTCAGAACCACAACTTCATTCTCACCTCTCTTGTTGCTAGTGGAACTATAAAAAAAACGAGGCAATGCATAGACACAGGAACTCGGCCTGTATGTCCTGTATTACTAAGAACTTGCCACAATAAAAGCCCCAAAAAGTTGTCCGCTGCTCGGAGCCTCCATCCTCGTTAAAGAATAGCTGATGGGTTTTTAAACTGGCACGCATTCAGCTCAAAGCACTGCTGTACCAAATTACAGCCTATCAGAGATGGTAGCATTGCTGTGGGTTCTCTCAGTCATGTTATGAGTTCAGCGTGCAGTCACAACCACAGACATTTGTGGTCTGAGTTATTTCGCTCTGCCTAATGCTGTCAATGCATCTTTTAGTTCATTCAAGCTTGTTTTTGCGGGAAATATCCAATATTTTTTACATTAGTCATCAAAATGTTTAACAAGGCAATCCAAACTCAGCTCACATCGACAGATTTCACTGATATCACATGGCATTGATAATCTACATTCAAAATCCTGTTAAAAATATTGAAATACGGCTCTTTTTGAAGTTAAAGAAGTCGATACATCTTTCTTGACAAGAACACCAATTAAATTTTGATGTTTTTTTCCGAAATAGTTGAATTTGTAGACATCACTTTATGAACTTTGCATTTTTCCCTGTATTTTAAAAGAGACATGTCAACATACACCCATCTTCCCCTAAACAAAAGCGACTTCCTTTCTACTGACAACAAGATGAAACCTTTTGCTAAAGGTTAGATGACGGGAGACGTTTCCACACACAGTGAGAGGCTCTGATGCATCAGCTCGATCTGCAGACAGACACAGTGTTGCTGAGACACATCTCACAGACTAATTGACTGGAGCTCAAGCCAAGAAGCTCCTTGAAGAACGGCTGCCAATTTGGCTCTTAAATACATTACCATTGATTTTTCTGTGTTCCCTTGTCATCACAACTGTACAGGCCATGAATCAGGAAGCCATGCAGGACATAGACGACTTTAGTGAACAAAGACATGGAAAATCTCATCATGAGGAATAGATTTAAAGGAGTAAGCAGCATTATAAAAGGTACAAGAGCCTCTCACCAATTAAGGCTAAAGAGTAATAAAATGTAGGAGTTAGAATAAATATGCAAGTAGGTGCCCAAATACTGAAGCTACAGTCTTTGATGCATGTCACAGGATTGAATGTGAACCCTAGAGCTTTTTCATGAATGTCTTCTTACACTTTCCTGTCTTTATTTAGCTGTCCTGCCCAATAACAGCAGAAAGATAAAGCTCTTACAAAGATACTGGAGGACATAAGCATTCATTACATTTGAGTGACTAAACAGAACGAATACAAGTCATAATGAAGTTTTTAAATCAGAATCAAGTTAAGTTGCCCAGTAAATTTTCAAATGCAAGGAATATGACTTGGTGTTTGTAGCAAAGGGATAACTGAAATATTAAAAGACAAGAAACTTAAACAGATTATTATTGAAAAATTAAGTTGTAAAGTGAAACTTTTCTGCAGGTTAAAAGATTCATTGAAACTATGGGGTGAGGGCAGGAGTACTGTTCATTAGACTGACAGCAGAGGGGGAGAAACTGTTCTTGTGAGGTTTTGGACCAAATGGATCTCAGCCTCCTGACAGTAGTGTTAATTTTGTTGACTGAATCTCTGACTAAAAAGGCTCAATGACAGCCTCTTTCTCCATGACAAAAACTAAACTAAAACAAAAAAAAAAAATAGATCTGTGATGACTAAAAGTGACAAAAACTAAGTTTAGTTTTTGTCAAGATGACTAAAACTAGACTAAAATGGCATGTAGTTTTCGTTGGACATTCAGAATTGGTGATATTTCTCCACTGTGGGCGAATCTGTCAAAAAACAATGTATCTGTATCTATTCTGCCTCTCAGCTGTAGAAAGCAGGGACCGCAGGTTTGGCAGGGTGCATAGAACACACTACCATGATCTGGTACCAGATTTAGGCAAGAGAATAAATGCTTGGACTAAAAGTAAAGACTAAAATGTGAGGACTTTTTATGGACTAAAACTAGACTAAAATGTTTTGAGATTTCATCAACTAAAAGTAAAAAGTTAAAGTAAAAAGGATAGAAATGAAAAAAATGGGACTAAACTAAAATCCATTTTATTTAAAGACTGAAACTAAGACTAAAATTTAAAAAATAGCTGTCAAAGTTAACACTGCCTGCCAGAGGGGGAGGTCTCAAGAAGTCCGTGGCCCAGTCCGAATGTCCACACTCACTCACTCACTGACTTTGAGGCATATTTCAGCTAAGTCTATAAGGGCCTAGGGCTGTCCCACTGTCAAATCGCAAAGTGCGTGACGTATTTCTCACTAACTTTTAGAGTTCTTCTTCCCTCCCTTCCGTGAGTTGGCATATCTGCAGACTTAGGGTGAGGGAATTACCCACAGTTCAAAGCATTGTGATTTATGACAGGGATTCCCTGGGGAAGCCTGCTAGCAAACACCATAAAAGCGAAGTGAAAAGGGCGAAATGGTAAATAATAAACACGGAGGGTGCAATCGGTTTTGATGGCGATATAAACATTTCTTGTAAGCATATCACACATGTATGCGTTCAGCCTGGGTTCAAAGCTATCCTGTAGCGTAGCACTTTCCCACGTCTCTCTCCGGCTCTCTCATCCCTGTTTCCGATTCTATCAGCTGTCCTTTGCTATCAATAAAGGCATAAAAAGCCCAAAAATAAATCTTTTAAAAACAAAAGAAGCAGCAGCACAAAATATTTATTCCTACTTGAAAACAAGGAACTAATTACTGAAACTGCAGGTGTTAATATATATTGATGACTAACAAGCTTCAATCATTAAACTACTGAGCCTTAAATTCAGTGCTCTGGACTAAAGAAAAGCCCTGGCTGTTTGGTGTGCAAACAGTAAAGCTACAAACCTGTGCAGCTATATGAAGGAGTGTAAACAGAGACGCACTGTTCTGCACAGCTGCCTGTGTAAATACTGGAGGAATCGGCTGTGGACAAATTGCATCTTATTCCTTATTCAAACATAATGGAGCACCAGAGGGAGAAAGCATGCTCCATTTTCAATTAGGTGCCACGGCTAATGAGAAGTGAAGCCCTTCATTTTAATTACAAAACTGAGCGATCGCAATCACAGGCAGGCAGAGCAGACTACCCATGTTAATAGAAAAATTAGACTTTCAACAGAGGATGGAGGGGGAAACAAGGATGTGGAAAGCATTTTCAAACAAGGACATGCATGATAATCTGCTTTAGATTACATTGCAAACATTTCTTTGGTTTAAAAAAGATCTGTTGACTACAGAGTTGTAGAAAATTATATTAAAAAGTTGTATAAAATAATGTTAATATAAGGAAAAGAATTATATTGCCAAGAGAAACCAGACTTAACCTAATAAAACATAAAAACCTGCAATATACTTGCTCTTAACCACAGACTGTAATATCCTCACCGTGTAAACAAAAAAATGGCAGTAAATATGAGAATGCCTGCTATGGGAGGTGAATTTTAATCAATATACTGTGTAGCTTCATACTGTGAACCCTAAACACAGTATGAAGAAGAAAACTGCTACCAAAGGGAAAATCTGGCGTTAGAAAACACAAAATATTTCATGAGAATCAATACAGCACTCACGTACGTCATCAAAATAAATAAATTACAGACAGGAAATGGCAGATGATGGATCCTTGGAGGGCGAATGTAACCTTGCACTCCAAACTGTCGATACCCCCTCTGACAGCGAAGCTCATGTTCACTCCCCCTCCAGAAAATGCATTAGACTCAGACGATATCCTTAGCCCGTGCCTTCAATCCACCCCACGCAACCTCTAATCTGTTAATTGATCTGGTGAGGGGAAGGGGAGAAGGCGGGTGTGTGAGTGCGTGTAGGAGAATTGAAGGGATGACATTGCTGATGAAATATATAATCTTTTATAATGGGTTCAGGGACCTTGGGCAGATGAAAACTCGCTGTTGTTTGGAGAGGCTCTTTAAGAATTCATCTATTCACCTTTATCAGTGGCAATCTTTGAGAGCAGTTCATGCTGGTATTGTGGGTGTCATAAAGATCTCAAACTATGTGGAGGATATGATTCAGCTACTAAAAGGGGAATTTCTTTACCGTTTTAAGTAAAGAAAGATGTTTCTGCGTAAGAATGTTTTTGAATCTCTGAGGGCACATCATCCCAGAAAGAGAGGAGCTACAGATCTCACTTCAGCTCTCATCATGGTCCCCTGCTACTACAGTGTTCATGCCTATTAATACCTAAGTTGTCTTTTCCGCTTGTGTACAATTCCTGAAGCAAGTCAGCTGAAGTCCATTCATTCCTATTCCTAGTGATGCCTCAGAGCCCCTCACCTCCCTAATATTTTTGTCCAGAATGTGCTGCAAATACATTGAAAAAACAAACTTTTGCAGTGCATTTCAGAAGACCAAAGCAGTCTGATAGATTAGCAAACGCCAGCTAACTTGCTAAGAGGTGATATATTTCTATAAACTTGATATGAAATACAGTCAGTTTAATCACTTTGATATGAAATAAAGCAAGATTTATCAGTCAGTATAAAGTGCTGTCACATCATCTTAGCAAAGACATTTAGACATTCAAGGGAAAAGTTCGAAAGCATGCTTAGCTTAACTTAGCTTAGCTAGCATGTTTGGCCATTTATACGTGTTTTTACTTCCATGTTCCAGCAGGCCTAGTTTTTCACTTATTTTCTTCACATGCAATATCAGTCCTGTTTTTGTCTCAGTAATTCCCCTGACAAATATTCAAAGTACTGCATGGCAAAATACTGACAATATTATCCTCTCCCCCATGTCTACAGGTAGTTTTTATCAGTTTTCTATCGTCCATAAAAAGGTGCACTTCCATGCGCTGGAGAATAGGAGGCACCATCCATTTACGAACATCGGTCACATACGTACATGACCTTACACCTTGATCCCAAGCGGCAACCTCCGGCCCTTGAAAATGAAGCCAATGTGGAGTGCAAAAAATTGCAATACAACAAGCGTTCACTTGAGGCTGGCTGCAGGAACACCTGAAGTCCCGTACACAACACATGTTAAAGCATTTTTTTACACAAGAAATACACTGGTTTACAGGCTGGTTCAAAAAACGAAACGTGTCTCATTAGCAGGGTTGACAGGTCTGCGGTTTTCCTGCGGATTTGGGATTATTTTTATGAACTGCCGCAGACCCATTTTTTGTGTCTTGTGTGTGTGTATTTAATATTCAAAGCAAAATAAACAACTTTATTTACCCTCAAATGCAACAAAATCAACCAGCAGAGAAGCAGGAAAACATAGAACATGGCCCACAACCAAAGATCCGCAGTGCCACTCTGGTACAGAGGCATACAGAAGCAGCAATCGTTTAGATTATATTTAGGATAAACCTCACTGTGCACTGATTGGCTGACTCATTTGATTGACAGATAGCTTGAAAAGCAGATGCTACCTATCTGACAACCAGAAGGCTAGCTTTAGTGATAACTTAGCTGACAGGAAGTCATGATCAGTGGGCGGGCTCTTGTCTGTCGTCAGGTTGATCCAAATTTCAAATGAGACAGCGATATGGAGGCCGCCACGGATTGGCTTTAAAAACTGTTTGAGTCAACCTATTGTAATCAAACGGCTGATGTCACACAGGCTTTGTCCAATTCTTTTTACAGTCTATGCTTGTTAAACATAAGTATGTGGGTGATATCCGTGTATCTTTAAATATACATATGGAGAAGACGATATAGTCCATTTTTTCCATTAAACAGTTGGAATGTGTAACTGGAATTACAGAGATAAAACAGGACTAATATTGCATGTCAAGAAATATTTAATGAAGTCGGCGGACGAGGAAAGCAGTGTATATTTCACATACGGACATATGAACGGATGAATAGGCCGAGCTAAGTTAACTTCTTCAGCTATTCAGTTGTTTGTATGTTAAACAACTTGTTTTTCATCTTATCACCCTTTCCTAAATTTTCACTAATGTTTGAATATCTGACACTACCAAAACCATCTTACAGCACTTGATATCGACTGATAAATGCTCACATATTTCATATCGAAGTTGTAAACCTGACTGCATATAGGGTCAAGCAAATAAATGACTTGTATTAGCCCGTTATCCAATTAGCAGCTTGGACAGCTAGCACACTGCCATAGGAAGATCCCTAAAAGCGTTCTGGAGATATTGTGTTCACAAGCAAGTTGTGAACATGAGGTCCAATGACCTTCACCTTTGACCTCCAGAAACTATTGGGTTCATCCTTGAGTCAGAGTGAGGATTGAAATGTACCTGAAGACACAGTGCTGGTCTCATATAGGTCACATTGAGCCAAGAATATAAATTTCTGTCAGTTTAGTAACGGATTAAAAATCCCTCACAGGAGCTTTAAAATGTTTAAAAGGTAAGGTATGTTTTAATGGATTGCTCTCTGTGACTTACAGGTCATTTACTAGTGTGACCTCTCAATCATGATGGAGAAGGTACAATTTCTACACCCCCCTTACAACCATTGTCATAGATGTCAGATAAATACGATGACTACAGCCTAAAACCTGAACTCAGTGCTTAGAAATTAAACAGAACCAGTTGGTGATATGACACTGCATTCAGTCTCTTATTCAGTCTTCATCCCAGTGCTTTCTACGAAATGTTAAAAGTGTAATTCACAGTTAAAAAAGAATTATAAAAATTATTAAGCTTGTAGCTTCATGTTTATGCTTGTATGAATCACAGTAAGACTCAGATAGAGAGTGCTTTGATGTGACTGAAGCCCACCTGGTACCAAACCATCCTCCCACTCTCTCTCCGAGGGGACCTGGAGAAGCTTCAGAGAGCTCAGACCGGGGGAATGTGCAGGACGACAGCAGCATTATTTCACAGACATGGATAAAAGATGCAGAAGTGTTTTGGTATTACTCCGCTTCTCAACCACTAAAGGGATTAAGGGCCCGATCAAGGCTGCAGTGTAGGTGATAAGAGTCAAAAACAAGAAGAAGTGAGTCACGCTTTAATCCCCTCTACAGCGCTCTCAGCAGCAGACATTTAGCATCCTCCTCTGCTCGACACGTACGCCTCAGACGTAAGGAGCTTAGATGATGCAGCATTTTATTTTCATGTTCAAAATCTCGAGGTGGTGCTCGTGGCCTTGTGAGTTGTTGACTCTTGACAAAATAAACTCTGACAGAAGGCGACTTTCAGGAGGACTTCTGTTTACATATCTGCGATGATGATAAAAAAAACTGTCTGACATTAAAAGTAAGGGTGAATTTCCTTTAATATGTACAGTTTTATTACTTTATTGTCATTTTATTGATGTAATTTCAGTTTTATTTAAACATGTTTTTTGTTTTAGAAGCTTTGATATACAAGTTCATTCAAAGAATGGTTAAAAAATTGAGTTATGGCATCAATATTACTATTTCACAGTGCAAGAGCAAATCTGGTAAATCTATTTCCTTGGCTTTGGCCCCCCCTTGGGGTGGCAAAAGTTCAGTCTGTAAGGACTTTGCCTGGAAACCAGAGGGTCACCAGTTCAAGTCCCAGGCAAAAAATGTCTGGAAATTAGTCTGCTAACTGGAGCTGGAGTTTACTTCCTGAATATTGTTCAGGTGCCCTTTAGCAAGGTACTAAACCTTCAATGGCTCTGGGCAGGTGTTTCTTTATGGGCAGAAGCCCCTCACTCCATCAGTGCGTGTCCATAGGATCCTTTTTGTGTGGTGCACGTTCAGAAACTCAGTGCAACAGCATGAATTTCCCCTTGAGGAACAGATAAACTTTACCTTCTTTTTTTAAGAATTAAATTTTCTGCTTTTTATGCCTTTATTGACAGAGAACATACAAGGGCGATGAGGGCAGGTGATTGCTTTGTTTTGGGTTTGTTAACCCTGAATTTACAGATTTGAATGAAGCTGTAGCAAGGAAAAAAGATTTTGAAATCATTTTTTGAATTTTCAGATTGAATGTAAAATGATTTTTTAATATTCTAGTTGAACATTTTCCAGAAACTTGTTACTTGTTACTTGTATGTTGCTAAATATATAAACAGCAGCACTGTCTCTACTTGGTAACACTTAAGGTCTTAATGCTGAATAACGTTTTTTTCTTTCTGATGTTTTTTTTTTTTTTGTTGTTGTTGTTTGTTTGTTTTGGCATATTTGTCACACTTAAATATTTTAGATCATCAAACAAATTTTAATGTTGGACAAAGATAACCTACGTGAATAAAAAATGAAGTTTAAATGATGATGATATTAAGTTACCTGGCCCTATGTGAAAAAGTAATTTGCTCCTAAAGCCAGTAACTGATTGTGCCAGCCTTGGCAGCGACAAATCCAAGTGTTAGCGATAACTGCCAATGGGTCTTTCATATCCCTGTGGAGGAATCTTTCCCCACTCTTCTCTGCAGAAATGTTTTAATTCAGCCACAGTAGAGGGTTTTTATGAACAGCCTGTTCAAGGTCACGCCACGGCATCTCAATCAGATTTCATTTGTTCTGGTTCTTTTGTGACCTCCTGGATGAGTCATCCATGCGCTCTTGGAGTAATCTTGGTAGACCAGCCAATCCTGGGAAGGTTCCCCACTGTTCCAAGTTTTCTCCATTTGTGGATAATGGCTCTCACAATGGTTCTTTGGAGTACCAAAGCCTTGGAAATGGCTTTGTCGCCTTACCCAAGCTGATAGAGGTCAATGATTTTCGTTACGTTTCTCATCTGTTCTTGAATTTCTTGAAACTGTGGCATGATGTGCTGCTTTTTGAGCTCTCTCAGCCTACTTCACTCTGTCAGACAGGATCTTTTTAAGGGGCTTCTTGATTCAATAGGTCTGGTAGGAATCAGGATTGTGTGTGGCTCGTTAAAACTGAACTCAGTTTTCCAAAAAACTTGACTGTTAATCACAGTTTACAATTTTGCATAGGATCAGGTAGCTAAGGTTGGCTTTTTTTCCATTAATACATGAAATAATTATTTAAAAACTGCACTTTAGATTTACTTATGTTATCTTTGTCTAATATAAAAAAATGTTTGATGATCTGCAACATTTAAATGTGACAAAGATGCAAAAAAAAAAAAATCAAGGAGACAAATATTTTGTTCACCCAATGATTGTAGTCTTGTTTTATCTAACAATTAAACTTTAATCCCTGGAATTTAGCTTTTAACCTCAATTTTTTTCCTGATTCTTATATTCCCCCTTTGTAATGGACGTCAGTGAGAGAAGATTACCAAAAATCCTGTCTTTAAGGTGAGAAACTTAATCCAGGCTGCAGGAGATAAAAGTACAAGACACCAGAAACTCTCTGCACAATCAAACCTTCTCTCAACACGCAGAGCAATTTGCTTAGAAAAAACTATTCATGAATAGGAGGCACTAATTACACTGTATTGATTGTGTAATTAAGTCTCATTATATAATCCAGTGCTGGGCCTTTGAATCATTTCTCTTTGCCTGCTTCCAACTGAAGGTGAACTATTTCTGTTCAGACAGTGACACCTAGTGGTCATTTTAAGTAAAGGACAAATGAGTAAAATAGGGCATCATGCACTTAACAGGCCATTTAAACAGAGCCTATACTGTGAAAGTATACTGTCCTTCACCTTCTATTGATCAGTGAACCGGCTGGTTTTACTGTATACAATCAATAGTTAATTAACAGCTAACAAACTGTTCCAATGCAATCCTTCTTTTTGATCAACATGAAGTTTTAAATTTCACTCTTGTCAAATAAGTCAAATGAGCTTTGGATAAAAGTTTAATTCACAAAAATACATTGACCAATATAATGAAAATGTACTAAAATGTACTTTAATAATCCATAAAAGCTGGAACATCATTGACAGAAAAACACAAGAAGCATTATTAGAGTTGGTTTAGTATAATATATTTCAGCTTCAAGAGACATAGAAATCAATCCTTATTTTTCCCCATATTTCTTCTATAAAAGACCCATTTTTTTCTGAAGCATTATTATGCAAAAAATGGCATTAGAATATATTATGGGAGCTATGAAATCCCAGTGACTGAGTATAAAATTAAGTCACATCAGAGAGAGATATTTGCAGAAGAGAAGTCCATGAACAACAGGGCGAACAAAGAAAAAAATATATATAATAAAAATAATAATAATACATATCATAGACCTTGATCTATCATCACTGACATGACAGGCATGGAGAATAGGTGTATGGCTATAAAAAATTTCTCACTTTTCCACTTGATTTCACTTGAAAACATCTACACTTAATAACTGATGCATTTTTTCATGCTCGTTTTTGAAGAATATTTATAATCATACAACTAAAGAGGTCAACTTCCATGTCGTTCAAATACGATATTGATATTGAAAAAAGATGAAAAATACTGAAGTTCTAGCTCTGTTTTTCCTTCTTTAAACGTTATTTTTCTTTTTGTTTAACTGTCATCAATGAAAATACAAGGGGCTGCTCTCTGGCCTTGGTGGTGGCTCTTGGACACTTTTTTCTTTACTTCAGAGGCTTTTATCATCATAAGTTTGTGTTTGTTTGTTGGTGCAGAAATGGAGACTGTCCATTCAGGGTTCACACTGAAACTGAGACACAGAGGAAGGTCCTCGGAGGCGAGAGTCTTCTCTCTCGCTTACTGTCTTTCTCTCTCTTTACTCTCTCCATCTCTCTCTCTCTCTTGTGTAGGTCGTCCTCGTCTTTGATAGGAGCAGTTCAGTCAGCTGATTCACCGTTTATGGCTGATGGAGGTCGGGGGGGTTGGGGGAGGGGGGCTGTTGGAATGCTGGCACGTTCCAATCAGGGCAACAGTTCTTCATTACAGCATTTCTGGAAGAGATGACAACCATTTCAAGACTTTATCTTTTAGTTTATGCACTATTCACAGAACACTGGCCAGGTCTGAAACCACATACTGCACACTACAACTACTACTTTTACTATGACTTTAACATACACAGTACTTTGCAGAACTTTAAGGCATGTTTTGGCCAAAACTGAGGCTGAAGTAAGGTGTGTAGAAGTGAGTAGGCCCGCCTGAGGGCAACGACAGGCAGGAAGGAGGATCAACACAACCCAGGCCATGCGCTGGATGTCCTTGAATATTACCAGGGGCATGGGAAAATATTCTGTTGAAAAACTAACAAAGTCCACATCTTTAGGGTGGAGTAAGGGGTGGATGTGGTGAGTAAGCATGGCTTGGGTAGGCTTGCCATGAGCCCCTGGTCATGCTGTGGATGTCCCAAGGGCCTAAAAACCACTAACAGTCTCTAGGCGATTAACAAGGGGGGAAAAGCCCAGGACAAAGGAGAAGCCACTGAGTTTCACCTTGGCTGCCGAGTAACAAACCTGTGATGAATCCTTAGCACACGAAATGCCCAAAACTTGTGCAAATGATTACTGCTTACTAAGTTACAGTTAGTAGTTAGTATGCCATTCCACCATACTAGAGGCCCATCATCTCTACACCATGTGACGTAATTGCCGATGTATTTCTGGTCTGAGCTCCAGTGGCTAAGCTAGAAACAATTTTGCATAACCATTGGTCTGTAAATAGAATTAAATAACAATAAGAATGTTTCTAATATTTAATCAGCTATGCAGCAGTTTGAGTGTAATTTATCAAGATTTTATGTGGGTTGGCCAGTGTGCTCCCTTAACATAATTTAAAAATCTAGTATACATCTGGGGATTTCCCCCATATACAGACTGCATATCTGAAATGTACTACCTACTCAATGTCACGCCATATTAAATTTTAATAGTGACAGAATGTGTTGTTCGGGGCATAGTCAGCATTTTTTAAAGCAGAAAATCAAACAAATAAAAACACAATTTGTATAAAGAGAGAAGTTGTACAGAGAAGCAGGATACAAACAAA
The DNA here is from genome assembly GCF_018320785.1 of Cheilinus undulatus. NCBI lineage: Eukaryota > Metazoa > Chordata > Actinopteri > Labriformes > Labridae > Cheilinus > Cheilinus undulatus. The sequence goes on along the minus strand of NC_054867.1, from coordinate 39,511,273 downwards.
GTTTGCACTGACTGCTGTATGTGAGAAAGTAGGGAAAATGTGGGGGAAAACAAGATCAAGTAGGTGAAAGATAATGTAGAGTAACTGAATTTACAAAAGTTTAAGTTGGCATATTTTGTTTCTAAAGAGTGTTTGTGCACACATTTTAATGCTTGTGATGTAGATATAAATATCCATTTGTGATTTATGATCTGAATGAGTTTGTGTTCAAAGTAAGGGCGATACATAAGGGGGAGAAATAAAGCTACTTGTGTCCAACTAAAAACAACTTGAATATTGAATTGTGATGTTTTAACAATCCATTTCCACCCCCCATTCTTTACCAATGCATAATTCTACTTTCTGATTTATTTTAACGGAAGGCAAAAAAAAGAAAGAAGCAGTGAAGAAATAAAGTTCAGAGGCAGAAACCATGACAAAAGTTAGAATTATCGGCCCCCTTCAAAACAAATAAACAACAATGAAAATTAATAAATGAACTAAAGGATACATATATTTAAATATTTTTCCCCACAGTATTATCAGAGCATCATTGGCTGTTGATGCCCTCTAGTGGCCAACCAATGACATTACATATTTAAGAGGAAAACTGGAGGGAAAAACAAATTAAGCCCACTGTACTGAAAATACTGGGAGGCAAGAGTTTTTACTGTAGCCATAGTCTGAAAATGTCACTGTTCTGTTGTTGTCCTTCAAAACACATGCTAGTATGGTGAATGTAGGTCTCTGCTGTACTGTACACATTGCACAACACACAGTTGTTTTTTCCAATACTGTTTCAACTATACAAATCTTATCTAAATTACACAGTAACCAAAACAATAAAAGAAGATGACGCATAGCATTGCTCAGCTCTGCCCACTGGCACTGCTTACTTTTTACTTACTCTGTTCAATACTAACTGCCCTCTATGAGGTGTATTTACTAAACAGTAAACCACTATTAACGTTTCATGAATGAATTTAGGATAAAGAAGTGGCCTTCCTGGTTTGCACTGTTATTCACAAAGCATCCTGGGATCGCTGGCACATAACCTTTACCCTTGCTATTTCAATCTGAAAAACAAAATGCTAAATGCTTTTATTTATTATGTGTACTTTTTGTCCTTAAGTTTTTTGGCTCATGAGTCAAAGTTCAGGATCAACCAAGGACCCTTAAAACAGATCATCTGATCTACACCTTGTATTTTGAAGAAACATGCTCCTCATTTTGATAGAGGTTATCTTTTTCTATACATCACTTAATGTCTTGTAGAGATCAGTCTAAGATCAGGAGGTAAGACCTGCAGGGAAGATGCAATGTTCACTTACAACTCCTCTCTCCTCCCTGGAGACTCAGTGGTGTTTAAGGCTAAAGTTAAAGATAGCTCTGAGTGAAATCTTTTCTTCGATTCTGCTCCTTACTTGAGACCAGCTGCCGGGGTTCACACAGTCCACTGATCCCTCCCTCTGAGCTGCATGAGACAGTCTGCTAAGCTCCTCAGGGGATGCTTAAAGAGAGCACAGGTGGAAAGGTGGAAGAGATCTGTCCACCTCTTTGGTGGACCCCCAGAGCAAGGAAAGATCTCCCAGCTGTGACTCATTTTCCAGGTTTATTCTGTGGTCAAACCACATTCTTATGAGATGCTTGGGAAAGATTCCCAGGATAATGATTTGCAGGTATTCACAATAATAGAGATGGTGTTATGATAACAGAGTTTAATAGGGTAGGATTTAAATAATGCGTACCTACAGGAGAATACCATATCTGTTAAACTTGGTCCAGTTGTTTGTTTTGGCAACAGCGTCATTATCAGAGCTTACAAAAAAATGACTACCCCAGTGAAAAATCATACTCTGAAACTGATTTAAAGACACAATTTGGAAACATGTAACAACCACAATTCTGCCTAACAGCCGACAAAAGAGTCAGCTAACAGAGTAAGCAAAGCTGCTGTTTGTTCAGATAAATGGTGAAAACATGGACACATTCTACAGCTCTTTACATTTTTGTATAAACTGTATACAAAATGCATGCAAATGCAATGCACTGTATCCCTCTAACTTACAGTGATATCTGATTGCAGACTGTAAATTAACTTCTGATAATCTAAGCATTAATGCTAATCAACCTCAGCCTAAAGGCAGGCATGGAAACACTAAGTCCAGTTTTGGTTTGATTAATACCATGTCCACACAACATGCGTCAGATGTAACGCTGCATCGCACACTCGGTGTCCACACTGCAACCTTTAAAAAATTAAATTATCTGCCCTGTGAATTTCAGTTTCTCCTTGAAAAAATAAGGCATCTTTGCTTTTATTTCAAATGCATATAAACAGACGTGTGGTGCTTTCTTTAGACAAGCCTTTGACAGCCAAGTCACACCATAACAACATTTAAACATGGATATGATATTCATGCACAACTATCTCTGCTTTGTAAAGCCAGTAAACAAGTTATGTTGAGTGAGGAAAGTCAAAGAAAATCAAGGAAATATTCCTATCTGGGAATCTGAGGGCCTCCAAACTTCATGTGGCCTTTAGATTAGCTCAAGAACAGTGCGTAGAGAGCTTCATGGAATGGGTTTCCATGGCCGAGCAGCTGCATCCAAGCCATACATCACCAAGCGTAATGCAAAGCATCGGATGCAGTCATGTAAAGCACACCGCCACTGGACTCTAGAGCAGTGGAGACGCGTTCTCTGGAGTGATGAATTGCGCTTGTCCATCTGGCAATCTGATAGGCGAGTCTGGGTTTGGCGGTTGCCAGGAGAATGGTACTTGTCTGACTGCATTGTGCCAAGTGTAAAGTTTGGTGGAGGGGGGATTATAGTGTGGGGTTGTTTTTCAGGAGCTGGGTTTGGCCCCTTTAGTTCCAGTGAAAGGAACTCTAAATGCTTCAGTATACCATGAGATTTTTGACAATTCCATGCTCCCAACTTTGTGGGAACAGTTTGGGGATGGCCCCTTCCTGTTCCAGCATGGACGTGCACCAGTGCACAAAGCAAGGACCATAAAGACATGGATGAGAGAGTTTGGTGTGGATGAACTTGACTGGCCTGCACAGAGTCCTGACCTCAACCCCATAGAACACCTTTGGGATGAATTAGAGTGGAGACTGAGAGCCAGGCCTTCTCGGCAAACATCAGTGTGTGATCCCACAAATGCGCTTCTGGAAGAATGGTCAAAAATTCCCAGAAACACACTCCTAAACCTTGTGGAAAGCCTTCCCAGAAGTGTTGAAGCAACCACATTATGTAGACATCAGTTTAACTTTTAAAAGTTTCATTTTGTATGCTTTGAGTCAAACTAACAAGTTCATGTGCATTTTAGAATCCAGTTTCAATCACATTAACATGATCTGACTTTTTCTTACTACATGCAAACATACTGAATCTTTGTGTGGCTGAGCACTGGGAACCATTGATACAGTTCTGTTTAGTAAAATCTCTGATGGACTGAGGTTTTCACACTAAGCAAATTATATTATTAAATTCACAAGAAACTACAGCTAAGTCCTGAAGCTGAAAGCTGAATGACTCATACATTCTGGACACATTAGGATTCTGTAGTAGTCCACTGACAGGCATTTCTTTTAAGGTGCACAGTTTATTTTTATATTTAGATGTTCTACGTCAAGGTAAATGATGTTACACATGCTACCTAATACTACAGCAAAATGATCCTTAACATGAGCCACTGCTTTTGCTGCTTTGACAAGATAAACAACTGATTTAAAAGAAGGCAATTATAAAGTATTTAACAGCAAAAATGGACAGTGAACAAAAACTGGCTGGGAAATGTTGTCAAACACTGCTGAAAGATTGCTGACATTAAGATCTCAGCCATGTTTTTCTAGTAAGATCCACTCAGAAGGCAAAGACTGCACTGGGAGATTCTCTTCACCCTCTGCATGCAGAGTTTAGACAATAGGAAGGAGGTTTACTTATGCAAAGAGAGCCAAATCAAACAGAAACATGAGGTCATTTGTTCCACCGGCAGTTAGGTTTTAAAGTAAGCTGTAGGTATTGTGGCCATTAAATGTATATTATGGACTGTTGGAAATAACATCTCACTGCCCATCCATCATGATGACTCCCATGGGAGTTATGTATTATATGTATTTATGACTTTGACCAGGTTTTATGATGTGTATAGCCTCTGTTGTGAACCAGATTGCCCTCTGGGGGAATCAAGAATGTCCAATTCAAAAGAAAAAAATAAAATAAAAGTACAAAAAACTTCCAAACTGAAGTCTGGACTTAAAAAGTTTAAGGAAAAAAGCTCAGTTTCCAACCAAACATTATTCTGAGTTTAAACACTGAGGTGGAAATAGCCCACCTGCTGCATTTTGACCCAGTCTTAGATGTTTTAAAAATGTTGGAGTAAATTATTTACAAATTTAAAAATAATAGTCTGCACCTCATGTACACCTTCCTTACAGGTATCAGGGCACAGTTACTACCTGCCCCAGTGAACAGTGACAGCCACTACAATGACTGATGTCTCAGTAGGTCAGTAAACTAGAAAATGACCATGTTGTATAAAGAGAAAAGTCCCATTAACTCTCTCTCTCTCAGTGCTGTCCCAGGCTAGCACCATAACCTCTCCCTCTCTCTCTCTCTTTGCAGTGTACAAGTGGTGTGTTGGGTGCAGTAGAACAGTGGGGCTGTAATCCCATTAGTGTTGGTTCATTGGCCTGGCCAGCGTGTGAACGGGGGGGTTTCAGGAGGGTAGACAACGCCCCAGGGCCTGCTGACAGAGGCCCCACTCTCTCACACTGGACCAGTAACTGACCAACACAGATGGATTCATACAGGGAACGCAGTGGGTGGTTTAGTGACCCTGATGTCTGGGCCAGCACAATGGTTCTGTCTGTTTGACTAATCCTGTGTTAGAAGCAATATCACACTTTTATTTCCCCACTAGAAGATAAAAGTGACTGAAGTAGGTAGAAATAAGATCTCTACAAGTTGCTGAGGTTCACTGATTTGGCAGCACTCAAGTTTTGTTCATTCAACATGGCCCTAAGCGTTAACAGTGCTTGTTAAGGCTTCTGAGGGACTGTGCTTGTAAAATGAGGGTTGTTCAGCTACACCCATTTTAATTTGTCAACAACAAAGAGTCTATTTACTGACACCAGACATGCACATTTTATGCTACAACTGTTTTTTTTAACAGTAACATTACAACTGCATATTTTCACCCTTCACTGCACTAAATTTGCAGCAAACTAAACCTTTTAATGTTTATTTTGCATGTAAAAAGTGCAAGTTGTCTTCTTTTTTCTCATACAAATAACTTTCCAAGTGATGCTGACAGCAAACAAAGCACTTTATCAAGAAAATAAGTCTTTTTTTCTTTAAGTCATACTCTATAGATCAGTGGATCTTAACTGGTCTAGCATCAGGACTCATCACCACCTCTTTAATGAGAAATTCCAACCCAAATTTCTAACATTTTTCAATCATAACCAAATGTTTTTTTTTAATGAAAACTGGGGTAACTTGGACTTTAAATAGAACAAAATGTGACAGAACAAACATAGTTCCTGCACACTTTTAAAAATCAAATTTAAGACTTCATAAGACCTTTTTAAGAACTAAACTGAGCAAAATGAATACCAGGTTTTGCAGGGTAAACAGTCAAAAATGAAAGGAATCAGATTTCTCAGTAGATCAGACCAGGGCTGAATTTTCTGATTTAATGAACTGTTTATGAAATGTCAAAAAGTATAGGGCAAAATACATTTTTTGTCATAAATGTTCAAATTTGATGATTTCTGGCACACGAATGCCCCTATTCTACCAGTATGTTGTATGGTGATATTTTTCATAACACATTTTACAGGTGTGCTGAGCTGATCTTAAACAGTTTAACTATTCAAAAGCAGAATTAGGCTTTTTGTCAGGGAAGACCTGTCAATACAGGTGGACTTCAATGATTTTTCTTGGGCAATCTGGTAGCCCAGATGTTAAACAAAGGGACTAGTGTTTTACAACAGAACATAGTTTATTAAATCATAGTGAGTCAGATGAAATCAGAGAGGGTCTATGAATCATCCCTCAGGAAATTAAGAACATCCAACACTGAATTCCCTGAATAATGGAGAATATTCATGAAACAACGTGTGGAGGAAGATGATCAAAATCTTACAAGGCTGGCTAGAAAACAAAGATTAGATAAGGATATGTCTTATTTAAAGTGCATTCTACAATTTAAGACCTCTCACTGGTAAAAATCATACTTTTTAAGACATTTTATAGCTTTTTATTTCAAATGTGCAATTCAAGACCCTTTAAGGATCTGCGGGAAACCTGAACAAAGAGATGGAGACGTGTCCTTCAAAATAAGAGCACATCAGTGACTTTTTTTGCCACATTTTTGTTCCAAGGCTACATCTGCAACCCATTTTTGAGTCCTGAACCACCGGTTGAGAACCAAGGCTATACATTATAGCCTTCTAAGTCAATGTAGAGATGCTAAGAAAGAGAGCAAAGTAGCTTCATGTAGCGGTGGTATGCTAGGAAACTATTAAAAAAGATTCAGTAGTAAAATATGACTTTGTAAAGTAGCTCAGCCTGTAAGGGCTTAGAGCAGGAACCAGAGGGTCATGGGCTCAAACCCAAGTCAGACCAAAGATTGGTCTGGTAGCTGGAGAGGTACTGCTTTACTTCCTCCATTAATGCGTTTGAAGTAGATCCTGTTTGTGCATGTATGACAGTCTGTGTGTGCAACATGCTCAAGAGCTGAGTGTAAGTAATATATTTCCTCTTCAGGGATTAATGAAGTATATGATCTTCTGCATGGTGGTATAAGTGAAAAATGTATTTATTGCTATCAAAGGAGTTATTTTTTGTTTAGATAAAAAGGTCAGCTACGGGACAGACCCACTGAACATTGCAAAGAGAGTGTCGCCCAAGGACATTTCAGCGTGGTCGACACCTACAGAAATGACAGCATGAACAAAAGTCCTTCAGTTTAAGGACAAAGTGTCACTGCTCATTTTGAAAAAGCCTGCGGCCCATTTGTATCCATGACAAAAGCGGTGAGGGTCAAATCAAATTTTCTTAACCTTAAGGCAGTTATAGTGTGTACAGAAACTCCTGCAGGAGCAAGAAACACCAACTAACATTAAAAAAGCAATGTTGAGACCTCAGTTCAAATCATTCCTATCTTAAAACTCACAATCAATCAAATCCACATGAAGGGCTAGAACCTCTCTGTCTACATTCATTTATTTCATTTCTAGCACTGCTACTGAAAACCACTCACTTAGTAGTAGTAGCACTCGTTTTACTTTAAGCTTGAAGTTGTGAGTACAACAGCTTGGATTCCTCTGAGAAGTAACTCTGGCCTTTTTTCTCCCTGGCCAATTTGGCCTAGAAACTCCATGTGAGGCTGAATACACATCATGAGCTCTCAGATGATTTACCCAACTGACTGAACCTGAACTCATCTTTCAAAGGAAAGTTTCCACATCAGGCTGGAAAAAGTCTGTCTGTAACTCTGAGTCTAAGAGCCAGGGGTTAACTGGGGTTAAATCTCAGGGGCACAAATGTGACATATGGCCTACAGTGGGTCAATGTGGTGAGATACTAAAATTAGAAGTGGGCAATATGGTGATGTATATACTGCTAGATGACAGAGATTTACCCTGCGAGGACTTTGCTAATAGGCATTATAAGCTGTTAATAAGCATGATAATGTTATAGTAACTTTATGATTCACTGTTACATAAAAAATTGCTTTGTGATTCATTTTAAGTCCCTTAAAGGAACTTACAGGTGCATCTCAAAAATTAGAATATCATGAAAAAGTTCAATATTTTTTGTCACTCTTTTCTGAAAGTGAAACCCATGTATTATATAGACTTGTTACACATAGAGTGAAATATTTCAAACCTTTATTTCTTGAAATGTTGATGATTATGGCTTACAGATAAGAAAACCCAAAATTCAGTGTCTCAAAAAATTTGAATATTACATAAGATCAATAAAAAAGGATGTTTTAAACAGAAATGTCAGGCTTCAGAAAAGTATGGTCATTTCTGTGCTTCAATACTTGGTTGGGCCTCCTTTTGCATGAAATACTGCATCAATGCAGCGTGGCATGGAGGCGATCAGCTTGTGACACTGCTCAGGTGTAATGGAAGCCCAGGTTGCTTTGATAGCAGGCTTAAGGTCATCTGCATTGTTGGGTCTGGTGTCTCTCATCTTCCTCTTGACAATACCCCCTAGATTCTCTATGGGGTTCAGGTCAGGCCAGTTTGCTGGCCAGTCAAGCACAGTAACACCATGGTCATTGAACCCGATTTTGGTACCTTTGGCAGTGTGGGCGGGTGCTGGAAAATGAAATCAGCATCTCCATGGCGCTTGTCAGCAGAAGGAAGCATGAAGTGCTCGAAAATGTCCTGGTAGATAGCTGCGTTGACTGTGGACTTCAGAAAACAGTGGACCAACACCAGCAGATGCCATGGCAGCCCAAATCATCACTGTCTGTAGAAAATTCACACTGGACTACAAGCAACATGGATTCTGTGCCTCTCCACTCTTCAAGGTCCCAGAGTCTGGAGGAGGAGTGGAGAGGCTCAGAATCCACGTTGCTTGAAGTCCAGTGTGAAGTTTCCACAGTTTCACTTTCAGAAAAGAGTGACAAAATATATTGAACTTTTTCATAATATTCTAATTCTTTAAGATGCACCTGTATAGTATGATTTGATTTCAGCAACTCAAGGCCACCTTAACTGATTTTGTCTTAATGTGTAAGGAACATTTAAGAAAAAGCCTTCTGCTATGGAAAAGCTAAAAAGGGCTGTTCAAGGGGGCTGAAAGCCTTTTGGTAATGTCCACACACGCCAAGTACAGAGACTGTTGTCCTCGAAGCGAGCGGCCCTGGTTTTATTCTGGCCTGTGGCTCCTTTCTCACTAATCATTTCCCACTCTCTCTCTCAACTTTCACAACTCTATTCACTATCCAATCCTCTATTAAAGGCAAAAATCCTCAAGGGAAATATAAAGAAACAGTTGTTTAGCAGCTTGCTGTAAACACTTCTTCTGACACCTACTCCACAGCAGCAGTCACAGGCATCAAAATTACTTTATGGAAAAGATCTACTTTGTTACTGATGATCTCATTTGCTTTTCTAAGTCATTCAAAAAGATCCATATTAATTTAATGCCAGCTAAAAACTCCGTACAGGTGCTCAAAGTTAATACATCATTGATGTTTCAAACAAAGATAAACTAGTCATATCTATATAATGGTTTAATTCTGAAATTTGGCCAAATGGAAATGTCTGCTTTACATTTAAACAAAAAAGGAAAAAATGTCTCATAGCAGCTTTAAAATAGTGTCAAGCTGTAATCAGATATGTAGTTTTTATAATGATCTATGACATAGTCTTTGGTAAGTACCAGTAAAAGCTGGTTTGAAAAATAAATAACTTTCTTCTCAGTTTAGAAGGCTTCTCAGGCTTTGGAAATCTCGTTTTCGTGCCTGTTTTCAGACTTCCTCATCACTAGTATCCGGCCAAAAATGTAAAAAAAATGCTCTGAAAGAAGAAACGAAACTGATTTTTCCAAGGAAACAACCTGATGACTGATCAGGCCTTCCTCCAACATAACCAGCTGTTACAGTCTGCAAAGGTCTGTATCTTAATTAAGCTCTCATTCAGTGACTCATTTATTCTCTTAACAGGATTGAGATTATAAAAAGAACACGTTAACGACAGCTCATCTCACTTTTGAAGGCTGACTCAGGGGACGGTAGCCTGTCCAGAATTGTTTACTGGTTCTGAAACTGAATGGCATCAACAATGTCTCTCAGGATGGCAACTGCTGGTATTTATAGAGAGCGAGAAGACATTTAGTCCCACACATGCAATTCACAAAAAAGCTGTTTGACTTACTGGTTGACAAATAAAGAACTTCCTTATTGGACTATTTTAAACTCGTGATACAGACTTAATATAAAATGCCCCAGACACCAAGATGCTGTACAGAGAATATACACAAAAACCTTTTCACATATAACTATTTCATATAGAGTAAGGTACTCAGAGTAAACTTTCGCTTCTCCAAGGACTCATATTTCTAAATTTTCTTCCTATGGTATCTTGTTGGACCCATATCTGCCTGGAGGGGGGGCTCTCCCTCTAAATTTCACCCTCACTAGTTGTTTTAAATGTCTCTGTGTGGTTAGGTTCTTCCTATTTAGGACTGTCGACTTGGTGTTGCTATGCAGATAAATCTAACTCAGCTTTGCTGCAGGCAAAAAAACTGGTAATAAACTCCAGTTGATGTAAGCAGATTTATCTAAAGTGACATAAAAAGATCAAAGTTATTACGTAACACTAATCAACCGTACTTGTGGACATGCATAGTGACGAGAGAAATATGTCAGCCACTGGCCTTTATGACTAACACTGTGTTATGAAATTTTACACGCACGCTCACACACCTGGCTCAGAGCTGCTGCAGGGGCTGGAGGGGGACTTTAAAGCAGGACACAGTTGGATTTCTTTTTCGCCTTCTTCTTTTCCACTGGCGTTTTCCTATTTATCTGTCTGACCAGGTCATAGAAGATCTGAGAAAAGGCACAACAAAAAGAAAAAAGATTTGTTATTGTCAGAGGTAGAACCATCGATTCCTTTCAGGCAGGTCCTAACACAGTGTGGCAGCTTTCAACAAAGCTGCATCACTAAATGGATTTGTGCCGTTCACAATAAGTTTGATAATGAAGCACGGGCAGGTAGGTTTAATCCAGTTTAGCCTACTACTTTCTGCATCTCAGGTAAACAACACAGATCTTTTGTTAACCCAACACAAAACTGATGAATTTACTGGTTCACACGTAAAGGTAATATAATGTTGGCTATTAAGGAGAAGAGATTTTTTACAATGTATATTTATCAGCAGTATGCATAATGTATTATCAGGCCCAAATAACATCGCTCAGCTTTTTAATATTTTTACTCAACATTCTATTTTCATAGCAGGAGACTTATTATTGAAGAGGCAGCATATCATGACCATCACCCTTGACTGCAGGCATGTATTTTAATACTAGCTGCAAGAAGCTGAAAAAAAGTGTTAAAATGATGGCACAAGAAGCTGCGATACATTACACCTGAATCACCATTTTCAGGAGGGACATGCTAGCCAATGTGTCTCACATGTGGGATACCAAAAATTAAAAAAAAAAGAAAAAAATGCTCTGCAATTGTAGCTGAGTGGCTGTAAACATACCTGGGGGTTTGCAAATGTATTTTCTTTATTGGGAAACACTGCTGTCTTTGTGCATACTTACATCGAGGACGTTGATCTTTGACTTAGCAGAGGACTCTAAAAAGGCACAGTGGTTCCACTGTCTGGCCAGATTCTGGCCCTGCTCCTTCCCGACCACACGCTCATCCTCCAAGTCGCACTTGTTCCCCACCAGGATCATCGGCACCTGAGGAAACAGGTATATATTCTAACTTGGAGGCAAGATGCTCACTTCTACCCCGTGGAGACAAATACAACATATTTTATGTGTTAATAAAAAAGTTTTCAACACATGTGTCTATTAGTTAGAAGTGACAAGAAAATAGGTAAGTAAAAATAACACAAAGATCGGAGAGCAGGAGGAAATAAATGTAAAAGAAGCATTGCAAGCAAAGAAGCACTGAAAGAGATGAAAATCAAGAAAAAATTGTTTTAGAGTAGAAATTAGAAGGAAACTAAGGATGAGATGAGAACGATGTTAACTACTAGGTGAAATACTGATCTTTCAGTGAGAACAATTGGAACTACGAATTCCAGAAAAATGTTCATCCTTATCAACTGACGATCCAAAACTAGCCGATGTACATAGCTGGCTTGACCTGCTTTGATGGCCACTGAAGTTGTGCACATAAAAGTAACAATGGAGGTGCAAAAAATGGTACTTTCCAGATGAAGCAATAATTTTGAACACTTGTGGCTTCAATAAAAATCTAATATGAAATAATCCTCAAGACAAACTGATGGAACAGATTTTTACACAGATGTTGCAGTGTTTATTTTAGTACACAAAGCTTTAAAAGCATCTTGTTCCGATTTATTTTTATATGCAATGCATGTGACGGAAAACAAGATCAATCAGTATAAATAAATGCCTGATAAATTTATCACTTCATTTAGTTTGCTGTCATCCATTTCTAAATACAATACTAATTTTAACCCTTTAGCCCTGGTCTGACAGTGCATCATGCCTGCTTTGAGAAAATCAGTATGGACATCCCAAGCCACTCCCCTATACGCCTATCAATACAGATGTTACAAAACTGAAATGGCCTTAAATGCAGTGACTGCAGATTTAAAATGCACATCCCCTGCAATGCAGTTAACAAACACTTATTGGGTGGCAGCAGACACTAAACTACTTGATGCAAGGCACACCTCAATCAGTATCATAGATGATGAAGTCCCTCTGCTGTCGGCACGACTAAATGCAAAGATACAGGATTATGTCAAGCTTCTTCAAACACCAGAAAGTTGTGGGTTAGTCATGAGTAATGTTGTATGCAAGCTATGCAAAAACAAGGTAAAATACTGCAGCAATCTTCATCTACACATGACAGGAAACCATGCATATCAGGAGTTGGCATCAGCAGCTAGGCTGTTAGACCCAGCCATTTTGTGCTTTCACATCCAGCACTGAATGATGCTTTAAGTTTAAATCCCCCCCCCCCCAAAAAAGGATCAGAAGGTCATAAGCAGAACTTTATGCTTTATTTGCAAAGACTTAAATCGTTCAGCGTTGCGGAGAATGAAGGCTTCAGGCAGCTGCTTACTACTAAGTGTGAGTAATGCCGTTTGAACCCCACTTGTATATTACAGAAACTGCAGTTTTATGCAGATGAAAAGCCAAATCATAAAAATAACAGTAAGAGAGACAAAAGAGAGGGCTGTTACAGGTTAAGAAAATTTGATAATATTGTATTTGCATTTATTAATAGTTCAGTGATTCTAAACAGAATATTCAATTTTACTTAATGGATTTTTTCTTTACTCTCTTGGATCTGAAAAAAGATCCAAGAGAGTACAATAAAAAACAGCTGTTGTAGTGAATTCTGTGTTTATCCTCCAAAAATGGAACAAAGGAGACATTAAAGTATTCAGCACTAGGGGTGTACATGTAAGTGATAGCAGTACAATACTTTTCAACAAAGGCTCTATTCATGTGCATCCTCACAGTAGGAGAGTGGACACATAATTACAAACAACTACCAGTCTATTAGTTCTAATTTGAAGGCTAGATTAGATTGTCACAAAGACAATCAATGAAATCAATTGATCCCTGTGGGAAGGAAGGAAAGTCATTGAGGTTACACAACAGTGGCAGAGGAGATTAAAGAATCAATAGAAACTAGCAATGACTGCAGTTTTCAGTTTTATTTTCTGGAATAGGAAATCATTTGAAATGTAAAAGAACACTACAGAAAAAAACTGTCACTGACAAGAAGTGCAGATGGTTTTGGAATCTCCCAAACTGCCAACACTTCTGCTTTCTGGGCCCTGAGTCAGATGTTTCAACAGCCAAGGTCAAAACAAAAAACTTTCTGAGGAAGAGAGAATATTCTGGGTAAAAACTTCAGCTCTAACTGTCACAGCGGGCAAAGACGGGGGCAGTCAGGGTGTCGGGATGCGTCTCATCCTGCCTGCTGTTTCCTGACCGGCTATCTAGGGAGCACGCTGGCCCGGAGGAAGTGATGGCAGCCCCGCCCAGCCGGGATAACATCGCTTTCCTTCCTGAATGTTTTCGAACGTTTCAGCTGGATTCCACGCTCCGGCTGCTCTCTGGAATTACATGATAGTGTGAGACTGTTTGTTTGTGTGTCCGTGTGTGGGTGCTTGCCTTCACTCAGCATGCAGTGTTCTTTCACATTTAAGCTTGGCTTTACTATACCACCCACATTTTAACAGTATTGACAACAGAAAAGGGCTCAAATTTGAGGAGGAGTTTTTGTGTTTTTATGTCTCAGGTTTTGAGAGGCTTGCAGGATATTTGAGTTTGTGGGAAAGCTTAGCAAGCAAGATACACAATCAAGTAGTGGGAAATTCTGCATGCAGCACAACAAGCACAAATAATATATCTGGAAGTACGGATCTATTTAGAGTGGGCTTGCAAGTTATAAATCAGTGCATGGGAAATCCTGACTTCTTCTTGTCTAGAAACAGCCCCCAGAGGTGATCTGGCAAAACTGGATATTTGTTAGAAATATGCTAGAATCCTGACATGCACAAACTTGCCCCAAACTACCCCATCCCACCCGCAATACTACTGTTCAAAGGCTGATTTTTTTGACAGCAGTAAGGGCTCCAGAAAATGTAAAATGTTTGAAGGCCCAAAGTGATCACTGCAGGCTCTTTTCTCTCTTGGCTCTATCTGGGCTGAGGGGCAGACGACAGGAAGCTGCGATGTTTAGATTAACCCCATGGAGGTTGCTGCTTGATGTTTGATATCCAAACAAGCCCTCACTCTGGACTGCTGAACGACATTTCTCCCAAGGGGTCCTGGGAGAATTGGTGGTATGCCCTCCTAACACAAACTCTGAGCCAAGCTGGGATGAAAAGATGGAGAGAGAGAGGGACAGAGAGAGGGATGGTAGGACGAGAGGTATGCAAGGGAAAGAAAAATGTTCAGTGTCAGCAGCACATGAGGCAGCATTAGCCTACTTGAAGAATCCACGCAGCCCACAGAGAATCTGTTCAGACGTTGTTAACATGCTACAGACAGGTCCTGTCCCGCCCACACTGGCATGCTACAGACTGGATTGTTGGGAGCACAGAACAGGGGGAGTAAATGAATGGAGCCAGTCGTTGCAAATGGAGCAGTGAGTCACAAACATGGAGTCAAGCATTAGTAGCATCCAAGTCACACAAGAAGAGACGTAGATGGCCCAGAAAAGTCACAAGACCTCTTTTACATAAAAAAATGGGGAAGGAAGTACGGGAAGTGGGCTTTAATATATCGCTGACTGCTCACTTACATTGTTCTTCACTCATAATGACATTTTTAAGAGCTGTGGAATTTTGGCCCTACTGTGCCTAATGCATAGTCATTAAAGGGTTTTTTTAAATGAGCTTGGCAATAGTAAGTAGGTCTGTGCATTTTGCCAGCTTTGCAGCAAATGGTGCGTGGACAAGCTGAGAAGAAGAACAGCTGTAGCTGCAACGACAATGCCTGTTTTCGCTCTGAAAATGCTTAAAAAGCTTTCTCGGAATAATAAATAAGTCCATGTGGATGGAAAAACAAAGACATTTTAAGCATTTCCTTTGGTTGTGCATTCCTGCACGGGGCAAAGAAAGATAAACAGATGTCACAGCCATCAGAGGTAAAAACCTGAATCACTTAAGTCTGATACCAGACAGAGTACAGGTAATAACAAGATAATCACAAATGTTAAGATGTTTAAAGGGAGCACAGTTTGAGAAGAAAAGAGCAATAACTGTTTCCTTGCATGTTAAAGGAGCCACTGATCCTGCGATCCATCTGTTAGCCTGAGGCTAACCTCAGCTCTCTAACCGCGGAGGCTCTAATGAAGTACCACAGCCTCACAATCCTGTGTGCTTTTGATGAGCTGAGGCTTTCCTTGCACATCATCCCTGACAGTCCAATCACCCACACAGAGTGCCAGACCACAGTAAGACCACAGGGCTGGCCTTAGAAGAGAGGAGGGAGCAAAAGGTGATGAAAAAGCCAGTCAAAACAAAAGGCACAGGAGAATACTGGCACAGATAGAGAAGAAAGGAGGCCAAGAGATCGACCAGAAGAAACACAGAGAGAAAACTCATCTATGCCAGGCTGCAGAAAGGCTATGGAGATAGTTGACAGGGAACAGAAAGAGGGAGTAAGAATTAAGGAGTGAGAGAGAGAGAGGGTTATGGTAACGTTCATTCTCTCCAGAGATCACCAAAAAAGGGCATCTCAAATCCTGCTGACGCACTATCAGCCCCAACCAGAGAGGGGATGGAGGGCTTTCTCACTCAACAGCCTCACAATCTGACCAGAGATACAGAAATATGGAAATGTGCTTTTGACAAACAGCAAACTAATGAGATGACACATCCTCTTTTTATGTGCACAGTCACAGATCCAAACTGACAGCCAGACCACAAGGGAAAAAAAATTATATTGTATGAATAAAATGAAAAACTCAGGGTTGGAAATTTAGCTGGTCAGATATAGACCATTCTTTTTCTTTTACTGGACTCTTAGTTAAGTTTGGGCTGTGGCTCCTTGTCCGTGATAAACACAGATGAAGTAATCAAACCGCAGGGACCTAAGTGACGCTAATAACAGCTAATGCTAGGCTACACAGAGTAAACAAATCTCACTAAGTGCTTTCTCATTGTTTTTACTCTACAGACAACACAAGCACAATAATGTGACACTATCTGCATTATGTCAAGCTATTACTATTTTGTAGAACAAGATCCAGTGAACGGTGTTGAATGGTATCCATAGCAACAGTGCAATCTGGTTGAGAACAATGTAGGCGGCTGAGAAGTGGTGGTGCTGCTGGTTATAACCTATCTGTACTACTTTCTGTCTCTACAACCCATTCAGCCATGATGAAGAATAAAAATCATGAATTCAACTTTTGTGTGCACGCCGTTTACTTACATCCTCTGTGTCCTTTACTCGTAGAATCTGTTCTCTCAGGTCCTGGAGGTCATTGAAGGTGGACTGTGCTGTGATAGAGTATACCAGGGCGAAGCCTTGGCCGTTCTTCATGTACAAGTCCCTCATTGCTGTGAACTGCTCCTACACAGCAGAAGAAACAACAAAAGGCTCAGTCATATGCTCTCTGGAGTTCTATAACTGTTGCACATTTATTCTTAAAGACCAAAGCATGTAACAGAAGTCATATTAGTGTGACCTCCTCCAGGATTGATATGTGGTTTAAGTGCAGAGGAATATCAGGATCTATGGCTATAGCTTCAAAAGCCCTCACACCTCTCTGTAAAGTGCAAGTAGACTGTCAGCACACTTTGATGTATCCACTAGAGACAAATGTGAACATGTATGTTGCTTCTTCACCAGCAACATATAAACAACACAAACACTCTATGGTATGCTTCTACCAGCAAAAGGCAAGCTACACCTAAAGGAAAGACTTTGAGCACTGTGTTTGGAGTAAAATCCTTTAGCAGTGGTGTTAGGAAGGTATAAATAATATTTACCATATTAGATCAGCCAAATTAACCCTTTACCAAAAGCATTACATGTACATTTGAGACTAAAAAAATATGACAAACCAGCTTCTGCTCAATTAAAAAATGTCCAGCTCATACAGGATCTTTGGGGTTGATGTGTAAAGTATGTGGAACATAAATATTGTTGATATGGAGGACACCATACTAAATATTTCAGCGTTAATGAAACAAAATCTTATCTGAATGCCCAAGACGGATCATTGATTTCAAATGTAAACAGGGCAATCATTAAATGCTGTCAGCCAGTTCAAGTACCAATGGACCAACATCTCCTCAGCTGTGACGCCATGAGAGCTGAGATTCTAGAAAATCAAAGAGCCCAACATGCTTTATCAAATTAACAGAATACTGATAGATTTATCTGCAAATGGACAGTCTCGTCCTCACCATTTTAGCTAAGTGACACACAAACCTGATCTTTGTTTTCACAAATAGTGACAATACAACAATTTTTGAGGGATCAGATGGACTATCCTTTAATAATAGCTAAAATATCTGCACAGCACATCATAGAAGTGAATCTGATAGCTGTCTAGACATTTTATTTATAGACACAAATGCCAACCTCATAGAGGAAGTTATTTATTGAGACTATTCAAACTGGCCGACCAACCAGCCTTACAGTCAAAATGTCAGTGTTCAATACAGCAACTCAGGGGTCCTTATATACAGTCTAACAGGGTATCAACAGAGATGTCAGTGGTGTCCAGTTCACTTACTGTGCCCGCTGTGTCAAGAATTTCAAGCATACATTGCTGCCCGTCTACCTCCACTTGCTGTGAAAGGAAGAAAAGGGCATGAGATTCAGATAATAAAAGGCTTCATATCAGGTCAGAAAGCACATTATATTTAAAACGGTGCAGACAATTAAAAAAAGAAAAACAAAGACAGAGAGGTGAGATTAGAAGACAAGAATAGATGTAAAGAGAGAAATGGAAGACAAAGAAAGTAACACAAAGAGAGGGGGACAGATGAGGGGAAAAAAAAGAGCACAATATCATGACGTGAACCTGCAGAGCAGCTGCTAACAATCAGCTCATTCCTCTCCCCCACTCCGTCTCCCTCTCTCCCCCCTCCAGGGACACTCACCTTTCTGTACGAGTCTTCTATTGTTGGGTCATATTTTTCCACAAAGATTCCCTGTACAAACTGAACTGTCTGTAAGAGAAGACACAGAGCAAGCGCACGTCAGCTCAATGTGACCCCTGTGTCATAAGAACACAAACATCCTGAGTGGCAAATATGGCTGAAGTGCCATGTTTCCTTGATGTGGAAGCACTGCAGCCCTGAGGGATATTAAAGATGTTGATGGTTTTGCCATTCAGGATGCAGGAAAAAGAAATCTTTTTCTCAGCACATGACAAAAAGAAAATAAAGAGTCGAAGAGAGGACTTTGCTATTTCAAGGACTGGGCTCATGGAGGTCTACATTAGGGGCAGATGAGTTCAACCGACTGAATCTTCGAGGTGTAAACATGTCAGCCTGCCAGTTTGAGGGATTAACCTGACACCTGGTAGAAGTTAGCTTAGCAGGCACGAACCATCACATAGACATTCATGACTCCCTCACAACATTGTCAGAACAACATAATACTAAGAAGTTTAGCATTTTCTTCCTGTTCTTTATCAGCCTAAAGAAAATGCGATCAATATCATAATCCATGCAGTGAGACTGAAATAAACAATCTTTTAGCGATGGTCTTAAAGAACAATAAATTATAATACTAGGCTAGAAGGTGTAAACACTTGCAGAGAAACAGAAGCATGTTGCCTTTAAGTAGTCAAAGCCAAAACAGAAAGAGTTCCAGTGATAAATGAGAAAAGGGAAATTTAAATCTGCAGCTCTTGTAGCTCCCTGTGACATAAATGAACATCAATTTTCTCTAAAAACTTTGAAGCAAATTGGGTTTCTTGCTGTTTAACTGACAGTCTAACAAAGTGTTGAGGAAACAAACTGCAGAGGTGTTAAACAGTCTTTAGGTGGGGGGTCAGGAAGGAGTTCAGTTCAGGAGGGAATACTCACCAGAGCGGATTTGCCCACACCTCCAGAGCCTAACACCACTAGCTTGTATTCACGCATGGCGGGTTTGCTTCACCGGACAGCCCAACAATCTGCGCAGGACAAATGGGAAGAGGAGGGGAGGGGGGGGATGAAATGTGAAAGACAAAATGAGAAGAGTTCAAAAATCAAGTCAAGGAAAACAAACAATATCTTGCTTTTTTCCCAGGCTAAACAAAAGGTATTTTCCCAGTCTGCTCTCTGAGATTTTCCACTCCAGAAAGGAAGGATTCTAGTCATTCCTGGAGGTTATGGACAAGAAGAAGCACAACAATGGAGGGAACACCCATAAGTGGAGCTGCTTCAGGGTGGAGGAGGTGAAGAGTATGTGACCCCTCTCTAACACAAACCAGCTGTGGTGTATGTGTACAATTGTAGGGGGAACTGAGGAGGAGAGGATGCATGGAGCTGGCAGATTTTCCTCCTAATGACACAATCATCTGGCCTTCACACACCGAAACACACCCTGCTGTCAGAAGTTTCAGTCACTCACTCATTACTGTTGTTGTAAAACAGAGAGATGGAGTCAGTCTTTTTCAACTAATAACAGAAAACAGCTGAGGGAAGTGGAAACTGCAATGAGGAGGATATTGTGAAATCACTGGAATATCCCTTTAAGGGACATGGAGGCTTCGAAGCCCTGGCACACACTATGTGGCGTAAAGTCTGTTGGGTTAGCCAACTGGGTCACTACAAGTTGGGCTACAGAGATGATGAGACGGCTACACTGAGATTTAACTCTAGCTGGGTGTAGTAGGGGATTTCTGCTTCTCTCACTACTCTCTGGCTTTGAATCAAATTTACATTTTTGTAAAAGATGTCTTACAGGGAACTTTCTTGTGAAAACCAGAAACTCAAAATGTATCAAGAGGTAAGATTTTAATAATTTCTACACTTTAAGATAAGTGACACTCCAAGGCAAAAGAGGGACAAAATGCCCCTCAGTTTGGAGCTCCAAAGATTAGTCAATAAATCAATTACAGTCTTTTAACCCAAGCAATAAACTTGTGACAAAAAATAAATTTCCATGGAGAGATACATGCAAACACAACAAAAATTTGACCCCATTCTCATTCAGCCCCCAACTAAAATTTCCACAAGAAAACTGAGTGAGACAGGGTGTGAAATTAGCAGGCTATATTCAGGAACATTTACAACAAGCAAGTGAGTGCAGATGGTGACATTTTATCATGTAATCACTGTATGACCACCTCAGTCTCTGTGCAGGTAATGAAGCAGGTTGCTACTCTTTCCAGATTCTTTTCCGCTCTTTTATTGTTACTGTGATTAGATTTAATTACTCAGTGACTTGATAAAAAGACAAAAACAGCCACCATATTGGATTTTTGCTGAATTCTGATATTTCCGATCTTATTTTAGCCAATAATGATAAATACACAACATATCCTGTAAAGAACACAAAGTGTCGCAAAGAGAGGAGGAGTCAAGTGCTGGGAGAGGAGCCGGGAGGTAGAAAGCCTGGTAATTGTTTTATGTTTGGAGCTCCATTCAAAATGTTCACAGTGGGCTTCCTTGAGTGTGTGGCGCCCCAGGCATGCACCTATACAAAACAGCATGGTTGCACATTTTGCATTTTTTTTAGGGCCAATATATGATATATACTGCCTAAATGTGCAGCCAATGTATTGGCGGGAATGTTCATATCTGCCAATACAGATATCAAGCTGATACTAGCATGCATCCCTACAGAAAATTTCATGAGATTCTCTTAAGTGCATATGTGATGGGGCTTAGCTGGGGAAAAAGATTACAGGGCAAGAATATTGATGAATTTTGAAAAATGCCAAAGTTATTGAGTTACTCTTTTACTTGAATATAAACATCTGGTTTCCTTAGGTTATGTCCAAAATGTGTTTGTTTTTTAATACATAACTTTTGCCACGGTTGTATCTACAGACCACACATCTCCAGTTTGCAAGAGGCCCTTGAAAAAGAGTTTTCAAACTAATGCCAACCCTGTCGTTTTAAAACTCAATGATTTGACCCTTTATGGTCATGGTTTATGCATTTTGAAACTAAATACTTGGTGGTTTGGACACAGCATTGGCCATCAATTAAAACAAGCATATTTGGATTTGGATTATACGGTACAAGCAAAGATGTACAACGGTGCACATACATCATCAGTGGCTCATATGTAGTAAAAGCCCCATGATACCTTTTGACCTTTGATGGGTCATTCAGAAAGTGATTACACCAATTTATGTTGAAATGAACTGTCTTGCAGCCATGCTCTGTTCTTCTTATCAAAATTACATAACTGAACTCTCACCATTTTTCATTTTATTTTCATATGTTTGTTTGGATCATTCCCCACTTGTAACTATGATTTTCTTTTTAACATCTTCTGCAGTAGGTAAAGGACAATCAGATCAAAATCCCAACAGAGTGAAACACAGCATCCCAACATAGACAAAGCTGAGGTTACACTACATTATCTCCAATGCATGGCTGTCCCCATCAGTAAACCTAGCAGTAATACTTATATCCAATCTTGATTCAAGAGAAAAAACAGAGACAGTAAAACTTTAAACATCAGAGGAGTGAGAACTGGAAACCAGGAGATTCAACTTTTTAAGTCATGGGTTGAAAAGTGCATCATTCTGCATCAACACAAAGTGAGAAAGTAGGGAAGTCTCGAGAAAGACTGCATCGCTCTGCTTGATGATCAATCTTTTTAGCAAACCATCAAAAGCCAATTGGCAGCCATTCAGGGAGGCAAACGCTCCCCTCCTACACTGTTCTTTTTACAGCACACAGCATCCAAATACTCAGAAGGGGGAGAACTGGACTAAAGACCTCCAACTTCAATCACAAGCAGTGACCATGTGGGATATGAAGCCTTGAGTGTGAATAATTTATACTCACTAATCCTCTACACACAGAAAGAGAAGTTCTCCTTGCTCGATCAGAAAGGAACCCAATGGGAGGGAAAATAAAAGAACAGGACTGAACGAGGGTGTGCAAACAGTCCCTGCTGCAGCTCCCATGTAAACAGCCAAGTCCAGAGTCAAGTACATACAGTGTCAAATAGATGTCACACAGACAATGTCACACTTAGATTTAGGCTACAGCTCACTTGTCAGCTATCCACACATCATGGTTCGAGTATGGACACTGTGGGCTGACCCCTGCTAAGACAAAGATGTCAGAAAACGCTCAGCGACAGCGGCTGTTTGCTTATCATTATGTGACAGATTCAGGAGTCCTCATGGGGGATGTCTGCTCTGCCAGAAAGTGTACATACAGATTTTTCCCTTCCTGAAAATCCTTGAAGGACAGGCAAAAAACCACAGCCACAGTGAGATATTCACCTGAGTATCTGGTTCTGATTGAAGTGTTACAGCCAAGTGAAAAAGTATGTCTTAATGCCAATCAAAAACCGAAAAATAAGCATTGCATACATTTAGGCAAAGTGTTTTGCATTGCAGGTAATTAGGTAGCAGATTTATAATTTCTTTTTTCTTTATTTTAGCCAACAAGTAAAGGGATATAAAAAGTTTCAAGCATTTCTAAATGTATCTTAGTTTCCTGCTGCAGTGATATCACACCAGAATACCTGAAAATAGAGTCCTTTTGTAGAAAAATAGTTCAAGATATCTGAAGTTTTTTGCAGGTTAGGAGAAAATGGATCAAACCTGCAATATCTGATGATGAGGGTGTGATAATTTTGTATTTTTGCATTTTGAAACTATGTTTTTACTGCTGAATTATTAAAAGTGCAGTGCAAGTTTAACTGCTCAGTATTTAAGGTACAGTGTGGGCTTAATTAGAGCTTAATGTGTATAGCATATGATGGTGGTGTGCACAAAGTTTATTTGATATTAAGGACTGGCAAGACTGGCAACCAACTAACTCAATAAAAGAAAGAGAACTTGTATTTATTTTTAATGCATGTAATACTGAGCTCTGACCACAGCAGCATTGGCAAGATTAAACCGAAATACTGGCAAGAGCCACCCAAGTAGCAGACACATGATCTGATGGCCTTCCTTTGACAAATCCTCACTAATACTAGGGATGCACTCATTTGGGAAATGAATGCTTACACACAGTACAAATCTGAGTTTTAGTAAGTGTTGTTTTGTAATTTAGTTTAGTAGTTGTCCATGATGATTTAAATTATCAGGTTTTTTTTCTCAATGTCCACATAGTTACATCATCCCTGTAAGATGTATTTGCTTTAACTTGAAAGAATACTAAATTTGAGAATTTTGGCTGGAATATGGCAACAAGATATCAAGCATGACACATTCAGATGTAAGTGGTTTATGGATTCAGCTCTAACCTGACATGCAGGATAGACTGCCTCATGTCCATCTGGAAAACAGCCCCCAAACGGTGTTTGGGCAGAACCTTTGAAAAGAAACTCTAAGGATGACTGAACAAACATTATGTCTGTCATATTCATTAAGGACCAATCAGAGCAACAAAACATACAACATAGTGGGATACAAAGGAGTAAACTACATCATGCAAGCTCAACAGGCATCCATTATTATAAGTCACTATCAGTGGTGCTGGACCATAAATTAAAGTCTAGCAAAAGCTGGTAAGAAGAAAACTCTCCATGAAGAAGTTTCAGTATGTTTCTTTGCTCCTCTATGAATAATGAAATCTTGTCCTTAGTTCTGATGAAACTGCTGCGAGAGCTACATCTGAGCAAACCTCTTCACTGGCTGCCAATACTGACATGCTACAACTAAACCACACCCATAGTTTCCACTGCTTTGTCTTGCTGATTGATCAAGTCATTCTCTGATCTGGAACAAATGTTCTAGCTTTAAACTTCACAAAATGGATCTGCCTGACGACAGATGTGGAATATGGTCAATCCCCCACTTTGTAAGGGCCATATGAATTCTACAAACTGCGAAATATTGCAGATATTACAGAGAAATTTACTTACCTGTCCCTGTGTGACCCAGTCTGTTTTAGAGAAAGATGTGTTCTTTGAGTTTACTCAGGCAACATATGCACCACTTCCTGTCCTAGTTTGTCAGCATGTTTAAAAGGTTAAAACGCTTCAGGCAGGTGTCAACATCATTTAAAAGTTAAAAAAAGTCACAAATCTTGATGTATGTACTACGAAGGTAAAACTCAACAGTGCTTTTGAGAATCAATACAGTATCCTAAAACCTTACTACTGCCAAACAATTACACAAGAAGTGTTTCATTATGACTGGAAGACATGCTGAGAAAATTTTGGCGTTGCTATATGTTGCAGAACAACTACTGTGGAGCTTCTGTGTGCAAATTATTTTTGCACTGAGAAGTAGAAATTGTGCTTTATGCTTGCCAGAATACAAATATGACATTCTCCAAATCATTGCACCTTACTGATAAAGCTAATTTAGCATCATTCAATAAGAGCACACCTGTTTTCAGCTGCCTTCTTACTGACATCTCATGAATTGGGATGAGTATTGAATTCAGGTACTTGCATCCAAGCGGACCCAATAAAAGACTAATTTCAATGCTTCGTTTCGGAATGCTGCCACCCCGAAGCACCCCTCTGCCACTCCAAACAAAAGGCAAACACATAGGCAATAGAATTTTTGCATCTTATGTGCACTCGCTTTATTTCAGCAGAGCACTGAACGTCTCTGAATCATTTTGCTGTCTGGAGCAATGTCTGTGCTGTGCCCACATCTTCCTACCGAGGACACGGTCACACTGACTGACATATTTACTTTATCGTTTGTCTCGGATACAACACCAGTATATGAAATTTGCTTAGCCTCTTATGTTAAGAAGTTATACTAATTTCGGTCTCATATCCCATGTTCTATTGACATCTTTGTGAGATATTTCTCTGAATCATCTACAATACTGAGACAGCTTTTATTTACTCGCTGACTTTTAACACACTGATTTTTTCGCCTAAAAATATGATTCAGTCCAGGCATCACTTTAAAACTGGTATGAAAAACCCCAAATGATACTCATGAATGCAACCCACTCTCTTTAAATAGCAGTACAGAAGTAGCAGCATTTGAAAGAGGATTCTTGTGTTATCATTGCTTTTTATCTACAAACTTTCATTCCAGAAAAAAACAAATAATGCTCCTTTTTGGTTGTCTACACACTCACAGGTTGCATAAAAATACACACTTGCAAGGCCATTTAAGGTCATTTCTCTTTAAAACTAAACTTCTCTCCCTGTCTCCACTTCCCTCAACAACACACTGTCATTCCCAACAAAACAAACACTCCGCTGCTGTTACTCTGCTCTCGTAGTAACCCCAGCAAATAAGGAGCGAGGGAAAGCCACATGCCGCAGAAAACATGCTTCACCATGACATCACTGCATCACTCACCCTCTACAGCCAAAGGTATGTATCCATCTAGGGCTGGAAGTTGGAAGAGGTGCTTAATGTTTGCTTGAATATGCAGCCAAAGTGTCTAAACATCTCACACTCAGGGGCACTGAAATTAGAGAGCAGCTGAACTACAACACACAGGATCCTCTATTTCCTGGTCTAGTGAGGCTAATCTGACAGCAGTGAAGCTGTCAAAATGCCTGACTCAGCAGGACAGTTTGATTGACAGCTACCCTCCATATCTTCCAACCAGTGCAGATGCTTAAAAAAATTGCACACATCCGCTAGTTAAGCTGGCAGCATGCTACTGACTCTCGTACTATTTTCCTCTCATATGCCTGCTTGTTGACCCACACAATGATTACCGGCCCTGCTGTGATAAGAAAATCAACCATTTGAGGTTTAAGGGTAGAAAAAAAACAGCAGGGTGAGATAATAGTTGTGCCTGGCCATTCATTACCTCCACCACCACCACCACAAACTCACATAACGTCTTCATACTGATCAAAGCAAGAAAACCACTAACTTCAGAGGGAATAACCCAGAAACTACCGAGAGCACAAACCATGTCAAGAAAACAGCTCAAGTACACAAGACAAGAAGAGCTAAAGCACTTTTAAAAAACATATTTGTCCTAATGTCTTGAAAATTTCCTGGAGAATTCTTACTATTTAGTTAGCTTGGTTGAGTTGGGTTTGAGAATGGCTGTTTATAACACAGCTCTTCCAGCCAAGGAAATTATATATCTATTTATCTTTCATTTCAATGAATTTGTAAATTCATTAGTTCCACCAAGGGCGTTATGTTTGGGTGCCCACTGTATGTTTGTTGATCCAACTGGCTAGATTTCCATAAAGATAGGACAGTAGGATGATGCTTGAGCCAAGCAAAATATTGAAAATAAATATTAGATATGAATCAGTTCAAAGTAACAAATAAAATCTTAACATAGGTTTCTAACAAGAAATGGATTGAACATAAAAACAAGTACAAATTCCTTCATCATGAATGTGAAGGTCTTACTTTTAAATCTTAACTCAAGTTAATATGTTCATGACTCAATGCAAGTCAATGTGAGATCTGCAAATATGCAGATGATTAGTGTTTCCGCTTTCAAAAATATGCTTAGCACAGGACATTTTGAACACAAAAAACTATTTTATGCACAGCTGAGATGATGCCACTTTAGCTCTCCATGGCCATTTTTGACACTTTAATTTTGTAGGAGAATTGAAAGACTTCTTGATTCAGACAACCCATATGTTTAACTGCTAAAATTGCTCTTCTTCATCTGAAAAGTTGTCAGGATGCAGGAATATTAAATATAGATATGAAACTAGTCCAGAAGAAACTAGTTAAGTACTTGTTTCGACACTGCAGAAATAAAAACAGAAGTCCTGACTGCCTATGTTGGGTTGTTTCTTGTTTCTGAATACTGCAGGGAAACCCCTTCACAGTGTTCAAATTCATAAAATACATCTGCAGCACCAATATGTTTGTACATTTTAAACACTGTGCACTTCTTCTTAACTGTCAGCAGATGTTGGTTATAAATGTGACTGAGATCTGAATGTTTAATGTACTTTTGGATACTAATAATTAGATATGCGCAGACTGTAAAAATGGTGCCAATATCAATACAGACATCTAAAATAACATTTTAGCCTATTCTAGTGGTGGGCAGTAAACCAGTAGCAGTACAGTTACCAGTAAAATTTCTGCCACAGAATAGATTTCTGCATTTTTGGCATAACTGATGCTAGCATAGTAAAGTCGTGGAAAAACAGCTTAGTCTGAGTCCAGTCAGCAGTATGTTTTGCTCTAGCATTACAGGCAGCCAGGTAACTGAACTGTACTTAATTTGCAATACAGTAAACAGGGGCCTCTCCAAGTTTGATGAACAGAAGCGACTGTGTTCAGAGCGTATCTGGTTGTGGCTTTAACACACACTGGGTCATCTCAGTTTGTTTTTAGCCAAACACTGCAGTGATTCGACTTAAACAAGATTTTAGAAGTGTGTTTAAATTCGTGACTCACTTAATGTAAGTCCATGTTGTGTCCAAGAAGTGAGCTGTGGCGTTAAATTCAGAAGGTTGGCTGTAAACACCGAAGCTGCATAAAGTCGTCGGTATCCCTGCAGATGTGAAGCTGTAGTGGTGGGCGGTAAACCAGTATTAATACAGTCACCAGTAAGATTTCTGCCATGGAATGGATTTTTGCAACACAGTCATCCCCAGTTTAAATGCCTACATTTTGCTGTGAAGCACTCGCTAGGCATCCGCTCCCACAGCTGGCGGGGTGGATGATTTGTGATGGACAGCTCAGGCTGAGTCCAGCCATTAGCATGTTTGTATCTAGTATTACATGTAACTTACCAAATGTAACTCACTCTTGCTGCTGTAACTAAGCACAGTTAACAAGCAAAACATGTGTTTTTCCTCTCAAAGTTTGATGGCTATACCGTAACAAAGTCGGCTGGCCGTCTCTGTCAGTCTGCCTGGGGCTTCAATGAAAGCTGCGCACTGCTTTGGCTTGTCTCAGTCTGTCTTCAGTCCAATGCTGCAGCTTTTCATCTTACGACAGCTTAAAAAACAACTAAAGGTGTGCTTTAACTAGAGGTGGGCGGTAAACCGGTATTAATACCATCACCGTTTTTGCCACGAAATGGATTTCTGCAACACCGTATCAACGGTTAAAGCCCACGTTGTGCTGTGATGCACGCACGAGGCATATCCTCTCCCACAGCTGGTGCAGAGATTGAGTTGTGACACACAGCTCAGGCTGAGTCTAGTCAACAGCACGTTTAGCTCTAGCATTACATGTAGCCAGGTAACTAACTGAATGTCAAGGACTCTTGCTGCTGTAACTAGGCACAGTTAGCAGGCAAAAATACGTGTTTTTTCCTCTCAAAGTCTGACAGCTATACCGCAACAAAGCTAGTGTGCCATCTCTGTCAGCCTGCCTGGGACTTTAACACAAGCTACATGCTGCTTTGGCTGGTCTCAGAGCCCAGCGCCGCAGCCCTTCCTATTACAATGGCTTAAACAAACGTTTAAAAGTCTATTTTAACTCATGACTTTCTTTTCTAAGTCCACACTGAGTCAAAGATCCAGGCTGCGATGTTAAATGAGGTCAGAAAAGCAGCTGTAAACTAGCCGTATTCTCAGGTACAGCAGCCAAAGCTAAGCTAACTCAATGCTAAACGCAATACATCCGTCAAGCTCTTCAAAATAAAAGTCCGCGGCTGTTATTTTTCTGAAACACTTGTATTGTGAACACCTTCACCAGGAAGCGTGTTCAAGTCATTAGCAGCTTAACACACCTCATCAGGTCAGAGATGAAGTGCGAAACTTGGAGTGCAGTTAGATATAGTAAACCTAGAGAGACTTAAAAAAACAAAACAAAACAAAACAACATATTTTCTGTGTTCCTATACTTAGACATAAATTGAGTATGTCATCAAAGGCTTGTTTTAAGGGGAGAAGGGGGTTAATAAAACTTGAATTTGGATTAAAAAGCATTATCTCATTTCAATTTTGTAATACCGTGATATAATACTGTTATTGTCAAAGGCAAGAAAAATACCGTGTTATGATTCTTAGGCAATATGGCCCAGGCCTAGTTTTAACTTATGACTTTCTTTTCTAAGTCCACACTGAGTCAAAGATCCAGGCTGCTAAGTTAGATGAGGTCAGAGAAGCAGCTGTAAACTACCTGCACATATTCACCTGTGCGGCAGCCAAAGCTAAGCTAAACCAATGATAAACACACTACTTCCTTCAAGCTCTTCACAATAAAAGTCTGAAGCTGTTTTATTTATGAAACCATTTTATTGCAAACGCTTTCATCAGGAAATGTGCTCAAGCCATTAGCAGCTTAACATACCTAAGCAGGACAGAGATGAACCGTAAAAATTTTAGTGCAGTTGTAAAGAAGTAAAAGTAGAGAGACTTAAAAAAAAAGCCTGTGCTTCTATGCTTGGACATTGATTGAGTATACAGTCAAATGCTTTTTTGTGATATGATATTAAGGCCATATTGCCCAGGCCTAGCCTATACCAATGCAAATATTTTTTACCTTAACTTCTTTTGGTGTAAAACTCTGATAATGCCAACTTTTTCTTTGATCGTTGACCATGAAAATAGACTAGTTTGTCAAACTGGCCATATCTTTTGTTCAATAACAAACACTGAAAAATCCCTTCTCTAAATCAGCAGTTAGGAGTGCTAAATGCCAGCATTAAATTGTTTAGACACAACAATTACACATCCGCTGCTCTCATCAAACTATTTGCCAACAGCCATCGCTTGTCAAAAGGGTCAATATTGGCAGATACCAATGATAAACCAATGCATCTCCACAATCACATGACTGAGATTGTATGGTTTAAAGCATGTGGTTTCATAAATATTGCAAATCTTACTTCATGTAAACTTAAATGAATGACTGCTCAAAGCCATATTTATCAATTGTGCATATTCACTGTACACAGTACTGTGTCGTGATCCAAAGACTAGCCAGCAGTTGAGTTCATCAGAGTAAATTAATTGGAAGCATACCAATTTAACCCCATCTCTTTGGAAAACTATAATTAGTGCCAAGTAACAAAGTTCTTTAAAGGGAAACTTCTGAAGAAATAAGGAATTTACAAGCCTGTAAAATAAACAGTTTACCACCAGTGCTTTTCAGTGGCACCTACTGCTCTGTTGGTTTTTTATAAGGTGACCTTTATGTGTGATGGATAAACTCCATTAAGCTAACTGATCAAATCAAGACTAGTGAGCATTAAGGATTTTTCTATATCATCAACCACTTAAGATAAAACATCCTGACAAAATGATCTTTTTATCTTCTCTATCCAAATTAAATCTAAAGAAGAAAAAGGGCTTATGGTTTCAAAAATGTCTTCCTATCTAGTTGTTTAGTCTCACACCTACTGACTACAACCCTGAATGCCCCTGTGAGTCAGAACAAAAGTGCAGCCCAGCACACTAAACTTTTGCTGTGACTTGATTGTGACAAAGATTTGTAACTGACAAATACCATCAGCTCTTTGCATCTGCTGCCGGGGCCTTGACCTGCTGTAACCACATCCTCTTTCCAAAGTGCAAGAAGGCCTCATGCTGATAGGATGGAAAAGGAGTAGCCACCATACTAAAATAGTCTCTTCCAGTCACTGTTCCTGTTCAAGACTCCAGACTGCAGGCTTGCTGAAGAGGGGTGGGGTGGGGGAGAAGTGGGTTTTATAGCTTGTAAATAACCATCAAATGTGGGACTCAAATGATGAGGTATAGGATTGTCTGAGGATTTTAAACTTAAAATCTGACATAAGCAAGAATCCAAACACCTGAATACTTGTTTCAATACCATGGAGACAAAAATAAAAGTGCTTGGCGCTAAATAATGGGCAATTTCTTACTTTAATCATAAATTATTTGGCAACATTTTAATACTGAAACATTGCCAAATGTTCCAATTCAGGCAGTGTGGAGGAGTTTGTTTGCAATATTTGATGATGCATTCCTCTCTTAAGCACCAGTCTTGTGAAATACATTTAGTTTTTGAAGCTTCAATACTTTTGGATACTATCAATAATCAAAATAGCAGAAAATGAGTCGTGATATCAAACAGTATCTACGTGTTAAAAAATAAGGGAACTTTAATGAGAAATCACTCCTTCACTTGGAGACTATCCTGATCTATAATTAATAAACTAAGTGTTTATAATATGAGGATGGAGTACACACCTTTCCTGTCTCACAACACTCCCCCCTGCAGCAGAAATAACTTTACTACCAGCTGACAGAAAGGCTTGGACCCGGGCGAGAGAAAGTCATTGCAGCTCCTGGGTTATCTCACTGTGGATCTACCTAATTTGCTTACGGCGGTAGCATATGCTTATCACTCCAGGTCATGCTAAGTCCCTGCAATCTGTGGCAGTGACTGTACCACAGAGCTGTAACTACCGCTCTGTCGATATATGATTAGTGAAACGTTAGCTCCCATAACATTAATCAAATTCCGTTCAAATCATAAACCCGCTTACTGATAAATCCGCTGAAAATACCATAATCTTTAATCCAGCCAACCAACTGAGATCCGCGTCTGTCCATAAACAATCTAGGTTCACGATAGCAACAACGCTAAGTCCCGTTATCAAGCTTGTTAGCAAAATGCCGCTAACTAGCTAGCTTTAACTGCCTGCGCTGGGCCGCCGACACTTCACAACCGCTAGCTGCGGCTCGTTAGCATGCCAGCTAGCTAGCCGACACATTCCTTTCCTCGGCGTTCAACCAAAACACCGCTAAGCTGTCAGAAACACAATACAACCAAGCGCATAACAAAGCTCAAACGTCAACTATACCTGTCAGTATTTAAATTAAAATGCACAAAAGGTGGATTTACCCGGAGAAAGACACAGCAGATTGCTAACGTTACCTGCCCTTCCGCCTGGCCTTGACTAAAATGGGAGTGCTCACATACTCCGTTTTGTACTTGCGGACAATTCTTCACATTTATCCAACGTTTATAATAAAAGCTATGCAGCCTGTTGTGTCTCCTTATTATCCCGAATATGTTGACGAGAAATGCTCATACACAAACGACTTATTTGACCGCGTTTAGCATGTAGTAAAGTTTGGCATTTCCACTCACCGTTTCTCGCTCGCTGTCTTTCGCCGCTCCGCAAGTGTCAGTTTGCCTCCGGCCTGTGTGCGCAGCAGACGTCACTCCGACTATTTCTCATTTTTCTTAAAAGGGCATGACACATCGGCCACTCGACCCGCATCATTTGCATGATAACGGGCTGCACCGTAATGATGAGTTTACAGAGATGTACATAACATTGCACGCCCTTTTTTAATTCTGAGTTAGGAAAATCTTACCAGTCATACTTTGCTTACAAGAATTGTCATACTAGGCTTTAACGTGGTACATTCTTTAAGCATGAGATGTACTTTCTATTCAACTTTTAAGCTACATTGCAAGAACTGCTATTACTAATTATCACGTCATCAGATGAAAACTTTACAGAATAGAAGTTCATGAAGATATAGCAGTTTTATGTTTTTGAACATTAAAACTAGTTTCAAATAATTACCAAAGTGGAAGTTTTATGAGTCAGTCCAAGTCATAAACAACTTAATTACAACTTTATTTGTATGGCACATTTAAAAAAGAGGTTTACAAAATGCTTTGACCATAAGCAGAATCCCAAATAAGACAAAGTATCATTACTGTAGGTGGAGTGAGGGGGTGGCTTGCAGGGCTTAAGCCCCGAATGTTTACTCAAAAGCCCTGAAACGGTTGGTATTAAGTAGATAAACAAATAGACCCTGCTAATCACAACATGAACATTTTATTCTGGCAGTCTGACAATATCACTTCTACTTCTATAGCCACCTATATAACTTATAACACCTTCTGTATACCACAGCATAAATGATACATTGCACTAAAAATGATCAATTTCTGCATTTTTGTAGATAAATCTACATCTTGAACCACATATTTAGCTTTTTATGTTTTTTCTAGACAAATAGCACCAATTATGATTTAAATACTGAATTCATACAGTTTTACATAAATCTAGCCCTACCTTTTTAGTCTGTCTTTTAACTGAATTTTATACTGTCTTAATTTGTTTTAGAGATCAATCTTTTTTTCTTCTCTTTATTTCAAAATTATCTTTAGTGCATCCTCTTATTATATTTTACAGAGTTATCCTCAAGTGTTTTTTTTTCTCCTTCCTAGCACCTTTTTAATTCTACTTTATTTGATTTAATATTTTATTTCTACACTTTTACCTAACGCCAATGATAGCAAGTACCTAAGTTCCCGTCCTTACAGTTTTTTATTTATGATATAGTTTTGCCAAACTACTTAATAATATTGTTGGGTTTAATGTCATGTTTCCTTTTGTTTGTAAAGCACTTTGCGCTACATTGCTTGTATGAAAATTACTATATAAAAATGGTTGATTGATTGATTGAGAGTTGTCCAGTTGCGAATTACAGACAAAATTGCTGACATCCTGAATTTACAATTATCTATACTCAGGGGTGAAAAGTTTACAGGACTATTGTACTCAAGTCAAAGTACTTTTATTTTGGCTGTGATTTACCTAGGTAGAAGATCTGGCCTATAAATGTACTCAAGTAGAAGTAAAAGTAATTAATTTAAAGTTTACTCTTTGTACAGTCAGTATCACTCCTTGATGTGCAATAACAGAGGATATCAAATCTTGAATACATGCTAGGCACATCTCTACAAAAGGTGAAATGAAACAACTGTTTTGGACAGTATCATTTTCTTGTTCTGTGCTACTGGATGTCACATGTCGAAGCTTCGAAGTTTCTCTAAAACAGACATCAATAGTTATCATTTTATGACAAAACCAGCTTTGTCACCAGTGCACAATCCCTGACCCCACATATTAAACTGGTGACGTTTACAGTTGCATCAAGGACTCTATCCCTGCAGCGTCCTTCACTTGTAACTACACACAGCGGGCTTTAAACAGATAACAGGTGACATAAACTGCCAAGAATGTGAGAGAAAAGTGCTCCCTTATGTGACTGCTACAAAGCATCCTAATACAATCAGTGACTCAAATTTGGCAGAACATGAAAGAGGTGCACTGGTCTGGTCTGGATATATTGGTGATGAGTACCCTCTAGTGGAGAATGGACAATCCTGCCCAGGCAGCAAGAATCGTGGGTAATGTGACTGGAATACAATATAAAACAGTTTCATCATCTCATTGCCTTTCTGTTTTACAATCTGACCCAGAGCTACTACAGTATTTGCAATTATAAGACTTAATCAGGCACACTTTACAATTTGTTTCTTTATTTTTTATCATAGTACAATCTGTCAAACAGATTTAAAACAGTATGTATCAATCCCTTGCTTGAGTTTCTCCATTCATTTGTCGTGCCTATGCCATCCTTTGTCACTAACAGCCATTTCCACCCATTTGTGTTGAATGTAAAAGCACTGTCACATAAAATAGAACATATTCTTTACATCCTTAAATAAATAAATCACTTTAAAAGAGACTAATAACCTAGAAATAGCATTGTTTGTTTTGGGGTTTGCCTTCATAACTCTGAATAGAATAAACAGGCCAGAGAGCAGTCAATGGCCAGCCCAAGCATGTGACTTATTCAAAGCAAAGACAGACTGAGTGGATACAAGAAGAAAGCCTTTACTGTATTTACACATATGTTATACCTCTATAGAATCCATCTGTGACATGTATTTCTTATATTCAACACTATCCAGACATGGTCAGACTTAAACTCCCTCTTGTTTGGGCTACATGAAGTAGCAGAAAATATATATATATAAACACATCTCGTCCCTACAAATGTTCTATTACAGATCTCACCACATGTCTGTATTTAACCAGTGTTAGGTGGAAGAGATGCACATGACAAGGCTGAGAATGGCAAAAAGGCAGATCCGTACATGGCTCCTGAAAGAAGGAAAATGAAGATGAGTTTGTCCTTTGCTTCTCTGACTTAGTCCATGAAGGTTGGTGCAGTTGCTATCGTTTTATGTGTGGTTTTTAACATCTCCATTTCTTCTTCACAACCTCAGCAAGGAATTCAAAAAAAGGCTAATGATTGAGCACCGTGGAGTCCTCTCTCACTGATATTGTCTGTAGTCTCCGAATGAAGGGGAGGGCATGGAAGCAGGGGCCGGTTCCTCTGCAAACTGTGGCCCTGGAGAGAAAAAGGCAACCTTCAGTTAGATTACAGAAGCTGCTGAGAAAAGATTGTTTATTACTTATGAAATCAGAAGTCTTTTCTTTGACGGTGCAATTTCCTTTATACCTCCCTCATCTTTAATAATAGCTCCTTTATTTTTAGAGAATTTTTTAAAGCAGACTCACAAAGTCCATTACAAACAACTTGTACAGTAAAACATGAAAAAGCACTGCACCACGGTCCATTTAGATACTTATAGGGAAATAAGAAAAATAAAAGCTACTGGAATGGAACAGTGCAAAGATTAGCAAAAATAAAGTCATAAACAACAGTAATATAATGTTCACAAAACAAGATTCTTATATGTGTTGAATATAAAATGAAAGGGATCATGTTGAAAAAGTCTAGTCATTAAATGGCACAGACTTCCAGTGTAAGATATTTTACTTACCAGTTGGGAACTGTGAAGAGGCAAATCTAGTGAGCAAGATGCCAGCCCCCTCTATCAAAGCTAGCAGGATACCTCCCATGGCAGCAGAGCCAACCATGGCTACTGGTCCATCTACAGAGGAACAGAGAATGTCAATAAATTACACACAGGACATCAGTCTACTGAAACCAAATAACCATGGAATAATACCTGCATTTTCACCACTATGCTCACAAATACAAAGCTTTAGCTATTTGTAAAAATGTCCATTTCCTTTAAGAAGTTAATATTTAAAACACTGCATGTGATTGTGTATGTCTCTTTTTAACTAATCAAGTTAAGAGCCTCAAACAAAGGAACCAGAGTCCTTTAACACTGAGGGTTTTTTTAAAGCACCTGCAAACTGAGATGATTTTCTGGAACACTGGCTTATGTGTTCATATGTGAACATACAGTTGCATGTTTGGTGCATTATGATGTTTTCAACAAAATCTGTAAGTGCACGTTATTTTGTGTAAAAAGCATGCATCAAGGCAAAAATGCTTACAAATGCCCCATCGATCTGACTGCATTAAGCCAGCACTGCAAGACCTAGAATGTTGCTGAGCTTGTATTGTTTTAATTGCTCCCTCTTTGTTTTTATCATTTGTATTGTAGATTTTTACATCTTCTCACCCAGGGACCACAGATGTAAATTAGCTTTATAGCTAACTCTGGCTCAACAGTTGTGTTTTACATGCCCCATGTCAAATAAACTAAACTAAACTAATCTAAGAATTATATCAGTCAATAACTAGCTAACATGTTTTATGTTAAATGTTACTGGCACCAAGAAAAATAATCCCACTTTAAGCAGTTGTAATCTTTCTGCAATCTAATGCAGAATACCTCAACAAATGTAAACACTAATCAAGAGACACAAGCTGAAATAAGGATTTCAATTAAGTCTCGTCTGTATATACCCCAAAA
Source organism: Cheilinus undulatus (assembly GCF_018320785.1). Taxonomy (NCBI): domain Eukaryota; kingdom Metazoa; phylum Chordata; class Actinopteri; order Labriformes; family Labridae; genus Cheilinus; species Cheilinus undulatus. The sequence goes on along the minus strand of NC_054867.1, from coordinate 39,474,533 downwards.
AATAAGAGATTTCTTCCAAAAAGAAGGGAAAGCACCTTTGAATTGACAACAGATATATAGTGTATTGTCAGTACAGTATGCAGTCTGAAATGGATCTCAGCCACAATACTGAAAAACAGAATTTACTCAATACAATTATGTTATTTATCTCAGACATAAATCCTGCAAAACTTTCAGCATGAATACTATGAAGTACTAAAAATCGTATATGCTAGATATCCAGGCTTTTTTTTCAATATGTCATACAAACATTTTATGATTTGGGTGTTAAGCTCTCACACAGTGCAGATATGTTTACATTGTTCTACTTTTGCTTGAAGTTATTTTTTGAAGACACATATTAAGGGCACACTCACACTCAGCCCAGTTGCTCTGTACCGTACTAAGCACAGTTTTTCCCCTTCCTACCTATTCCCCTTCTAGACTGAACTCATTATTCTGGGCCTGAGCCTGGTTACCTCTTGTAAGTACATCACCTCTTCCTAATATGATACACACAGAATTTTGTTCACAAGAAGAACATACCAGTTAGCACAACTGACTGAAACTTAACTGACTTTGTGTGTGTGTGTGTGTGTGTGTGTGCGTGCGGGGGGGGGGGTTCGTTCAAGAGCATGCATGAGCAACCCTACTATGCTGAAAACCACCTATTCTAGAAGGTGCATCATGCTTGAGCACAGCAGAGTACTCACACTAGTATAACAAACTGAACTTAAGGGGCCAAACGTGCATGGCAGTTTGCCAATAGTGCAGTTGCACCCTACATAGTTTTATGGTACCTTCAAGCACACTCTGTAAATTTGATAATTCTGTTAATTTAATTCAGTTCAGTGAGCAACAGCAGCATCAGCCTTGTGTATGAGGCAGATGTGTGTGGTCTGTTCACAGCCAGCTTCTACAGGGTTCACTCACTTCTTGCAGCGAGGATGGCTCCCGTCATGGCCCCGCTGGTGATTGAGTTCCAGGGATCTTCCTTCCCTCGTACTTTTACTAAACCACAGTCAATCATGGAGAAGAGGCCTCCCCATACTGCAAAGCTTCCTGCAATACAAAGATCCAAATATGTTTAACAAATATCTATCAGTTAATGTTGAAGTTACTCTGTTGCAAAGTTAGCAGCCTGCATCATTGATTCATCTGCATTTCTTTTCTCTACAAAACCACAAATTCACAATAAAAGTCCACTAAGGCTTACCTCCAAGCTGTGGGGCTCTGGTTTTGATGGCAGTCATGCTACCCCTCATTCTGTGACTCATCCCCTATAGGAAAACAACAAAAATAAATAAATGGAAACTGCTTTTCGACTCAGAACATTTACAATCTCAGTAAGGTCCAAATGACTACAGTGCATGACAAATTATGACAATTTAAGACAGAGAATTATGTTCACAAATAAATTGTAAATAGCAGAACAAACAATTATAAATACTCGTGTGTGTGGTTATTACATCTTCATAATCTACAAATTTTAGGAAGAAACTTTAAGACTGATCAAAAGGAAAAAGAGCCATGTATTAAAACCTATGTAATGAAACTATAAAAACACTTTCTGGCAGTACAGGTCAATAGAAGTCATTGCTTATCTAGTGCACTGTCAAAGCATGCATATTCTACCATAAAATAAAAGCAGAAGACTGAACAAGTGTGCACAACAGTAGCAGTTCAGAATAGATAGTTAGCTGTGCTATTAGTTATTTGACAGCAACAAAACATTGCATTAACAGAGCAGGTGCCCAACTCGTGTATTTCAGCATGTTAGATGTAACAATGTCATTAATTACTTATGCATTAATAAGTAGTGTTAGGCTACATAACAGAACTTACTGAGGGAGCATTCCTGAATCCTTTTACTGCCTGGAATATTCCTCCACCGATTGCCCCCATGGTGAAGGCTCCCCCACAGTCGTCCACAATTCTCCAGGGGCTGAAAGCATACATTAGTAAAAGGTTATAAAAGGATAATCTCACAACTAGTACATACTAGGAGGCTGGATTTACAACCACCAGATAATGCCATAATTTGACTTGCATTCTGTCCCAGCCTAGTTGCAGATTAAGTTCTGACATAAAAAAAATAAAAACACACAAAAGTACTAGAGCTGGTAAGTAGACAGTCTGGTAGTTGTTTTATGTTTGGGGCTTCATTCAGAATTTTCAGGGCTTACAGTATAGCTGGTGATACAGTTGTACATACATTTTGCTAAAATTTAAGGCCAATATATGATATATACTGCCAAAATATACAGCCATTACACCGGCTGTAATTTTGACAGAAATTTTCCTATCTGCTGACACATATTAAATTTGAAAGCTGATATCTGCCAGTACTGATATTCTGTCAGTAATACTGACTTCCCTAGCCGATGCCAATACTGATACTAATTTTACACACACACACAGACACACACACACCGTTTTTACTGCAAAGAACAGAGTTTCTCCAGTGCACAGAGAGGCTGAGTAAAGCTGAGCTGAGAGAGGAGTGGAGGAGTAGTAGATGTTTGGAGCTTCATTCAAAATAATCAGGGCTCAAGATGGGCCTCCTTGAGTGCAAGGTGCTCTAGCAACTGCCTATACTTAATGGTATACTTGTAGCTATACTTTACTGATAATTGAGGTGGGTTTATGATATAAACTGCCAATATGTACGGCGAATATATCAACATATATCAGCAGATATAAAACTGCTCACTCATATTTAGGCTATAAAAATCTGCCTATATAAGCAGTTTAGTTTTAGGATGGACCAACAGACCTTTGTATTTTGCAGTATTATTCTTTATTCATCACCATTCCTTACACTTTTAAGTGTGTTTTAAAGACTGAAATTATATAATATATACTGATACAACATCATGCATCCCTAAATACAATGGTTCTACTATAAATCCCTCTTTTTCAAAGCTTCAGCATTTTTATTCTTTGTTGATATGGTTCAAATTTGATAATTCAACTTTGTTTTTAATTATTCTAATAATGGTCATTTTGTTCTTGAAGTCATACATAGAGTTGGTTGTGATAATGTTTAACCTTCTGACATATCCCAGTCAGGGCACATCACCCTAGCTCTGCTTCCCCCACCTTCTTACTAAGCCTGGGTCTGTTGACGGTGTAATTAGGAGTCATGCTAGGGTAGGTAGAAGGGGAAAGTAGAGTGCAGCCCTAGTCAGGGCACCTCACTCGAGCTCTGATTCTCCCACCTTGCTTAGCCTGTGTCTGCTGAGGGTGGCAATGCTGACTGGCCATGTGTAAAGATAGGTAAGAAAGAGATGTCTCCGTGTTGGCATGGTGGGCGGTGAGAGCTAGCATGGAGGGGAGTGGCTCTGGGATGCTGGAGAACACTGTTCAGCCCTCTGGTGTCTTGGAACTAACTAGACGAAACACCAGCCAAGGAGGCAACTAGTAATGAATTAGGGATGTATTCACTGAGAGCGGGCCCTCTTTATAGGGCACAAGTATCTTGTGTTTATTCAGAATCTGTCCTTGTACGACCATCTGTGAACCAAATTTCACAATAAAGCTCTTAACTGAACTGAACAGACTGGATTAGGTTCAACTGAAAGTGTTCCTAATATTTTCCCCTCTGTATTAATAAAGATGTCAGTATTTGGCTAAAGGGAACTGAAAGCTTTCTTCAGTTATATATCAACTTAACCAGATCTTAGGAATATAAATATAAAACATGACATTGCTTATTATGACCTCCCATGTGCTTGTTTTAGCCACAACAGATAACGCAGATACGCAGTAAAATCGACGTAATAGATGTTTGCCTGTCTTTAATTCCTGTAGACACACTTTAGACCCAGGCTCCCTGTAAATTAAAGGAATTCACAACTGAATGTATTTGTTTCTTAGTTACTGCATGATGTACCTGTGGGTCCGACAGTAGCACATGATACAGTACCATCAGGTTGCATGACAACACAAAACAGATTTATTATCACATATCCCCGATGTTCGTTTTAGAAAATCATGTTCGTCGTCGGTGTCCACAACAGTTAAATTATTTTCTATTAAATTAGACTATTCTCGAGGTATGTGTGGGTTGTACAACCCCCAGTTTGCCCCCAACAGATAACGCTAGCACAGAAGAGGCTAACCCTACCTAGCGTACCAGTATGCTAACATCCACAAACGGAACTTAACTGCCGTGAGAAACAAAGATAAATTTCGGCGTGCCTCTTGACTTTCATATGGGATAATATAGTAATACACTGAGACTCAGTGGTTGCGTGAGAGATATCAGTGTTGTAACATGTGGCTATCAAACTGACAAGGTCACTAGCAACGTGATGTAGCCAAGATGGTATAATGCTAGCCCTGAATGCCAATAGTATTCTATGTATCGTTAGCATCCCTGCTAACACAAGGTAACTAGCCGGGTTTGAGATGTTTCATGTTCTTCCACATGCTGAATCGTCAAAAAATTACACATAATTGTCGCGGAAGTAAAACAAAAAATGAGACAACAACATGGGTGGGCTTCACGCGGGGCAGAAATATTATTAATTTGGTTTAAAGACTCACCATGGTTCTCTGGCATACTCCTCCATTTTGTTCTTTCGCTGTTCCTTCTGACGTAACAGTCATCGACAACGATCTGACGACACAACGTGACATCTTAAAGGAGCACTCCGTGTGTTTTTCAAATTAGAAAATGAGTAAAAAGAGAAACATGAACAATTTTGTAACACTTTTAAAAATAAACCTGGGTATAGACAGACACCAAAATAGGGAAAAACCTCCAAAATACGCTGTATATTGTCCCCTGAGTATGAGTGTTCAGGCAGGAATTTTGGACTTCTGGGACTCCGTAGTCTGCAGCAGTAATTATTTACCAAGTGAAGGTTCTTCTGTTGACAGTTGGCTCCCCTGTTGACAGTTAATCACGAGGCCCATAATAAATGTGCTCGGCTGAAGGGGATGAACAGGACTTTAAACGAGGCATTTTTAAACAAAGCAGGAACTTAATAAGACAGATTTCGTATGGCAACCCAATTAAGAAGAGAAGAAAATATGGGGGAGACAAAATATTAGAGCTGCAGCACATTTAGTACCAGTTTTTTTTTTTGAACCAAGAAAGGCCATAGAAAACAAATCGCAAAGGCTGCAATATTTCTTTGACCTGAAATATGTGTCAAAAGAAGTTTCCAACAGTTTTTTTTTTTCTTTTTTTGCAGCAACAGATGTTGCTTTACACATCATGCAAACACAGGTGAATCATTTTTGCACCAACAAAAAATCTTACTTTTATTTTTGTAATTTTTTTTCTTATTTAAAATTAGAATGACATAGAAATGATAATTCACCTTAATACAACAATTAACATGTTTCTCCAATATGATTTAAAAAGTCAAATTTATTCTCAAAATTGTTCAGCCCTAGTTTTCATTATGATTGTTACAAGGCTTTAAGTAAAAAAAATACTACTGTGACTGAAATAGATAAAGGAAAGATATAGAATTCATACTGATTTATGCATTGTATTATGTCATCCTTGCATATATTCTCTGGGAAAGAACAGTTTATGTTGAATCTACCAAATAGTGTGCTGGTTATAATGCAGAATGATTTATTGCTTGTGTTTGTTGAAAAATACATAAGATGAGGAACTTTAAACAATTGCATGCCAATTCAAAAATGCAATATTGGAGAAAAAACGGCAATTAGATAGTTTCCCCAGCTACTCAGTATTTAAAGTAAACTTTAAATTAAGTACTTATTAATTTTACTTGTGTAGAGTTATAGATCAGTACTTTTACTTTTACTTAAGTAAATCTTAACCAGAGTGCCTGTACCTTTGCTTGAGAGCAAGACTTAAGTATTGTATAAAGTATAAAGTATATCTTATCTTATCCTTTTCCACCTCTGGTTCCAGGTAAGGAGGCCTAACCAGAGCTCCTCGGTTAAATTTTGTCCTTGGACCCCGTAACAGGTTACTTTTACTGTGTTGCATTTAAGATGGAATGTAAATGTACAGTTAATTTGAGAACTAAAAAATTGTATACTTTTAAGTTATGTAATTATCAATAAAGGAATCTGGACACATTAAAGTGTCTACTGAGGTATGCTCTACATTTAAATGATTACCAATTCCCCTTCTAACCCTTGGGTTGGCTTTAACAACCCGTAATCTTAACATTTTCATTCCATTCCCCCTCTTTTTTTCCTCCATCTGGGATCAGTACTGTTGGTCAGGGCTGCAGCTTCAGCTGAGAGAGACCACTGGCCTGAAGCCCATTATTAGGAACGAGAAAGGAATGAGTTGCAGAGCAAGCTTTCATTGAGAAATGCCCAAATATAGGCATTTCATGGATAGAGACGTTGAGGCAGGGAGATGGAGACATAAACTGACCTGCTGCTGCTTAATGTTGCTGCTGTTCTCTTTCTCTCCTCTGATGAACAGCATAGTAGCGACTCCACAGCTCCCACTATTTTCCTGCAGGTTTAAACATGTAACGTAAGGGGTAACAGGCATATAATTGTTTTATTTCTGGTGGCACAGGTCTGTATATGTGCATTACCCAGAGATACTCCATTTTTCTATTTTAATTAAAAGTACATTATTTAGAAGCATGTCTAATGTTGACTGTGTATCTATAACTATATATGGCTCTAAAGATCCTGTGGAAATCTGCCCGGCAACTGTAACATTTAAAATTGAATGGACGCACAGAAAACATAAGCCTTTTAGTCCTACAAATTCTTGCATTCAGGAAAGATGCACTCTGGGATTGAGGAGAAAGCTAGCTAGCAAAACTGCAGACTTTAGGGGTGTCAAACTGTATACTTCTGTTAGTACTCTATATTAACGCACACTTAAATAGTACAGAGCACAAATAACAGCAGGTTACCGTCTCAAATCTCGCACTGATGCTAACAGTAAGTAACGACAGTTTGTCTGCCGGTCTTCTTCTGCGTCTTTTTAACAGCTATTTTTACTCACTGTTAGATTTATGTGACATTTACTTAATGTTTACAATATTCTCTTAAAGAAAAAGAACGCATTTTGCCTTTAATGCCCTTTGATTGAAACCTGCTGCTGTTGCTACTAACACATTAGCTGGCTAGCGGATGCTAACGCTACCGGATGCCAACGCTAGCTAGTGCGCTAGCATGCTAACAGTACAATATCTGTACACTCATTTTGTAAACAAGATCAGTGCCAGACAATCGCCTTGGGTGCTAAAACACCCTCAGTGTCAACTAGTCTATGTCGCAGGTCCCAATTTAACTTTTGAAACCAATGCCATCAATGCAACTTCTCCCCTGTAGCCTACATATTTTTCATATTTCCCCTTTATTTTCCTTGAATATAGGAAAATGTTAAGAGCAGAGAGCTATTTATAAGTATTTCGGATACTACCAAGAGAAACTGAAGTCAACTGTTACAGGCTAGCAATAATAAAAAACAGAGGTTGTGAGAACTGCCAGTGCAAAAAAAGCGTTGTAACCATCAGGCCGCCAGTTGATGATCAGTGCTGTAAAGCTTCATGAAAAAAATTCTGATGAAAAGTAAGATTTTTTTTGTCAAGGAGACTAAAACAAGACAAAAATGTAATCTAGTTTTTGTCAGACATTAAAAATCCATGATATGAGAGAGCACATGCTGTTAGGTAGGTTTCTTCTTCCAGCTGTAGAGGCAGGAATACCAGGGTGCATAGAACACAGGCATGATTTGCACCAGGTTCAGGCAAAGATAAATTAAAACTGATACATACTACTCAGAAGTTTGTCAAATGCAAACATAACTCAAAAAGCTTCTGTATTTTACTTTCCATACACTTAAGCTCCAGATACTCATTAACCATAACAGCCAGTTTTACCATCATTGCAAACATACCAGAATCTTTTATTTTTGACATACAGGCTCCATAAGAAAGGCATGTGTAATCAGATATGACAGAGAAGTCTTCATTACACAGTGCACATGTGAGTGCCACTCTGGATTATTTTGTTGTTGTTGTTGTTTATCACATTAAATTCCTTAAAAATGACATTCACTTAAGCAGTAGGGTTGATATAAGCCAGTAATGTTTTTAACATCCTCTTAAGGTTAAGATACGGGGATGTGTTACACTACAAGTTATGGAAGGTATTCAAACAAGCAGGCTAGAATGATTCTGTACAAAATTAAGCCTCTCATTGAAGGGCAGCCGTTTGTGCTTCCTGGTTTAAAAATACATGATGTCATTATTTCCATGCTAAAGCTCTGTTGTCATGCACCAGGACTCCACTGGGCTGCTGTCCAATCCTTTAAACCCTGCCTGAGATGTTTGAGATTTGGCAAAGAGACACACATTCAAAGACTGCCCTGACCTTTTGTCTTTAATACCCAGATTTTCTAAAGTAGGGGCGCCATGTTTTTTTATTCCCTGATATTTCCGCCATTTAAGGTTTCCCAGTTAGAGCAGTTTTTAAACTTAAAAGAACAAGGTGGATTCCTTCTCCACAAATAAATAAAAGGTCAGTTTAATATCCGCTATGATAAACTCTTGTATATTAGAATTTTTAGCTATATGAACCTCTTATTCACCACACTCACATTCAGACGCATACACCGGCCAACATGTTACATGATCAGCTTCATATTAACTAGTGCAAATAACCAGCAAAGCGTCTTTATGATCTTAAGACAACACAACCACTGCAGACGGCTAATAGAGAGAGCCCTGCGTCACTCCTTCTCCGTATAGTCCTTTTGGTCCAGTGTTTGAGGGAGAACTCATAGTGAGGACTCGTTAGCCAACTGATGGGCATCTCATGTGTCACTTGCTCCATCAATCCCACAGCTCGATTCTCCGGCTGAAATTAGGGGAATGTAGAGTTCATGTCTTTAAAAAACTTTGGTGAGATGTCCTTTATCTCCCTCTTTTTCATTTTACATTCAAACAGATGATATTACTGCAACCACTTTGGCACTGGTACCTGTGGATTAAAAATAATTGTAAGTATGTTGGAAAGCATAAAAAGAGCTACATCATTTGTTGATAAACCCATGTTACCAACCTTCTTGAGTTGTTTAATGTTGCTACCTCTGATCGAGGCAAGCAGTTGGTCCCTTGAGTTCTGACTACCGCCCGGACTTTTCCCATCCAGCTTCCTCTGCGACACTGGCGTCAACGAGTTCCTCAGGGAGTCTACATCCAGCATGGGAGGCGGTGGAGGTGGGGGTCCACCTCCAGGAGGAGGTGGAGGTGGTGGTGGACCTCCAGCACCTTTTTTCGGCATCAGCTTTGGCGATGGCATGGGTGAAGGTATGGGTGAAGGCTTGGGAGAAGCTTTTGGTGAGTTTCTCAGAGATCCTCCGCCACTGCCTGTCTTTGGTACGTCCAGTGCTCCACCTTTCTTCTCCCCATTGGCCTGGGCCTGTTTCTGCTCCTGTAAGCGCTTCTGCCTCTGCCGGTCCATGTTTCGACTCAGGATGTTCGTCGAAGTCATCCTAGGACCGGCTAACTCAAAGTGGTAGCCCAGTTTGAGGAGGGTGGTGTTCTCCTTCAGGATCTTGACCATCTCCATCTCAGTTTTCCCGCCACAGATGTGTCGCTGATTTTGAAAGCGAAGCTCTGTCAGTGTGGAGTTGTACTGCAGTGACTGAATCAGAGCCAGGATGCCCTTGCCGGTGAGGTGGTTGGAGTCGACGTTGATGCTAGTGATTGTTTTGTTTTTGCGTAGGGTTCCTGCAATGGCGTCTGCTACATGGTCATCTGCACGACAATTAGCCAGAGCAAACTCTTTAACATGGGTGTTCTTTTGCAAAGCTACAGCAAACTCAATAAGCGTCTTCGTCTTGATGACCTCCGAGTTGTTCACGTTGAGTTCAGTGAGGGAGGGGTCGTCACTTCGAACCTGCTCCATCAGCTCATCGAACATGCTGGAGTCTTCGTCCTCCTCCTCTTCAGGCTTGCTGTTTGGGCTGTTTTTAGCAACACAGTTGCCAACTTTTCCTGCTTCTGCTACTTTCTTAGCCTTTCCTTTACCATCCTCTTTGTCATTCTTCTCTAACTTCTCTTTCTCTTTCACATGGTCACTGTGGTTAACAAGCTCCTCTCGATCTGTTCTTTTCTCTGCTTTATCATTCTTCACCTGCACTTCATCTTTCTCAGATGGCTGTCTTTGGAGTTTGACATCAGGCTTGCTTTTCTCATCAGCCTTTTTCTCCTCTGTCTTAGCCTTCCTCTCTTCTGACTTGCCCTCTGGACCTGGGGTTTCTTGCACTTTGCTCTGCTTCTCCACCATCTTGGAAACAAGTCCCTGTGTCCTGACAGTCTCTGATTTTCTCTCCTTTTCCTTGCCAGCATCCTTTTCTTGTTTTTCTCGCAGCTTTGAGATAATATCCTTGGTTTTGCTGTCATCTTTTCTCCTGCAGTCTTCTTTCCTGTCCTTCTCTTTGCTGTCATCCTTCTTTTCCTGCAACTTAGAGATCATATCCTTAGTTTTGCTCCCTGCGCTCTCTCTGTTTTCTCTCCTATCTCTTACCCTATTGTCCTCTAGTTTCTCTTTGGTCTCCTCTTTTGCATCGCCATCCTTGCTGTCCAGCTTCCTGTATCTCCCTGAAAGTCGACTTCTCTCCTCTGTTGGACTTTCAAGACCTCTGCGGCTTCTCTCTTCCACCTTTGCATCTTTATCACTTGAGACACTAGATTGTTTTCGCAACCCTACGTTCACGTCATCTTTCCCCTCTTGGCTCAGGCCCATTTTCCTCAAGTATTCCTGCTTACGGCTCTCTTTCTTTGGCTCCTGCAAAAGAAAGAATACGAGGAGCATGAGGTGGAAAATTGTAGAATTCCAATGAAAAATCATTGTACGCAGGTTTTTAAAACTGCAGTGTCCTGAACTGAACAAACTAGGGCTGCAAGAAGCACTGAAGGGCTCTCGCACCCCAGCACATGTTGGGTGTGTCACAACCACAAAAGTGTGGGAATTATGGGTGTAAGCAACCTGTGCTGTGTGCTGCAGCAGAGCACAGAAAGCATGTCCATCCTCCTAGGACTATTATTTATCATGTAAAATGAGAAAACAAGGGAACAGTATATGTTAGGGATGCTTCTGCTTTCTTACAGTGTGGAAGGGCAGACCCTAATCATGTGAGATTTAATGCAAATAGGAAGTTTCAAACTTTTAGCAAAATAGAAATGGTCCAATTGTGTCACTTTCTATTGGCAGTAGGGGTGCTATAGACCTTGATCCTACATGTGAAATTTGAAGGCAGTCAGATGTTTGGTATGAGAGTTGCACATACTTCCTGTCAAACTGGCAAGATACTAAAATGCTCACCATCGCCAGTGAGACGTCCTTCAATGAAACATGTCTGTGTTGTGGCCAGTTATTGAGGCCTTTCTTTCAAAATCAGAGCTCAATAGGTTAAGCAGGAGAATGGAGATGTGACCCATTTGTGTTACTTCCTGTTGCCGGTTCTGGCACAATGGTTAGATGTTTGCACACAAGTGTGTTCAGTATGATACTGTTGTCTTGCAAGAAGAGCAGATGATCACAGAATATTGTTTACTAAAGTTCAGATTGATTAAAGTCATTTGGCACCTTAGAAATGCCTTATTTTGAAACTGAGATAAAGCTGGTCAACTTGCTGTTGGGATTTGAGCATGGCTCTACAAGATTTTATTGTAGGTCTTATGATGACCCATATGCAGAACAGAAATCACAAGCCTACTCTGAATGGTGTATGGGGGCTGGATATTTAAAGGCAAAATTTTGAAAAATCAGAAGTGGATATGTAAAATTTCCAGAAGAAGGCGCTGTGGCAAATTAAAGAAATTGATGTATGAATGTATTCAGGATCAGTGTGTAATCATCTCTGTGAAGTTTGGTGATGATTGATTTAAGTACTAAAAGGTTTTATGACATTACTGGTGTATTTTCACTGCATAAAATATACAAAAAAAATAGTTTAGTCTGGGTTCCGGTCAAGGCCCCACCCTATGGTGAAGACACAGTCTGCACAACTTCAGATCTTCAGGTTGTCTAGTATGAGCAAAAAAATTGTAGATTCAATCAGATAAATCCTTCAGACTAGTTCTTGTGAACCGCCCCAAAACGCCTAAATCTGAAGTGTTTGTCGTGTGTTTCCTGTACATTTTAGAGGATGGCCCAAGGAGAAAAGTCCCCTATCTCCCTTTTGGGGCCTCTGTGTGGCCCCTGCTTGATGGTGTTGCACAATACCACCAAAATAGTAAAATATCCAAAGGGCCCCATTTTCATTAAAGTTTTTTTTTTTTTTTTTTTTTGTTAAAGCCCCAAATTCTTCTGAAGGAAAAACAACAGATACAATAGAGTCCTCGGTCAGTGCTCGAGCCCTAACAAAATGCAAACCTAAGCCGTCTTCTTCAGTGACTTGAAGTCTTTAAAATTACATAATTCTACTAACTTGTATAGTAATTTTCATAATGCACTCATGTGGAGTGCGATATAACATCTAACCAACTGAATACCGATGCAAATGCCATGCTGCTTCCCTGTCAAACAGCTCCACATCCATCTGCTCAGAGTAAACACATAGCTACACCCTCCCTGTCACCATCGGCATGTGTGTTTACAGTCAGCAACTGATTTTTTTTATATTGCAGGATGGATACATTTGCACTGAGTTGCTTTTGTAAAGTGTTTGATTTGTGAGTCTCCATCTGTTTTGCTGAGCGAGGCCTCGGCCCTGGCAGATGCATCCTTAAAAGGCAGTGAGCGTAGGAGCAATCAACCAAAGAATTCCATCAGGCTGGGATTAAGAAGCTCCACAGGGCCGCCGCTCCACTCAAGTGTCTCTCATTTAAACACAGTCTCTGCTCTCCCAGAGACTCTGACAGCCACTCTTTTCTTGCATTTCACAGAAGGAAATGAAATTGTACTTTTGCTTTTTAAGGCTATTTCTTTACTTGTGAAGAGATAATTAAAAATTTGATATGGATGGTAAAACTTTGTTTTTCCATCTCTACACTTTTTATGAGCTCTGGAGCCAATGTGGTCCAGTTCGTGGTTTGCCTCAAGCAAAATGAAAAGTTATCATTTGAATACTCCTGCTACAGTGGATATTAAATGATGTTGGGATCAAATCAACCAATCTGGCGGTTATATTAACCAAAATCTGCTCAAATACAAATGGACTTAAAAAACACTGGGACTTTAAAGCTACTTTAGCATGCTTTAATCCTGAAGGGTGTGTCCCTTTAGTAAAAATCCAACACAAAAAGTCACTATAAATGATTAGAATCATGTTCTTCACAAACCTCAAAAGACTGTTCTCTCTGACTGAGCCTCTTTTTAGGATCCCCTTTGTTATTGCTCACAGGAGTCTGGTTCTCCCCTTGGACGACATTCTTCCCATCCTCTGGTTTAAGATCTGGCACCTCTATCATATCCTGGAGCTCCTCCACCTCCTCTGGGGACAGGGTTGACAGCAGGTTGTCCAGGTCAGGGTCCTCGCTGACCTGACGGCCCATGCGGGTCAGGCCTCTCACCTTTCTCCTGGACATGGTTGCTTTATGAGACTCTTAGGTAGATGGCTGATTTTTTTTCTCCACAGAGGCGTCAATGATTGTAGAAGAGTTTTTCTGTTGGCTTTGAGTCTTCTGTGAATCTTTCCTATGATGAGAAGTTGGACATTGCATAGGTCAAAGCTGGAGTCCTGCTGTCCCGTCGCGTCCCGCTCACCAAAAAGCCACCAGAGACATCAATCCTGCTGCAAAGAGGCTGGACTCACAGTCCCGCAGCGAGGGGGTACCAGTGATGGACTACAAGAGCCTCGCATCATCAAAGTGGACTGTGAGGCTGGGACATTCTTTGAAATCCTCTGAAAGTGCATGTCCATATTTAGTTCAGGGTACACACTCCTTTAAAGGTAATGGGAAGGGCTGAAGTTTACAAAGATGCAGAGCAGAGTTACACAGACTTCCTATTACACAATCCATGTTTAGATTAAGACAAGCTCCTATTATTTATGTGTGGAGGTTTTCTTTCTTATATTTATGTTTGAATTATGAAAAAAGACAAAAATGCACAGAATAGAATAGAATACAATAGAATGCTTTAGGGCAATAACTTCATCCTTACTTTAATAGAAAATACATGTTTTAATGCATTTCCACTCATGGTGTATATGCACCCAGATATACAGCAGATTTTATAATAGTGTCCTTTCTAACCTTTCAATATATCAATACATCTTTTTATAAGGACTCATGAGTTAAGAAAAAAAGGATTAGATGTTTGATGACAGTAAAAATAATCAGTTATACCAAAAATGACTAACTCTTATATTGTTAGGAGATCAATGTGGACATCTAGTGGTCAAAATTATGTTTACATGTACAAATTGATGAGAATTATGCCTCTTTTTGGAGATCTGGATCATTTGGCTTAGTTATAAGAGCTCCATCTGTTCCCCAATTGCTCTTTTCTTACAACAGCCAGACCTGTTGAATCAAGAAATCCCTCAAACATAACCTGTTCGACAAAGTGAGTAGGCTCAAAAACAATCTCATTATGCTGCGATCTAAAGAAATTCAAGAACACCTGAGAAACAAAGTCACTGACATCTATTAGTCTGGAAACGGTAACAAAACCATTTCTAAGGCTTTGGGACTCCAGGGAACCACTCATCCAGGAGGTCACAGAAGTACCCAGAACAACATCTAAAGACCTGCAAGCCTCACTTGACTCAGTTATGGTCAGTGTTCATAATTCAACAATGAGAAGGGGACCAGGCCAAAATGACATCCATGGGAGAGTTTTGGGAAAATATTCTGTAGACTGATGGGACAAAAGCTGAACTATTTGGAAGGTGTGTTTCCTGTTATACCTGGCATAAAACAAAAACAGGATTTAATAAATAGAACATCATGCCAGCAGTCAAACATAGTGATGGTAGTTTGATGGTCTGTGGCTGCTTTGCTGCTTCAGGACCTGGACAGGTTGCCGTAACTGATGGGACCATGAATTCTGCTCTCTACAACAAAATCCTGAAGAGAATGTCCGGCCATAAGTCTATGACCTAATGCTCAAGCACATTTGGGGGAAACACATCAGCAAGTCCACCTATGAATGGGTTAAAAAAACAAAGATTTTGAAGCGGAGTCAAAGTCCAGAGGTAAATCCAAATGGGATGCTATGGCATTTAATTTTAATCATGCTCAAAAATACCCAGTGTAGCTGAATTAAAACAATACCCCAGAGAAGAGTTAGCCAAAATTCCTCCACAGTGATGTGAAAGACTCATTGTAAGTTATCACAAATGACTCCTTGCAGTTGTTGCTGCCAAGTGTGGTACAACCAGTTATTAGATTTGGGGGCAGTTTAGATAGCTTTTTTCCCATAATAAATGAAAATCAGCATTTAAAACTGCATTTTGTAATTACTTGTGATTGACCCAAAACATTTTAGTGTGACCAATGTGCAAAAAAATAATAAAAAAGAAATCAGGCATGGTGAAAATACTTTTCACAGCAGTGCATATAACAGTATAATTCCTAGAATATTCACTAATTTATTTGATGTTTAAGAGTTTTCCACAGACAAATGATACTTGGGTGGGCCACTTAGGTATGTTTAAAACCCCCCCCCCCCCCCCCCGTATATTTTTTGACCATTTTTTCCTTAAAAATTCATGTATGATGTGGCATAAAGTCTGTTTTCCTGTCATAAATACATTTTGGTTGTTTTTCTCAAGCTTTTAACTTAAATACTCTCTTTTCAAAGCTGATTTTCCAATAACAAGTTAATTCCTTGAGAAAATGACCAAAAATGACATGGCTAAATGAATACATGATTGTAGTCTTTTTAGGTCTTTGTTTTGTCCTGGCTCTTGTTTAATCATGTGTGTTTTTTCCATTTAAGTTTGAAACATTTTTCATGAAATAAATTTGAGAGTTTGAAGTTTTTTGGTAATTTGGGTCTCTATTCTCATTGAGGATGTCATGGTGGGTCCTGAGGTTACACCCGTTGAGAACCACTGCTCTAGGATGATGGTTTCAATACATTATCACATCAACAATAAGCATTTCCACATACCGCTCACCTGCAATAATTTTAAAGACATTTTAAAGGTGAGTGATGTTACTTGAACATCTTTATAAAAATACTGCTGATGAAGACTGTCACCCAAGTATTATATTATTCTGTAGGAAACACTGTGGTATAAAACATAAAATTATGTTATAACAGGGCAATGGGTGTGCCAGGGGTATGGGGAAAAGATTATCCTTTGGTCGGTCTTGTATTAAATCACATTAAGAAAGGGGGAAAGAATAAAAAGCTGGCTTGTTCAGTTGTCTTGCCAACAGTACATCACCACTAACATTCCTTTTTTTATATTTCTTGGAAACAAAAAGACAGCAGACAGTTTTGCTTTACATTCCAAAGTTAAATTTTATGTCAATAGAAATAAAAATTTTTCACCCACTTTATATTACAGTGTCATACCATCCATATGACGACAGATAAAACAGCCATATCTACCACGTTATTTTGCCAGCTGATGTCAGTTTCATTGAACACACTCATGGAGTTTAGAAGCACAAATAAACAGAAACATCACTGAACATGTTAAACTACATATGAAAGCATCTTACAAAGTAAAGTCCTGTGTTCTCTGTGCTTTACAAAGGCTCAAAAAATCTGTACACATGGACCTCGCCATTAGAAATAATTTAATCTGTAAAATGCCTACAACAAATGTTAAATTATTCATTGTATGGTTGATCAATTAGATAACATACAGCAGTAAGGCTCAAGAAAATTATTTTACAATTCTTCCCTGATCAGAATAATAAGAATATTGAATTTCAGTTTTCGTCTTGTTAGTTTTCAAATTTGAGATTAATTACACCTGAAAAAAATAACCAATATATCACCTGTAAGCTGCCTTCTTACTTTAAAACACATGCGTCAGTTGCTAGGTTTATACTTCATGCACTTGAGAAGGGGCTATTACAGATTTAAGGCTCTGACCCAACTAGAGCACAAACCTGTTCCTGATTATTGTAGATTTTAAAGAGTATTAAAACAGTTTTGGAAATGTACACCTAGGCTTTCTGCTTTCTAGCAAAGTAGCTAGAAGAGAATATTGGTGTTGCTTCTGAAGATACATGAAGCTAGCTGGCAGTTGGAGCTACAGCTAGTTAGCTTGGTCAGGACTGAAAACAGGGTGAACAGGTGACCTGGGCACTTTTAATTGATTTAGAGAGGATAAATGCTGGACTATCCCTGGTGTTTCTACTCATTGACAAGCTACGGCTTATGGTGGTGGCAACTCAGGTCAGTTAAGATCCAATAGGACAGCCATTTCACCAGGGGTCTAAAGCAACTAATTACATTTACTAAAACTGCTGTAATTTGGTAGTTTTTTCTGTACTTGTAGTTTTTTGAGTTTATTTTAAAATCAGTACTTTTACCTCTACTTAACTAGGTTTTAACCAGAGTAACTGTACTTCTTCCATCTCTGTATACTACACAGTAGCACAATGCAAGAGAAGGACTCCAGAACAGCTGTTGTACACAGCAGAAACTAGAGTTAAATCTGAGTGAAAATATCCACTGAGTTTAAATTAGAGTTCACTTGGCTTGTTCTTGACAAAGGAGACCCACCGTGCCACCAGTTTTCAAGAGTTATTGCAGCTCTGTCATACTGTAAAATATTTAACACCTAAAAAGTAGAGAGTAACTAAATGTAGTGTGGGCCAACATAGATACTTTTAAAGCCTTGAATTTAACTATATCAGTAAAATCCAAACTGTCAATGTTGCTGTGTATTTTATTTATTATAGAGGTGTGACTCTACCTGAAAAAAAAAATTGGAGATCTATTTTCTTGTTGATCTTGCCAATAAGGAAATATCTTATTTTTGTGTAAAGCTACTCAGTACTGAGTAGATTTATAGACCAGTATTTTTACGGGAGGTAATTAATCAGAGTAACAGAACTTTCACTTGAGTACAACAGCTGTGTACTTTTTCTACCTCTGTATTTCACGTAGATTTTATATACAGGTAGAAAAAAAGGGATATAAATCTAAATTGTGACTTTTACTGATACCTTACACTGGAATCAGGCAGGCAGTTCCCCTGTTTACTTTCCATCACTGCTCTGCTAAACTAAGCTAACTGGTGTTGCAGTTTAACAAGTGCCATCGTCAACTGGAGGTGACTCCTCACGGATACTACTTTTCTTAGTTTTTTACTTCTTTTCATGTCAAAAAAATTATCAAATATGTATTTTGAGAAAAAAAAACAAAAGAAAGGGGTATTCTCCACATATGTTGCAGCTATGACAACAGATGCAATCACCTCTGAGTCGCCAGTTAAACCGAAACACCTCCATCTAACAGCTAGCTAGCTTAGCTTCATATTGCTCCAATGAGATGAAGGGAATCTGTCAGTTTAACGGTATAGATTTTTTTTTTTGTTGTTGTTGTTTTTTGTTTTGTTTTTTTTTTGGCTTGGAGCTTCTTCAGAAGCTGAGAACAAATTCACAGTAAGAGGTACCCTTCATTGTAAATACATTAATAAACACCTTATGAATGATAGCAAAATGCTAAAAGATCATATCGTAAGTTACAATAACAATACTTTAAAATAACTTCTGTTATAATTTCATAAATTATGCAGCCCAAAAAGAAAACAGATTTACAAATATGTATTTAAACAGTTAATCTCTTCTCCATCCCTTGGTTAATTATTGTAAGGCGGGATATTTCATTTTAATCAAAAGCTTGACCTGCAGCTCCCATGACCTGATATGTTACAACAAATAAACACTTAACATGAATTTCACTGTAAAACATCCTACCTGGCATTACTGAATCAATATAAAACATGTGTGTTATTCATTTAGAACCAGAAAAGAATCATGGGAGGACAGATAACTTTGACTGGGAGTAGCATGCTGACACTGAGATGTTACATTACAATGGTGCAGCTAATATACTATCATGAAGTAAAGCAGTCAGGTCAGACATCGAAAAAGGAGACACAAAATTGAAACAAACAGGCGACTAAGAATTAGGGATTACTCTGAAATCCATCAGGGTCTTCTGAGAATATTTAAGACAGTATTACAAAAACTGTAAATACAAAGTTAAAGACAAATATTTGAAAACGTGGAAATGATCTGGAATGTAGTCTCCGGCAGTTATTTAAATTTAAAAACTGAGGAATTAAGTATTTTCCCTTCAGTGAATAAAGGGAAAGTGCATTGATAATTTTGTAAATCCCTTCAGAAGACCCTCTTTTTGTTTGGTGTTTGTCTTTAAGTAACACCCTGTCATTGAGGTGTGTGTCGGAGCAGCACAGAATCCAAACACCAGCTGGATACCTCCTCTCTTCGGGGACACATAGTTGTGGTGCCCTCAGTGAGAAAGACAGGGAGCAATCAGGCATCAGGTTGTAGAACAAAATTTCACACAATTACTCCAGTGAAGTAGGACAACATAGTAAATAAACAAAGCAAGCAAACAAAAAACCCTTAAAGTGCCTTCTGTTCTCCTTCATGGGTAAACCACTGCTAGTCGAGCTGTAGCGGTTATTTTAGTGCGTGTTTGAGAGAGCATTGCTGCCTTCTTTATTTGAAACAGTCATTTCCCTCAGGTGATGTTCTTCCTTACTCTGTGTTTGTAGACCAGACCATCAATGACCAGGATACTGAGGTGGAGAGTAAGGTGGAGGGGCTGAAAATTAAAAAAAAAAAAAAAACAGAGACACAAAATTAAAACTAAAATCTAATATTGAACGATGAATACGTTAAAGGTTCTGTAATATCAAGGTAACTTTTTCCTGCCTTTCTAACATCTCATCACAATAGAGCTTACAGTCATCTGATGTTTATCTTCCTCCATATTTGTTTTTCTTCTGAAGCCACTTTCAATCATGCAAGTTTTTGTGAGATCTTGTGTCTGTGGAATCGCCACTTTGAAACTGTAAAAGGCATGAGTGTGGTTTTGCACCTGGATAGATTGTTTAGTGTGTGGGTTTGGAGGATTGTAATGTTAAAAAATTCAGTTTAAACTGTCCTCATTTCTGTGGTCTGCCATGTTTCTAAACTCGAAAGATCCAAAGATTCTGCACCAATATGTCTAACTGCATTCTGAATAAATAAGTACGTAAATAAATTTAAAAAATTAACAACAAGCCTCTCAGGCTGGGATGTCATCTCCAGACAATTCTAAGTCTGACACTCTGCTCTGGTAGGGAAAAACGTACTGAAAAAGTACCTATGCCAGCAGAGTTACTCCTAGAATGCCTGAGACTTGGGCCAAAGGGTCTGACCAACAAACAAACAAACATTTCTATCACTAGAAGTAGGAATGAAGATTGTTCATCCTATTGATACTGATACCCTTCTCGGTACTCCTTACCAATCTTACTATGGATACTTTTCTATGGTTTGTTGGAAAGACAAAATGATGACAATAAATTTACAACAGAACTGGTCTAAGCTGAGTAAAACCTGAGTTAAAATGTTATGATTCAGTCTGCTATATCTAATCAAGTCAGCACCTTTCATACATAAAAACACGCAGCCCAAAGTGCTTCACAAAGAACAGACAGCAAAATCAATAAAAGCAGAAACGAGCAACAAGACAATTCAAAACAACATCAAAATGAAAAAATATATATATATCCAGACATAAAAACATTCCCCACCTTCTTAACTTAATTCTTTGAAGTTTCTTGTCAATCTTTTTATGTGACATTTTGAACACATCATGAAAATATAGAATACATTCCTCATAAAATGACATTACATCACAGAGTCTGTGTAATGGTAGCAGTATCGATGAGCTACATTGTTCATTGATTTTCAGGTATTTGAAAAATACACAACAGGGTCTTTATGGTTTCGATCCCCATCACTGACTAGAAGAAAATAAAAAGGTATCATTTTTCTCTACTATAATGTACGCATTAGCAATCATTGTAATTCAATTGGAATATGCCCCTGGAAGCATGGAAAATATTGAAAAAGTCACCAGATTTTATGTGAATTTGCCTTATTACCATAAAATCCATAATACAATAATAATATATAGGGAAAAAGGTCAAAACCATCCTCCTGCATGATGATTTCCATTTCACTCAGCTAAGTCCACAACATGCAGTTTCTGTGCAGCGGAGTTGCTCTTTTTGTACCATGTGTTTTTACTGTATGGACTTGCACATCTACTAGCTACAGTGCGGTAGTTGAGCTCTCAGTAACCGATGACTTGTTCTGCCTTCATCTACCTGTCTCTTGTTGTCCTTACTGAAGAGTGTTTCCAGTCAAACCAGCACTCCATGGGAATGATGACTTTAACTGTATACTTTCTGCTTCCCTTAAATGCACGATAATGAGCTAACAAAGAAGAAAAGCAGTTAAAAAGTGGCACCAAATCCCACTGGTCTGGTCTGTGTCACCATGCATTCCAGCATGTGCTGAGTTTGTAAAAAGCAGAGAAAAGTGCGAATTTTCAATCATTGTTAGGTCTCATGCAGAATAATGGCAGCTGCACACACTTGTGGTAATGATGTCCCATGTCTTGGCACTTCACACTGGTAAATAAGCTGCAGCCAACTTTTTGGATAAAAAATAGGTGTTAAAATCGCGGCTTATAAACGCCAGAATTTATGGCAATGTCACAATATGATGTAAAAATGCTGAAAGAAAGAGTATGTATGGAAAATATATTTTCCAGAGGATCTAAGAAAACATCTGCACCCTTGTTCTTGCCATTTGCAAGAGGTATTTCAAGACTGATTTTCAAAAGTCTTGCTTGCACAATTTGTATTTTCATACAGTGTATCTTTTTTTGGAATTGGCATTGTTTTATGTGCAAAACCCTGTTTTTAGGCTACATTTTAATGTCAGAGCAAATATGAACATCATACTGTTAATCAACAAAATATGGACTTACTCTCTTATGCTACACTTACCCTGGCTGTATGCAGGATCCATCATGTGTGGGGGATAAGGTCCATGGTGCATCATCGGGTACTGTGGGGGCATGCCAGGGTACTGGGGTGCCATTGGATAACCTGGATGTGGATAGTCAGAGGGTCCCAGTGGTTTACCATAAGCATCATACATGGGCTCCACTGGATAGCTGGCCATGGGGATCTGCTGGGCTGTGAATCAAGAAATGGAGACTGTTATTAAGACTAACTGTAACTGCTGATGTGTAAACAGGGATAAAAAAGAAGAGGGTCTCACTGTCATAAGGTGTCCGTCCCCTCTGTTGCCGTCTTTGGTAGAGGTAGCAGCAGGAGCACATGAAGCAGCAGACCATGGTGGCTATGATAGCCACAAACAGGAGGATGGAGGAGGCAATGCCAGCTAATGTGGTGGGGCTGAAAAAAGAGGAAGAATGGGATTTAAATTACAAAGACTACTTTCTTACTCTGATCCTCTATTGATGAATCCTCACTTTTTCCAAGTAAGTGTGGGTCACCAAAGGCTCAATAATACAATATTATCAAGATACTTTAATTGTGATACAATGTTAGTGAGATGGTTAAATAGTGTGCAAAATGCTGGTATTACAATAGCATATTGTACCTATTTCAACTGAGGACTATGCCCATAAACTCCTGTTACAGGGCACTGCACACCAAAACAACCCAACACAGAAATGTTTTTTTTCCCCCAGGTTACTACTCTGATGAACTCTTAACAGTACCAGAGTTACTCCGTCAACCACTCAGCAGTTAAAGATTGTGAGAAAATAGGTTAAGTTTTGCAGTCCTACATACATCCCATATTTTCTCATACTACACATACTTTAACCAGTGTTATCAGGAAGCAATTGTTTCTCTTTTGTAAAAGAAATAATTGAATTTGTATTTTAAATTATACTACAAAGGATCTATTCCTGGCATTTGTGTACACTACAATGCATTATAGTAGTATGTTGTATTATTTCCCCCCACACTCTACTGATATGGACTCACTCACAAGTGAATTTTATCAGAGCTGATTCGTGAGGAGAATCTTTTGATTCAAACTGTTCACCACACACTCACAGTGAAATAACAACAGAGTCAATAACACGCTGCCCTGCATCTCTCTGTTTTTCTACCAGATTCCATCACCTCGTAGTCTCAACAAAACCATCCGTTTCAGCTCAGCCCCCGCCACCCACAGATCTGATCTCCCATCGGGATTAATAAGCTGCAGGTTGTCTGCTCACTGCTAGATAGTGATGGATGCTTTCCAGGAACACTGCCGTGCTGCAGTCTCTCAGGTACACGCTTGCTTAGTTGTGCACTATCATGATCCCTCACAGGGGACTGTGGCATCAAACATCACTGAGAGCACAAATAGCTGATGAAATAGAACAAGTAATGAGAATGTATTACACTGCAGGGACCAAAGCAGGGTCATTAAGTCAATCGCAGCCAAATGAAGTCTGGCAGCAGGACAGTTCAACAGTATGAAGAATCGAACTTCAAGAGGAAATAGCCAGCAGAATGCAAGGTTACAGTGGACTGGAACTAGACAATATGACCAGACATATATATCTCACTGTGATATCTGCTTTGCTCTTTGCAGTAACAGTACCTCATTGCATTGTTAACAAGGATTACACATTTAAATGCATGCTCAGGTGCAACATGAGCAGTTGTTATGGCATGAAGTTCACTTTTGATTGCATAACAGTCCTTGAGATGTTTGAGATATTAATGAAGACTGTGTAGGTGGTTTAAACTCCAGAAAACAGATCTTTGGCATTGAAAATGCTTTTAGTAAAGCAAAATGTTTCAGAATTTAAATGTTGTCAGAGCTACAACTAAACATTTTTCATAGAGTTATACCATATCAAACATCTTTTGCAATACTTAAAAAAAATCTAATGTTCCAATATCCTATTTGACATCAGCTATTTATCGACCACTTACCAGTAATTTGTGATTCAGTTTTTTAGTTTAGCTTTCAGTCTATCAACCACTGAAATAATTTGGCAACATTTGGTCCAAATGTGTTTTTAAGCCAACAGACCAAAATACAAATATTATCAACAACAACAATCCTGTAAGAGGCTAAAACCTTAACATCTTTGGCATTTTTGTTGGACTCATAATTCAATTAACTAATTTTTAGCTTCACTATACATTTTTATTTTGTGTTTGATAGTTTAGGACTGCTCAATATTCTAAATAACTAACACAATTTAATCAATAACTATCAATGAGTCTACCTTGTATGGATGGATAGATGTGTCTTCTCTGATGGGTTGATTTGTTTTTGAGGAGTTTATACCAACAAGTGTCCTCCAGAATGCTTCAGTTCAGTATTTGTAGATGAAGGATATCTGATTGTGCAGTGATACTTTAATGTGAACACAACCACAGACTCTGGTGTCAAGTGGGTGAGTAAAGAAGTGATTAAACTAAAATTCTGCTCCTTCTGTCCTCACCTGAACTGGAAGAGCATGCAGCGTTTCTGCTCCCTCTCTGTGATCATCTTGAAGGCGTCCAGGCAGCAGTAGCGCCGGTGGCAGTTTCCACAGCAGAACGTGATGAGAGGGCAGTCAAAGCCATTGTGCCAGGTGCCGTTTTTATCCACATACCACAGACAGTCCTCGTTCCCACTGACTGCAAAACAAAGACATTACAAAGAGTTAGGCTGGATGGCACTAGAGGGAAGGTGGTGAGACAGAGTAAAGAAGAAAAAGAGGAGGCAAAGAGAGAATGGTTGGACTTGGTTTGTTCTCTAGAGAGATTCACTTTCCTCTTGAGGATATTTTTACAAACAAACTGTTGTTTCAGTTTTATCACACGTTTTTCAAGCTGAGAAAATTCTCAACTCTTCTCTTACAGATACGCCTTTGTTTTGCCTTGAGGAGGGAAAAAATATTTATTCTAAACAGGCGCTCACTTTACTATCTTTACATATTTCTCATTCCAGACCAAACACAGTCATAATACATTATTCAATAGTTCCCTGTGGCACAGGTTGAAAACAGATCAGGGCTTAGGTAAGGTACCCAAGAGATAGATAAGGGGGACTTGTGTATCTGAAACAAACAGGAGAGTATTTTCTAATTCTTGTAGCACAAGTAAATATGTTTTAAATCAAAAAGAGACATTGTTTTTCCACCAATCAAACATCATTCATAATGATTGTCTTTGTTGTCAAAGTCTTTTTTTGTTGAACCAAACGTCCAAAAGCCCAAAACTGAATGAACTATCGTGTTAGCAATAAAACTGTCACATTTGAAAACCTAGACCAACCAATATTTCACTTATCCTGAAAAAATACTGAAAAAAAATCTAAATTCAATCAATATAGGATTGTGCAAACTTGTATGATAAAGTTCTCAAAGAAAATGGTCACAACAGCCATTTCCCAGCCCACCCCAAAATGTTCTGAAGGCCATGGGAAAACTGTATCAAGTATCTGACAACACAATCTGCCTGGAAACTGTTTGTTACACAACAGACTTTTCCACAAGCCCTGCCTGTCCTCGCAGAACAAAAGAGTTTAGAGTCAATTAAACAAATGGAAAGACTATTAAGAGAGTTAAGCTAAGACGTTTATAGACTTGGGAAGTGGCTTTGACTAATTTTGGATGAAGATCTTTGAGAGCTGGCCATAAAAACATTTTGTCTTCCATTAGGTTTGTGTAGTATTTTGTCATCTACTGAGTAGTATTATTGTCCTGGAACTGCTCATAGACACGTGTGACAGTCTCTGACAAGCCTCTAAACTATGAAGAAAACAGAAGCTCCAGCTGCACTTGCAGTTTTAAGAACAACTTTATCAGGCAATTTTCCCTCATAAATTTATGACTTGATAAACTCTAAAATTCATTCTTTCATTTAAATTTGTTTTTCTCTTAAATTCCCGACTTCTTGGACATTTTTTCAGATCAAAAATTTCAACTTTAACTTAAAATTGTTTTGAGTTCCTTCTCATAAATGTATAAATCCTATAAACTTTATATTTTTTTATACATGTATAACTTTTCAAACTTCATATTTTTCTCAAAAAACAGTTATTGTAAAACTTTTTTTTCTTGTACAGTCACAACTTGTCAAACTCTTAATTTCAAAATTTTATATTAATCAGAACTTTAAAGCTATATGATCCTTTGTTGGATATTGAGTTGTTCACAGAACTACAAGTGTTACTGGAGCTTTTTGTTTCTTCGGGGCTTTTTCATCCTGTAGACACCAGAAAATAAGCATTTTGCAGTGGAACCAAAATAGCACACTTTTTGACTGATTAACTTTATAGCCTAGATTATCAGTAAAGTAAATTGCTGATAATCGGCCAAATGCCAAATATCGATCTCAGTATTATTCAGTCCACCCCTAGTTTTGAGGACTGAAATTTGTTAATTTGTTCACCCTTAACCTTAAATTTGTGTGTTTTAAGAACTAAGTTTTAGGTCATTTAAATACATTTCTGTATTATATTGTTATCAGTAACAATTAATTTGTGAATAAAGGAATACCAGATATTGATAAAAATCTGATACTGTGTATCCCTACAGAAAACCTTAGTTTTGTATTACAAGCCTCAAATGACCTAAAAGTTGATAGGTATCTGACTGACCCCAAGGAAAGTTTAGGGAGATTTACAAAGTCATACACACATAAATCAGGGGTTGGCAACTGACGTCCTGTTTGCCACATGTGGCTCCGTTTGTCACTTTATGCAGCTTTACCTGTGGCATCCCTCAAGGATCAGTTTTAGCTCCTCTTTTATTTTCCATTTACATGTTGCCACTCGGTAGCATTATAAAGAAACACAACGTCTCATCCCATTGCTTTGCTGATGATACACAAATATATCTCCCCCTGAAACCTCACAGCCCTCAGTCCCTACAACCACTACTCAACTGTTTCCAAGAAATCAATGATTGGATGGCACAACATTTCTTAAAACTTAATCAACAAAAAAAACGAAACAATTCTCTTTGGCCCCCCTGCCCTCACCACCCAAATTCAAAATCATCTTGGCCCTTTGTCAGCCTGTGTCAAACCCTCTGCCAAAAACCTGGGCGTGATTTTTGATTCTTCTTTTACCTTTGAAAAACAAATAAACTCGGTGGCGAGACGCTGTTTCTTTCAATTAAGAACCTTGGCCAAAGTAAAACTGTTTAAAAGTTTTAATGGCACTGAGAAAGTGATTCACACTGTTATTTCACCAAGATTAGATTACTGGAACTCACTGTACTTAAGAGTCAGCCAATCCCTTACAGTATGTCCAGAACGCTGCTGCCAGATTTTTAACAGGTACTAAAAAACGCGAACACATCTCCCCCGTACTCTCTTTCCTCCACTGGCTCCCTGTCCATTTTAGAATCCATTTTAAAATTGTATTGCTTGTTTTTAAATCACTCTATGGCTCGGCTCCTTCCTGTTTATTTGACCTTTCAACCCCCTACGCTCCAACACATTCACTCCGTTCTTCTGACCAGTCTCTCCTGGTCATCCCTCAGACTCTGAGAAAACTCAGAGGTGACCGGTCTTTTTCAGTTGCAGGCCCTCGTCTATGGAATCAACTGCCCCCTCTCACATTAGATCTGCCACCTCGCTATGTTCCTTCAAATCACAGCTAAAATCACATCTTTTTTCCTTGGCCTTTGACTTAATTAGATCGCTCCCTCATATCCCTTTTCTGTTAAACCAACACATTAACGTCTCTTCACTCTTTGTGTTTATTGTCTATTGTTCTTTGCTGTTGTGTAGCTTATATATTGTTATTTGTATCTTGCCTCTCTATGTGAAGCACTTTAGTCAGCTCGTGCTGTTTTTAAAAAATGTGCTATATAAATAAATTTGATTTGATTTGCAAATCAAAATATCAACAAATTGCAAACATGAGCAAAAAGAGGATAAACTCTGCCAGAAAAAAATGAATCATACAAATATTACTGTAATAATCTTTGATTCCTAGTATACGTTTAGTTCTTTGCATGAAATAACAGATATAGATGGATGTATTTATTTCTGTAAATTCATTAATATCCATGAAAGCATTTGTAAAAATTAGTAGGGATGCACGATATTGGATTTTTGCCGATATCCAATATGCTGATAATTACAGATTCATTTTAGCTGATACCGATACCAATATTTAAATATGCTTTTCAGACAAGAAATTTCAGTCCTTTTGGACACACTTTAAGGTTTGAGGATGACCAAGGAAACAAACTTTAGTCTTTAAAAACACTTCAAAGTTTAAAGAATGTGGATAAATAGTGAAAATGACCTCAACTGACATAGGTCTGTTGGTTCAGCCTAAAACCCGACTAATTTATTGGTATATATGGACAAAATTTACAGTCGATGTATGCTGAAATACACAGGCAAAACATCGGATGTAAAAGTATCGGCAGAAATTTTGATATCTGCCAATATCGATGTTTGCCTTTTTAAGCTACTATCTGCTGATACCAATTCCAGACTGATAATATCGTGCATCCCTAAAAAGTAGGGCTGTCAACAGATTCAATTTTTGAATCCCGTTTAATCACAGGATCTCTGTAGTTTATTGCCATTAATTACACTTTTTAGTTTCTTTTTATTGCATTCCAAAGCTCCACTGTTTTGGATTTATAACTGTTTTTATGTCATTTTGGATTTTTCTGTCTTCCAGTTTTAATAAAGACCTGTCTATATAGGTAGACCGAAGGTTTTCACCTGAGCGAAACCACAGATAAGGGACTTGTTATGTACTGAAAAGGAATGTGAACAGTAAAAAAAGATCATTGTTTGATAACACAAGGTTCAGGTGATTTTTGACTTGGCCACTGAGCTGTCTTTTAAATTCAAATGAGACCTAAAGGAGCAGTTAACATCACTGTGGATGCAGGGAAATCCTGCAGTGGCTTGGCCATGTTTCTGGAAAGCAAAATAAAGCATGCAGTTAATCGAGGAAAAAAATGAAAATACTTAAGGATTGTAGTTAATCGCGATTTATATTGACAAACTTAGTAAAAAAAAAAAAAAAAAGAGAAAAATTAAATTAGGTAACCATTAAATACTGTTCGCTGAATTAAATATAGCATTAGTTGGCTTGGATTTAGCTCTTTAAATTGCATAACTATTAACATCTGAGTTTATATTTGCTCCTTTTGTTTGTAATAATTGTACAAATCTGTCTCTCTGGCAGTAAGGCCTGTGCTGAAATATCACTTCATGGCACTATTCTTAATGACAGTACTTAGTAACTTATTTTGTGTGCATTCACTAAGCTAATTATTCTTTATAAAAGTAAATCACTTGGAATACCAAAAAGCTGGATGAATTTGGTCAACAATAAAAATGAAGCATCATTTGCTAATTTAACAGAGCTGAACTGTGTAAACTAATCGAGCAGTTTAGGGAAACTCGACGAATAACTGTGACGTATTTCTTGAAAACAGTGAAAAACAGACGTTTGACTGGAAACGTGCAGTTTGCTAGTCATTGGTCAGAAAACGTTACAAGTTGTGAAACTAGTTCACAGACGACTGAGCAAATGAAATCAGTGTTGTTGATGAGAGGTTTAGTAACGGTTTCCCAGGCCTACAGAAACACTGGGGTGACGGGCTCAGTCAGGAGGTATGAGATCATGCTAACTGCCGTGCTGTGCCGTGCTCTGAGGTTGCGGGACGATGCGGGTTCAGGCTGCTGGAAATCACAACGGTCACGCATGCAGACAACGGTTAGCTCGCGTCGCGCGGCCTGGATTTGCGAGCTCTAATCTTACCGTGAGAAGTGCAGAGGACGATGGTGAGCAGCGCCAAAGTCAGCGCGGAGAGGGACATGCCGCCCGCTGGAGAAATCATCCCCATCCTCAATTCAAATCAAGCAAGGCTGGTTTAAAGATGGGTGTGTTTTCATCGATGGCAATAAGCAAGAACAACCGCTCTAACGGTCGCTGTCAGCCATTATCCAGGTCGGGAGCAGCACAGGAGACGGGACGGCTGCGACGCTCGGTAATTTATCCGCTGAAATGACACATCGAGGCTGTGACGACGCTCAACTCGGACGACGACAGGTGGTGCCTTCACAGACAATCTGACTCTGTAGGAAAACGCGCACCAGTATCAATGGGCTGCGAGGTCGAAGTCCCACAAAGGGTGATATTGTAGTAACATATTACTCATTCACAGACAGAGCACTGGGTTTAGTCTCTTCTAATGTACAAAAGGAGTTTAGCGGTTGTACCATTTCTTAGTCCTAGTCAACCTAGTCAAAGGTAAAATAAAGGATTTACATAAACTTCATATTTACACAACATTTTTGTATACACTGACTCAAACATGTTTAAAACAGTCTATGTTAAAATCTGGCTAAAATGTTTAAAATGTCTCTCAAAGGGGTGTCATTGATTGAACTATTATATACAAACTTTTAAAGGTGTTCTTTTGTTTTCGGAAATAAAACAACTTTTACTCTGTATAACCCAAAAAATGCGATGTCACACCACAACAAGCAGGCCATTTCTACATAACTGACCATTTTTTATATACTTCTATGATTCCACCAAAATAAAACAAATAAAATGTTAATTTGTAAGAGTATTACAGTGATGTTGAATCACCTTTTAAGTAAATGACCTGTTTATTTTTTTCTATGGCTGTGGCCTGTTTTAAATTCCACATAACAAATCAACATCCACAAGGGAATATTATAGCAAACTTCCTACATTAGTATATTCAGTGGTATGAAGTTAAATTTGCAAAATTTAGATTATAATTGCTGTTATTATTCTCGTCAATTTAGAAATTACTTAAGGAAATTTCCCCTTAGCTTGAGAAAACAGTTTTGTTATCAGAAGAACAGAGATTAGAGTAGAAATCTTGAGAAAAGGTAATAAATATACTCATCATTATAGGGAAAATTAAAAAAAAATAAGCTGTATTAGTTCACTTTTGGCTTACGTCCATTGACTTTTTTCCTGTTTTTTTCCTCTTAGCGTACATACACGACCCACTGGAAAAAGCTTCGTGACCCACTTTTGGGTTCCGACCCACCAGATGAGAGGCGCTTTTATAAACCGTTCTCTTGCGACGTTTACATAGTAGAGGTATTTACGAGCTGCCCTGAACGCACCTTTGGAGGTCAGAGTACCCACCCCCCTTTCTCGGCTCCAATCCGCCCTGGTAAGGAGAGAAAGAACTGTCACAGCCTAGATGTTAGCAAACACTTGATGCAGAGCGGCTCCCCACGGTGACACAGAAATGAAGCAGCAACGGCAATAAAAATACGATAAAAATAAATAAATAAAAAGAAAGAAAGAAAAAAAAAAAAACAATAGAGGGCCACCACTGTCCAGACGCCAATTGGTTCAACTCTTAAGAAGAAGAAAAAAAAAAAACCTCCATAAAAAAGTTAGACAGTGTAAAATGTAATTAAAAAGAGAATGCAATGATCTGTGAATCTCATATCATTCAAAAAAAATATTCGCTGATTTTTTATTTGACAGCAGAGACACATCTTGAAAAAGTAGGAACAGGGCAAAAGGCTGGGAAAGTAACTTGTATACAAATGATAAACAGCTAGAAGAGCATTTAGCAACAAATGAGGTTAACTGGAAACAGGTCAGTAACATGACTGGGTATAAAAGGAGCATTTTAGAGAAGCAGAGTGTCTCAGGAGTAAAGATAGGGAGATGTTCACAAATTTGTAAAAATCATGGAACAATTTCAGAAAAATGTCCCTTAGCATAAAACTGTGAGGAATTTGAATATCATCATCTACAGTATATATCATCAAAAAATTCAGTAAATCTGGAGAAATCTCTGTGTGCCGAAAAGGCCGAATGTCAGTATTGGATGCTTGTGATTGTTGGGCCATGAGGCGGCAGTGCATTAAAAACAGACATGATTCTGTACTGGAAATCACTGCATGGGCTCAGGAACACTTCCAGAAATCATTATCAGTCAACACAGTTAATTGCGCCATCTACAAATTAAAGTTGAACCAGAAACACCATCATCTTCTCTGGGCCAAAGCTCAATTAAAATGGACTGGGTCAAAATAAAATGGACAACTGTTCTGTGGTCGGATTAAAAAAAAAATTCTTTTGGGAGACTGCAGATGCCATGTCCTGCAAACTAAAGAGGAGAGGAGAGGGATCGTCCAGCTTGTTGTCAGTGCACAGTGCAAAAGCCTGCATCTTTAATGGTATGGGGTTGTATTTATGTCTATGGCGTGAGCAGTTTACACATCTGGAAGGCACTATCAATGCTGAGAAGTACACTGAGGCTATAAAGCAACATATGCTCCCATCCAGACATCTCTGTCAAAGAATGCCTCAGTTACATCTGAAATTTTTGATGCTCTGTTGTGAAACAAATATGGGTATATGAGATTTGGACATCTTCACATTCTGTTTTTAGTTAAATTTTATAGAGCACCCCAACTTTTTTTTTTGAAATTGGGGTTGTATTTTATACACAATTTCATCATGACCAAAGGGTATAATAGGACTGCTATTTAAGATATTAATTCCAAACAACTGGAGGAACTAATGAATAAAACTTAATGAAAAACACCATCCCTCTCTGGACAATCTGCAGCTTGCCCTATGTTAATAAATTAAAAGACAGGCACAGCGGGTCAGTGGTTACCAAAGTGAGGTTGGGGGCCCTAAGAGTCATGGTTCTCATCTGGTGGGCTGTGGATGTGTGCTTTGGAATAAGAAAAACTCAATGATTGAAACCCAACATGTTTTATTCCCACCTTGAGAAGACAAGAAAAGAACCTGGAAATCAATCTGGAAATGATGTCCTTCTGGACTTTTTATTTAGAAATCTTTCCATCCCAAATTTTCGGGGTACAAGGAAATGACAGGGCTGCGAAACACCATGGCATCAGTGTGAATTCCCAAATACCCACCATTCCCCGAGACATGATGGTCTAAGAGCTTTTCATTTGCTGTCAAACAGTCAATGCTTTCTGGAATATAAGGCCACCAAATACTCCCCTCCAAGTACAAATATCATGATGTTTGCATTTTTTTTCTTGACCTTCCTTAAATCATTGTAGTCTCTTGGAAGTGTTTTCAATGTTGCATTTTTCTTCTGTTTATACGGAAACACAAAAATAACGGGCTAAGTTACAAATAGGACATGGCAAAATAGTCCGCTCATATTTCATAGTTCACCTGTCCTGACACGGAGCTGCAAACTTAACCCTCTTGTCCGGTCTAAAATGATGAGTCCTCTGACCGTCTTTGGTCTCTCACCTCCTCATCTTCATCACTCAAAGTCCTTCATCCCATCATGAAAATACAGAAACAGGAGAGTTATTTGTAAGTACATGTCCATCTCTCTAACCCAATTCTTTTTCTTCTGCCACGATCAACATCATCCTTTCCTCGCATTAGTAGAAATTCATGATAGCTGAAGTGGTGCGGCGATCGAAGAGAGTTTTAAGGGCCTTATAGATGGAAGAGATGTTGGAGCAGCAGACGGTGGGGTTAAAGGCCTATAGACTGCAGTGTTTGTCTCTCTGTGTTGTTGAGGTGGCCTGAGAACATGCTGTAACACGGCTGCTGGGCGAACTGTGTCAGGAAATCCGTCAGGTAAGCCTGGAGGATCAGAGCATATAGAATTAAGATAAAATTTAAAAATGACAGCAATTCTGGAGGAAATTATAAAGCCAGACTGCTTCAAAATTAGAGTGCAAAAATAAGACCAACAAATAGTAAAATTAAAGTATGACTGATTAAAACTGATTGACTGAAAATTTATATTGCTTGTTTTTCTGTGCTATATCCTCCTTATGATGGCTGAAGTTTACATTTTTAGTTCTCACATGTTTCATTAAGTAACGGTTAATCAACAGTGGTTAGAAGTTGCATGCCTGCTTCTTCCTTTCCCACCAAGACTGGCAGCACATCTGCCTAAAGCCTTGTTTTAATTAGAGCATCTTCTGATCTTATTCAAATATGTGGAGCATGTGATGCTTATTAAAAGCATTTAGAGCTTTTTTTCAAGACCCTCAAGTTACTTCAGTAACATTCATCTGTTTGTAATAATGTTAAAAAATTCTAAATTTTACAATCCCCCATTTCTGGTATACACAGTGCTGTGAAAAAGTATTTTCCCCCTTTTTTGCATATTTAATCACACTTAAATATTTCAGATCATCAAACCAATTTTGATACCTCACAAAGACAACCCAAGTCAACACAAAATGCGGTTTCTAAATGATGATTTTATTTATTAGGGGAAAAAATCCAAACCCATCTGGCCCTGTGTATAAAAAGTAATTGCCCCCCTTGGTAAATCATGAGTAAACTGTGATTAACCACAGTTTTTGGAAAGCGGAGTTCAACTTCACTGGCCACACCCAGGCCTGATTACTGCCGGATTTGTTGAATATAGAAATCACTTAAACAGAAGCTGTGAGACAAAGTGAAGTAGGCTACAAGATCTCAAAAAGAAATGCATCATGCCACGATCCAAAGAAATTCAAGAAAAAATGAAAAACAAAGTGATTGGAAAAGGTTTCAAAGCCATTTCCAAGGCTTTAGCAAATGCATATCGTTTCCAAATATTGGTTATTGCTCACACACACTATTAATAATCAGTATCAACATCAGCCCTGATGTTGATACTGATTATTAATAGTGTGTGTGAGCAGTATCAACGTCAGCCCTGAATGCAGGTCAACCCTAAGTGGCGATCCACACAGATTGGCTTCAAAAGCCCCCCCCCCTTCAGCAACCAAATGGCAACTGTTAAGAGAAATCCAACTAACTAACTTTCACTAACATAATAAAAGTTACCATGGCTATAAGTGATTTATTTCTTTGAGGTATTAATTACATCATAATACAGCAAAATAACTGAAATATAAAATGGTGGTTTTCATCAACTTCTTTAAGTAAGCATCCTAGCTAATCTGTGTAGTCGTTCAAGTCGCTTACTGATATAGCCATGAATAACAAAACGTTTAGAGCCACTGTACCTGCAGGTCAATCTGATAAATGGGGTCTTTCAAGGCATCAGGATCATCCTCCTCGTCATCCTCATAATAGTCATCATCTAAAACAACAGAGCACATAAGGACATGGAGACTTCTACTTCTAAAGTAACGTTAGGAGTAAGAAGTTGAAGACGAACGGCAGAAATAGCTGAGACACCGGGGAGATTCACATACCGTATTTGTTGGAGGCGATGAGATCAGAAAGCAGCTGCCCTGCGAGCCCTTCATCCTCCTCATCATCATCCTCCCCCTCATCTTCAGCATTGTCCTCCCACATACCACTCGAATCTGAGACAAACAACAGCTGGTCACTGTCACGTTCTTTAGTCTACACTCACAAACTAAACATGAAAAACTGTGAAAATTGTGGAACAAGTCTTTTAGCCAGTCATGGCTTTCACCTGCCAGCCAATTTTCTTTAAAAATACATAACTGATGGATTAGAATTAGTCAAAAAGTAACCAAACGCAATCATATGTGATCAATACTTTGGTGTCTGTAGCTGAAAAAGCACTGTGAGTGTGATGTAGTGTAAATATGTAGGCTAATTTGAGTGACTGCCAATGAGTACATCAGCATCAAGATTTAAATAAAGTGAATACAGCACTTTCAGCTCTATCCTTACAAAATAATCTTGATATAAAAAAAAACACTGTCAGCAAGTCTGCTGCAGCAACAGGCCATCATCATTCTGGTTCACTTAAGTCAGCCACGTTAAAACCCAACAACTCTGTACCAAATCCTGCAAATGAAATGTCTGGTGGGAAACTTAAATAAATACAGCTGATTGCAGGTGAAAGGTACTTGTTTTCTAAGCAATATAAAATAATACATCAGTTGCTTACTGCAGCTGTTGCAATTATTAAAATCTA
The DNA here is from genome assembly GCF_018320785.1 of Cheilinus undulatus. Classification (NCBI taxonomy): domain Eukaryota; kingdom Metazoa; phylum Chordata; class Actinopteri; order Labriformes; family Labridae; genus Cheilinus; species Cheilinus undulatus. Next base: position 39,438,746 of record NC_054867.1, on the reverse strand, counting down.
CCACCCTGTCAGCACAAGTAGCTAGCACACTTCTTTTTCCTTATAAAGCCAGAAAATTTTGTAGAATAAAAGGACTGGATCCTTGAAAAGTTTCCATTTGTTTCCCTCAACCATATCTATGTCCTGAGTAAAGCCCTGAAGGCATAGTTAAACCCAAAGAGGATGTTTCAACTGACAATGCCAAACAGAAGCTTGTTAATTTCTATCCACCTTGGCTCCAGTCTCCTGCGTTCGCTCTGCTGGCGTTCGCCTCCACCACCGTTGACAGCTCATTGATGATCAATTTAAAGATCTTCACTAGCAAAGGAATGTTCGTCCATCGCTCTGGATCTGAGGAGAATAAAGAAATGTTACCAGAAACCCTCTGTCCTTTACTACATCTCATTTTGCTGTGTGCATGTAATTCAGCTGCTGCAACTTCAGCATCTTTCTGGTGCTTTTTGTCAGATATTTACTGAAATTTATTTATGCCAGGATGTCTTACTCTTTGCAGATTTGGAGCGAGTGCGAATGCCATCTTCAGGGCTGTAAATCTCCTCTCCTTTCACCACGATGTCCTGGAGACGTTTGTCGTCTGTATTCAGACCGTGCTGTAGCAGCTTACAGAGAGCCACCGTGCTGCAGAGCAAAGAAAAGAAGACAGTAGTTGTGAGAAATGTGAATAGGACCTTTGAAAAAGCTGAAAATACAGGAGGAAATTTTTTAATGACAATTCAGAAATTGAGCCATTTAGTGCCTCCTGAAAGCAAATCTGTTCTAATGCCACACTGGAAGTAGAATCTGTCAACAATGTTTTAAAAGAGATGTATTATTATCTATTATGTAACAAAAACTACTCCAGATTTGACACTTATTACCAGGCAGCATCATCCAGTGAAAGTGCCAGCAGTTATAACAAATGCTCAAAAAGAACTAGCTCCTACAACAAAGAAATGTCAGACTGTACCAGAACATCTAAAGCAGTGCTTCTCACTGGGTGGGTCGGGACCCAAAAGGGGATGCAAAGCTGTTTCCAGTGGGCCGTGAATGAGTGCAAGGAAAAAAAATGTCCAAACATCTGTGATGTATGAGGCTGTGGGTAAACAGTACATCCATAAATATTTTCTAAGTTTTCCAGTGGTGCTGCGTACATTTTCAACTTATTCAGTCTTTTCCCCACATAACAAAGCTGGTTTTCCCAAAATAATAAGGAAAATTGATTGAAAACTAAATGTTTTCAGGCTTGTCATTCTGTAATTATGCACTTTTTAAACATGTTTGTTTGATCCTTTCTCTTTGTTTAGTCATAAATAACTTGTTTAGGTCATAGGGTTCAAACGTCTTCATAATGTTTAACATTGTGCAGTAATATTTATCACTGGTGATCCATACAACACACATCATTGTATTCTATATAGAAAGGCTGGGTGGTCTTCTCTCTAGTTGAGACCACATTTTCACTGGCATCTCTTCATTTCTGCTATATATTTGGGCTTTTTCTGCCTTTATATCCAGAGAGGAGGACGGTGGATAGAGCCAGAAACAAGGATGAGAGGGAGGGGGAGAGACATGCTGGAAGGTAGAGGTTGTAATCAGTAGTGACCCCGCAATGCAATGTTATCACGATACTTAGTAGGGCTGGGCAGTTAATCCCAAATTAGATTAAATTGCAATATAGCCTGCTGCAATTTTCAAATCGCAGAAGGTGCAGTATTTCTTTCACCTGAAATTTGTGTCAAAATACCAGTTTGTAACTTTTTTGCAGCAGTGATGTGATACATTACATATCATGCAATCATTCTAGTGGCATAATTTTAGAATAGCGTACAAAAAAATCCTGTTTTCTTCATTGTTGTATGTTTTTCTTGCAAAATATGACAATTATATAAAAAGTATCATTCCCTTTAATACAACAATTCAAATCCAGTTTGCAAAATGAGTCAAAATCATCACAATTAGATATTTTTACACAATTGTTCAGCCCTAGTTTAATCCATCTAATATTGTGTTGGCTATGATATATAATGAATTATTGCTTGTTTTTGTTGGAAAATACATGAGATGAGGAACTTAAGAAACAATTGCATATTAAATCACAATTGCAAAACTGGGTCCAAAAAAAATTGCAATTAGATTATTTCCCCAAATCGTTCAGCCCTTACACTTTTCAATTCAATATTATTGGTATTTTAAATGTTTTGCAATACACTCAGTATTGTGACACCATATATTGCCATCTATACCATTTTTTCAACTGTTTAGCAGTATTAGCATCAGCCTTGTGATCCTGTTTGTTGTTTTTCCGCAGTACTGTAGTATCAGACTTTGTTCTCAATGTCTGCCTGGTTATTTTATGAGCATGAAAAGCCGCAGAAAAAGTTGCATGCAAAAGTCTTTCTACGATTAAGGTAGCTGTTAAATATAAAACTCCTGACTGTTGATTGTCTGTTTTCTCATTTCTTCATCTTCCTTCTTGTTCTACTGAGGAAAATTGAGGACAGTAACAAATCAGGGCTTGTTCGGTGCACAAAACTCCCACAACCTGTCGCCCCAGGACAGGAAAGCTCAGATTTGTGCTGAGCCAAAGACGTACTATATAAGACACATTCATGTTGACAAAATATTAAAATATAAGCAATAATCAACTAAAAAAGCTGCAAATTTAACTAATAAAATGTTTTAATTAAGCATAATAGCACCTTTTGACAACTATGTACATCCTTTGACCACTTCATTAGGTATACATACTAAAAGTTGCTGTCACATGATGTCGAAGTCACTTAAATCACCTTTCTTCTCCATGCTTGGTTTGAGCTTAGGCACATCGCCTCAACCATGTCTATATGCCTTAATGCAGCAGTTGCTACTGTATGACAATACATATTTGTTTGGATGAGAAGTTGAACAGATGTACCTAATAAAGTGATCAAAGAAGATACATAGGCATACATGTATGGATGTCGCCATCTACAGGCAGCAGCAGTTTTGACAACAGACCATAAATCACTGCAGGGTTGACCTTCCATGGATTTGTTTATTTTGTAGCCAAAAGCGAAAAAAACAAGATTTGAAATAATTGAGAGTATATAAAGGATACTGTACAGACAAGTTAGGATTGAGGAGCAGGTGCAAAGCAGCAGAAAAATGTGCTAAACTTGCACCAGCTTTTCCTTGCCTTCAATATTAACACTGACCATGAATCTGAGCTGCAGCTGCTGTTACTGCTGACAGTGCAGGCTAGCATCTGTGGTCAACAGGAAGAGCTTCACGGCTGTTGGAACAAGCTATGCTTTAAAAACCCTTTGCCTGTAGATTAAACTCAACTTTTCATGTTGACTTAAAAATGCTTAAATGTATAACTTAAATGATAAACAAAGAGGTCTGACCTGACTTTACCCTCGTACTGTCCATAGAAGAGGTGCTGCCTGCTCATCCACTCAGTCATGACGAACTCCAGAGCAGGTTTCCCTGTTGGACCGGGCAGACTGCACAGGAACTCCAACAGAGGATCCAGCTGGGAGTGAACCAGGTGAGCGAACACCATGATCAGAGACTACAAACAGAGGGAAGAGAAGAATGATGACAACTGCAGCACAGGCACAGTTTAAGTATGTCAAATCTGTATCTGTACTCTCTTTACCTGCATGACACTCAGGGTCTCTGCCTGCTGCATTTTGCTCAGAATTGCTCGGAGGATCTGGTCCAGCTGTTCCCCGAGCTCTGTCCCTGCCCGAGAGATCAGAGTGGACACCAACCTGCCTACGAAGGCGGCTGTGAACTCGGACGTCCGGGGGTCCAAGAGTTGATTGACCACCTGCATGACGTACCAGAGGCCGCTGTTTCCCTGCTCGTCTCTCCACTGAGCGATCTGCTCCAGGGCGACGGAGACGTATGCACGCAGACACTCACCGCCGTTCTGGAGGAGGGATGAAATTCCAAGACAAACTACTTATTAAGACTTTAAAGGGGTGACTGGGTTAATCAGGGGCTAAATACTGATGTTTCTCATCATTGCTGTTGTGGAATTGATTCTTCAATTTTTAGTCAAAAAGCCCTAAAAAAATGTAAAGAAACACAGTTTAAAATGATGGTGTTTTATCTGAAACTATTTCTTAAAAATTTGCTAAACAACATTATCATTATTATGATTTTTTCCATGTGTTCCTATCAAGATCTGAACAGATGCACTCAAATAAAACTCACCTGCATTATCGTGTTGTCGTCAGTGCGTAGAGTACACTGAGCCACCACAGGGAACGCCTGACACACCAGCATCTCTGACAGAGGAGGTTTAGTGTTTCGGACGACTGTGGTCAGGATGTCTATGGACGTCTGTGGCAAATAAAAAGTTAACAAGTGGACAAGTTAAAGCTTTAGATTAACAATGTCAGGGGGCTGAGTCATTTAATCACAGGATTAGAGAGACACTGAGTAAGGAGGACATTAGGAAATTAGTCACTTCCTGTGTCTGTCCAGATGAGTGCTCATCTACTGAGAGCTCATCACTGAAATAATCTAACCAGATTATTTCTAACCGTAAATCATGCAACATAATTTATCTCAATCACTCAATTATGTTACCAACATTAAACTCAGGGTTCAAACACAGGTAGGATTACACATTTTATCTACCAATTAATTCTTGTCTCCCTCTGTGACTTCAATAACTTTGTAGCAGCTGCTCTGTCAACATACCTACTGACCCATTAGGTTTTAGCTTTTATTTTCACCATGCTTAGTGAAAATATAACATGATCAGGCACTAGAGTAGGTTCTGACCCTGTATAAACCATTCTTAGCAGCATCCTCAGAATGCTTGTTTCTGATGTGTCTCTTTAAATACAAATAAGCTTCGCCACACCTCCCTTCCTAGTTGTGACTCAAGCTCAATGGTCTGCTTTAATGGTAATAAGGGGAGATATCATGTGCATAAATACTTAAAAGTAGGTTTTCATATTTATGCCCCCTTTTAAACTATCTGTTCATTTAAATACGACATTGCCATGTCAGATTTGGGAAAGTTGCATCACATCCAATTATTCATCATTTGTCAGTTTCTCATTTTCTGTCCAGTTGCATGGTATTTACCAGGACCCAAAGATTATTATTGCAAGTTTCAATATGTAAGTTGTCGATAGCGATTAAATTTATGGAGTTAAAAGCAAATAACTGTGCCTGTCTTTTCTAAATTCTGACACTTTTTACATAACCTGTAGGACTGACAGTCAACCTTGGGACTGGAAAAAAGGAGAGCACAGCAAAGTAAAGCAAGACAAAGTACCCAGGAGTTGAGCAGTTTGGTAAAGATACTGGCTTGGAGAAAGTATTTAAATGAAAGACTTTTTATGGAAAACATTTCCGAAGACTAGCCTTTAATTTTCAATCTGGAACTTTTTATTGGTTAGTTCCTTATGGTTGGACCCAGGTATTGGTCAGGGGAAAAGTTTGACATGATAAAGACAAGAGGCAGAAGGCCAAAGGAGCCTTTTGGAACAATCATTGTGCCTCTTGTGCTTCTTTGTATGCCACTATTTACTTACAGCACAAAGTCCAGAGGGAATCTTGTCAGGAGGGGCCTGCATGATGCTGACCAGGGTGGGGATGAGACGCATCTGCATGGGGACCTGGCAGCCCTCGATCTGTGCCAGTTCCTTGAAGATGTCCTGAGCCAGAGATGCCACCACAGGGTCTAAGGCGAAAGGACACCAAATGAGAAAAATTACCTCACCTAACACTTTTAAGTATTTCCTCAAAAGTGCATAGTGATTTTTTTTAATGTTTGTTATCTCAAAGAACAACAAAAAATGGAAAGCCTCAAATCTTGAAATTGTTTCCTTATTTGACTGTGAAAATTAAAGGACACATACAGAGAAAAAAAATCCATACCATTGTTATATTTGAGGAAAATAGCGATGGTGAGAGGGCAGATCTTGTTCTCTGCGCTTGTGGTGAAGGCGGGGTCGACGGTGCAGACGATGCACAGAGTCTCCATGACGAGGGTAAGCACCTCGGAGCTGAACTGGGCTGCCAGCTGGACCAGTCCCTCCAGGATGCTGGGAAGGAAAGGCTGAAGGACATGGGTGCTCTCTGACAGCTTCAGCTGATCACAATACCTGAGAATCACATGGACTGTAAGACTTAAACAATATCAATAAATTATTTTCACATCTTTACTGTCACCAAGTGCCACCTTCAAAAGGGTTACTTAAGGTTTAAATGTTAAGTTTGTGTATCTTTGATAACAATTTTAGATGTTTTCCAGTTTGCACGAACTACAGTTTAAGTTCAAAGAATATAAAGGTAAACAGAAATCCTGACATATCAGTACAATACCCAATTTTTTCATGACAAAGTCTGAAAAAAGCTAGCTTTGTGTGTCAAAATGTAAGAGAATCTGTCCGCAAGCACCCTGCAAAACTCAGTAATAAACATTTTTATGCTATGAATCTTGAAGCAATGCTTTACAGGCAGTACCTTCAGATTTGGCATATAGGCATCATCAACTACAATAGCAAATGATTGTATTCCAAAATATTAAATTAGCTCTTTCAGCAGTTACTAAACATCTCTCTCACCCCCAGATAGCCCTGACTGCTGAGATGCGGACGGAGGGCGGCTGGCTGTCATGGAGGCCGCTGACGGTGGCCTGGAGGAACTGCTGGATGAGCTCAGGAGACATGGCTGCTGTGAAGCGACTGGCCGCCCACAGAGCTCGGCCAAGCAAGAACGGAGATGCCGCTAGTCACGGGGAAACAAACACAGGAGAAAAAAAGTGGAGAGAGGGAATTTGAAATGAACAAAATTTTTTTCACAAGGCTTTAACAATGTGTCATATCAATCAAATACTTTTATATATTTCTAACCAAAGTATTTCAGTTGTTTCCAAAGTGTGGGTCTGACCTCTGGCTTTACTTTGGGGTTCACCTTTGTTACCTGCCTTGATAAACACTATTCTATCACACTTTAACCCACAATCCATTGTGAGTTTATGGCTTCATTCAAACCCAGACAATCAGTTTATGACTCACCAGCCAGGTTGAGATCAGCAAGGATCACGCTGGCCAGGAAACCATGCATGTCAAACTGGATCCGACCGTTCTTCACGTTCTCTGTGATGATGGTTTTGACAGAGCCGAGAGCCAGCATACAGGCCTCATGGATCTTCCACCTGGTCCAAACAAATATCACTTACTGACTTAAAAACTGAAACAAAACAAGTCACATAACAACTGTGAATATAAAGCTGTCTGGATTTGTCATGCATACAATACAGGAGGACTTTATTCACTAATACAGCTTCAAGAAAAAAAAGATGACACTGTAATATGCTTCTCTTTTGTTCCTCTATTTATAGGTAGTTTTTAGAATGAAATGAATGGTATTTGTTTAATCGTATAAAACATTTCTCCCAACTTCTTTTATTTGGAAAAGTGAATCAACAAGATGCCGTTTTCCAGACTACACAACAATTCAACAAAAACACAAGTGAAATATTATTTTTAAACAACGGGATATTAATGTTTAAGTGTCCAACCTGTGCCGGAATTAATATAAATAGTTTATCATGGATAAAACATTTTGCAGTAAGCTGGATATTGTCCTTAATAAGAGGAATTAAGCTTAACTGGACACACTGATTTGTCAGAGAGTGTTGTCAGTGTGTTGCCTTCGCTCACCAGTGCTCGTTGCCGCTGTTTTTGGCCTGCTCGGCCTCCTGGAGGTGTCTGGTCGCTGCTGCAGCCAGAGCTGCCGCGCTCTCGTTCTGAAACTCTGCAGCTACGGCCTGTAAGCAGAGGTCAATGGTTAGCATCGTTATACATGCTCTCAGGGTAAAAATAAAGACTAAAAACTGAGCTGATGATGTGCTATGGGCTGCTATGAAAGCTCTGTGACTTATAAATACCAGACATTTCTGGCCTCAGTTTTGCAAAGAAAAGCTCTGCTAAGCATTTCTGTGCTTAAACACCGCACAGAAAATCAGCTTCATAAAGAAAAATTCAAGACCTTCTCAAAGATTAGGTCAACAAGGTTTAACAGACACCATGAATGTTTGCAGAGGCTGCTTTTGAGGAAGACAATATTAGATTTTGTGTAGTTTTAGATGTTTTTTACTCACCAGCAGCAGGTCCTGAGCTGAAATCCTAACCGAGTATGAGAAGGTGTCATCATCCTCATCCTCCACAAACTGCTGAGGGTTAGCCGTCCATACTTTAATCTGAAGAAACAGGAGGCAAAACAATTAGATCTCTTAATCAATGTCCTCTCCTTGTTGAGGTTATAAATGCATTTCAGTCACTTTCATCCTCACCTGGTCTTCTGTGATCTGCATGTACAGGATGATGTAGTAGATGAGCTCAGGCAGAGCTTTTTTCACTGTGCTCTTGAACTTGTTGTTCTCCAGCAGCGTGTGGACAAACTCAAAGATGCTGAACACCAGATTCTCAAAACCCAAAACCTCACCTGCAAAAAGAGAAATGGACACTAAGACTGGAAAAATGTGTTTTAAGAATTAAAAAAATCCAATTTATGCAATCTATAGAGATGAAAGCTGATGGATTTGTGAAGTTTCTCACCGTCTGAATCTACTGGGTCGTCCACTTCCTCTGTGTAGTTAACTTCTGTTCGCACATAAGTGAACTAAAGGTTAAGGAATACTCGCAGCTTATTTACTTCTGCTTCACCATGGTAGTATCACCAGTAACATCTTGCCTAACACACAAATTTTAAAGCCTGTGCCTACAGCGTTTCTGTGTCTGCAGCATTTCTTTCATGCTGTGGTTTAGCTCTGACTGGCTCGCCCACTGGGTCAGTTCTCAACACTGCTTCACTTGGCACAGAGCAGATAGATGACAAGATCTTAAGTTCACACGAGAGTAAAGAGAAAAAACACACAAGCAGCACGTTAATTTGCCCGCTGTATACTGATCTGTTGTTCGTGTGCTTCCTGTTTAATGTGTTGATATGACGGGATAAAGAATCAGAAGTCTGAACCTGGTGTTTTATTTTGAAATTGACTCGATTGTCTGAACGTCCCTGTGCCTTCTCGTTCGGGTCAATCTGCTCTACATGGATCAGTACATGGTGGAAATGGGTTCTGCAACACGCAGCTCAAGTGAAGAAGGGTGAAGATTCTGAAAGAAGAATTTTAAAGACTGACTAGAAATGGAGCAATTTGCACTCGAGTGTGAGGCGTGAATGAAACACTGCGAAAACAGTATGAGGAATTTGGCAGTAATATATCATGCTCATTGTTTGCTTAAAAACTGAGTTCAAAGCAAGAAATTTGGATGTTTCTTTGCTTTTCAGTCACCATGGGGAAGTATTCTGCTGTGCTGAAGCAGCAGATAAATACAAATGAAACATTAGCTGCTATAGTATGAAGTGTTCACCCAGAAGGAAGCAAAACTTTTGGTAATAGTGGTGTTTTTTGTCATGAAAAGAGGACAGTATGTTCAACTAGTTATGCAAATCATGCTTCATAACCTTTAAAAGCTTCACAGAAAGTGTAACACTATATTATTATTAAAAGTCAGGCACCAGTGGATACCTCAGAAAACTAATACATAAAAATCATAAAAAAAAACATTTTTAAGGATATAAAGCTGCACTTTCTGTCAATGTATTCCACACGATGGGTAAAATCTGCTGCATGGAGGACACCATGGGTTTGGGGAAGTTCTTCACCAGTGCTGTTACAGCCTAAATGAGCAAGAAAGAGAAGATTTACAGATGTAAAACATGAACTGTAGATGTTTCACAAATAACTCCTGTTATCAAGGTACTTGAATCAAACAGAATTTAGCTGCATGCCATGATTACCTTACAATTTATAGTAATAATAAAAGGGTGGCAGCTTAAATTTGATTGATTAATCTTTAAAAACCACTTTTACCCAAACTTTTTTTGTTCTCTCTTACATAGCTTAACTGAAAAATACCTGTCACAGTGTGGGCTAAATTACGTTGACGCTGAGCCTCTAATCTATCTGTATATGTAGTCCCTCTCACCTTGAGAACCTCCATCTTAAGCCCACTGTCAGACGAGGGTCCATCAGGCATCTGCAGAGCCTGTACAAATGCTTCTGTGAACTGCTGCACCACAGGGAAGATCAATGCTTTGGCTGCTCCCTATATGTACACACACACAGATTAACAGAATAAAAGTTTATCAATGGTCAAATTTTTAATTGATATAGATAATCTTTAACGTAACTGATCAAAAAACAAATGAAAGAAACTGCACGCATCTTATTGTGACTATCTCACCTTCTCAAGCTCTTCAATTGCACAGATGAGGTTGGCACAGGTGGTGAAAATTTCCACAGCTCTGGATCGGGTACGAATACTGTACACCTGACACAAGCAACATCAGAGGGAGTTTAAGTTTTACACAATGAAAGCACGGTGCAGAGAATTAGAGGAAGCATCAGCAACATTACACAATACAGCTACTGAAAATAAAGTGTTATAAATACTGACAATTTCTACAGATATTTATCAGGGAGGGAATACCAAATGTTCTGGTATTCATGAAGTTTTCTGAGCAAACTGAGATGTCATATATGAGGGAGGTTTTCAAAGTTAGATTAATCATACAGGACTAAAAAAGGATTAAAGCAGCTGTAGAGAGAGTTAAGAGTTGAAGAAATACCTCAGCCATGGTGAAGATTTTGTACATTTCAGGTAAGATGACAGGAGCCACCAGGGGCATCTGAGTATCTGTCACCTCCCGGGTAAACTCTGCAAAGAGCACAAGACAGAATATTTTAAATGTGCATGTTTTTTTTTCAGGGGGCAAAACTCTGTGTCTCAAGAGTTTACTTCTTGTCAAGTCTTGTTTTACAAAAATCAATGTTGGGGTGCCTCTGCTTAGGGCCCTGCAGAGTCTGCTTAGGGCCTCACTTTGGCCAGGGGCGGCCCTGATAATGTGCAAAGCAGCATGGATTACTGGTTATTTTACATAGCTGGGCATCTGTCCATTAATCATTAATGGCCATATTTTTTCAGTTAACCTAGAGAATGGACATTCATTTTAAAACAATGACTGAAACCTTTAACCATTGTCAATTTGGTTTCCATTTACATTATTTTCAAACCAAGGACAAACAACCTCCTTTATTTGATAGAACTTCTAAAATAAACAGCCAAATTCTCCAGGTGCTTTTATTGTGAAATGCAGCTTAACCTACATGGTGTTACATACTTTTGGAGCTCTGCTAGAGTAAATCAACAAAGTTTTTATTATTTCAAGAATTGAAACAATCCGTGGAACTTTATAGATATAATGTATTTGAAGCTTCTTGTTCGATTATTACAAAAAAAGAGAGTACAGGTCTCAGTAATTATGATAATGAAAAGATAATCTGACTTAATATTGACATTAACTTCATTAATTCTGAGCAGAGATACAACATAAATTACATTTTCAATTGTCTATGCTGACCTCTGGTTGCTTAACTCTAAGTGGAAACGCCAGTTGACATGTTTAGGATGAGTTTAATGAGATATCTGACCAGAGCGTTTATAAAATATTTTGCCAGGAGTTGGCTGTAATACTTTATGATGCATCCAAAAAAGAAAAAGCATCAAATGCAGGCAACTTAGATGTTTTTTTGCCTTGGAGAGAATGTACACCTCATTTTAAAAACTGCTAAAAAGAAATAACTTATTCTCATTAATACTTCGATGTAATAGATGTTAAACTGTAGGTTTGTTTTGTGAGTCTGCGGTCTACATTAAGAGACTTGACATATCCTGTAGTGTTTATGTGCTGTTTTTGTTTATAACAAACCTGTGAGGACCCTCATGGCCCCGTGAACAGCATTAACATCTCCGCTGACCAGCATCTCCATCAGGAGAGTGAAAAGCTGAGGCCAGGCCTCGGGCCAATCCCAGTGAGCGATGGCCGACACGGCGTACGCAACACTGGAGCGGACTTTGCTGATAGCCTCCCGCAGACCGTTTGGCAGTAGCTCCCTGATGGCAGCTTTAGCCTGGGGGAGGACAAAAGGAGTTTGGTTCCAAATATAAATACAGCTTTACTTTGGACACACCATTTTTAGCCAATACGTTAAAGACAAAAGAAAGGTGATAATGTAAAAATGATTTACCTGATCTGTAGTTTCTGGAGGTCTGAATTTCTCTGACTGAGAACACCAGTGAGTCTCAACATACTGCTTTAGGATGACTGATGCTAACTGCAAACAAACGACACGGGTGCTGATGAGAATCAGTTTGTGTGGCACTGTGTAACTTTACTGATGTGGGTTTAATTTTTACAGATAAAACCATAGCTTCGCCAAATTATATGGGTGGAGTTTTGTTATGTTATGTGAACACCTTGTTTCAGATTTGGAACTATCAACTTATATAAAGCTTAGTGCCATGTGACAGCTAATATTTCATAAAGAATCTTTGATAGCAGCTATGCTTTTAGGGTCCTTGGGTCTCAAGGGAAGATATATGTCTATGTTGTCTGCATAGATTTATCCAAGAGGCATCAGAAGAAAACTGGACCTTAAAGTACACCACAAGTAATGGTAAAGGTTTGCTCTAAAAGATAACAATAAAACCCAGCAAGTGCAGCACAGTGGTGTCTGCCATATTGCACACAAGTGATAAAGTGAGTCATAATCAAGACAGCATTTAGCATATCATGTTCAAAAGTATGTTCAAAAATGTTTTTCTTACCTGACGGATTGCAAGCGCTCCCTGAGGGTCGACTGTGAGCTCTGCCAGGTGGACGCCAAATTCTACAAGAGTAAAACATAAACAACTAAGAACTCAAATTTATACTTAAAGTAGAGAGGACTAAGATTAAGATCAAGTCACAGGCTGAGAGCGTAAAAGAAATCAGGGATAGCAAGACTATGAGAGCTTTTTGTTTTCAAAACACAAAACTTTTTGCATAAATGCACAAATGCTCAAAGCTGATAAAAATTAAGATGTGTTTGTTTCTTTCATTTGGTACTATGATATAACTGGGTGCAGCAACATGACTAGAAAGCACAGTATGACACAAAATAGTGGGTTTAAGGTGTTCCATGATAAAAATAAAGCGACAAAACATAGCAATAATAAATGAGCTATAAAGCTCTGTGCTTTGAACCTGGCATGACAGGCAAGCAGAGATTAACACACAGTTCAGGATCAGCATCAACCTCAGCTGTGAACCAGCTCTCTCTCACTGGGTTTTACCAAGAGTGACATCAGGCGCCAGAAGACAATGTTAGTGCTGACAATCCTACAAAGTGGCTGCCTTAGAGAGAGAGGGGCCAGCGGAAAGGGTCGGCTTCTCTGCACCGCTGCGCTACAGTCGACCCGCTGCCTGCACAAATAGCACCGGGGGAGAGGATAGCACGAGAGACAAAGCAAGGACTGATGGATGGTCAGCTTTTCCACTGCAACTATATCCATCTTTCTTTGAGAGAACAACATTTAACTCCTTTTATGGGAATAATTTCCAAATTAACCAAATATTTAATGAAGCAATGTCATAGAACAGAGAATTCTGTGGCACTGAATAATATCATGACCGTGGATGTAAAAAACAAAGCTGAAAAGCCCGCTGTCAAAACTAATCACAGCTGTGCTGATATTCAGTAATACATTAAAACCTACAGCTGTGATTGCAGTTATACTGGACAATGTTGTGATTTGCGAGAACGATATACAGTAATACATAAATTGAATCATGAGACTGTAAGGCACAACAGGGCCACATTTGCACTCTGCAGAAGTTTTTTTTTATTTCATACAGGGAAAATAATCAATTTTTTGTAAAATACTGAGTTATTTTGAAAGCAGAACTGTAAAAACATCTGATTTTGAAGTTGTTTTATGCTACTTAGTGTATTTATGTTTTGAGTTAAGAAATGCACAGAGTAATGAAAATAATATTTTACACAATGTTAACATTTTTCCCTATTTTTGGAAAAGGTACTTTGACAAAATGCAAATGCAGTGTGTGGCACCATAGTAAACTTAAATCCCTTTCTGTAGTCAATTTTTAAACCTTTTAAGTACCATTCAAAAAAAAAACTATTGCAGTCTTTTATGTGATAATGAAGCTGAACAGCATGGCATAACAGTTGAGTTGCCACTATCCTAGATTGAGACACAGCTTTATTAGAAAATCATTCTACTAGTCACTTCTCTTCTGTCCTTTTTTGGTATCTTTGGCAAGACCACGTGTTTCATGCTGACGTACTCAGGAGAGCTGGGATGGGAAGCGAAGGCTCAGTTACTGAATAGGGGAGCAGCACCTGTGCTTCAATGGGCACCTGGAGCACTGTCCTGGGCCTGATTCAGCTACTAGATACTTGGTACCCAGGACCCAATGGGCTGGTACTCTTAAAAAAATAGGCAGCAACAGATTTCTAGATTCTTTCTCCCTAAATAATCAATCCCACAAGTCCTCCAACACTGTAAGTTTTCCAGCTTGACAAGTAGTGGATAGATTGAACAGATTTTCATTCCAAACTTACCAGTAAGTGTATGCACAAATGTAATGCTTCATTGCATAATCATAATGTTATTGTTAGAGACGTGCCCATCTTATGATGTCTCTTGTCGGGCTATCAACATTTATTGTGATTAAGATCCACAATAAGTGCACTAATTTTCTTAAATCTTGATTGAATGCAGGATTTATTGTCTCTTTGAGCACACTTTGGTAAAGCCACAACAGCATCTCCCTGCAGCCACAGTGATGTAAAACAAGTCCTTCGCTGCCGCTTAATGTCTCGTTTCAGCTCAGTGGGCAAGTCAAAAACCATCTGCATCTTATCCCATCAAGCATTTACCCTCTTACTGTTCCCCTATTTCCTTTACTTTAATCTACAATAAGTTTCTTCTTTCTGTGATTAAGTTCATGTCATAATCTGTGATTACTTGTAAGAGCAGGTCTGTATCCAAACAGGAAGTCAATTGCGCTTAGTTTAAGACAGTAGAAAAATCCACAACGACACAAAATACTGTTTTGAATGCAAAATGATGTCATTTTGAATGTGACAAATACATTATGATCAATTAGGATTAACTAAAGAAGCCCTGAGATCAATAGTGATTAAAACTGAAATCTTTTGACAACCCTAGTTTGTTATACTTCAGGCCGTGAATTCATCTCAACTGTGAGTAAATTAATTATACCAGCTTCAGCTGGGAAATGGAGCTTGGCACACTACCTTTCTGTTTGTGGGGTGGCAAAGGGCCCTAACACACGTTTTCCCCTTGTCTGACATGGATCCTTCTATGACACATTACTGAAGGCCATTGTATGACTTGTGGGTCCCTAAAATCTCTATTTTTGGTATTCCTGAGGATTTTACTTGTTTTCCTATCAAGGAGAGGAATATCATTGCTTTTGCTTCTCATGTGGCCCTCAGGTGTATTTTACTTAATTGTAAAAATCTAAAACCTCCGTCTTCTTATTCTTGGCAGTGAGATCTAATGTATTTGCTTCACTTGTCTGTCCTTTGTTGACTCTAGTCAGTCTTTGGATGACTATTGAAATGATGGTTTCACAGAGCAAGTTAGATTATTTCCACACATAGATAGAGTGGTCTTAACATTTTAATTCAAAGTCGACAGTTTGTGCAATGCAAGGCATTAACCCCTTTTCCAGATTTACAATCTAGTTGAATTTATTTATTTCTACTATTTCTTTCTTCTTTTGTTACTATTACTATTTAGTATAAATGGGAATGATCTTTATAACAGGGGGTGGGGGGCTCATCCTGCTTGGCATGTTTGTAAGTTTATATAATAATGTATAACTGTGTAATATTTACTTTCTTATGGACAAATGGGATGCTGATAACCCAAAAAGATATTATGATAACAAATAAAACTTCCTTATCAATGTAATACCGGAGAATAAACCGGCGCTTTTGCTTTTCCTGACAGTGACCAGATAGAGAGCTGGACTCTTGGTCATCTTTGTCTTCCCCTCTTTCATGTGCAGGTTTAAGTGATGATGATGCTGTTGGTGGTGATGATGGTGATGATGATGATGAATGCTGGCAGAATTTAAGGCGGGATCTGAGGAGGGAGAAGCCCCCGGGAGACAACTTCGCGGGAAAGTCTGTCACCGGGAAACCGGTGGCTGCCACAGAATTAAATTGAGATTTCAAACAGTGGAGGATCATTATGGGAGTCGCTCCACATCATAAGTACTTTCTTTTTTTTCATGTAAACAAACACTGAAACAACAGTTGGCTCTGTTAGCTAACAACTGTCGCTGTCAAACAGCCGTTAAGTGACGTTCTTTGATTCCAATGCGCTCGAGACCAGAAACGTTAAGTGTGTAGCTCGAGCGTCACATTAGCTAGCTTCCAGCACATATAAACAGAAATTTACGCTTCGTAAATGTTTTGACTTTTCAAGAACAGTAAGCCAGTGTCCCACCCTGCTGCTGGGTCGCTGGAGCCGGGGTCCACACGCTTCACATGTGCTTGATATAACTTAAGAGCTAACGTTAGTGTTTTTATTTCAGATGCAGTTAGCGCTGAGCTACCAACATCTGTCAGATAGGAAATCATCCCCAAACCCGAGGTAAGGTTAACATATTTTATGAGGTTTTTAGCTAACTTGGTCATGACTAACTTCTGTAAAGATGGCCTAACGCTAACTGGATGTAGCCAAGACATTCCCATCGCTAACATTTAATGGTTAGCTATTTCTGCAGCCAAAGTTAGCACTGATAGACGCAGCAGGCAGCTGTCCCCACATGGAGGTTGTTCCCGCAGAGGCCCACGCCGTACATGAGTGAGAGGCACGGGGAGATAACCTCCTTGAACACCCTGAAACTAGCGTAAAGAAACAGGCTACCACTCACCCTCTGTCACTTCCAGCACTTTGATCTGCTCCTCCGCGGCGGTGCGCACTTCTTGAACCGGGGACAGGATGGCCGTCAGCGTCTCGATCAGAGCCTCTTTAAGTCCCTGCTGAACCGGACCGGCGGCCGAACCGGACCGAGCACTACCCGCCGCACTCATGCCTGCTGTTTGTGCACCCGCAGCCTGCTACCGAGTCGTTCAACCGCCGCCACCAACCACCAACCGGGGAGGAGCAGGAGCCACAGCGAGCACAGAGGCGAAGCGCGCCAATGCATGGAAACGTGAAGGCGGGGTTTTTCGGGAGGAAGCACATTTTGTCGTCCGGTTCTGCCCCTATGCTCTGCCCACGTGTTTTTTTCTTTGTATGTGTTTTGTTTGCAACCTCTGTCTCCCTCTTGTGGATCGGGGGAAATGAGGCCTTCGACTATTATCTGAGATCATATCCTGAAACTGTACCTACATTTACACCTAATGACCCAGCGTTTTAATTATTTGATCCTTTGCATGAGTTAAAAAAAAATTATAGTGTGCATTAAAGTATCAAAAAGTTAAAAAACTAAATCTACATGATAAAACAGGTGCATTTTAGAAATGAACCCCTCAAAACTTGCAGGGAAACTCATGCACAGTCTAAATTGTTCAACGGAGTTTGCCTACAAATTTTAATAACTGACAAAAAATTGAATCAATATTGGCTGTATTTAAATACATCATTTTGTTACTCTAGTATCTGAAAGGGTATTAATATGATTAATGTCATTATCATGCTGAAGTTTTAAATTCTTGTATCTTGATTACCCTAGTTCCAGTTGATACATTTCAAGAGGCTTAACGTTTCCTCCTGGACTGATTTCTGTTTCAAGCTTGGTCCAAACGCCATGATTAGTCAAATGAATCTACACACCAATGAAACTTAACACCCTTTTTATATATGCCAACAGATGTGACACCTACCTCAACAACAAGGCAGTAACTGCCAGTCCTGACATCCACATAGCAATGCTGATACTTTGAAATCAATTGGCAAAATAACCACATAGTTCAACCATCTGCTATTTACGCTACAAGTACAGCACCAATCCAAAAAGCTCAGTGCTGCAAGACCCACTTCTGAAGTCGCCTGGAAAGTACTGCTCCAGGTGCAGGGACCTTCTGGAAGACAAAAAAAGTCCCAGGTACTCTACTCAGGCCCCAGTTCTTGCTGAGGAAATGCCATTTTTGAATAGTCAAATGTAACCAAGATTTTGAGACTCAGACAAATTCAAATGGATAAGGTTAAAAATGTGAGTGCTATAATGCACTGGTGCTCAAATTTTGGTATGTCTTTTGCTACAGTGTGTAATTCAGTCCTGGTTGACTACTCGTCACTTCCTGGAATCATCAGGTACAAATCTCAACAAATTAACTTGTTTCCGCAGAGTTCTTGTCAGCTACAGGCTTCACCCTCCTCATATCAATAGATGCAGTCTCACTTTTCAGTTTACCATGAGCTTGAACTTTGATTTCACTCCTTTCCTCCATTCTTCTAAGACAAGAGCAACCCTGAACTGAACCGATGTGAGGGAAAACAATGGAGTCATTATCACCGAGGCATGACTGGCAATCTGCTGACACTTTAACTGTTGGGTTTTGTTTCTGACACAGGAATAACTAGCTAAACCTCATAATTCTGTTGCTCCAAGAAGGAAATATTCGGTGCATGGATCCTTTTGAACTCATGACCATGATTTTTCTGCATCCCTGTTTTGTGAGCTGCATATATGTGCATCCAAGTTTAATTTCTTACATTTTAATCTTGGTTGATGAGCTTCAGTCTTCTTAGATGGTCAACTTCTTCATTCAGGAGTCAGGCAGATGATGGTAGAAGAACTCTGGCAAAGTTTGGATGGCTTTAAGAACATTTTCAATATATTTTCAGAAGTCTGGTGAGAAGAGGGGTGTGCCTGCAACATGATGTTTGATTTCTGATGATACATTTTCACCTCAAACAAATGAGAAAACCCTAATTTAGACCCATCAATATGTAAAAATTATATACCTCTCAGAGTGCCTGTCTCCAATTTTTAAAAACTCTGCTACATGCTAAAATTTAACCTGTGACCTTGCATCCTTTTTATGTACCAAAATCAACAGTTGTACAAATAAGACTGATGATGCCAGAACAGAGAAGAAACCCTGTTAAGGTGTCTCTGTTTTGAGCTCAAATTTAAGTTGGTTATTGCTGCAACCTGTGTGGTATTTAGGATCATTCATGCCAAGAGTTACATAAAATAAACAGTGAATATAATCCTGTCTTTCACATCATAATGCTGAAGATCTAAGAGATAAAGCCGTAGAAGTAAAGCCAGGATTTTTTTCTCTGGTAGAAGTTGGTATCAACATAAACTAGATGCTGCAATGGCATGTTCAGGAAACCCAGTTTTGTAATAAACGTGTCATATGTAGAGCTTGTTCTGATAATCTCTTGCATATGCCATAATTTATCTTCTTGACTGGCAAATACCTTTATATTGTCTGGATCTGGCTGCAAGCCTTTTGGTAATACTGAAAGATAAATGTGTAATCCAAAATAAGGGAAATATGTGGTGATGTCATGGTGGCAAGGTCATATCTGTATTCTGGCAAAGTCATCCTCATCAGAAAGGTTCTGTGTGATACCAGAAAATGAAATCCCTTTGTTTGAAAAGCAAGTTGTACTCGGTGTGAATCAGACTCAAAGGGGATTGTTGTCAGTGACACACACTAGCTTACACTTAGTTGGCAGTTTATCAATAAACTGACAGTCATGTTAATAGTTAAAAGTCATGCAGTCTGACAACAGGTCTGCTGTAAATCCTAAACTACAATGTGCAGTTACAGTTTGATTAACATATTTCATTTTGGAGGCTGTAGTTTGTGGCAACATTGTACAGTACCCTGTTTTAACCCTCTGGGATCATTCTAGACATTTTGGTCCACAGTGGCATGGTTTACACTTTTATTTGCCCATCACTTTCGATGTAAGCATGATTTTCTGTAAGGAGGTATTATTCTAAATAAATTTTGGAATTCAGATTTTACTTTTGTAAATTAGTCTATGATACATCGTGAACAAATTTACAACGCATTGAGGCCATTGAGAACAAAATATGTTCACTTACAAAATCATTCATACAAATAGGATTTTATATAATGTCTACATTTCTTTTCCTCTTATTTGCATGATTAAAATCAGTGATGGCTGTGAGATTTAAAAATGTGGTTTTAATTTTTCTAAATGAAACATTTATCATCAAATGACCTTAAAAAGTTGTAAATTTTAAACATAATGATGCACTTAACTATTAACGCTTATCTCGACTGGGATAAAATACTGTCAGAAAACAAAATCTTAAAAATGCCCATTATTAACACATAGAAAGTAACCTTTTATGTGTTATTTAGAAATGTAATCAAACTGGCATTTCAAGGGTCATTATCACCACAATATTAAAAATGTTCTCAGTTTTGATTGGACTGATGCTGATTAAAACATTTTAACCAAAAACATGAAAAATATTTTTATTGTGCAACATCATAAGAGCCGTTTTCAAAGCGGACATTTATGTCCTTAATGACCTTAATGCTTTGAACATTAAAATAAAACCAGAGGGTTAAAGTGAATCCAAAGGCTTTGTTTTCATATTTCTCACATGTGCATATACCAACATTGTTGGTTCACCTTTTTACGTAATGGATTGAATTAATTTTTACAGCCTTCATTTCCAATGTTAGAAATGATTTTGTATAAACATTTCTTCCTTATTTCTGTTTGGTGCACTTTGCTTTATGCCAGAATTTTTTACCTAATTTTTTTACCTTATGCAAGGTGCAACAAATTTTAGTAAGCTCAGTGCTGCACCCGCAAATGTATTATCTCCCCACAAATGTAATACAAATCTGCTGTTTTTAACATAATAATCCCACAAACACAATACATTTCCCACAAATATATTAGCTGTTGCCTACAGCAGATGTACAAACAAATTTTCCCACTAACGTAATAACTTACAGTTGCAGGGATTTATTACATTTGTGGGAAGGTAAAAATCTCCAGCTTTCCAATTTGTAATTATTTCACAAAAATGTAGTGTAAACAAGAAAAATGAAAGTTGTGGTCACTGTTTGCAGTAGCCAGGGCTCAAGTCAGCTTAAGTTTGGGTCACATCATAAAAACATAGTTATGGCAATTTAGTTGTTCACCAAGAAGCAGGATGTAGTTTGTCAGAGTCTTAAAACACTGGTATGAATGAATCTTAGAGTGGATTAAGATGTGTCAAAACAGTGCTCTGATGAAACGATGTATAACGTACAGGAACACTGTTCACCCAGCCACTGTTTTACAAAATTCATTTTAAGTCTCAGGACGTTTGTACCCTGTATGTTTAACACACAGTGGCTTGCTTTAATAAGCACAGCCTTGCCCTGTGAGTTTTGTTCTCGTGCAGAAAGAAAAGTTTGTTCTTGTCAGCTCTCTATGAACTTTGAAATTACTTATATTTGGATCAGATAAACCCTCCCTCAAGACTTAATTCAAGAAGAAGCCCTTGGATATTGCAGAATTTTCAAAAATTGATATGAAACCTTTCCTTTTCTCATTCAAAAATGTTGTGCTAAGATTCATGGCTCTGGTTTTAAGACTCTGGAAACAACTTCGTGCTTTATAGTGAACAAAAATCACCATGACTTTTGATGCTTAAGCTGACTTGAATCCACCAGCAGTAATAAAAAGGCTATAGCAAACAATGACCACAACTTTCATTTTTCATGTTCACATTGCATTTATGGGAAGTTAATACAATTTGAGAACGCTGATTTTTACCTTCCCACAAACGTAATAAATTCCTGCAAATGTAAAAGTTACAACGTCTGCAGTAGGAAAGTGCTATTACATTTGTGGGAAATATATTTTGTTTGTGGGATTATTACATTAAAAGCTGCAGATCTGTACATTTGTGGTTTATTATATTTGCTAGGAGTTTTTATGTTTGCAGATGTTACAGCTCAGTTGTTGAAGGATGAAGGCAACTGATGTCACAGCCCATTATTACCTCCATTAAGTGAGGATCCATGCAAGACTACTGTATGAAGCTGCATTTACTGCACAAGATGTGTACCTTATAAAGTGAGCGTGTGATGTAGACCTCTCATGAGAGGAGCTTGTGTACCCAGCCTAAAAACGACCCAAACACTTAAACAACTGTTTCTTCTTCTTTAAGCAAAAAGAATTTGGTTTATGTAGAAACAAGCAATGTTTTGCAACTGGATATTCCCGTCTCCTTCAAAAGAGTTAAAGCTAAAAATAAAAAATAAGGAAATGTATACCCATCCCGTTGCTCCCAGAATCGCCACCTTCCTGAAATGTATGCAGATGTTACTGACAAAAGGCAAAGGAAACCTGGGGGACAGCTCACATAGGGGACATAGATATAAGTGTACAGTACATATATATAAAATATAAAATCTGAAATATATTTTATATATATTAAATCGTGTTAGGGTTCAGTATCTTTCACTACACATCATTAAGGTGGTGTGTCTGATTATCTTTTTTTTCTTCATTTTTTTCAAATCCTATTATATAAATCAGAATCAGAGGAGAGTCAAAGCAAAACAAATGAATCAACGAACAAACAAATGTGGGGGGGGGGGGGGGGGGGGGGACTAAGCAACAGACAAAAGGCCTCCGCCCCGATCCGATGCCCTTCCCCCCCAGCCTCCATCCTGCAGGGGGGACGAGCTAGCACGGACGAGGTGGGACAGACCCGTCCAGCTGTACAGCGCAGTGAAACATAACTTACATATTAGCTCATTTTTACACGTACAGTCGTGATCAAGGCACAGGGATCTTCTACAAGTTATTTTTTTCTTCAATAAAGTTGTACAAAATAATACATTTTACAGTCTGTACAAGAATAATAGTCCAGCAGTAAAATAAAGACAGACGTACTTAAAGCCTGGAGGAGGGGAGGAACGTGGGACTGGGAGAGGTGAGAGAGTAAGACGAAAGTTATGGATGGGAAGGACGTCGGGGGCTGATGAGGGCTTGAGCGTGTATGTACGTGTCAGTGTGGGTATTCCAAGGTAAAATGTTGCATCCAGTCTTGATAATGTCATTTCTTTCACTTCATGCTTTCCTTTTGTGTTGATATTTTTCCTCATTAAATAAAGCCTCTTCTTTATTTCCCATATGTTGAATAGATTTCAAATAGCAGCAGGGGCAGGGGGCGCAAAGATGTATGCGTTTGTGTAAATATGTGTTTGTGTGTGTAGGTAGCGGGGTTTAAATGGTGCACAAAGGCAGATCACACACACAGTGTACACCGACACACAACATGGGGTAAAAACTAACAAAAACGTAGAAGTTGAATCGTGTTATTACAGGAATATATAATATTTATATTTATATATATACATATTTATATACACACATATATAAATATCTATATATATAGCTTGGATTTTTTGCACTGCATGAAGTTCACTGGTATGCATGAATTTATGCATTGTATGATATTTTTCTTATTTTTTTTCCTTTTCTATTTTTTTAAGTTGGTTTCTGCCATTCCTTCTCGATTAGTTTTAAGAGCAGGATATGTGAGCTGCGTGGTGTAAAGTTCGAGTCACGCTCACGTCCACAGGCAGCCGTTAGTCAATTAGTTTGTCTGTTCTGGCACAAAAAGGCTCACAGCCCTCCTCTGTATCAGTTCGCCGCCCTCCGTGTCCATCGTTTTCTTCTTCTCCTCCTCCTCCTTCGGCTCCTTCTTCAGCACGTGGTGAATAAACTCCACTCTCTCTCAGAATACATTATTTAACTCAGCCTCTGCCATCTGTTTAAAGCAGGACTTAGATGTTAAAAGGGTCTGTGTGTTGGTGTGTGGCTTGATATGAGACATTAAAACCCACCGATGGGCTCTGAATGTCTTAATGTGTAGTGTGTGTGTGTACCTGCGAGTGTGTTTGTGTTCATAAATCTGAGAGACAAAGATCGCTTAAAGGAGGGAAAGCCTGCACTGAGGGATTCCAGTCCTGACCCTTAATCCTGGGTCAAAATGTAGCTGAATACAGCAGTTTGTCCAGGCTAAACATGATGATGTTGTATTAGTAAGTGTTTCCTTTAAAAAAAAAGAAAGCTGTCCCATTGTTGTGTCTCTTTGAAATCCGAAAGGTTCTATTGGGTTGGAGGGGAGGGAGGGCAGGCCGTCTGTCAGTCACTCTCTCGGTTGTTTGGTGGAGTTTGGGTCAAAGTGGAGGGGTAGATTGGCTAACTGGTCGTGGGGTCGTAGATAGGTAGGTTGGTAGGTAGATAAGTAGGCCAGACGCCGTTGCCCATCACAAGAGCTCATACTGCCGTAGGTGCATCCTCTGTATGATGTCCCGACAGTCATTGAAGACGCGGCGGATGTTTTCTGTGTCAACAGCGCAGGTGAAGTGGGGGTAGCAGTAATGTCGTCCGTCTCCGCTGGCTGTGCTGATCCTCTGAAAAAAGAAAAACAGAAAAGTGTTCAGTGACTTAATAATAGGACTGGCGACCACTTTTTATTTAAACAATTAAAGTTTGATTCAGTTTATATTACATTTACAGTTTAAGTAGCTTACATAAAGTTATCCAAAATTATGTAGCCATTACTTTTACTATTTTAACCATTTTTTCCTGCTTTGCCATTTATCAGTTCATTTAAGCTAAGTATCTGAACCGTCACAAATATCTTAATGCTAGCTATTTAAACTATTTATCAAACTGTTTAAGTGAGCTATGAGAAACTTTCTGGAGGTATTTTAGCATCCATGGCGATCTTAACCTGTGCATGAGTAGGTTAGAGTTTTCTAACAAAAATCATTTGACCCATTTTAATATCTCACATGTAAGTAAACATGAATCTTTGGGGGTGCAGATGGTCACGTGAAGCCCCATGTACATGGGTGGGTTGGGTTCAAGTCCAGCCTGCAGCTCCTTTCCTGCATGTCTCTCCCCCTATCCCTGTTTCCGACTCTATCGTCTGTCCTATCCCCGCGCCATTTTAAAATAAATAAAATAAAGAACTGAAATAATTTGAACTTCTCACCGAAGACCTGTAGGCATTTATAGCATACAGTGATAATCAGTATTAATTTCAGTGTTTTTTTTATTACCAGCAAAAACTTAATTTACAATTAATCCAAGCTGACTATTTCAACAATTATTCTTAGGAAACTACTCTTGCTCATTACTTTAAGCTATCTTATTCAACTATTTGTCAAAAAGCTTTAGCGTACTACATCTTTGTTTGTTCTTTGTACTGCTTTCAGTGAACAATTTAAACCATAATCTAACCCTTTTAGCTACTGGTAACTATTTAAACTACTTAAGGATATATTGTACCTTTATTAAACTTTATACGTTATCTCAAACTTAATTATTAAGAATATATTGTTAAATATCCCTTACAAAGACATTATATTAAACATAAAATTGATTTTGGTGACATTTGTTTCGTCACATTGTCAGAAGAAAAGCATTTTCCAGTCGCACAGTTTGGATGTACAGTAACTGATGTCTCCAATTTGGATTTTCTGTTAACTGTTGCTGCTTCTTGAATTACCTACAAAGCACGCATTAACACATGCAGCAACATTTTTAATTACATCAAAACAAATCATTGTGTAAAACTGAACAATATTTCTGTCTTAACTTCTCTTTGCCTGAAGGTGAGATTCATGTGAAACAAATTTATAAAAATCAAAGACAGACAGATTTTTAGTTAAAAGGTTGCTTCGTATGAGGTTTGTTAATGCCGCTGGCCTTACGCTACAACATATTGAACGCAAACCAATGATCTCTGACAGTTATTGTTCCATTGTTCAGTATTCATAGGGAGAAGTGAAATGGATTAAAGGTGTAAACACTTCTATGTAAGCCACTGATGATATAAATAAATCACACCCAAAAGTAAACTGTTTATAAACAATCATTTTAAATACACATACAAATGGGTAAAAATGGAGCTTTGAACATACCAGAAACTCATCTCTGATGAAATACTTTGCCCTTGTGACGCGTGGATCCTCGCCGGGCTCCGGTATTGCTGTCAGAGAGAGAGAGAGAGGAAAAAAAACATTAAATGACTTCTGCTCTGTACCACCAAGCGCTCCTACTGAACAGCGACATTAACCTGAGGGCTTAGAGCTGCTAAAGATGAAAATTAGGGATATATGAAATTGTATATCTTACCATATTTACAGATTCATATAAGCTGATATGGATTGATTCCAATACTTTAATGTTGTTTTTTCAGATCTGAATTTTCAGTCCTTTTAACACATTTTAATGTGTAAGGATGAAGAAAGAAACAAACCAGAGTCCTTAAAACACACTTTAAGTGCTAAGAATCATGATGAGCAATGAAAAGAAAAATGACAGGTCTGTTGGTTCAGCCTAGAATTCCACAAACTTTTAGTACATATGCCCAAAATTTACAGTCAATACATGCCTATATTCAACAACCAAAATACTAGTTGTAAATATCAGAAGAAATGTTGATATCTGCTAAGAGTGATAACAGCCTCTTTAAGCTAATATCTCCCAATACCAATAAAAGGCCGATAATGTGGTACATCCTTAATGCTAATGATGGCACTTAATGGAATATTATCTTGAATGGCTTCCTTCAAAAAAGGAAAATGCATTTTCCAGGTTTGGATACTCACTTTCCTAATGCTAACTATAGTGTGGATCAGTTTGCTAAAAGGTGAAGACCTTGAAAAATAGCAGCATTACAATATCAAGGTCTGACATCATCACTTATTACAAGCAAAAGGGATGAGTAGATTTTGACTATCCCTGAAAGTCATCAGTATCAAATTCTTACCATCATCTGGTGTAGTGTAGCGAGCAAACTCCGGGAAGTAATCCTCAATTTTTGATTTTCCTGCCAAAACTTTCTCAGCGAGCAGGTCCTGCTTGTTCAGGAAGAGGATTACAGATATGGTCCGTAGCCACCTGTGAGAAGGAAACCAAGAATGAGCTCAGAGCATCACTTTTCTTAACTTCCATTTAGCACCCAAAAAAAGCTCCTCTGTTACTGAGCGGTGACTGGGCTGGATTTATCAGACAGAGAGTGCAGAATTTGATTCGTGTGTAAAAACCTGCTATTATTATCTTGCCTTGGGTAGCCCCCTCTGCTGTCTGCATGTCAATGTTCCCAAAATGACCACAGCGACATGAACGTTGACTTCTGAGTGAGTATTGTACCAGATAAAACTGTTATGATTTCAAAAAGAGTTGTGTTGTGTAGTAAGTCAGGCCTTACAGCCTCTTTACTTTATCTATGCAATAATTTCCATTTCGCAAATCCATTTACATTCAATTAGCTAATTTATGAAATCCTGCAAACATGAATTGTTTTGAAGCAAGTTGTACATAAAAGACATAAGCAGAGGGTCAAACCATCAAAATACTTTATATATAAGAGCTAAAATAAGAAACAAGATCTCAAATCGCTGATAAGTCAACTAATAGGGCACAGTACAGACTGGTATTAGTATGTATGTGTGTTTAAATTCTAATGAAACCTGGGTTTGCTTTTTTGTGTAAAGAGGAGCACAGAGCATAGACCACTAATTACATGTTTAAAAGTTTAGGTACTGTAGTTACTCTTTTGTGCCAAGTACATCTTTTGAATCTCTTTTCATCTCTTGTCCAATACTGAACTGTAACTGATGGTAAAAAGGAGAATTTCTACTAATTTTATGTTAAATGAAAGCTGAGTTGTTGCTTACCTGTTGTTCCAGATGTTCTTGAAAAGGTTGAGGGCTTCCTGTAGTCTGTTGGTCTGATTGTCTTCTCTGATCACCATGTTGTAGCTGCTACTTGCCACCACAAAGATGATAGCTGTCACATCTGTCACACACAAACACACATCAGAGCCAAGGTTTAACACACCACAGATGGATGAAAGTGCCAGAAAACTCATGCAGTCTTGTTCATCTTGGTGATTTAAATAAACAAACTGGAGTCATACATCTGGGAATTTAGCACCCAAATGTATACATGACCAAAGAAAGAATAACAGTCCAGTTAACACGTGTCATACCGTTGAAACACTGGATCCATTTCCGACGTTCATCCCTCTGACCTCCAACATCAAACATACTGTGAGAGAGAAGTTGAAAGTTTCATTAAAGTGGGGTTAACACATTTAACAGCTATCACAGGTAAATGAGGATATGCGTTTAAATTACAAATTAAAACTGTTATTGTCTTATATTTCTACATTTTTGAGACATGCCGGGAACGTCTTGTTTTTTCCATTTACTTTATTTTTAAAATACTGAATTCCTCACAGCTCAGTGAATACTTTATGTTTACTCACTGGAAATTGACTTTGTCTATTTGAAATCTTGTCTCGAAGATCCCAGATGTCAGTACTCTGCATCTCAACAGGTCCTGAAAACCAACAGAATGAGAACTAGTTGAAGATAAAACACAGAAAGGGGCACGGCATATAGACAAACATAAAAGAGAGGAGGATAATGGAAAAATAAGACTTTAAAGCGTGTTTTTACATAAGAGCAGGATAAATTTGGATCAATAAAATGAAAGAAAAACAAAATGGACGGACAACATTTTTGATTAAACATAATAATCAGGCTCACACTCACATGATTAGGCTTTGGATAATATCCAACTTAAAGAGAGTTAAGCTGCTAGAGAGCATACTAACACATTAAACTTCCCATTATTTCTGATCATTATTGATAAATAATAAGGAATGCTACTAATTGTTGAACATTACAGTTTATCAAACATCTATTAATAGAGCCACATTTGATCAACCTTTTACAACTGTTTCATTCACTCTTTAGTTCCTTTATTGTACAATTTTTTAAACTCTACCATTAAATGAAAGGTCTAAACTTTACCTGGAAAATGTACAAAATCTGTGGTGCATTCAAATATATATGAATGTGTTTATCCCATAATGCAAAGTGGCCTATGCTATGTAGCAAAATTCAAGGGGATTTATTTTTTCATCATGGGTTTAAACAGAGTTACAAATTACATAAACAATGGGCCTTATTTACCAATACCTTCCTAGTAATTACCTTCAATCTGTTCATAAAAAGATCATAGGAAGAGTCTCAGACAAATTTATGTCACTGCAGAATTGTTTGCACCAGTGTTCTTCAATTAGTGAATGCTAGATCCCTTAATGAGCATAGAGAAACACCCACTTTAATGCCCATATAAGGGCATAAGACTGCATTGCTGTGTGCATACAGAAGTCATATGGTATCAAGAACAGAAATAGGGAAATGTTACCAAAACTAATAGTGGGCTATAAACACAAATGCACTCCAATCATAACAAACACTTGAATAGATCTAAAGAGGAAGTACAGGTTGATTTAATGATGTGATATTTAGCACCAGCAGTGAATATGAAACATAAAAACATTTTGAATGGTATCACTATTTCAACAGCGTTGTCCTCAGAAATGAGGTACATCAGGCTGCAATTAAAAGAGGAAGCACATACAGTATGTCCCTATGTTTAGGCCATGGCCTACATTCAAGGGCTATATTCCTCCATGCAGATGGCTTGGACTCAAGCCCAGCTTTTGGCTCCTTTCCTGCATGTGAGACCCCAATCTCTCTCCCTGGTATCTTACTCTATAAACTGTATTGTTTAAATTAAGGCAGAAAAAAAATCCTAAAAATAGATAAGAAACAAGCTTTTCTCATATTTTTCAGAATTATTAGGATTTGATGGTTTGTTCATTTTAAAGCTAGTATTCTAAAACAATGAATGAAGTGACAGACTTGTAGATCTGGGGACACTGACAGACAGTAGGTTATCATGTTGTGAATGAAAGTGCTCTTTTCAACATATGTTTAAAAAAATACCTCAGTGCTTAGTTTAAATGTGTTGTTTAACAAGTATATAACACTGTATAAGTAAAATATAAGCTATATATTTATTTATGCTATTACATATGTGCTAAAATCAGACATTACATTAACATTTTGCTGTTCCCTAGCATATGAAATATGGAGTACTCTCCAGAGTGTGTAGATTTTGTTTTTAACAAGGAAAACCAAATCTTACATAAGGAAACATTAGGGAATGTAAGAATCTTCTTAAAAACTGCACAATTTTATTTTAAGATCAGATTTCCTCCTCAAAAATGGTTGGTAGGTGAGGCCCAGTGACTCCAGTCTGTTGGAATATCAGCTATAACACTGAGGCACTGTACACAACACCACTATCCTGAAAAACACTAGACTTCTCCATTTTGAGAAAATGTAATAAAAAGACTCACATGTAGTCTGCAATTATTCTGCAATCGATTCTTGGTATTCATGTCAAGTGGTTGCATTGTTCTTCTTCCCATGTCTTAGTGGTCGTACTTATCTGAGTCTACATTACCCTAACTTCTTCCTTGTTGTTCTCTTACTACACTCTGGTATAATTAAAGAGTATGGATGACACTCTATCGGAAGAACAATGCAGCCATTTCAAATCACTACTCAGAATGCATTGGTGCCAACAATGGCAGCCTACATATGAATGTGTTGTCTTAAATACTCTCAGAATGTAGTCATCTATAGTTTGTTGCTTTGCACAACATGCAACCCTAATTCCCAAAAATGTTGGGGCTGTGTAAAAGAAGCAATGATTTGCACATCTAATAAACCAATATTTCATTCACAATAGACATAAACAACATATCAGACATTTGAACTGAGACATTTGACCATTTCATGAAAAATATTAGCTAATTATGAATTTGATGGCAGCAACACATCTTGAGAAAGTAGGGCAACACTTCCCATTGTGTAGCAGCCCTCTTCATCTAACAACAGTCCGTGAACCGCTGTGAAGTGAGGAGACTACGCCAAAGGCACTAATGCAACCCCCAAACCATCACAGATGCAGGCCGGACAGTATGCTGATAACAAGCTGGATGGTCCCTCTCCTCTTTAGTTCAAAGGGCACAACATTCATGGTCTCCAAAAATAAATTCAAACTCTGATTCATGTGACCACAGAACAGTTTTCCATTTTGCCTCAGTCCATTTTAGATGATCTTTTACCCAGAGAAGACTCAGATTCTTCTTTGCATGATACAGCTTTAACTTGCGTTGTGGATGCCACAGCAAACTATGTTGTCAGACAGTGATTTCTGGACTTCTTCCTGAGCCCATGCAGTGATTTCCTGTATAGAATCATGCCTGTTTTTAATGCAGTGCCACCTAGTGGTCATGATCAGTCAGTATTGGGCTTTTGCCTTGTCCCTTGATCATAGATATTTCTCCAGATTCTCTAAATCTTTTGAAACTGCTCCAAAATATTACACAGTTTATTGCAGATTGGTGAACCTCTGCCCATCTTTACTTCTGAGAGATTAACCTAATTAGTTGCAAAATGCTTCTCTGGCTGTTTTTCTATTCGTACTACTTAATTTTCTTGCCTTTTGTTGTCTTGTTCCTTGTCTTCCCTTTTATGAGATGTGTGCCTGCTATTAAATAAAAAAATGAGCTAATATTTTTCATGAAATCAAAAAATGTCTTAGTTTCAACACCTGATATGTTATTTATGTTCTATTATGAATAGAAAATGGGATTATGAGATCCCATTTTTCTATTCATGATTAAGATTCTGTTTTTATTTATATTTTGTACAGAGCCCAAACTTTTTGGGATTTGGGGTTGTACTTACAAAAATCCCTGATTTTTATCTCATGTTTGCATGTCCTAAAATGCTCACTGTGTTAGCATGGAGATTGTGTTTGTGTGGTGAACGTCTCACCTGATCAGTGGGTGTGTAGTCACTCTGCCTGACAACATCAATCCTGTCCAGGAAACTACAAAAAGAACAAATAAAAACAGACAGTTAAAGCTTATTATGATCACATAATAATTACACAATGTAAATATTATTTTTAGAGTCACAGAATTTTACATGACAGTGTAAATTTACAGCAACATCTAAAAATCCCATCATACTATTTAAATTCATATGTGCTATTATAAACAGTACATATGGGGTTAAAAGAGTATGGCATCCTAACCCACACAGACACACCAGGCATCCTGATACATTAATGGTTGCAGAAGAAAGATAGAGGATGCTGCTCTCCTGTCAGCCACCAGGGGGCGTGTGTTTTAATTCACAGAGAGATCAGAGGCAGCCGGTCTGAGTCACCAGCAGCCGTTTGCTCTGTCAGACCGGAGGAGTCTCGTCAATGGAGCTGCTGTAGTAGTACTGTGCACAGGAGGAGCGCTGTGAGAGTGTGAGCGTGCGTGCACATCTGTGCGCGGTGGCAGAGGGTGTGTGCGTGGGTGGGTATGCAGGCCTACAGTGAGTTCAGCTTTGCACGGCGCCGGCCTGAATGCATGTTAATTGTTCCGGAGAAGTGGCCTACATTGTTGCTGCTGCTTTTTTTAAGGTGTGTGAGCCACGCTGATGGTTTCATGATGACTGTTTGAGGGTGACCTGCTGGAGGTGTCTGATGCAACAAGTCAGAGCTCAAGAAAGACCTCTGTCCCATATATACAGGCATCTGTTTACAAACAGAAAAACTACATTCTCTTGTGTTCCTCAAGATGAAAAATTATATGTTTATTAAAGAAAAATCAACCCAAAAATTCCTCCTCTTCTGAACAGAAAACCGGTGCAAAAACTCTGAAAAACAGTGAACGGCTAGATGATGTTACAGGACTTAAAGACAGAAATTTAAACACTCCTCCTGTCCTGACAAGCTCTCCAATGTAAAGACTGTTTTTCTATGTAGGAGAAAAGCAGGAGCTGCCCTGCTCTGACAGTGGAAAGAGGATCGGGTTGAACTAAACGGTCTCAGAGAGGAAAAGCTGATTAAGTGTTCTACTAACCTGCATTGATCAGAAACAACACAGATTTTCCTTCGACAATTCCACCGAACAAGGCAACAAAACATCAGCAGTTAAACTTCTAAGGCCTCTATGAACAGGTTTCATTTGGTTGTTAGTACCACCCCCAGATTTAAGAAAGTAGGCCACACTACCGTAAGATACAACATCATGACACTAACATTAAACATTAGGAGATAAAACTATCTCATCATTCTGTGTAAACTACCTGTCTGGCTGTATTTTGTTTTCTATCAGCGTCAAGAGTTCAATCTGACGTCAGTTTGGTTACAAACAGGAAATTAAACTACAGCAGACAGCAGTGAAATGAAACTGGGAGGTCATGGTGGATTCTTGGAGCTACATTTATTCAATGTTTAACCCACCAAATAATTAATTCACTTTATTATTTAATTGAAAAATTATTTAGTAGAATAAAATAAAGAACAGATTTTTTGACACACCCTTGAAAAAAAAAAAAAAAGAATAGAAACATACGACCAAATTTCACAAAATAAAAACATTTTTGAAGCAGTTTTGTAATCTTCAAATTTACTTAGGGGAGAAAAGAAAAACGTAATCTAATATTTTAACACATTTTTAAATGGTTAAGATAAAAGCAGGAAAAGCTCAAATCCAAATCAGTGACATTATATCTTATTCCTTTTACTGAACCTCGTTTTAGCAAACGTGTATATGTTAGTCATGGCCAATTAACCGAAATTTAATTTGAAGATTTGGTCCACAGATTTTGTTTTGAAGAATTGTTACAATAAAAGGGTTTGATGTTATATTTTGGCCATAGGAGAAAATCCCCACTAACAAAAACACAGTTTATTTTATATATGCATCAAAATTACTTGTATGACCATTTTTATAAATTGATTTCTGACTTATTTAT
The DNA here is from genome assembly GCF_018320785.1 of Cheilinus undulatus. Classification (NCBI taxonomy): domain Eukaryota; kingdom Metazoa; phylum Chordata; class Actinopteri; order Labriformes; family Labridae; genus Cheilinus; species Cheilinus undulatus. Next base: position 39,405,142 of record NC_054867.1, on the reverse strand, counting down.
TTACTTATGTCCTTATTTTCCAAGAGTTCAGAATTATAAGAATAAAGAGTGGACAAATTAATGACAAATTAATCCCATTATCAATCACAGTAATCTTGACAATATGTACCAAATAAATGTTTGTGTACTTTTATTTTTATTTTGTTTATAGTGTCTTAGGTCAAGTGCAAATGAATATCATAGGGATGCTCAATTTTTTTTTTTTTTTTTTTTTTTTGCCAATATACATTATGCCTGTATTTCCAAACTCATTCTAGCTGGTAATGACATAAATGCACCTTTATACAGATTAAGTCTGTCCTGTGGTAGAATTGAACTGTCTCTCTTTTTCTGACAGTTTATATTAAAACACATAGGGCTTTCCAGATTCCTGTCATTAAATATGATTAATCAAGGTCCACAATTAGTGCGCTAATTTTTTAAAACCACGATTAACTGCGTGCTTCATTGTCCCTTAAAGCTCACTTGTGTTAAACTACGTCAGCAGCAACAGTGATATAAAATGAGTCCTTACTGTCTCGTTTTACTACTGTTCCATTAATTTCTTTAAAATCCATAACAAGTTCCTTCTTCTGTATTTAAATTCATGTTAAAATATACCTTTAAAAAAGATATGTATTCAAACAGGACATCAATTACCCCTAAGTTTAAAACAGTAGAAAAATAAAAAAAATCCAGAGATTCTGGGATTAATCGCCCTCAAAAAACAAAAAAAAAAGATGGCCCAAAAAAACAATACATACTTTCGTCTAACTACAGACAGTTAACGTACTCTTTTCAAATACAAATACAGTAAGGAAAAACAGAAATTAATATCTCGGAATTACATGTATCATATATGTGAAATATATTTTTTAAAGTATCTAACCAAACTTCATGTCCCTTGCTGGGATCTACAAACAGCCCTGTAATAACCAGCAGACAGAGTAGGCAACACAGAGATTTAAATAAAAATGTGACCCTTTAACTCAGCTTATACTGCAATTATAAATTAATTCTCTGAGGTACACAACAGACTTAAAAGCAGGGTGGTTCCCTGACATAGTGCTTGGCATGATGGAAAAACACATTGTTTACAAGTATGAAATATTTAACTAGCTGAAGTTCAGACCTTAAACTTCAGACTTTGACCACACTTTAAAATTTAGGGAATGAGGATAAAAAATGAAACCAACTTCAACTCAGTTAGGTCTGTTCATTCCAACTAAAACTTTCACCTTTCATTGTGGTACACATTGTACACTGCTGATATGTATGATCTATAAGCTGAATGTATGTTACGTTACATTTTAGGATATTTTCTGCTGATATCAATAATATTGTACATCCCCTGAATATCTTAATACGGTGTACATCTGTGGTATAGAGGTTGATAATAAAAAGGAATCTAGGGTCTGTTTCACAGTTGTCATGTGTGACTGCTGGGATGCACAGACAATTTTAAGTAGAGGGTACCGGTTTCTATACCAAGCCGAAGTACTCGTACTTAGGCCTGCCCGTAAAAATGGCTGGGCAGTTGAAAAGTCAAGTAAAAGGACCCCCACAGGTGTGATTTATGAATATCACCTCTTTTGGAACTGAAAAGTACACTAACAAATCATCACTGGGTTTGACATTGCTTCAGTTTCTTCTTTTGTTTCTGACTTCTTTGCAGACCATGGCTTAGCTATGAAGTCTGACATCACAAGCAAAATGGTTTGGTTTATAAATCCTCTTATATTGTAAACATTTCTAAAATAGAAAGGGAAAAGGCTCATTAAATTCTAAGAAAATGGGTTTTACACCTTACCGTTGCACCAATAAACTAATTGTTTAATTTAGTTGCTTTGATGAGAATGGCTACTACTTAGGTTCAAAATAAAATATGGTTGTCGGAGCTTAATTTTCAACAGGACATGTTTTTGTTAACCTCCATGCCCCCCCCCCCCCGCAGATGGGCCCTTGAAAGCTCTCCCCTTTTTCCCCCCTTATGTGTGGCCTTGCTCGTACTCAGAATCAAAATCAGCTTTATTGGCCAAGACTGCTTACACAACAGGAATTTGACTCTGGTTAGCTTTGCTCTCAGTGTACAGGAATTAAACATTAAATATATAAATGAACAAACCGACACAGGTATAAAAAAGTACAGTATATGTACAAGCTCTGGTAGGTATTATTTTTACCAAACAAAAGTCCCTGAGCATTTAAAGTATGGTTGCAAGATGCAAAGGTGCAAGGATGCTGACTAGATGTACTCATAAAACACTACCAGTGCTGTACTCAGGATCATTTTTAAGCAGGATAATAGCCTCTCATTATGTGAGTATTTAGTCAAAATTGGATCCATGTCAGCATTTTGGTGCTATCTTTACATAAATGAGGATGACAGAAGTAGAGGAGGATTACAACTATGCACTGATAAATTATCAAGTGGAGGGATGAGGAACATCTGATGAAGAAGGCAAATCCACCTGTTAGCAAACGCTTTCTATAAGATGTAAAAAAGTTTCAAAGTTAATAAGTGGGGCACTTCTAGATGTATTCATGTTCTATACAAAAATACCTTTAAATCTCTTGTGTTTACCAAAGACCTACGATTTTTTTAAACCATAGACTTTGATAACAGAATCAGAAAAGCTAAAATGCTTGCTCGTTTCCAGGTCTCATTATTAACTACTCTATATTTCAGTTGTTATTTCATTTTATTGTGTTGATTTTCATTTTGTTCAGATAACTTTGGTGTTTATATTTTTTGCTATTGGGGCTGGGTGATATGGCCTAAATATTAAATCTCAGATTTTCCAAACCAAACCCGATTTACATCTTGAATTGATTTCTTCCCTGCTTAAAGCTAGATGGCAATGTTTGAAAAATAAAATAGCTCCAAATGAATTTATTTCTAATTTCAATGAACAGGTTTCTACTACAGGTTCTTCTTGTGTTTTTCGTTAAAAAATCTAACTTATCCCACAGAGAGAAGATGCTTATAAGATGAGTAAATTAATCCCTTTTAGGGTCGACTGGTGACTTATTTGATCATGTGAATAAAAAGTTTGTCCCCTTTATTTGAAAGGTTACCTGGCTGGTCAGTGGCTTGATTCCTGTAGTGTTATGTTTTTACTGATCATCCACCCTCCACACTTACAAGCAGAAAGAGATTACGCTGGCTGGTTCGGCCTCTCAGGGCAGAGGTATGTAACCCCCTGTGAGATAACCAGGAATGTGGCAGGCAGGGGTGAAATGTGACAGGAGGGCTGCAGGTAACACGCACAGAGAGTGAGGAAGAGGGGGCTGAACAGACAGAAGACGGGGTAGAAAGAGAGGGAAATGGCTCTGAATTAGGGGGGAAAGGCAGTGGGTGTGCGGCAGAAAGAGAACCAGAAGAGGAGAAACATTTTGGGGAACAAAGAGACGCCCACGAGCGTATCTGACACAGATATTCATAGAAAAAAAACACACTGAGGCAATTAAGCAGCGAAAAAGTCCAGCCCTGAATCCACAGCTCCGACTCTGCAATCGTCTTACTCCGCCCCCCCCAAAAACATCCCCACTGATCCCCCAAACTCATAAATAACCTGAAGTGACAGAATCTAAACCCACAGATCTACAGTGACAGAGTTAACATGGCCGACGCCGACATCTGCCGAGGCCAAACTCTTGTTTATCTACAGCGCCGGTCTGAGGCGACGACACGCCCAGGACAAACACACAGGGCTCAATTTTTAGCAGTTCTCCCTATTAATAGGAGAAGTGCCAATAATAACCTCACAGAGTAAGTTGAACTAAATAATAGTGGCTGCCCCGGTAACAGAGAGGGCTGCGGTGTTATGTTTAACCTGTCAGGGTTATTCTGGGGCTGCAGACACGCTGACTTCAACTCTGGAAATACACACATCGCTCTCGTCTGGTGAGTGAAAATAACACAGTATTTATAAGAAAAGATAAAGTGTATTTTTAACTTCTGACTGGATTATTTTAAGTTAGTATGAGCTTTGCAAGTTGGCAAGATGAACAAACGAAAGTCATCATGAATCATCTGAACAACATGGAGTTCCTTTTATTCCCTTCAATGTAATTATCCAATAATTTCTGTGCCACAGAAATGTGACTAAAACATTAGACACTCTCCACATGAGTTTCAAAACAAAGTTATAACTGATTTTAATGCTTCATTTTGAGTTTAAATGGTAAAAAATAGAAGTTTAAACTTGTGATTTAGTCTCATTTTATCTTGTCAAATTTAAAGCATTTTTTATCTAAAAAAAATTCTAGTCAAAGACAGCAACTTTTAAATTAATTAAACAATAAAGATACATTTGTAAAATAGCTTTAGCTTAAAAGCTGGTTTAAAGCCCTTTTCTTATGTGAAAATCCTGAAATTTTTCTGAAAATTTCCTGACTTGCACTGTTACACTTGTTCGTCACAGCAGGATGTTACCTGCAGGTCTCTTGTCAGTCAATGGAGGGGAGGGGGAGGGTCAGGCAGAAGACTTCAGCGCTACATCAGGTTGAAAAAAATCTGTCTGCATTCAAACCTGCAGCTCATCCTAGTAAATTCAGTAAAATGTCAGCAGCTGTGTAAGTAAGAGTAGAGCTTTAGTTAGGAATGCCCAGTGTAGTTTTTTTGCCAATTAGTGGTGCACAGATATATGAAGATGTTTTTTTGTTTGTTTTAGGGATGCAAAGATGCATCAGTAAAAACATCATCATCAAAAATCATTGGCAAATAATGTGTGTATAACTGACGTCAGCAGCAGATGTTTATCTGTTGTGTCAGGTCAATTTAATGCTAACATTTAGCACACCTAATGGCTGATTCAGAGAGGTGATTTCTTATTGGCCAGAAGTTGTGACCTGTTGGACAAACCCTCTGTTGTCATGTTCAAACATTAGGGAAAATGTTAGCACCAAAAGATTTGACACGAGATAGATCCTTATCTGATATATCCATATCCACATTAGCTCTAATTTCTACGATTGGTGTATCGACTCTATCTTCTATTCTCTTCCATTTAAATGAAGGTAAAATAGATAAATAATTAAGAACACAAAGTCCCTCCTGTAGTAAGGATGCACGTTCCTCTTACTTTGAAAGTCTATTAGTTTTTGAAACAGAAAGAAAACAAGACAAACACGCCAGCTTTGGATAGCTTGTGCATTACATATAAATGCATTTTAACAATAAAAAAGATTCATCTGTCTTTTTGAGACCTACAGGCAGCACTATAACAACCTGACAGTGAGATCTGTAGAGCACTAAATAAACATGTGACCCTTTTTATAGAGCTGAACGTTACAACTAAATTACTTCTCTTAATTAAAGAACAGGTTTAACAGCAAGGTGCTTCAGTAAGACGATCCTGACAAGGTGCTTGAAATGACACAAAAACACATTCTGCTCAAGTGTCAAAAATCAAAGTAGCTGTAGTCCAAACCTAAAACTCCAGTCCTTATGGCACACTTTAAGTAATGAGGATGGAAAAAACTGCAACAACTTGAGCTGAGGTTTAGCTGCTAGGTCTGCTAAAAAAAAATCCACAAATACATTCATACATTTATCTGATATGCCCTGCTAATGCATTAGCTGTAAGCATCACCATTACTTTTATATCAGTTGATACTGATCACTACTTCTTTCCTCTTATATCCTAGCATTTCTTCTAACTTCAGAAATTAATCTTAGACGTTCACTTGTACGGACATGAGAGGCGTCAGCACCAACATCTGGTCATACAAATCTACTAACACTCCCATAATGCATTCATCTTGTTAAAGTGGCAGCATTACGGACAAAGGATTACCCAGATTATGAGCTAGTCCTGTACACATCTTCAGCTCTACGTGGGATTAGGTTACTGAGAGCTGCACCAACTCATCTGGGTTGGATTACAGATTATTACAAACTTCATTTACTGAGATTCAAAACACACTTAACTTTATATATGAAATAACATGACTTTGAACAACATAAAATCACTCAATTTGTATTTTCTGGTTTCTATCTTGATACTTAAAATGACTGACCCTGTCTGATCTGTTTTTAATTACTCTATTAAAAAGAAAATTTTAAAAAATGCTGTTAGTTTAGGTTTAAATGTGAAACATGCATACATAACATCTGGGAACCTTTGCCCTGAATCCAACAGAGTCTGCTGACCGCTGCTGTGACACACTCACACAAACACGTTCACGCTGACCAGCAGGATCACCTCCCCAGAAAGTGCCCCTTTCCCTATCGTCCACTCACGTCCCACAGATCTCCAAAAAGCATAACAGGATTTTAAATCATCACTATTCAAGATGATCTCAAAAAAGACTTTAACATTAACAGAAAAGCTAATTTTATCTTTCTGTCAAACTGAGAGATGAGTAAATTTACCTCAATAAAGCTCCGCCTGAAAAGGAGCAGCTGTTCATGTTACATAAATAAAAGCAGGCAACAGGTAGGAGGGTTAAAAAGAGGATCTCCTACATAAATCTGTGATGAGTCACAGCCCAGTTAAAAATAGTTTACTATTGATGTTACTCGTTCTCGTACATTGTTAATATGGAGGTAAGATGTGGGATTACAATGCAATTATTTCAAACAGTGTTCAACCTTGTGGAGGTTATAATCAGGGTTTCTCTAAAGCCAAATTCAAGCACTTTCAAGATGCATTTTCACAACCGTACAGCTGTTAGTCTTTATTTATATGAATGCATGTAAACTTGAAAATATTTCACTTCCCTGTCATCTAAAACAGATATCTGGCTATGAATGAAAAAACTTCGTAGGGTTTTAGTATTCAACAGATGCTATCGATTTCATGACACTTCAATGGCAAACACAGCTGAGAAGATATAAAGCATCTGCCCCCCCCCAAAAAAAACACAATTTTCGAGAAGTTCTTTATGAAAATGTGAATGTCATGACCCATGAAAAATCATGGCTGTTAACTCAAGTTTACTAGGTTACAGTTTCTTAAGTGAAACTGGATTTTTCCCAGAATTATTCTCCTTCTTATTTCATTATTTTTTGTGGAAGACCCTTAGATTTATTTAATTACTCAATATAGCCAGCAAAGAGTTCAGTCAGATGGCTACTTTTATCACAAGAGACAATTTCAAGCACTTTATCCAAAATACAAGCACTTTCCAAACCTTATAAAGGTGAACATAAACAAGCATTTTCAAAGATTTTAAGCACCAGTGCTAAACTTGTGTAATCAGCAAGACAAATAATAAAAAATCTAACAAAATGAGCTAAAATCAGATTATATGTAATCCTTCCCAGAATAAGAATTACATTTATTACCTAGAAGTTATTTTATTTCAAATTCAAGGCATTTAATTTGTGTGTTTTTGGACACAACAGAGAAGAAAAATAAACAAAAAGGACAAATTAGAAATCTTAAAGAAATGTACAATAAAAGATCTGAAATTTGTTTTTGTTTAAGAAATATTAAAAGAGTTGCAAGCGTGATTAAAACAAGAAAAGAATTTTGTGCAAACGTTCCCAACACTTTAGATATGTGCCGTAAAGATTTTCCCTTATCTATAAAGAGTCAAGTTACATAAGGTGGATCTTGTACAACAAGTTCACTATTCAACAGTAAACTGAGTCATTATGAGGACGTTTATTCAGAGGGTACAAGAGCTATGTTGTAAAACAAAATTTAAAGAAATAAAAGAAAACCCAAAAGATAATTCATTTTGTTGTTTGATTTTGTTATTCAGATTCAACATCTGTATGATTGAGAAAACCCTGGGCTACATAAGCCTGCAAAAATTGATCAGCTCAGAAAACAATCTCTGATGCCTCTAAAAGAAGAGAAAGATCGCGAATGGGACGATTGGAGGCGGTTTAACAGCTCCTTTCCACATTTGACTCTGCAGGCCGACTAAACCTGAAGCTTCGGGAGCCGATCCTTAATCAAACATACAGACTCACATCCAATGAGAGAGAGAGAGAGAGGAAGAGAAAGAAAAGAGAGAGAAGGCTGTGTCTGACATTACAGCGCTGCTCCAAAAATAGCTCCCTGGCGCCCTGGCCTCCAGCTTGGTTGTCATGGTGACAGAACCACAGGCGCTATAAATAGACAATCGGCTCCAAATCTTGTGCGACTGGAGAGAGGCCAGAAAGAGGGAGAGACAGACGGGAGAGGGAGGAGAAAAAGAGAGAAAGAGAAAGAAAGAAAGAGGGTGAGGGAAAGGAAGAAACAATGAGCGACAGATAGAAAGAAGAGAAAAAAGAACGAGCGAACAAAGAGATTCAGAGAGAGAGAAATGCAGGGAATGGAGTGGGAAAGAGAGAACAGAGGAAGACGTGCAAGACAGAGAAAGACAGAAATGAATAAAATGAACAAAGAAGTGAAGATGACTAGAAGAGGTGAAAAATAAACAAAATAGAAAACAAGAATAGAAAAACTTTAAAAAGAAAGATTCACAAAGAAAGAAATATTAAAACACAACAAGGAAAAAAGGAAAAAGATTACAAAAATTGACAAAGAACTGGAGAGGACTAGAAGAGGGGGAAAAATAGAAAAAGAGACAAGAGATGAAACTGAGAAATATTTACAAAGAAAGGGAAATATGAAAACAAAAGAAAAGGGAAAATGAAAAAAGAGCAAAATAGAAAGAAAGAAAATGTAATAAAAGAGAAAAACAAAAATAAAGTAAAATAGAAAAAGAAAAACAACAAAATGAAAAAAGAACATGATATGACTAGAAGAGTGGAAAAATAATCAAAGTAGAAAGAACAAAATAGAAAAAGAGCAACAAAGACACGAAATGTAATAAAAAAAGAACAAGAAATAAAAGAAAAAAATATAACGAACAAAAAACTGTAGAGGACTAGAATAATGGAGATATAAACAAAATAGAAAACAAAAACAGAAAAAAATAAGAGCAACAAAGAAATAAAGACTCAATAAATCAAAAAACAAAAGACAGATTGACTGAAATGTACTGTTATCATCTTAAAATGATTGATGAATGAAATGTGTAAAGAAAAAAAAAATATGATAAGTTTCATAAAGCAAAAAAATAAATAAATAAACATAGAGAGCAGTTTTTTATGATTTTAATTAATATTGGATTAAATGCAGAAAAAAGTCGGGAAAAGCAATAAAAGACAAAAATTAGGGGAATAACAATATCAGAGTAAAGAAAAGGGGCAAAAAAATATATAAATAAAAAATACACCTGGACAAAAGTCTGAAAATGGATAAACTTATAAAAGACTGAAACAAAGCATAAAGGAATAATAAGAAAAAAACAGAGATAATGAACATACATACTTTAAATAAAATACACAGGCAAAGGTTATAATTGCACAAATCCAGGAAATAATGAAATACCATTTTACGAAGAGTAAAAAGACCAAAAGAGACAGTATTGAAAAGCAGATGTGGAGAGAAAGGAGTCGTCTTCATAATAGGAACTCTGGCCTGTTAAACAGCATCTGAATGTCGGGATCAGACGCACAAACGTGGAATACACGACGCTTTCACAAAATCACATCACGATCAGATTACAGCAGCTCCCAACTTTAAAACAGACCTGAGTCATGATGCACATCAAGAGCACGTTCAACATGTAAACACATCCAGACTCACATTAGACCAAGTATTAACACTACAACACCCCCACCCACCCAAAAAATAACCAGTTTGTCTTCTATCCTCATCCCCTCTTCACTCCCTCTCTTTGCGATGAGTCAGAGACTCAATCTGAGCCATTTTCTGTCTGCAGACACAGCGCCACAAATCAGAGGGAGAGAGGGGGAGAAGGGGGGGTGAGAAAGAGAGAGAGTGGAGGAGAAGGAGAAAGAGAGAGAAGAGGAGGAGGAGGAGGAAGAGGGGAGAGAGGAAAAAGAGGCTTAGGGGAGGATGCTGGAGAAGTAAATGAGGGCTACTCGGACGCAAACTATCCCTGGGATGAAACTTAAATAATCAGTGGATTACAACTACAGTGTTCATCACTGAAACAGAAAAAAACTGAAAATCTGCACTTTTCCTTATGTGAAAAAACCCAGACATTTACATCATTTTGGTGGGTTTGTGTTTACTTTGGTATGTGTTTCAGGCATGGTTTGATTTTAAATATTTAAATGTTTCTACCGTCTTACTGTGTCCGCCATAGATGCCAATCTTAAGCTTCTAACACATGTTGGCGCCATTTTGAGCTCAAAATAAATGCAAGTCAATGACAGAGGGAGGTCTGTCCACCATAAAATATATATAACTCACTTAAGTGAGTTAAGTTATCGAGAATGAAGCTCAGAGTTACAAGAAGGCCTTAAGGAAAAAATCTAAAACGCTACAATTCTCTGAAGCAATAGCTGTTGGAGGTGAACTTCTACAGCTTTAATGTAATATAAACTTTTCCAGTGTTTAAGTAGAGTTTCGTTTTTGAACGTACAGGAGCTTTTGGTCAGAAATATGAAGATCTGTGGGTTTTTCTCTTCCCTTATTCCATTATTACTATTATTAATTAAGGAAAATATACAAAACAGTTAGTATTGTATTTTTTCAAGTGAGTACAATAAGCTTTCAAACCTTCAAATAGCCTTTGAAATATGTTGTTACAGTCATGTGATCACGATGACATGAAAGCCAGATGGGGGGGCAGGAAGTAAAAAACACCACTTAGGAACCACCAGGAACGGAGACCTGGACGCTGCAATTATCATTAGAAAATGCCCACATCCCACAGGTTGACCAATTTTCCTGGCATCCATACCACAAATGACTTTGTCCTGCTTACAAGTCTATTCAGATGAAGGGAGACATGAGTCTTGAGGAGTCTTGTACTGAGCTAAGAGGCTAGCTGCACCCATTTAACAGCTTTTCCTCCTTTTTGTCATTAACATAATTTTAAAAGAAATAGTTGTGTACTATTTGCCCAATAAACCTTTGGTTAAATGACTGTGTTGTTCACAAACAAGCCTGATGTACAAGCCAGCTCTTTTACCTAAACCACAGCTCCCATTTGACGGATAATTTCCTTTCCTCCATTTTTGATGTTATTTAATACACAATTAAAAAGCCAAACTGCTTACACATGAAGAGCTGTTTGGCTTTTCTTATTATTGAGCTGAGCCACATTATCCAGATCTCTAAAAGAGACAGATTTCTCAGAGGATATCGCAGAGGTGAAAAAAAAAAAAAAAAAAAAAGAATTTAAAAACAGGATCAGCAGAGCCAGTTGGGGAGTGCAGTGCTGCATATGTGGAGCTCCCCCTGTGCTGTGCGTTTTTGCGCTCCCACAAAGCTGTTATGCAGTGTAGACAAAGACTTTCTCTCAGACCTTCTAAATAAATAAAGCTTTTTTTTTTTTTTTACCCATAATGCAATTGGCCCTTAATAGTCTGAGGGTATCTGGTAGTTAGCTTGAGCTTCATCACGGTATATACAGAAAATCTGTCATCAAATTAAATACTTGTTGAGACCTTTTTCAGGGACCTCTAAATATATTGTAAGACTCCACTGCATCTTTAAATTCTAATCAGTTACATCAGTAAAAATTATGTGCAATTTTGTGAAAACTGTAAGAAAAAAATGTGACAAGATAGTCAAGAAATGCATATATTACACATATTTTTTCTCTTCACTGCCATTATTTTTGCAAATGCTAGTATTACAGAGATCATTGCTTCACCTATTAACATCATCCTTACTTTTATTATCATTACTAGATCAGTTTAATTGAATCCAAGGGCAAAACTACTTTACTGTTATAATTATTAATAATAGTTTTCAACATTTCATTACCACCCAAGCTGCTTACAATACTGCATACTGCATTGTGCTGTTTTGTTTCAATCACAGTTGTGCTAATTTTCCACATATTGCTGGCATCAAAAGTTAAAGTAATTTCCTGTAAACTAGGAGATACGTTTATGGCCACAACGGCCATGAATTTGTCTTTTGATGTTTTGTTGTTTCTCTTGTCCCTCTCCTCTTCCTGCTTTTCTCCCACTTCTACCCCTCCTACTAGCTCTTTCCAACCCAAGCTCAGCTTTGGCAGAGGGCTGTCGACATGAGTCTGGTCTGCTCGACAGTCCTGCCCTTTCATAGGGAAGGTTTTGTTGTCACTGTAACGAGGCTCTGAATCTTAAAACTAAATTTCAAAACAAAAGCAGAGTATCTAGCCAACAACTTATTTTGACAAATATCAAAAACTGAAATCAGACACAAAATTTACAACCTTATAGTTGTGCATTTAAGACTTTCTTTACTTTTTAGAAACCAAAATTTTTGCTAAATTGATTTATCAACTTTAAGACCCTGCAGACACCCTGATCATTTAGCTGCACTGAAATGGTGGAAAAGAATGGTCATAATGCCCAGGCCTTTATCCAACAGGTTAAATTTAATCAAGAGTGAAAGAGCAGTATTTTTTACATTAAATATTTTCATATACTGCAATAAATTCTTTTATATATTTCTTTTTTCCTTTTTTTTTCATATACTTGTCACAAAAATTAGGACGTCGCAATGAGGTGTGCCCTCGCTCTAGAGCTTGCTTTGTTGTAAAAACAAGAGCTTGGGTCAGTTTTAAGTTTAAGTGTTTTGATTTTGTGACATCAGTTAACTAGCCAATGAGCTTACAGTTCTCCAGATAAGGTTAGCTACCCAACTTAATCATGGTGATGTAAAAACACAAGTTTTTTTAACACTTCTTGATAAAATGTGTTTATCCTTTGGAAAGTTAACAGAAAAATCATGGATCCCTCCTTAAAAGTAATCTTTAAGTTGAAAATGCCTAAATATTTCAGGTTTTGTCTCTATGGAAAAGGAAAAAATAAAAATCACACTTCTATGGCAATCTCAAACTCCTTTGCTTTTGTCCTGTTGTAGGACAAAATAAAACTCTACAGTCAAAGTAACCAACACAACACCAAAAAACTGAACACAACATGTAATCAAAGGTCAAATCAACCAAAACATCCTCACTAACACTAACGTGTGTGACTGTATAAGGAGCCAGGAAGTGTTAAGATATATGAACAACTACAACAAAACCCATCATAGAGAATCATGACAGAGCAGAAACACAGCGAGGGAAGCTCCTGTGACTTCCTCTTCATCAGACAAAGACAGCAAAGCATCACCGCCCATCAACTTCTTCTTCTCTTTTGTATTTTATCACCACACGAATCAGATGATATAATTGGTGTTTTACACAAAAAGGGAGAGGCGTGGATGTGTGGGGTGGCCCTGACTTTCCTGCGCTGATCCCAGCCTGACATTTTCATTTAATGCTAACAACCTTCATCAATAATGCTGAAGTTGTCTCTCTGCTAACACACTCGCTCATTCTTTCTCCTTCTGCAGCCCGCCTGGGTTAAAAATAGCTCTCCCCTCTCTCTTTCTCTGCTTCTCCGTTTACATAAGCACACAGAGGGGGGAGGGGAGCACTTCCGGTCTGGCCACCCAGCCCAGCATCTGATCCATAACACTGGAGCTGCTGGGTGTGGGAGAGGAGAGGAGAGGAGAGAAGAAGAGAGGAGAGGAGAGGAGAGGAGAGGAGAGGAGAGGAGAGGTCCCGCAATGCAGGGAAGCCCTCTTTTTCTCTATTTCCGTCTGTCTCTTCAAGCCTTTCTCTTTTTTAGTTGGTCTGTCTCACCGTTAGCATGCAATATCCACAATCACATCTTACAAGGGTGGCTTTAATTTAATCTATTTCCAGTTTATCACAAAGACATGTTTAAAGGAAAGGAAAAGCAGCATAATACATGTTGTATTGGGTGCACTGTGTAAGTGTTATGAGCACATTAAGAGTTACATTAAGATCATTTGAACTGCTCAAGATTACTCTGAGGGTCTTCAGTCTTTATGTCTAAGAACTTTTACAAAAAGTAGAAATGTCATTTTATGCAAGGTTGTCAAAATTTTCAATACTGGACTATGTAGTGTTACTCTTTTTATTTATTTTTCAAATTATGTAATACATGTATTTTAAGGATAGGAGGTATTAAAAAGTACAGTTTCGAGTTTCAATCACATTTTCAGTCATGTTTTTAACCAGAGGCTGCTCAAAGTGAAAGACATAACTTATCAGCTAATACCGACCTTTCTAAAGTCCTTTTTTAATCTAAAAAAGCTACAGTTAAGTTGCAGCAATGTGTAAAAAAATGTGTAAGTTGCTCATTAAAAACTAAGTAGACAAATACTATGCATCCCACTTTCATATGACAGGTGTGCAGGAGCAGAATGAGTCCACTGCAAGTTGCATGCAAACTCTTTAACTCAATAAATTGTACAAATAACTGTGTCATTGTATTTTTTTTTACCAATCAAGTTATGCAACGTAACCAGCATGCTGGAGTACAATAGCAATTTTTCATTGCTATAAACAAGAAATAATCCAAGGATTTGTATTTTAGTGCTGAGGTATAGGTATTTCTGATTTTGACCTTATAAGATCAAAGTTTTAATTTGCATATCATGACAGTCCTGCTTTTAGATGTCTATCAGTACGCAGATTCACCAAAGACTGATGGCCAAAGTCTGTTTTAGATAAAGTATTTGATTGGGACTTTAAGAAGTAAGGGATGTATAACATTGGATTCTGCCAATATCTGATTAGCAGATATTCCAGGCTCATTTTAACCATTACCATTATTGTTATGGGTACACAGAAAACTTTTTTATTGGAAAAAAAACACCGGGTACAACCGACTTGCTATTAAAATCACTTCTCTGAATATAACAGAAGATAGGCATGGTGGTTCCCTGAGGCATTCCTGACAAAGCATTTGAAATAACACAAAAATACATTCTTCTCAAGCTCAAAAATAAAACTAGATAAAGTTCAAAGATAAAACTTCAATCCTTAGATCAACCTTTAAGGTATAACAAATACGTAATAAATAAAATAACAGACTTCAGCTGATATAGGTCTATTCATTCTGCTTTAACTGCATAAATTCTTGATTTTTTTTCAATTGGAATTTCCCCTCCTGGGACTCATAAAGGAATATCTTCTCTTATCTTATCTTATTTTACGTTAATTCATTTGTACATTTTTCCAATTTATCTGCTGTAAATATGAGCAGAAATTTCTAGACCTGCCAAAACAGATGATTGAGTTCTTGAGCTATTATCTGTCGTTATCATTATTGTGCCAATCATATTGTTCATCCCTGGCTAAAGTAAAGATTTCACAGAAAAGATCTGAGAAAAATCTTGTTCATTTTTTTTTCTTTGCTCCCACACTCACATGTGCTCTAAAGTGAGTTCATTTACTTTGAGATCTATTTGCGGTGCCTTTAGACTAGCGCTGCAGGATTTGGTAATAATGTACTATTGCACTTATATTGGACAATACTGAAATTTGCAATTACAATATAATACAAAATTGGTATCATGAGTCTACTTGTTTGGTTATCAAGGAAAATGCTGACAATGATTGCTCTGAAGGGTGTATTTTCTCAATGCTACTTTCAGTATGTGACATATAGCATATAATATTTTCAGAAAAATAAGTTTTTCCTGTTTTGCAAATCAAGGAAAGTCTGCAAAGTGCAAAAGTAGCACTATTGTGTAATCACGTGACCCCGATATGTGTCCATATACGCCCATGCTGTGAGCTTGGACGTAACGCCGTGTGTTGCAAAGCAGGCTGTGTTTCACACGGACAGCTATATGTGTGGCACAATTAGGAATGGCTACCTTTCACATTTGAACCGGTACGATACCGATTCCCGGTACCTGTGAAAGGATACTGGTACACAGTGGTACCCATTTTTGGTACTTTCAAGTGTGAATAATATGCAATAATAAATGTTATATAACCTCAAAACTTCTGAATTTTCAATATCAAAACACTATCAAATATCAGTGTTTAAAAAAAAAAGTGTTTTTAAAAAATTAATCCAACATGGAAAACCTAAACTACTATAACTACCTAGTGCTTTTCTTTATATTGCACAAATTAAAACCTAACCCACTACCTCCTAGTCTTCTGATTTCCCCTCTTGGAAAATTGTGTGTTGAGGTCCATAGAGGGCGAATAAGTTTAAAACAAATGAACAATAGAGTATGGAGTCAAAATAACTCAATAAATAAATAAAAGGTATAAAATTTTACCAATTAAAGTATTAATTGGTATTAAGTAGTAAAGAAAACAACTTCCGCTACCAGGAACTACATATACTGCATATCTTCTTTCCTCATGCAGGTCTGTTTTCAACAAAACTAAGATGTCATTTTTCCCTGGTAGGAGCAGAGTCTGTTCCTCACTCATCAAATAATCATGCGCTCGTCCAAGCAGAAGCATAAACGTCACGCACAGGGTCTGTTACGTTATATTTGTATTTATTGCAAAAAGTTAACAGAGAGTGGCAAATTGTTTCATTCTGCGATGAAATAAGCAGTGAGGATGAGCCTGTGGCTCTGTCACTCCTTCAAAATCACTCTGAATCCATCCATCCTAACAGAGCGCTTCATACGGCGCCAGCTGCGCCAAGTTAGAGAGAAGGAGAGCTACTTTTAGGACGCACTCACTCTAGGCAGTCCACACCGTGCCTTGGTGACTGAGCGAACAAACGTATCCCTTTATCTACTATATTTCCATGGTTGAAAGTGAGGATTTGGTATGAGAGAGAGAGAGAGGGAGGGAGGCGAATGAGCAGGAAACAGCGGGAGCTGATCAGCCATGCTTGTTTTGTTGATTCAGTTAGCTGCTACCGACGTCATCACTCTCGTGCGTGCAATGCTGCGTTTGCATCCGGCATGGAAAATTGACTACTCTTCCACTCTCTTGCAGTCACAAGGATGCGTTTAGGTACCAAAACATGGTACTGTTTGATTTTATGTGAATCGGTACTCAGTAGTATTGACAGAATTCGGTCGGTGCCTATAAAAGTAACCAATTCGGGACCCATCCCTAAGCACAATGTACTCATTTTCGCTGTTACTGTGATGTAACATGCATGACTTGAGGTGTGAAAATCACAAGGGAAGAGAAGTTGATGCACTGATGTTTACAGGCACTTGTCCTGCGTTTTTACGCAGCCACTGGCCATGGTTTTATAGTAAATATGGCACTATGCCTGCACAGGTGAACCTACGCAGATCTCCGAGTTCACGCGCTGCCTGCATGACTCGCTGGTGTGAGACAGCGCTCAGTTTGCGTCTGCCGACTTCAGGGAATTTCATAAACTTCTCTGATTGACCTGAAGGTTTCACAGAAGACAGGCTACATGTTTCAAGTCCTGTTTTGGTGCTTTCCCCCCCTCTCTCTCTCTTCTGTGTGCACACGTAATACATTCAATTATAAATTATTTAAATTCAGCGCACTGACGCCTTGATTGTAGCGTATTTTTCAAAAAGCTTCAGCATCCCGAATAATTTGATAAGACTTACATTGATGATGAATTGACACCAATAAAATAGAGACACACTATTGCCACATACAGTGACTGAGACTAAATAGGTCAAAGTTCATCACCATATAGTCAGGATTCAACAGGCCACAGAGGCAGCTTTATCCCTTAAATGTGTTCTCCATGTCAGTGGATGGTCTGAAAAGGTCAGATTTTTATGGTGGATGAACTCACAAACAAAAATGTGCAAAACATTAAAAGTGAACAGCCTTTGAAAAAATAGACCATATTCATGTAATCTAAAGGTTGACCTTTCAGACATCATCAGACCACTGTGTGAATGATGGAACTTTTTTCGTTGCTATAATGTGAAGTATTAGATTTATGCATAAAATAGAGGATGTTAAAATGATTAAGTGTCCCTTTACTTTAATGACAAATTGGAAAATAAAAATAAACTTTTATAGAAGAAATAAAGTGTAAGCACCCAAAATTTCCTGGGAGAGGATCCCTAAAACACTAAATATGGCATAATCTAATGTCATTATTTAACTTCATGTTCTTGTAACTTTAAGAAATGTAAATTGTCATCAGGACTTTATAGCAATTTTTAAAATATATTTTCTCTAGAGAATCTGTCAATACCAATTTTTAATAAAGAAGTTGTTCATTTAAAGGGCCCAGCTACTTTTCGCATTTCTCTAGAACTACTTCTCTTGAAAAAGCAAAACTGACTGATTAAAAAAAATGCAATATTTCTTATCAGAGTACTCAATTAATCATCAGAAGAATCGATAGAGTACTCGATTGAAAAAAGAATCTATTACTGCAGTCCTAAAATCTAATCAGTTCATCAAGGATGGCCCTGTTGGACAAACATTCATACATTCATATGCATAAAAATTACATGATGGTAATGGTAATATGTTTCTCTGATTTTCTAATGCCACATAAAAAATAACGTATCCAAAAAATAATTATTACCTTTCCAGCAGAAACCTAATAAATTCACCATGAACCTCTTCTACCGTTCATCATGACTATGCAACGATCGCTAACAGCTTTGTGAAGCTTTTCTTTGGTACAGTGGTGCTTTAAGCTAGGACTAGTCATCAACATGCTAACATGTTAAAAATATAAGGATAAAGACATCAACATGGCAATACAGTATGTAACTTTTACTGAGGAGCTTGGGATGGCAAGAAAATTTGATTTGGTATTTTCACTGGAGCTACTGACATCAACCAAAACCTGGAATATCACGACTACAAACGCTGCTCTACAGAGCCATTTTAGATGAAACAGACTTAACTGTTAGTAGATCCTGAAAAGTATTTTCTTGGCATCTTCCTACAAACCAACCACCAATATGTACTATTTAGAGCAATTACACAATCAGTGTAGGTAGTACAGGAATCAATGTGACCTCATGAACCTTATCTGTTTTAGGTCACATCAAACACACACCAAAACACCCTACAGTGTGCCGCTGTGCTGTGAATTATTAGTATGTCTAACAGCAGCTGTGTATTAGGTAAAAAAGAAAATTAATTAAAAACAAAAAGAAACTTACTACTGTGCGCAGTCGATGAGCTGATATTCGTTGGATCTTTCCCAGCAGGCCCGCACACCCTCGTCCTGCCAGAGGATCTTTGAATGGTCGTAAAACTCCTGGAAAGAGAAAGAGGGGTCTGGATTAACAACATACCTCCACTAGAAATAACTGCAAGTCAGACTCCTGTTTACGGTTCTCTGAAATAAAGATATGATAGTCCAAACAGAGCTAAAGGAAAGTGAATGTGTGAGGAAAATAAGAATCTTTCCAAGAAATAGCAGCTGAGAGTGACATCCTCAAAACAATGCCATTTTTGTCCTTCGTCTCCTATACTTCTCTGGGGTTTTTTCAGGATTATGGATTAAAAGGAAAGAAGTGTTAAAGCAAAGGCCTTCTGAATAAAGGAGTTCACCTTTATGTAGGTGAAAAGTACTGAGGAGTTTTGAACATTTTCAACGCAATAAACGCTGGTTTCTTCTTCTGTGGCTACAAGGAATGAATAATACTGGATTTTTGCTGATATCCATTATGCTGATACTTACAAATTAATTTTAGCCGGTACAGATATTAACACCAATATTCTAAATATAATTCAGACCTAAAACTTCAGCCCTTTAAACACAAAATTTCAAGATTAAAGCTGAACAAATGTACAAATGTCCGCCCTTCAAGCGGACTTTAAAGTGTAAGGAATGATGATGAATAAAGAAAAAACTTCAGCTGATGTAGTTCTGTTGGTTCAGCCTCAAACTCCACTAACTCGTGTTCAATGCCCAGTATTTACAGCTGATATTGGCAGATTTATCAGCAGAAATTTTCTTATCTGTCAGTACTGATAATTCACTCTTTAAAGGTGCAATGTTTAATAATCACCCTAGTAGCATTTATTGGAACAAACTTTTCAAAACTAGAACTTAACATTTATAAGTAGGCATGTCTAAACCATTGTTTAATCACCTGAACATAATAAGTAATAACAAATTAAGATGTTTTGACCAATGACTTTGTGCTGTGGGATTTGCCATTTTTACCTGTGTTTTTAACTGTTATATTTCATGTCTGTAACTCTGTTCATTGTGCTGCTGCCCTTCTTGTCCAGGACAGTCTTGTAGATGAGATTTTTGATCTCAATGAGGTTTTCCTGGTTAAATAAATTAAAATAAATAAATGAATAAATAAATTCTTATATTATGGTTTGGTCCCTTCTGTTGTACTGTAGAGAGATTCAAGATGCAAAAATTTCAAGACAGCAGAGTCCATGGAGGGGACCCTCCCCATGTATAAATAAAAGGTTTATTCTAGGTAAATAAAGATAAAACTATTTTATACATCTAGGTGTTTAAACACTCATTAAGAGAGGCTTAATCAGAAATATTATGTTCCATTTTTACAAAGTTGGCCTTGTTAAATGCTACAAAGCTAAATAGCACTCACTGCACCTTTATGCTAATATCCGCCAATTCTGGTATCATCTCTATCCATTCATTTTCCCCTCTCCCTGCTTTCTTTTCCTGTGGAAGAGGTGAGTGTTTTGGTTTTCCATCCCTTTAATGATTGTATTATTGAATGCAAACAGAAACATTTTTCACTCAGACTATCAGTACAGCCCTCTGAATGGATCTTGGCATCTACAGTAAAACACTCAGCGCTGCCTGCCTCCATCTTACTTGCTTTTTGGAATCGAGGTGTCTTTTCTATAAAAACTGCACTAAGTGATGTGTATTAACTCATCATGACTCATCATGATACCACCATTATCAATTCATGGATGAAAGTCACACCTAAAGGGAGAAAAGCCATTTTAAAAGTGGCGGCACATTTTGTTTTTGCAGTGAGAGCTACATGCTAGTCCTGTATAAATAATCGAATCACAATCACTCATTCAGGCTGTGCATCAAAGAGTGCAATTACTTTTGTATTATGTAGTACTTGAAAGGTTGGCAAAGATGCCTGCAGAAAGGCCTTTATGTTGACAATAGGTTCACTACTGCATTTGTCGGAAATATTAAGTTATTTTGAAAGAAGTACATTAAAAACTTAAGATTTTACATTATCTTTATGCCACTTAAAATGTGTTTGTTTTCAGTAGAAACACACTTCAAAACTATCATTATTCCCTGCATTTCCCTTCATAAGTAGACTCATGGCACAAAGAATTATATCGTATCACAACTGCAAATCACAATATTATCCAGTTTAATGAGGATCACACATCATCACCAAATTGTGCAGCGCTACTACATGCAAAGCATTTTGGGAGTGCGCACCAGCATAAGGTTGTAAGGCAGCACCACTTTTAAGTATTTTTTCTCTTTCAATATGTGAAATTCATCCATGAAACAGAGTTTATGGTTGAATGTTTGGTAAATGTCCCTTATAAAGTGATTTTTTATTGAGAAGATTCTTCAATTTGAAAGAGCAAGTCAGCATTTGAGATGGGTAGAGCTGAGTGGTTCATCACTGCACGGTTAACCCTGAATTTTCCTGTTAGCCCCCCCTAGTATTTTCCCCTTCCCCCACCAAGGCAAACCGCAGGAAAACTTCCATCTGTGAGGGACAGGAGTGAACAAACATGTCAGGAGATTTTCTGAGAGGGTTACCCTTAAACTTCAGGAGTGCATGTACACAAATGCCTATGGACAGTAGGTTGCTGTGCAAGTTAAGATTGCTTGTGTTGGAGTAGACTGGGATGTCAGATGATCAGCAGATTTTTATCTCTTGTGTTTTTCCATAAGAAAGTTAAATGAGGTTAATGAAAAAAAAATCAGTGTCAATATCACTGAGAATTATCACAACATAATGCAGAATACCACCAGCTGGACAAAAACTTCATCCTCTGTGTTTTGGCATCATTTTGCAATTAGAGGCTAGATTTCAGTCAGCACTTCTGCATCATTAGGGCTAATACTTTCCATTTATTTACTCTACACTCTTTTTGTTGTTAACTACCTCATAGAGAGTCTGTTTCTAACTCATTTAGCTGACCATAACTTTCCTACTTCAGGCAAACTTGTTTATATACTTGAAAAACTAATGTTTTACAACTCCTCTTATTCCCCTCTACCTGGCCTCTTGTTTCCTGGATGGGTGGAGCTCCAGATCAGCCAGCTCACCTGCTGAGAACTCTTTGTGGACATGGAGCTGGCTGACTGCATGTGGATGCCTCATCGCTTGCTGCTGCTTTAACTGAGTGCTATAACTGCAAGTTTCTTTGAGTTCAAAATGACAGCAGCATTTAAATTGTTGATATTCTATCAAGTCTGTGTTTGTTAAGGTTCTATTTTTTATTTACAAATGTTCAAGTTGACCTTTGTTAGACTTATGAATTATGCGTTGGAAATAATGTTTTGATTAATCATTTCTTTTCCTTTTCCTTTTTGACCAGTTAAACCAGTTAAAATAAATAATAGTAATAACAATTGGACCTCAAATCTGATCAAATGTGTTGCTTTGTCCTAATCGAAAAAACACTGAGTTGCCATGAATCCTTGGACAAGGGGACCCTGAGAGGGTAAAATTACTTTTGCAATAAAACACAGTTAAATTCCCTAAAGTCAAAATATCTAATCATACATTGCTGTTCAAAAGTCAAATAAATTAAGATGTTTTGGTTTTAAGTCAAGCTTTGGTCTTTTGGTTGTCCATAAGGTCTTTCAGGAATGTTCTTGAATAATTAATTGAAAATGTTTTACTTTTTTCTGTTGGTTGAAACAAAACTTATTTTAGGAAAATATCCTGGGCTATGGGAACCAATAAGAATCACTTTCCCGCTGCTTTATGAGATTTTATAGACAAAAGATTAAATGACAGTAAAATCATCTTTAGTTGCAGCATAAACATTAGGGGTGCACCGACTGATTGGCCAAAATCGGTATCGGTGCCGATTTCCTTAATATTAGGAGATCAGCGATCGGCCGATCCTTGTAAATAAGATCGGTGGATAAGATCGGTTTCATATGCCTCTACCTACTAAAATGTGAAAAATGAAAGACTAAAGGAACTGATATAATTTAGTAGTTTGGACAGAAATGCTTTAAACTTTTCATTTATATTTGAGAGAACTACCTCATGTGTAGTTAAAACAATAAGTTTGTATTGTTTCACGGGTATTGTTTAATGTTATTCAATGAAATAATATTGGAACATTGAAGGTGTATGCTGTCAGTTATAAAAAAATCAGTATTGGCCAAAATCGGAATCAGCAGGTCAGGCTTTTTAAAGATCAGTGATCAGTGATCGGCCAAAAAATTGCAATTGGTGCACCCCTAATAAACATAAAGATGAAAGATAAAGAATGTTAAAAAGTTGTCCCTGATCAGACATAAACTACTCTGAAAGAAGCATAAAACAAAAATCAAGAGCACATTGATGATTGAAAAAGAAACATCTATGGTTTGCTGGTGTCTTTGGATGATATATGTCGCATGTTTAGAACCAGATTTCTCATCCTATTGTGGAATTGTTAAGGAGAGATTGTTTAGAGGCACAGAGACTCCCCGGCCTGCAGCTTGGAGTTAAAGGCTGGCTCCAAGAGCGGCAGCGGCAGCAGCAGATGAGCGGACTCTGACTGAGGCCGGAAACAGAACAGTTCACCGAGTTCATGAAGAAATGGACAGCTTTGTACTGACACAAGGCCTGGCTGTCACTGTGCAGGGGCCTATCTCTTCAGTACGATCTTCAGTCGGTCACATACACAGCGATCAAACACAAATAAGCCATTATGAGCAACGAGAGCGCTGTTAACCCTTAAAATTATTTCATTTGGAGTGTTTAAAGGGAACAGGTTTTGCAGGAGCAGAAATTTGGAAGCTGTGGACATAGGAGGCAAGGTGACACTTGTTTAGAAGAAGCAGTCACTTATTTTTCCAACACAAAGTTTTCAAACATGCGGAGTCACTCATGCTCAACGACACCATGAAGAATGTTAGTTTTTTCCAGTTTCTCCGAGCAGCGATGGAGACTGTCCTTATGCTGCTGGGAAGGAAACCCTCAGATTTCAAACTGAAGTTTTAAAAAGGAGACACGAGTGGGGGAAGGCATTTTGTTCTCTTTGTTGTCCTTTAACTTTCACAACAGGAAAAGAAAAAGAACCAAACTGAAGTAGAAGTAAGTATACTATCATACTTTAATTTAAAAAATGATTATGTTATTATTAACAATCAGTGCTGCAACTGAAAAGCTACAACAGGTAACAAGATAAGACATCTGTCACTCACAGTTTTACCATTTTCAGCCATCTTTGCCAGCAGTAGAAAATCAAGCATCAAAGTTCAATGTCACAGCTAGAACTAATGCCTGGTGTTAAAATATCTCTATGAAGTATACTATTCCTAGACGGTGTAAGTACAGCGGTGGGTCAAGCAGAAGGGCGGGGGTGGTTTCTGCTGTAATGAACCATCAGTTCATCCTTCAGTCTGGGTGGACATTTTTGCCAAGTTCTATCAAACAACGCCTCAAAGCCTTTGTTACATATTTTATTCATAATCAAGGGGTGAAGATGAAGCCCAATGACCCTGACTTTTGACCTCTAATATCTAGTCACTTTATCCTTGAGTCAGAATGGATTTGGAGCAAAGTTTAAAGATTATTAAAATTATTTTGGAAAGATTTATTTTTGGGGCTTTTTCTGCCTTCATTCATTGAGGAGGACCGAGTTAGAAACAGGGAGAGTGGGGGAGAGACATGCGGGAAAGTAGCCACAGGCCGGACCATTATGATGTAAATGTTCATCTATTACTGCTTCACTACAACGGAGACAAGTGACTGACCTAAAAATAGATATCTGTAGTATGAAGACGGATCTTAAAGGTGCAGTGTGCAAAAACTGGGGAATATTAGAAACATCTAACGATAGCTTGGCCACAGAGTTAATTTTGACAGCTATGTTTAACTTTAGTCTCAGTCTTAGTCTTTAAATGAAATGTCTTTAACTTTTAGTTACATTTTTGTCATTTCTCCCTTTATAGTTTTAGGTAAAATAAACTCAAAAACATTTTAGTCTAGTTTTAGTCCATAAAAACTCCTCACATTGTAGTCTTTAATTTCAAATCTGGTACTAAGTCATGGTATTGTGTTCTATGCACCCTGCCAGGCCTGGGGTCCCTGCTTTCTACAGCTGAGAAGCAAAAGAGATGCAGATGTTTTGTATTTTGACAGATTTACTCACAGTGGAGAGATATCGTTGGTTTCGAATGTATGACGAAAAACCAAATTATATTTTAGTCTCATTTTTGTAATCTTGATGAAAACTAAACTTACTTTTATTTAGATTTAGTAATCAAAGATCTATCTTTGGCTAGTCTGAGTCAAGTCTTTCTCATGGGAAAAAAAAGAAGACAGGCTTACCTTCATAAACGTGTATAAAAGTCAATTGATTGGTTAAATCTGTTGCTATTATCCAGGGTAGTAGTTAAAGTACTCTCAGACTTATGCAGTGACAGTATCCCATTATAGGCCTCCGTAAAGACCTTTATTCAAAGTGTGCCCGTATTGTTATCAGTATGATCTTGAAGTGTTTGTGTATGTGAATGAGTGAGAAAATAAAGAAAAATATCTTTTTAACACATTGTAAAGCATTTTTTTTTCATTCAGCAGCCTATAAAAGAAAGCAGATGTAGCAGAGCCTGTGAACGTTTAGTTTTCATTTAGTTTAAATATTGTGTTGACATATAAATCACAGAGCTGAACTCTTGGTTCAGTACTAATTTTACTGAGAAAAAAGAAGAATTAAAGGCATTTATTCCAGACTGAGCTCCATAATCGAATCATTTAATAACAAGGATTAACAAATATGGATACTGTAATAAAATTACTCATTTAAAAACTGAAAACAAGGATGTGTTATATGCTTCTTGTTCTGGTACGGTTAAACGATATATTTTTAAAATAACACCAATGAGAAATTTAAAAAAAGATATATATTTTGTAATTGGCTGAATTCAATCAGTAAATTGAATCACTTCATTGTAAAAGAATATCAAAGACAGAGAGTAAATTTAGCTCAATGAAGAGCTGTAAAAGTGAAACTCTGTCATATGCTCATCATCACGGTATCAAGAATGCACACTGTAAAAACTTCACGATTATAAACTCAGAAAATAAAATGAATTGCCAGATAAACATTTAGTTTGTGTTCCTGTTTCCAGAGGTCAATGAGGTCACCTTCATCTGTTTTTTTGTATCCTCTTCAATCAAAAGGAAATGTTTTTGTTCATAAAGTTAAATGTGTAACTCCAAAAGTCTGATGGAGGAAGAAGAAGAAAGCTATTTCATGTACTTTGCAGTTATTGTGCAGCTCAGTGGAAGTTTAAGAATAGGAACAGCTCTGAGTTCAGAATAACTTCAAGCCATGCACTTAGGGCGTGGAGTATAATCTGAAGATTTACTTTAATTTCAGTTTGACTTTAAAGAACTCAACTGAGAAAAAGATACATCAGAAATGTATGTGACATATCAGCAGTTGGTTTCACATGTGATGGTTTTTACATATTTGACATTGAAATATTGGAACATTTTTACAAATTTTGAACTATTCTGAGTGGAAACTATGACTCTACATCAATTTCTGGGACTATATACATTTTTACATGTCCTTCATGTGCATAGCAATAAAAAGTACAACAGGTCAAAATGTTTTAAGAGATTCAAGTTATTTAACAAAATCCTTCCTTGTCTCAAACTTCCAGTGGAGGTAAATTTGTGATTGAATAAAACCGACTTAACCAAGAAATGAAAGGCCTTAAATCAGACACATGTTGTCCATTAACAATTCAGGAATTTTCTCCAAAATTACATAATTTTTCCCTACTCTACTTTGAAATTCACATTCTAACGTTTAAACTTTATAGTAGTTTTATTTACTTCTTAACATCATGAAAACCTCAGTCTAACCTACTATTATTTTAGACTTTTTTACCTTTTTAATATTTTTTCATCATATTCAATAAAGTTTTTAATGTTTCATGGTAGCTCTTATATTTGTCATTTATTAATATTTTTATTAATTATATTTTGTTTTAGTGACATTTCATTGAATTCTATTAGTCTGCACTAGCCTCAAAATCATTTTTTAACATCTTACCTTCTGTCAATCCCCTTTTCTGTTCTCACGTAGAGCATTTTGAACTGCAGCTGAATTTGTCCAATAAGTGCTATGTAAATAAAGTTTAATTGATTGACAGATTGATACTGATCAGATATGACGCTTGAAAGGAAATCAAGAAACAAGCACAGAGCTTTGATTGAAGCCTTGTGCTTGTTCTCTCTTTCTCTCTCTCTTCCTCCTCTGCTAAAGGCAGAGTCAACCAGTCTGACTGGTTTCCAGTCGGCCCTGAGGGCAGGCGGGGGGAGAGCACAGGAGGAGGAGGAGGAGGAGCTGGAGAAGAGGCCGAGCTTCAGATAGTTGACTGAATCTTAACCACGAGTTTGATTGAATAGGAAGAATCAGTGAAAACAAAGCCAAATGCTTTTTTTTTTAAAACGTTTTTTTAAATACTAATTATGCTCCGAAGACTCTGACACCACATGACAGCCAACACGGAAATAACCAGACTCAGTGATACATAGCAGAGTCAGAACTGGGCTCTGGGCTCTCCCTCCACAAAGACCCTGCAGGTCTTCAGTGGAAGTCTACAGACCGACCCACAGCCTGAGGGCAGGGTCAGCTGCAGACCGGCCCTCATGATAAATTTGCCGTGAAGTAACAGAGACAATATCAGGAGACTTCTTTTTGCTTACACACAAATACACACACTCGTCACTGGAAACAACCAGTATAAACACTGAAGTGATCATGCTGGGAAAAAAAACAGGGAAGACACGGTGTTCTTCTTCTTCCTCTACATGAAACTTTTCCATATCAGCAAACAGCCAAAGAGCTATTAAGCTGGCATAAAAAGGACATTCTTGTATTATTCCTCTTTTTTTCAGAGGGATGATCTGACATGAATTAAGTGGGTATGCTGTAAATTTAACATTTGAAGGAATGCAAATACATTACAGTCACTAAGTTTGCTGCTCCCTTGGTGTGGAGTCTGAGGTATACACATTTGGCTGCAGATGCTCTGGTTAATTTACAAATTGCCTAAGTATTTGCTGTTTAAATTTGTTATCTTGTATCTCTTATTGAATTTTTGATTATTCATCTTGTATTATGTTTTCTGAGTATGGCTGCTCACTTTTTGGCAACTAACTGTTGCTGCCTGCAAGAGGAGACTCTTGAAAAAAAGATTTTTCCTCTCAACAAAGTTTTTAAAATGTTTTTGTTAAATAAAGATTGAATTAAAAAATGACTGAAAATATCAATAATTAATCAAATTTATACTGTTGAATTTTTGCCATACATCACACATTTAAGCCTAATCAAACTGAAATATGCTAATTTGATTCGAAGATTTTTGATGATATATGAACAAAAAGTACAGCATTACTTTGTCTTATTACCTGTTTTGATAAGTGGCCAACTGGATAACCAATGGAACCAAGGGACTGAGTGTTATACATGATTAAAATTCAAGACAATTTTGGTGCATGGATATTTCAACCTTGATTTTTATCACTTGGAGATACCAGATCTCAAGCATTACATGTAAACATCTTGCAGTGTTAGGATGAATATTATTTGCTATCAAGTGAGCATACTATCACACATTTTAGATAAACTAATCTATGATATTAAAAAAATACATCCTAAGGCCTTGAGTAAACAGATATGTGACCCAGCAGCAGGACCTGCACTGAGTGCCTAACAGGCCGATGGGAGCAGACTGCAGCGCAGGTAGGAACCCCCTGAGTCTGTGTGTTTCTGGAGGACAGGTCCCTCCGGACACATTTAGGGTTATTACAGACAATCAGTGCTAATAGGCGGTGTGGATCTCTCAGGTGAGAGGCTCATTCAATTCACTGCCTCCCGAGCAGAGGCACACCTGCTAATTACTGAATCAGCGAGCGAACACGCCGAGCCACTGTACGAGGAACTAACTCACCTCCAGAGCTACTAACCAGGAGATCTGCAGCATTCAGCAGCTACATCTGATCCTCTATGACGGAGACGAGCACTTAGAATAAGAATCTGAGAACAGTTTTGACAGATGACAAGACATCTAAAAAAAATCTAGATATTTAGAAACTGAAGCTTAATCACTTCCAAACATTAGACAAACAAAACAAGCTAGGACTAAGATTTGCAGCATTTTTAATTCTTGATTTTAAAAAAGTTTATAATGGAAATATTTCATAATAATTTTCACTGTCAATCTATCCTACTATCTATTCTATCTATTCTATTCTTGTTTTGATAAGCAACATGCCTGACATTCAAACATCTCACAGACTGCTCGATTATGGCAAAAATAAAAATCGCAATTATTTTGACTGGTATTAACATCATGATTGTAAATTATGATGAGGATTTCTTGTTGATTTCACAACATCTGCAACACATGCATTGTTCAAACTTACTCTGAAAAAAAAAAAGCGATAAATGAAACTAAATAAGAAAGAGAAAAAAACAAATATATCAAATAATGATATAATAACAACTCATCAACAAAAACTACTACTTTTATGGCCAAAGTAGAACAACAGACACTGAAACTTTCACCACAAGACAAATCCTAAACTGTTCACTCACAATATTTTGTTTTTTTAATCACTGGAACCAAAATTTCTGATTGAAATTGAAACTTAAATAATTGCCCAGCACTAGCACATCATATGATAATACAAGGGCTGTTAAATGATTAATAAAACTTGATCAAAACCGTGATTAATCGCTGAATTTCAATAGCTAACTACAACTAATTATATTATTAACTTTATGTCTAAAATCAAGTTGTTTTGCTTTTTAAAAATGTTGAACTCCATGTTGATGTGATTCTTATCAGTATCTTTATTTGTAAATTAAATAAATGGAACAAATATTTTTAGATTTACTATTTAAATAAGTGCTTCACTGCTGTATCAGTGTAGTCTGAAACCTAGACTAAAAGGTAGGAACAGCTTCAAAGGGCTAATTCTGAAAAATACAGTTTGACTCTGTTATACTTTAAAAAGTATGCAGGAGTGCAGGTATGATATGGAACAAAATAACTTGTAAAATAACAATAGCTAAAGAGAATAGTAAAAAGTAAAACTGATTGATTGACAAGGTGCATATTTCTGCTGAATGCTCCTACTGTCCTTATTTTTCATAGCTGTTAACATAGGGGAGGTGCTACGGGAAGTAGTATCCAATTGCTGCCATGCTACAGCAGCTTAACTAAGGTGTACCTACAACAACAGAATGACACAACATCAATGTGATCAAAACAGACAAAGCTTAAATTTCAGACCTTAACCGTGTCCCGCTTAATGCCTTAAATCCGACAGCCTAGTAGCTTAAGCCAGTTGTTTAAGGAATTTCATTATTTTTTTACTTTTTGCCAAACACTTTCCTGTACTTCATTGTGAAAAGAATAAACTAATTGCTTTAGATCTTATCTAGTACAAAAAAAAAACGATGTTGAAAGAAGAGTACTATTGCATGCTACAGTTGCCACTCTCTCTGCTGAAATAATTGTGTAATTAACCCAGATGTCATAGATTTACCTCACTGCATCGCTGTGATATTTTCATTTACCCAGACAAGACAGATGTTTGGTCATAATCATCTCGATCTTTGACCCCGGAAAACAAATCAACTCAGGTCAAGCTTACAAGTTAGTGGAAGTGTTTACCAAATTTGTTGATATCTGTTGTTTCATCTTACATTAAAGTTGATCATTGGGGTAAGAAAAACATAAAATCTTACCATTTTATCCTACAAGACATTTTGGGGAATATGTCTAATAATTAGGGCATTTATACTTGAGTTACTCAAAAGTGTTTCTGAGACAACCCCGTCACAAGAAGTGCTATGGACGGTGTCAGCGTAGAATTACCTTAAGAAAACATAAATTATCTATAACTTTAAGTACCCAATCATTCGCTTTAAGATATTTTCAGAGAACTGTTAGGGTCCGCCAATGTATTCCATTCACTGGCGTTATATTTTGTTAACCTCAGATAATGTCTTGACTGAGAGCTTGCTCGGTTGCATGGTTAGAAGAGGAGAAAAATCAAGTCAACAACATGATAATCAGAAATAAAGAGACGAGGGAGAACTTACTGAAGGAAACTCAAAGTCCTTCTGGTTGACTTGGTTCAGGACATAATCGATTCGGCATTGGTTTGCAGGGCAGGCTAACTGGCATGGTGGTGTGAGCACCGCCATCGCAGCCACGATCGTCTGGATGGAGAGCACAGAAGAAGAAAACTATAAACAATACTGCACAACAATGTGATCTTTGAATCTTCATCAAATCAATAGATTTATTTGAATGCAAGACATTGATTTTGAAAAGAAAAATGTAGCTTTAAAATCCTATCAAAGAATTTAATCAAACTTATAGCAAAGTCCTTGTATTGCCTTGTAGTATGGTAGTAATAGTTAATGATCATTTCAGCTTCGATACTGAGATACTTAACTCTGATATGAAAAATGTAGAGGTAAAAATTCTCCTAACATTGGTTTGCAGTCACACTGCAACTAATCTCAACCCACAACATGCCAAAGATTACTGATGAAGAACTGGGTCAAAGCAAGTGGAAAGGTTGGTTACTCACCTCTATAGCCTCTTTAATGTTGTTTTTAATATCATTGATTTTCTGCTTTTTCTCCCTGTAAAGAACAAAGACAGGGTCATGTTGAGTTTTTTTAGCTCACACAAAGGCAGATCGGAAATAAAAGGAGCATCACCAACTTCAGTTAGGACATTTCAAATAAACTTTATTCAAAGAAAGAAAACAATTCAGTGACGAACTGAAAAAGCCTAAATTCAATACACATAGCTGTATTTTTTGAAGATATTTTTATCAAGTAAAGTTGAAAGATAAATGTATTATTGGACAATATGTGTTTAAAAAAAAGTATATTTTGTGTTAGCACCAGTGGCTTTGGTTTAAGATTGTTATGTGGCATTTCTTTGTTAACACATTTATAAAAAGAAAAATGTAACTTGTACACATTCACAAGATGTGTTTAGTGTTCAGTTTTGACTAAGACTTTCCATATGTGTAAAAAATGAATCCAAACTATTAGCAAACAGCATGAAATTCTCCCTAATGCTTACATTTTTGGTTAAGTCATAGTTTCAGAATGGCCTGGTGCTGGGTAATACATCACGTTTTTAAGACATATTAAGTGTATCTTCAACCAAGATGTATTGTGCAAAAGAATCATTGATATTACAGATGCACCCTATTATGAGAATAATATTAGTATCAGCAGATTATAGCTTAAAAAGTAGATTATTGGCAGATATAAAACACAGCAGATTTACAGGCTGAACAGACCTGCAGTAAAGGTTCTGCACTTCAGAGAAAATTACTATTTGAAAGTCACTTTTAAGAAAGATTGAATACAAAAGATTGGACTGGGAGATGCACCTATGTATGTTAGCTTGATGCTAACACATAATGGAAATTTCCGTTAACAGGCTGATAGATTGAGAATTCCTTTGTGCTAATTTTAACACAAGAAATGATCTTTTTTTTTTTTTTTTACCTAAAAACACCAAGAGTAAATAGATAATTTAACTCAGTGGTTCCCCTCTCAGAAAAGCTAAGCCCACCAGAACCCACATGGAGGAACAAAACATCAGGGGTGTAACGGGTTCACAGAGTTCACGGTTTGGTTCTTACCTTGGGTTTGGGGTCACAGACCCCAGATTGGAACCAAATGGATTTATTTTTAACTTATATTGGTAATATTCAGGAAAACACATTGTTTCTTGAGTTAAAAGATGGAATTTCGTTTCTTAGCACTTCGGTTATGTCACCAGACATCACTGCTTTCTTCTTCTTTTGTCATTTAATGGTGGTTAGCAAGCAGTTTTCAGATACACTACAGCCAACGTATTAATACTAATGACTGTATATTTGAAAAACACTGCCCGTCCTTTACCTTACCTTATAAGACAAGCATTAATTTTAAGGACTTTAAGGCAGAACCTTGTCCAGATTGAAATCAACTGGTATCGGTAAAATCAAGTTCAGGAATATAAGCAAATATTGTGCATCTCTAGATAAAACTGATATGGTAAATGAGGATAAACGAGGTGGCTCTCAGCTAGGGAAGAACAATATTGGATTTTGCCAATAGCTGATATGCTGATTATTTATATTGATACTAATATTTAAATACATAGTTCAGACCTAAAACATATCGTAATACGTGAAGAAGAACTATGAAGAACTATGGTCCTTAAAAAACACTTTAAGATTAAAAATGAGGATAAACAAAGAAAAAGACCTCATCTGATATGGCTCTCTTGGTCCTGCATAAAACTCCACAAAGTTGTGGAGGCCAGTATTTTCAGTGGATAAAGGCCGATATTAACAGGCGATTTATTGGTTGTAAATAACTGCAGAAATGTTCATATCAGCCGATATCAATATAATACTAAGTAGCACACAGCCCAACTCTCACTAAAAAAGGTTCACTTTAAGAAAACTCATACTATGAGATTATCTATTTTAAATGTCTATCTAAATGTTGATTCTTGGTTTTTTTAAATGCTATTAAAAGGAGCATTTATGTCATCTTTATCTTGTGTCATTTTCACGTGTGTTAATATTATGCAGCTGGCTGGTAATGTGAGAACCTGTGTGACACGTAGCATTTGGCCAATGTGGATTTCCTTTAGAACAAACTTAGTTTTAGTAGCTTGTTTACAGAAAAAAAATATGAGCATATATACAGTGTAATGCCATTTAGCAAAAGAAAAAAAAAAACACATATATAAAGATAGGATTATTGGTTTTTATCGCCCAGCCCTAGCATGGCCCTGTTTTCTTCAGTTTGTTGCTGTCACTGATAGCAATAGTAAAAGTCTTAGAGTCATGCAGGTATTTCAGAAACCAGCCAAAGTGAGAGTGAAATTCTTTAAAAAATGTGACAAGTGAAATGTCAGATTTGATACTGAAATTCCCCAAAATGAATCAACCTGAGGTTAAGTGCTGCTTACACAATCAGGTACCTGCATGGTGTGATTTCTTGTGAATGACCAGTGGAAAAATATCTTTGTTTATCAGAACAATACTGAGCTTTTACAAACCCACATGGTTCATGTTTGAGTTCCCTGTGCAGCATATGTGCTCACATTACAGCAGTAGAGGCTCTAATCAGCACCATCTATACATCCCTTTAGAAACTTTAGTTTAATGGGTGATACTGCTGCAATATCTTAATGACAGTTTACGTGCCGAGGTTTGGTTTTAGACATCTATTCATCAAAGTTTAATCCTTCAAACTTATAGCTCAAAAAGCTGAGCTATGACGTGGGATGTAAAAGGGGCTGTGTTAAAGACAAATGTAGATATTTGGACTTTTTAGACTGCATTAATATTACAGTCACATTTCTTACACATGTTGCTTTGTTATTCACACAGTTTTAACAATTGCTAGTTAAAAAAAAAACAACTTAATATCCCTTTGCAGACAGTACTGACTTTATCAAAACTAATGCTGTCATGATACTAGAGTATTTTACTTCAAAATGATACTAGTAATAACCAAATGATATATATGTACCTGTTTTATACCACAGCAACCAAAAAATAGACATCCAAGTCACACCGTTTTGGGACATTTCTGTTCTCAAACTCAAACCCCTGCACTCTGCCCAACTGCCTAAATATGATGGCAAAGTTTCACTGATCAATTCATTAGGTACACCCATTCAATTGATCAATTATTATGGCAAATGCAATATGAATTATTGCATTGAAGGGAATGATATTTTTTATAGCATCTCATTTTTATTTAGAAAAATAAATAAAAATACAAAGTAAGGAAAGTAGGATTTTTTACAACGTATTCTAGAAAAAATGACACTTGAAAGTCTGCATGTTATGAAGTGCAATATTTTTTTCTCAGCTGTAAAAACATTTTAATAAACTCGTATTTTGACACATTTCAGGTCAAAGAAGTATTGCACCTTCTGCAATCTGAAAATTTGCGATTTAATCTTGATTTCGATCAGCTGCTCAGCCTTTGTGGGTACAGTCAAGACGATGTGGTGAAGTTCAAACCAAGCACCAGAATGGGGATGAAAGGTGATTTAAGTGACTTTAAATGTGCCATGGTTGATGGGGTCTGGCAGGCTTTCAAGTATTTAATATGACAGCAGATATGGAGACTAGTCTATCATTCTGTTAAAATAATAGAGATTGTAACTTTTCTTTAATGGAATGGGAGAGTAAAAGTTTTAAAAATGTTTCAAGTTTAATCACAACAGAAAGAATCCTACTCTATGTACCGTGATATATTGAGAGATTTAGGCCAATACAGAATCCCAATCAAGGGTGATTGAAGACTTGAGCTCAAAAGAGTAGGAGGAGTTTGAATTTAAAGCATGTATGAATATATTTTTTGATGAAGGAGTTGTTCTTCTTGGGGTTGACCAATTATTGGCATTTTGATTAGCCAATACCCGATAAAATCAATTAATTAAAAAGTCTGCAACCTAAGCTCCCCTGTGAGGTGTCTCCTACCCTCTGGCTGTTTTTACTCTCCACAGTCACAATCTGAATCAATCTAACGAAGCTCAGTCTTCACTATCTAGAACAATTACATGATGAACACATTAATGCAACAGTAGATATAATCCTGTGTTATGATGAAAGTCAATTTTGTAAAAAGTGTATTTTGTTTGTCATAATTACATGAGTAAGGTTTTGAATGTAAGACTTATACTTGTATTAGTATTTCTATGCTGTGGTATTGCTCCACCTACGAAAGAGAAAAATCTGAGCTGTAATTGTTAATAAAAATTTGAGGTGTAAAAATTGAGCCATCTTTAGAGACAAAACCTCCACTCTACTGCTGTTGTAAACATCCATCTTTAGTCTTGAGTAATGAAGAAGCCTAGAATTATTCAACGGCAGGTTTATGTTCTATCAAATGCTGTAAATCAAGAAATTAAACTACTGAAACTAAAGGCTTACTAAAATCTCATTTTAATATTAATGCTTATAGATTATAATACTAGGGATCTGTCCAATAACTTAGGAATAATTGGTATCATGATCAGCCTTGACAAACGAATACCAGTTAAAAGATTTGTTAAAAAAAACACACACTATTTTACCCTGCAGTCTGCTGTAAC
Source organism: Cheilinus undulatus (assembly GCF_018320785.1). Lineage (NCBI taxonomy): Eukaryota > Metazoa > Chordata > Actinopteri > Labriformes > Labridae > Cheilinus > Cheilinus undulatus. The sequence continues at coordinate 39,369,108 of NC_054867.1, read as the reverse complement.
TAAGAATACTAGTAACTCTAATCTGGGATGTTTCTTGGACTTTCAACCTTTAAATGCTAACAGTTGGAGAACATTTAAATGTCTTTTTATGGTTTGAAAGACACAATGTGGACTTGCTCAATATTTTAACTGAATACCTAAAAAAGACTGATTAAGAAAACAATATGACTGTTTTTATAAGAGACTGAGTAATTTCATTAAGCTATATTTTCAGACCAAAAAAGGCACAAAATTTGCTTAAAGGAAAGATTGAGTTATCTGAGGTCCCATTACTTCTGCATAAATTGATAAACTGAAGTTGTTACTTTTTGGTCCAGTTAGTTCCCTTTTTCACCACAGTTCTGGCAAATGTTGTCTAATTGGTCGATGACAAAAGGTGGGCTTAGTCGATTAAAATTTCACTCTGTTAACCATTTATCCATTGACAAAGATGTTAACTTTGGAAGCTGTAAGTCGTATAATTCTGTTCAAACTTAACAAGAGTTAACGTTATTGTTGAAAGTCAAACGGCCCCACCTTGGCATCTGTGTTTTCTCCTTATAATCATTATTATTACCAGAAGTGCCACTGTTGACATTAGGCTACTGTGCATTTTAGTCAGTAAGTACATTTGAGGTGTATTTTGGACAGAATAGAATTAACTTCCTTGACACAAGCGTCAGCAAATTTGTCAAAAAGCTAAGTCATTCACAAAAAAGAGAGACTTGTAAAGACTGAATGGAGCATAAAGCAAAAGCCTTGATGTCCATGTAGCTGTCCACATGAGTATCACTTTGTTTAGCATTTCATTAAAATATCAAAATATGCTCATCAGACAACACATTCAAGGGCCATACTCTGTTTTAAACTCCTCGTTCAGTTGAAAGTCACCCATAAACAGGGCAGCATTTTAAACTGTAAATCGGTGTCCAGTAGCGCTAGCATTAGCACATTCAGGGCTTCTGTTACAAATGACACATTACTGTGGAAAACTGCTGTTTAATGCTTTATAAATTATTTACAGGCTACTAGTGACATTTCAAGCATTTCAAACTTTCTGTGTATAAAATGTGCACTACAAATATTACTATTATAGGGTAAAAAAGTATTCATTTAAAACTGATATCCACTCTGTATCCCTGTATCTTATAAGGTCTATAAGTACTATGCCATACATTACTAGAAGTTGTAAACCATGTCAAGATCTAACTAAGACAGCAGCCACAATTTACGCATCCGCCAGACTACTGACAAACTGCCAAGCCATGTCACTTCCCATTTTAAGCTCACCTGTATTCTCTTGATCATAATATTTGAACAAAAAGAGCCTTGCTGCATTGATAAGGGGTCCCATAATCCAAATCCAGCGAAACTCAATCCAAGCTCATAGATCACTTCAAATCTACAAATGATAAAAACTTTTTTTTCAGATTTTATGGTCCATAGCAGAGCTCTGGAAATACCTAACTTCATATATGACAAGCAGAATTTCAGAATAAAAGCACATGGGGCAGAGACAAGCATTTTGGTTGGGTATACAATAAGTTATTTAAAGCAGAGGAAGCAATAAACTATTAAATGCTTCTATACTTTACAAATTCACATTACAAATTATTAAAAAAATAAATAAAAGTGATGATTATCAATCAACCGATGTGTGTCCAGTTCTGGCTATGAGTAACTGTGACACTTGTAAGATTTTTTCACATTTAAAACACCAAATGATTACATAAGGAAATAATTAGTGTTGGTATCAATGCCAAAAAACAAAAAGAAAGTAAAGAAAGCTTTGTTTCATTGATATAAGTTTGATCAAACTGATCTATCACAAATAGTTCTCACATTTAAGATTTACTTTTAAATCTAAATTACCTGAAAAACAAGAAGCGAAACCCCATCAATCTGATTACTTCCTCGACAGTAAGAGGCGATTGAACTTCATAAAACAGCTACAGAGAGCTTCCCACTTCTCTTCATCCTTTATTTTATTCACAGAAACTACAGTACAATAAAAAGAGAGACAGAGAATCCTTACATCTGGATACTCTGATAAAAACTGATTTTAATCACTTCCTACCACCCTGTACTGACTGACACTGGCACTGTCCTGCACCCTGAGGGGACGCCCAGCAGGGCGAATCTCTGCGGCACAAAGACAGAAACAAACCCTCAGATCTAAATGAGCGACGGCTGACAGTGGGTTTGTCCTGACACCACAGCGTCTGTGTCTGTGAGGAGCATCTGTTTGACCTGACCCAAAAATAAGCACATGATGATGCTCCTACCCCAATATCCCTCTTAGGAAACCCATGATTAAGAAGAGAAAAATGTGACTTTAGTTTCCATTGCATCAATTTGGGATTGACTTTTATGACATTCACAAGACGGGGTGGTTTGAAAACACCCAGGGCAATGTTTCCATGAAAAACCTGAAACAGATAAAAGCTCTCTTCTTGTGTCACACTAACTTTTCAGTATTTACTCTAAAACATCACAAAAGCTTGCACTAGAGATATCAATACGTTTTAATTTGAAAGTTTTATTTATAAATGATACGCCAGTGGAATAAGGAAACATTTGATTATAGCTAACAAGCAAACATTTTTAACCAATTCAGATCCTTTCATGTCCACAAATTCACATAAGTTCTTTTGTTAAAAAACAAGAGAAAATGTGAATTTTCTTTTTGGTTGAAGAAAAAAGCCCTACTTTTGGACGTCCTGAAAGTCTGCTTTACAGATCAAGGCACAAACACTCATATTCTACTTTGTACTAGTGCTGCTTGTATTATTTACACACAAAGCAAATCAAAAATGTACAATACACTAATTCTAAATTCAATTCTTAACTACAAGAATTGTGCATTTTTCTCTTTTTTCTTGCCCTTGTATACTTAATTGGTTGTCTGCATTTGTTGTGTAGGATAATGTGAGGACAAGGCCTATGATTTAGCCCATCAATCACCAAGGCTTGATGATTAATCCCAAAACTATCACTGGATTGATGGATTGGATTAGTTAGTCTATAAAAAGAGGAAAAGGAGTGAAGAAAAACTACCCATCACATGCTCTTCAAGTGTCTAATTTTGTCTGATGACAACTTCAAACCCCAAAGAAACTTAATTTACTGTGAAACCATTTGACAATATGAGATTTAAACACTCTAAAAATGGAAAATCTTGACATTTGAGAGGCCAAAACCGGAGAAATTGAACATTTTTGCTTCATTAATAACTCTGGGAGTTTTAAAACCTTTTTCAGTCAAATGATTTTCTTCATGTTTATTTTAGTTCTAGTATTGTGTTATTTAGCTGAGACCTAAAAGCTGCATGTACAACTTAATTTACTTGCATATAGAGGAGGTAATTCCTGCCCAAATCTTACATAAAGCTGCCTGGTTTTCCTGCAAATTCTTGCAAATTACATAATGTTTTTTTCATTTGTGAGTGCTGTGTGTATGCAGCAGTTCAAGTCCAATACAACAGTGGTTCCCACAGTAGGGATGACCATCCCGTACATGCCTCATTCTGTACTTTTTATTTTTTATGTGTCTGGTCTTTTGAGCATATTCATCAGCAGTATGTTATATAAAAATGCACAGATAACATCACTAGCCTTTTGAAAGGTTCCACTTGGTGGTAGTCCACAATCATAGCAGATGAACTGCATGTGTGAAGGCGTAATGTTGATGAGGCAGCCTATTGCAACCATCACCCTAGAGTGCAGAATAGTATCAGAAGCAAGAACATGATGAAAAAAGTTAAGATTTTTAACATAAGATGTGGCACCTCGATCAGTGCATTTACAAGAGGAATGTATTAGTGGATGACTCCCTGGCACACAAAGAAGATAATATCATACAAGTAAAACAAAAAAAGTCCAAAAATATGCATGGGTGTCTGTAAGTATACCTGGGTGGCCCACCCAAGTATTGTTTGTGTTTATTGGAACAATAGAATGTATCATATTCGTGTCTTTTAAAACATATGCTATTATTCAATTACCTGATGTCCAAGTAAAGTGGACCAACAGACCTTTACCTGCATGACATTAGCACCACTTGAGGTCATTCCTTCTATTTGTTATACTCCAATAATCTTCCCCAAAACATCATTTCAGGTATTTCTCCGACAAATATTTTAATATCAGATGATGTAAGCAGCCACTAGACCTAAATATTGTTTGATATCCTTAATTAGACTCAAAAGTGTAGTGATTAAAAATGCTGTAAGTGTATGTGTGCTTGATAACAGAGATACATAATAAAACATGGAGGAAACACTTACTCTGCATTGAAGCCATTTACGTGCAATATTCGCATCTGCTTGACTATCGTGCTTTTCCCGGATTCACCGGCCCCTTAAAGCAGAGAGAGATGACAAAAGATAAAGTAAGTCAGAAAATGTGCATCAAAACTTGATAGAGCGACTTTACATAGTGCCAGCAAATATCCTGGATTTAGTTGAAATGGTTTAAGTGTGTCACTGATTAAAGGATCCAGCAATGTTAGGGGATCTATATGTTGATAGAAGACCAGGCCGGTTAAAGACAAAGTAAAAGAGAAAAAACATGAAGATAATCCATGAGTTACTGTAACCTTAGGCTTTTTTTTTGTCAGCATCGTCCTTGCACCTACAACTCTTATATCTATTTAAAGCTATATGCAACACTAAAGGACAAACAGAGACATGAAGGGAACAAAATGACTGATCAAAAGGTGCAGGTGAGTCTGCATCCTGTTGGCTTATTCTACTCAGTGGTAGGAAGTCGTAAAGTTCTTCTGACACCATACCATATCTGAACTTTCATAGCTTTGCTCTGACCAATTTAAGAAAAAAATGTGTTGAGCTGACTGCTACACTTACAATTCATAAAGGTCTTACATGCTAATCTGATAAATAAAAGCTATTTTGATGATTAAACTAGTGTTTGCATGCCTTTTCTGCACTGAACCCATGCAGGAAAAGCAAATGAGGTCCCTTGTCATGTTGAAGATGTCTCAGTTGTAAGAGATTCCATCAAAAAGAAATGTTAACGGCTTAAATTCACAGGTGGTGGCATCAAAATAACTGCTGCATGATAAAGGTGGTAAAAAAAATTGCCCTAAAGCAGAAGAGGTAAGTCCAACAAGTAAAAACTAAACAACCTAAAGAATTTTACAACGTCCTATGTTTTTCTGAAATATGAGTATTTTAGCTTTAATGCTGCTGAATAAGTGAAGGGCTTCCAGCATCAAGGAAGATTTGGTATAGCTACAAAATGCTTACAATATTGTCTTAGCATTAAATTGTTGATGACAAATCAAAAATGTTCTTAATTAACACTATTATCAATCAATACAGTTTAATTTTCCATAATTCTGACATGGTAAATCTGTGTCTACATATGCCCTACCTACCTGACTAGAAATGGAAGAAACCAGGCCATAACGTCTCTTAGCCTGGACACAAGGATCTGGGCTACAGGCCTGCTTTATAACGCCTGAGTGTAAGTGTTCAAATCTCGGATCAATTTCAGATTAGAATGAACGGGACAGTGATTCAAGGGAAGCTAGCTAGTAATCCTAATAGTAATCCTAATTTGCTCTTAGAGGCTTAGCAGGATACTAGCCCTGGCCTTGAGGTTCAGACTTGTATCGTGACATGGAGGCCTGGATGATAAAGCCAGAAGTGACTTTACTGAATTAAAAACAGTGTGGGATCTTCACAAAAACATCCGAAATGTTGACCATCTTGTGTGGAGAAACGGAAAAAGCAAGCAAAGAGGCCTTTTTGTGGCCTCTCAATGCTGCACAAACGGGCTGTCCTGTGTGGCTCACATGTTCTGTAATAATGCTCTATAATGAGCCATGAGTGCAGGAGACAGGCCTGTGTAAAACACTGTAAATATGGTCGCATGGTGACATCATACAATGCTTGTTTTATGTGGTGAAACATGGATATTAATAGCAGAGATGTGTCAGAATATGAACATTTTGTTTGAACAGATGCAATCATTGTACAATTTTCAAGCTCAAAATGGTGAAAATATACATTTAAAAGGATGGATTTTAGAAGACCTACCTAATAGTAGTAGCCGGTGAGTGGCCCGGTATATCTGTTTGTCTTTTTGGAGCTGCTTCTCTATCTTTTTGTTGGCTTCCCTCTGTGCCTTCTCCTCATTTCGTTGGTCTTCAGTCTTACTATTGCCAAGACAGCCCATCTTTTCCCAAAAACCCAGTGATAGGTTCAAGGGGGGGAGGCAGGCAAGCAGGCAGGCAGGCAGGCAGGCAAGGAGGGTAGGTGGGTGGGTGGATGTTTGGTGGCTGGGTGTAGGGAGGGTGGGAAGGAGGAAGGAGGGAGGGTGTTGATCAGAAGAAAAAAAAAAATCAATCAATCCAAAATTCCTAGACTGGACCAGCAGAGGAACACCTGGCTCAAAATGGGTGACATTTATGTTGCCAGATGCAGCTGACACAGATTTTCAAAAATGTCAGGCTCCACCAGGCTTTTGGAGACGTGAATGTAAGGATGGATGTGGCTATTTACTGGCGATTTATCAACAAGAGATCCCTCAGAAAGGAGCAGAGCAACGATGCCGCCCTCTCAGACGCTTGGTTCTTGTGTTTTTCACTGTAAATCCGCAATGAAGTCATCAACATTGATATGAGAGTGGATGTGAGATTACCAGCCTTGCGATGTACGTGAATGGTGGTCCTATTTCCTTACAGGCGTTAAAATCGACACGGCTGCTTTCTAAAACGTATATATTTCCACGCTTTTATGCTTAAATTTCTTAGCAAATGTCTCCTCCGGAGCCCATCTTCGGCAGATATCTCACACTGCCTCTCAATTCATTTCCACTCACAACCAAAGCCCTATTTTTCTTCTTTTCTGCCACCTTTAAATAGATATTTTAGGTTAAATAGCTACGATATGTTAGCAATCCTTCCACCATGAAGCAGAGAGCGGGTGAAAAAAATAAAAAATAAATATTTCCTCTTAAAATGACGGCATGTGAATCATCAGGCTACACCGGGGCTTCTTTCTCTATCACAAATCCGTCACATTATACACCGTTTTTAGGAAGGAGGGGTTGTCGTTGTTATCGATAATATCCTCTTTTTAGTCGATGTCAAATGTATTTCCTCCCCCGGTCAACAGATGATGTTGCTTGCTTCTTTTTCGGAGGGTTTGCCCAGACCCAAAAAGGCCCCTTCTCCGTCCTTTTTCTCTCTGTTACGTTAATTTGTATTTCTCCTCACATCGGGAAGCTTCTCTGGGCGAGCGAAGGCGGTGTTTGGCAGTTGGATGTCCTTGAATATAACGCGATATCCAGGTGATATTGGTGGAAATTCCTCCGTTATTTCCCCCGTTTGGCGCAGGTAACGTTACAGCCCGCTGTCAAGTCCCTCAGCTTTTTGTATTCCCTTTGAATCCGTATGGTAGATTACGGTTACATGTGCATGATACATGAACATACCGCGGTGTTTTCAATCACTGATCCAACGGCGAGACGTTTGTTTTTAACCACCGAGAGGCCGCGTCTGCTCCACTGAACCGGCGGAGGGGACGAGAATCGTTTCTTTGCGGCGTTACTCTGAATTATTTTTGCCCCCTTTTTTCTCTCAGAATTGTACATTGAGATAGATAGCGTTGAAGAGGTGGGGTGGGGCAAACGGCTCTCACGGAACCCTGAGAACGAAGAAAGGCGGTCAAGCTCCTCGAGACGAGAATTTAAACTTCCTGTTTGGACTTTCACAATAAAGCCCCGGTGGCCAACTATGTTTCTAACACAAGCTAATTAATTTCTGTAACGAAGCTAAAATGTCATTTTTCTTGTTTTAACTACCGAGTTTATGCTTGATGAAAAGATTAATGTTTATTAAACAGGGAAAAAAATGACACAGCATTAAAGGAGCTCTGTCAACTACGACATATTGACCTTATTTGATTAACATAACCGTCTTTTATATGTATGTCGTACAAGGAGCACACTAGTTTTTTACACGCTGAGAAAATTTAAATAACAGTCACACGTAGGCAGCCATTGTTATGTAATTCGCCCTGGCTAGTCATGTCATATGGCTGCATTGTTCTTTTTACATCTCACTGATTTTACTCACATTACAGTAACTCTTTATCCTCTTCACAAAAACTTCACTCGCATTAAAATTAAAACGGTAAAAGATGACACTCCACTGGAAGACGAAAATGCAACTATAACACATCACTACCCAGAGAACATTTCACAACAATGGCAGCCTACATGGGGGTTTAGTTATTTTTTAAATGATCTTAGAGTAAAAATAAGCATGTCTCTCCTTACAACTTACTCCTAATAGACATTAACGCTATTAAAAAAAAAAATTAAATGAATAAAAGAAGATAGTAGAAAGAAGACAACATATATATTGAGAAAGGAAGTTAAAAGAAAACAGGCTGTAATTGTGATTAAAAATTGATGTATTGGTTTAAAACCAACTGGTCAACAGGGGTGGACTAAGGATGTTTGAGGGGCTGGGGTGAAAATTATAAAAAGGGCACCTGCTGTACACGAAAAATGTTGTAATACAAAGTTGTATTACTGTTAACATAATACAGAAGCACTTACGACACGTTATTGCATTTCTCCACTATTTGATATGTGCCAAATGGGCACTTTGTCAAATTTTGTCCATTTACAGGACACTAAAGGGGCTCTTTGTCACGTTCTGTTCATTTAGAGCTGTGGTTCTCAACTAGTTAGTCACAACTCAAAAATGGGTGGCAAAGCTCTTTCCATTGGGTTGTAAATGTGTTCAGGAAAAAACAATGTGATGAAAAGGATCTGTATGGAAGCCCTAAGTGGACATACAGTAAATTCATGCAAGTATTCTTTGGGCTTTTCCTATGGTTCTGAGTAAATTTCAGTTATTGTCAAGCTGTCTACTTATGTATCTCATTTTCTTTGGAAATAGCTGGTTTCCCTAAGATACTGAGTTAATCCAAATAAAGTTACCAAATTGCCACACTGTCTCAGGAAAATGGAGTAAAGTAAGTTGTTTGCGTGTCCTTTTGTAATGATGTCCCTTTTAAACATGTTTGTTTTGTCCCGTCTCTTTGTTCAATATGTGTTTTTTTATCATTTAAGTTCCAAACTATTATTATTAAATACATTTGAGTGGTTGAATATTTTCAAAAAATGGGCCACAATTTCTCTTAAGGAGGTTGTGGTGGGTCCTAGAGTCCAACCAGTTCAGAAACACTGATTTATAGGACACCAAAAAGGACACTTTTCGATTTTTTTTTCTATTTAGAGGACACTTAATTAACTTTTGTCTACTCAGAGGGCACCAGACTTTATTTCATCATTTGTATCTGCCAAAATGGCATTAAAAAGGACACTTTTGTGCTATTTTGTGCTAACAGCTATTTTAAATGTATCAACTGTTCACTGACATCACAGACATAATTGATAATAATATATAGCTTCAACTTTGTCGACAACCCCTGAGGGAAATTCTCAACCACCTTCACAGACAGGTAAAACTATAAAACATAGAAGCACAATCACACAAACTCAGCAACAAGAAACAATGGAATAGCTACATCAGGTGTTAGAAAACATTACAACAAAAATGAAAGCAAAACCGTCCTTAAAAGACACCATATCCTACATAGCATAGCTGAGTCAAGCTTGAACATCCCCATGTTCATATAAACAGAACAAAATGTATTGCAAAAATGAATGATTCAACGAATATCAAGACAATAGGCCTTTCGAGGTGTTTCCACCTGTGAAGACGGAATAACGTCGTGCTTTTATTTTGAAGTGCAGAGCACTGTACTCCCGGTTTCCTTTTTGCTGACGCTTTACTGATCTGGACTGAAGCAGGCTCGGATCACATGATTGCCCGGAGCGTCATGAAGCAGAGGTACAGAAGGGGAGAGGCGCCCTCTTTGAAGCAAAATGGTAATCAACCGATCGTCAAAGAAAAGCATTAATCAATAACGCTGAGCACATTTATCTGAAGTTATCCGTACCCATATGCTCACACAGTTGATGCACATTCGTTCAGCTGCAATCATAGACTCAAACTTGTGACATTACAAAGTGAAGGATGCCTTCTTCAGTGAACCTCTTCAGTCTTGTTGTTCCATGCAGGTGATGAGGGCCAGGTACAGATGGAAAAAAGTCATTGCTTTGTCTCAGGTCAGGACTCCGGGCTGGTCCCAAGTTGAGGAACAAACTCTGTGTTTTAAGTCCAAAATGTTACTGTGTTCTTTCTAAGTCCTACCAAATCAAGGCCAATTTCTGGTGTTTTCATGCAGTCTATCTTCCACCAAGGTTATTTTGTTACCCTGCCTTTACTCCATTAATGTGGGTGTTTCATATTACATGGGAATGATTATTTTGTAGATTTATGACTTATTTTAGAGTGGGGTCTCAGCTCTTTGGCCTTTATGGGGAAACAAATCACACCCACTGTATCTTCAGCTTTGTTTGAATGAGATGGAAAACAACCAATAATAGAAGGTTGACAAAATACTGACTCAACAACAATATGCTCTCACCCTGACTATTGTGATACAATAATTATATTGCTAGTGCCAAATGTCTGCAATTTAATTAAAAATATCTTTATAACTCTCTAAACAGATTTCCCTGCAAACTAGGCTGGTTTCATGACTCCCAGTAGTGGCACTTCTGATATGAATCAAGGCAGTGCAACGGATTTGAACAGTCAAGGAAGAAGATGTAGGATAAAAGTAGAAGATGAAGAGGACAGTGGGGTAATCTTAGATAACTGTGAGGGGGAGCTAGAGGATGATGAAACTGACAGCAAAGTGCAGGTAGGCCTACATACATTCATCCTAAACTTCATTTTTTTAAATTTCTTTTGATACAGTCCTGTATTTATTTAAAGATTAAAGATAATGACATGAACTTACCCATGGAAAATAGAACTTGTCATGGATTAAAAGCAAATAAGCTTACAGTAAAACTATAAATGTTTTATGACTTTTGACTTGTCCACTGAGTGAAATGAGACAAGGAGCAGGATGACTTCTTTTACATCACTGTGACTGCTGGAAGACACTGCAGTAGCCTAACCAAAGTGGGCTGAAAGGGAAAGCATGTAATCAATTCTGATTTAAAAGAAATAATCCACTAACTGTGGATCTCAACTAGTTGTGATCAATCTTGACAGCCCTAAACGTAATATGATTGTCTTGCAATATACCAGTATTTACAGAATAGTTGTCCTGTGATATCATCATGGGCCATATATCGCATATGAGAGTGGTCATCAATTAGCGGCCTGCATGCCACATCAGGGCAGCAACAGCTTCCCATCTGGCCCTTAAAAGGTGATCAAATTCAAAATATGTGAGGAGGAAAAAATATGATGTGGTTTAGGGTATTTTTAAAATCTAAAAACAAATTTGTTAAACTGTTGTACAGCACTGGAGCACTGTTCAGTGCTGGTTCTCCAGCTACGTGTCAAATAGGAGCTTCTCTCTATCAGTTGGTCCATATTTATCCAAATGTGCTGCCTTGTCTTGTGGTGTGCTCCAACCCAAGGATCTGTCTTGGGGCCTTTTTTTATTTTCCCTTTCCATGCTTCCCCTGAGCAGTGTTACAGGTAATTTCAAAAGAGTGTCATACCACTTGTATGCCTATGACATTCAACTGTATATATCTGTATATATTATTATGTTACTTGATTTTTTTTGACCGCCATTAAAGATTGGATGAGCGATAACTTTCTTCAGTTAAATACTGATATGACTCGTATCATTGCCTCCAAGAACATATCCTCTCATGTTGTAAAATGTTTGGGATCCCTGTTGGACAACTCACACCACTCCAATTTTATTGTCCTTACACTGGCTCCCAGTTAACATCTGAATTAATTTTAAGATCCTTGTTTATGTCTATAAAGCTCTTCATGGGCAGGAGCCTGGTTAAATCTTAGGCCTGCTCCATCCCTACATCCCTGGTCGATCCCTCAGGTCTTCTGAACAGAATCTTCTTAAGGTCCCTCGAGTTCGTTTAGGTGACCTTGCTTTTGAATTTGTGGCGCCAACTCTTTGGAAATCTCTTCCACTTCAGTTGTGATCAGCTGCATCAGCAGATGCTTTAGACACCTCTTTTTACACTGGCTTTTGAACATCTAGAACATCAATATGGATATTTGCAAGTTTATCTGTGGTGTTTCATATTTTTGATGCTGTTGATTTGTAGTGATTTTAACTATTGTGAAGCACTTTGTGACATTCTGTCATGCTATAAAAATAAAATGTACTAACAAAATCCACTTGTTGCACAGTAAAATAAAGCCCCATTCAGGTGTGCACCTGCAAAACCCATTAAGATTGGAACAGTTTAATCAGTCAATTCAATTGATTTGACATTTCATGTTTTTTACAGAATTCATTAGTTATTATTAGTGACTATTCAGCAAGGACTGTGAGCTACCACTCTCAAAAAAGAGTTGCTGGCTTGATTATGCAAACAATAAGCAAAAGAAAAACAAAAAGGGGGTGAATACTTTTTATCACAGCACTGTATGGATTACAAAGAATTGGCATTTTATCAAACAATCAGGTCATGCTAAAACTTCACTGAAGGAAATTTTGCCCCTCTGAAGAAACAGTGACATATTTTTTCTTGACCAACTGAAGACAACCTTTAACAAAACCATTAAATCTTATCCTGCTATCAGCATGTTTGGCTAGCTAGCACTTTAAGTTTAGCTAGGAGTGATGTCATCAAGCGTACAGAAACCCTGCCAGAAACAACGGCTGGACCCCTAAAAGACTCTGTAAATGGGCTCTCCCTAGATACTATTTAATAATATCAATGCATGAACATTGGAAAGCGTTAGCACTAGCCCCGTTTGACATTAGCATCCTGGGCCTAGCTCCATACAGTTTAGGAACGAATCGGAAAAACAAAAAATACGGACATTACTGTCCTAGTCCAGTGGGCCCACCCACTCCCTTAATATTGCAAAAATAAAAGCTTATATTATGTTAAAGAGGAGGTGGTTTAAATTTTGAAACAGGCAATAATATATTAGAGTTATATTTATGTTGATTTGATAAGCAAAATGGATATTAGGCATAAACTAAATTGTTTGAATTTAGGATGAGTGTGTCATTGCTAACCTCCAGGGCGCCGATTGTGCAGTGAATAGTAGTAGAGAATCTGTAAAGCTAAAAAACCCTCCTCTTTTATGACTGAAATAATGCTTGTACTTTATCCTCTCTAGAATGAAGATAAACTGGCAATTCTTTTCTGATATATTTTTCTCAGTTTCCCATGCTGTTGCTATTTAGCACTGTTTTAATCATGGCATTGTTAAACTTTTTTATAAAGGCAAAATGACAACCTTCAGGTTATCAAACTTATCAAACAAGGCAAACAGGTTTAACATTTCATTAGTCTGGCATGATAAACACATGCTTATTAGTACATACTTGATTAAACCTATGCTTTTACGCATCAACATTCTGCCAAAATGTAGTTGATGACCCCTGGGTTCAAAGATAGTAAACCTTTATTTTTTCTTATAATAGCACAATATATTAGTTTGCCTTTGAAAAGCAGAAGTGTCTCTTTTGATTCCCTTTTCATCCCATTTTACTCAATACATTGCTACACTGATCACCATCATTTTGGGAATATATGCAATGCAACCTGCTTGTTCTGTAACTCATCAGCTGGTGATCTGAATTTTGAAATGCCCCCCTGCCTTTTCACCCTATACTGTAGCTCTTACATGCCTGCACAGAAACACTGTGTGCATGAAAAATCATACACACACAAAGAAGGAAACACCTTCCTCCACAAATACGTCATAAGGCAGGGGAAAGAAGCTCGGGGCAAAACACGTAAAGGTCATCAACGACAACTAAATGCTACTGTGACTCTCTAATGAACTCAAATAGACAACTGAATGAGTGGAAGATGTAATGATTGAAATCTAAAAGGCAGGTTAAAGGTGATGTTTAAATCTCTCTGATTAACAAATGAGCATCTAAAACTGTGGGGTTATTTGGTCACAGATGAGGAAGTTAGTCTGCCCTTACCTTACTTTTATGAAAATGAACAGGATATTTAGTGCTGAGGCAAAGAGCCATCTTCTACTTGTCCTTAAAATGTACATTTACATTTACATTTACAGTTCTGGGAAAAAGTGTTCTCTTCCTTCCTGATTTCTTATTTTGTGTATATTTGTTACATTTAAATGTTTCAGATCATCAAACAAGTTTTAATATTAGACAGTCACCCCCCCCCCCCCCCAGGCATGTTGAATCAAGAAATTATTTGAATAGAACTTGTCTGACAAAGTGAGGTAGGCTGAAAGAGCTCAAAAAGCAACACATCTGGGTGCAGATGGCCGCATGGTTAGAGGCGCGTCCCATGTATGCAGGTGGCCCGGGTTCAAGTCCAACATGTGGCTACTTTCCAGCATGTCACTCTACGAATAAAGGCATACAGATAGCCTAGCAGTCTAAGGTGCTACCCATGTACACGGGCACCCTGGGTTCGAATACTGCCTGTGGCCCTTTGCCGCATGTCTCTCCCCACTCTCTTATGTTTCAAACTCTGTTGTCCTCCTCTATAGAATAAAAGGCATGAAAAAACCCATTAATAAACTTTTAAAAAAGCCCATAAATATATCTTCAAAAACAAAAAGCAACACATCATGCAGCGATCTAAAGAAATTTAAGAACCAATGTGAAAGTCAGTGACATCTATCAGTTTGGAAAGGGTTACAAAGCCATTTCTGAGGCTTTAGGACTCCACTGTGAGAGCCATTAACCACAAATGGGGGAGACTTGGGAAAGTGGTGAACCCAGAACATCTCAAGACCTGCAGGCCTTACATAACTCAGTTAAGGTCTGTGTTCATGATACAACAATTAAAAAAAAATAGAGACTGGGCAACAATGCCATCCATAAGAGATTTCCAAGGCCAAAACCACTGTGATTGATGGAATCATGAAATCTGCTCTCTACCAGAAAATCCTGAAGGAGGATGCCTGGCCATCAGTTTGTGGCCTCAAGCTTAAGCGCAGCGGGACATTGAGCCAAAACACCACAGCAAGTCCACCTCTGAATGAATTTAATAATAATAATAAGAAGAAGAAGAAGAAGAAGAAAATAACATTTTTGGAGTGGCCTAGTCAAAGTCTGGACTTAGATTTGATTGAGATGATATGGCATGAGCTGAAACAGGCTGTTCATGCTCAAAAATCCTCTTATGTGGCTAAATGAAAGCAGTTCTGCAATTCCACAAACCAGTTATTAGGTTGAGGGGTAATTACTTTTTTAGGACCAGGTAGGTTTGCATGACTGTTTCCCTTAATAAATGAAATAACTGTTTAAAAACTGCATTTTGTATTTACTTTGATTATCATGCAAACAAATATGAAAAAAAAAAAAAAAAAAACAAGGAGAGGGCAAAATTTTCCACAGCACTGTATGGATAACAAGGCAGTACACCTATTTCTGATAATCTACTGTCTTATAATGATAAAAAAGTTAATTTTATCAAACAGTTAAGTCATGCTAAAACTCTAATAAAGGAAACATTGCCCCTCTAAAGAAATAATGACATACAGTCGCTAGAAAAAGTATGTGAACCCTTTGAGATTTCTTGGATTTCTGCATAAATTGGTCATCAAATGTGCTCCGATCTTCATCTAATTCACAACAATAGACAAACACAGTCTGCTTAAACTAATACTGCACAAAAAATGATATGTTTTCATGTTTTTATTGAACAAAACATGTAAACTTTCACAGTGCAGGGTGGAAAAAGTAATAACGGGTTGACCCTCCTTTGGCAGCAATAACCTCAACCAAACGTTTCCTGTAGTTGTAGATCAGACCTGCACAACAGTCAGGAGGAATTTTGGACCATTCCTCTTTACAAAACTGTTCCAGTTCAGCAATATTATTCCGATGTCTGGTGTGCATCGCTCTCTTGAGGTCATGCCACAGCATCTCAATCAAGTTGAGGTCAGGACTCTGACTGGGCCACTCTAGAAGGCGTATTTTCTTCTGTTGAGGCCATTCTGTTGTTGATTTACATCTATGCTTTGGGTCGTTGTCCTGTTGCATCACCCATCCTCTGTTGGGCTTCAGTTGGCGGACAGATGGTCTTAAGTCTTCCTGTAAAATGTTTTGATAAAATTCGGAATTCATTTTTCCATCAATGACAGCAATCCGTCCAGGCCCTGAGGCAGCAAAGTAGCCCCAAACCATGATGGCCCCTCCACCATATTTCACAGTTGGGATGAGGTTTTGATGTTGGTGTGCTGTGCCTTTTTTTTCTCCACACATAGCGTTGTGTGTTCCTTCCAAACAACTCAATTTTGGTTTCATCTATGGACAGAATATTTTGCCAGTAGTGCTGTGGAACATCCAGGTGCTCTTTTGTAAACTTCAAATGTGCAGCAATGTTTTTTTTGGACAGCAGTGGCTTCCTCCGTGGTGTCCTCCCATTAACGCCATTCTTGTTTAATGTTTTACTTATTGTAGATTTGTCAACACAAATGTTGGCATGTGCCAGAGACTTCTGTAAGTCTTTAGCTGACACTCTAGGATTCTTCTTCGCCTCACTGAGCTTTCTGTGCTGTGTTCTTGCAGCCGTCTTTACAGGACAACCACGCCTGGGGGGAGTAGCAACAGTGCTGAACCTTCTCCATTTGTAGACAGTCTGTCTTACTGTGGACACATGAACATCAAGGCTTTTAGAGATACTTTTGTAACCCTTTCCAACTTCATGCGAATCAACAATTCTTGATCGTAGGTCTTCTGAGCTCTTTTGTGCCAGGCATGGTTCACATCAGGCAATGCTTCTTGAGAACAGCAAACTCAAAACTGGTGTGTGTTTTTATAGGGTAGGGCAGCTTTAACCGACACATCCAATCTCATCACATTGATTGGACTCCAGGTTGGCTGACTCCTGGCTCCAATTAGCTCTTGGAGAAGTCATTAGCCTAGGGGTTCACATACTTTTTCCACCCTGCACTGTGAAAGTTTACATGTTTTGTTCAATAAAAACATGAAAACATATCATTTTTTGTGCAGTATTAGTTTAAGCAGACTGTGTTTGTCTATTGTTGTGAATTAGATGAAGATCGGAGCACATTTGATGACCAATTTATGCAGAAATCCAAGAAATCTCAAAGGGTTCACATACTTTTTCTAGCGACTGTATTTATTCTTGACCTGTTCTAGACAACAGTTAGTATAAGCATTAAGTCTTATCTTGCTATCAGCATGATTTAGCTAGCTAGCGGTGAGTTTAGCAATCTAGGAGTGATGTTATCAAGCCAACAGAAATGCAGGCCTGCCAGAAACAATGGCTGGATCCTTGAAAGACTCTGTAAATGGGCCCACACTTTCACTGTTGTCCTAGTCCGGTGGGCCCACCCATTGCTTTCATAGTACAAAAGAATATATTATATGAATAGGAGGGGGATAACATTTTGAAACAGGCAATAATATATAAAATGTATATTTTTGTTGCTTTAATAAGTAAATTGGGTATTTAGGAGTAAATAAAATGTAATTATTGTTTGCATTCAGGATGGAACATGCCATTGCTAACCTCCATGATTCTGAGCCCCAGAAAGCCTTTACTTTTTTCACTTGTATGGATGGCCTTGCAGAAATGTGCAGTTCTTAACAGGGGTGTGCTCTGGTGTGCAAATTTTGCGAGCTTTTGGAAGCTTTTAAAGAATAAGAGAAGTTATTTAGCTCAAAATATGGCATGATCTTCACATGTCTTTTGATCATTTTAGAAGCAGCTAAATTATAACACACCGAAGTAAAACATATTTCCCACCTTGAGAATGAACCGGTGGGAATCAGCCATTTTAATATAGCGTATCAGCAAACTGAACACTTAGGACCTCATGATCTAGAATAAGGCTACCAAGGGGTTCACAGTGAATTATTTGCAATGTCCACAATGTCAAAAGACTCGGTGAAACATGACCCACTGATTTTGGCACAGTAGGTTTGGCGTTCTCTGCTGGGACATCATGCTTTCGAAAACAGTTTCTTCTCTTTCAACTTCTGTTTACCAACCTTTTACTGAGGTCTCTCTATATTAAACATATTGAAAAGATTGGCCACAATGTCAAATAGGTGTGTCAGACAAATTTGGTTTAATTCCTTAGTCGCACTGATGGACTGAGGTCATAAAGAGGCCCTAGCATTTGCAATAGATGGGTCCTGTTTTTTTCAAAACCAACACCAACCTAAAAATTAACCAAAAAAGACAAAATGCCTGACAAAGAACACAAAAATTACATCAAATATAGTATAATCACTACAGTGGTTGATCTATGCCGACAAGGATTTAACACAATCAGAGAGAATAAGGAGACATGACGTGTTATGGTCCCATAAAGGGAAACCTTCAGCACAAACAACACATGAGAAGATCATTTTCAGTTCTCATTACCTTTGCGACACCTTCTTAAAAACACTGTTTACACCAGTTCTTCTGCAACAGCTATCCTAATGACCACAATTTTTATTTGATTTTTTTGTCTTTGCTCTTAATACCACTGGCATCTTTTTCTGCGTGTTAACATTCGCTTTCTGTTGTTCCTTTAAACATTTTGACCTTTTCACTCTCACTACTGTGAGGAGAAGATGTGAGAATATTGTTAAGACAGCAGGTTGGGTCTGTGTTTTTGGCTTCATCAATAACACTTTCTAACTAAAAAAAAAACTGATACAATTTGTATTTTGGTATTTTTATACATGTTATTCATGTCTTTTTATCAGTGGAATTATGAGCAATTCTGAGCGGTCCAAACAGCCCATAGTTGGCTCTTAGGGATTCGCCCAAATTCCAGATAATCAGTCCATCACTGCTTCATGGTTTTTTGTTTGCCTTTTTGTCACACTGCTGGTGGCTGGGAAAACAGAATTTTGTCTGTTTTTGTCAAGCAAAATCACATAACAGCTTGTTATTCAAAAAGATCTGTATTTATGTAGTTTCTGGATCAAAAGTTGTAAAAAGGAAAATGATAATAATCTGCATGTAATTTTAGAATTTTTTGGTTTCTCTGATATCATCAAACTAAGCGAAAACTTAAAAGTACAACCCATCAACTAAACATGATATTTGGTGCAATGAAAGTAAAAGATTATTATTATACAGGTTTATATGTTGTTATTTCACATGCTTTTATAAGAGGCTTTAAGTTCATATGGGGTAAATAACTACTAGTATCCAATGAGCTTGCTGGTCTACAACAATGGCTGCCTCAGAGATATCATGCTATGTCTGTTAAAGCCCTCTAGATGGTAGCATCGGTCATGCAGACTCTCATCACTGCTGCACATTTTACTGAATTACTACAAATACAATTATTATTACAAACACAATGACTGAGGCTGGAGATAGAAACATTTAAGTTCTTAATATCTTCACATTCAGAACAGTGTAATTAGAATATGTTGTGAGAACTCTGCAGTTCGGTCTTTTGAGGCAATATATTAAAAACAATATTTTCTTGCATGTTAACATGCCTTGTTTTTTTTTTATTGCCTGTTTTGTGTGTTTACATAAGAATGAAATTAAAACTTTATCATCCTATTGTATTGTTATCTGACACTGAACAGAAAAACATGTCTTCCATTCATCTCCTCAACATGTCCTTTCTGTTTGTGGTTGGTGGTAAGACTTACAGCAGAGTTTAAAGGCATCAAGAGCCATTTTGATAACTTTGTGTTGTGTCAGTCTAACTTATGTGCATGGGTGTAACACGGGGGGGGGGGGGGGGGGGGTACTGATTACCCAGGCCCACAGTAGGGAGGGGCCGTTGAGAAGCCTGCAATGAAAAGAGTGTTTTTATTTGTTTTCTGAGTAACTAGTGTCATAATTGGATCAAAAGCGACTAAATGAATCAGTCAACAGACTGAAATTTGTATCAAATAGAATAAAATAAAATACTGGGGGGCCCCTGCTCCTCCCTTCAAAATGTCCAAATGTTGTAGTCCACACCTGCGAAATAATGCAAGTGAATTTAATTCAACCATAGTAAAAATATTGCTCATAAGAAATAACGGCTTGAAAATACATTAGAATGCACAGATATTTGTAAAAAAAAAAATGACACATTTGTTGCTTGGCTAGCGGGTACGGGGGGCCCTGTGTAATATTCTTTCTGGGGGCCCTAAATCCCTGGCTACGCCCCTGCTTATGTGTATTGTAACTTAAATGGTCCAGAATGAAATGGATCCTTGCAGTATTCTTTTGCAGACGACCATTAAGTTTGACTTCACATCGCAGATCACCTAAAACTGTTGCTTAAGATCATCGAATAGAATAACTCCAGAGCAATTATAAAATGTAATCTTTTTAGATGTTTTATTATGTAACTGTTGAATTCTTCAATACATTTACAATTAAACAGAAGTTAATAAGTTTAGGTATGAGTGCCTTGTGATAAGTGACTTTCCCACCATTACCAATTAATTTATAAGGCAATTAAACGACTTTCTTTGCAGAACATAAAGGATACAGGATACTAAGGACACTAATAAGATGCCTGAACCACCTCAACTAGCAGTAGAGTCGCTGCTCCTTCACATCAAAACAAGCCACTTGAGGTGGTTCAGGCATCTTATTAGGATTCTTCCTAGGCACCCTCTTTTGGAGATGGATGGATGGATGGATGGATGGATATAAACAGGGACGACTGACAACCAAAATCATAAAGATATCTCAATTTATAATACTCTGATAGTCAAGACAAAACGATTACAGGAACAACAGCACAAGAATTGCATCATCTGTTTCTACCTGCTCTGCCTCAAGGTCCAGTTTACATAGCATATAACATTAGGAGTAAACATTAAAACTCATTAAAAGCATTCAAGCATTAAAACTCCCAAAAGCCAACCCCCCCAGACTGATTGACCACCCCAAATGAATGGCAATTTGCCTCATCTTATATTAATGAGAAACACTGATGTTGGCTGTTCTATTCAATAACTTAGAATATCTCTTGAGTTGTATTGTTTTTACCATCTTCAGATCACTAAGGATGAGTTACACAGGAAAATCTGGGGAGTAACTTTCCCAGGGTAACAAATGTTTTACTCAAAAGTAGTAAAAATTTACTCTTTTTTGAGTGTATTTATTACCAGCCACTGCCAGAGTTGGAGAAAAAACACAGAGTAAATTCTGCTGGAGTAAAACTTTAACCACACCCACTTAAGTTCCAGCTCACCTGGTGTCACTCATGGCCGGTCACGGCTGCAGCTCGTTAGCTGTCCCTGCTGCAGCTAATCCTTTGCAATCAAGACCTCCTCACCTGGTGATGAACTTTCAGACACCTGTGTACTACAGCTTCTAATCAGGTAACGTGGCTCCTCTTCAACCTTTGATAATCTAGTGATTTTAGGTGAGTTTTTGCCTTGTCTAATTCCATTTTGTCCTCTTTTTTTTTTTTTTTTGCAGTGTCTCCATCTCACTGCCAGTGATTCCACCAACCACCAGCCAGCTCACCATCATTTGCAATGTTGTTGTCAAATAAACTTCTTTAACCTGACTACCTCAGCTTGTGCTCTGCTCCTGGGTCCTTGTCATATGTTCATCACAGTTGTTTCTGTAATATTAGATTATGTCTAATATGTATAAGCAAAAAAACCCTCTTTTGTGTCATGCCCTTTATAGGTGGAAAGGAAGAATGATCTATTAAGAGGAAAATGTAGCTCTTTATAAAGAGGAAGATCAGTTTGTTTAGAATAAGATACAGTTCTACATTAGTGTTACCCGATTGTAAATAGAGGAGAAATTGTACCATAAGGAGGGGAGAACATTTCTAAAAGGAATGAAAAACAACTCTGAAAGGACTAAATATCACTTTATATTGAGAAAAAAGCTCTATAATGAGTAAACTAAGGTCTGTATTACTCTGGAGTGAGTACAGTTGCTGCAGAGTTGTTTTTATTTTGTTCATCATGGAGCACATAATCGTCATTTAGAGTTAAATAAAAACACTTTTTAGAGTAAAAACAACTCTGAAAACATTACTCTGCAAGCAGAGTCAGTTTTACACCAAATAGACTGAGACCAAATGTTATAGTTTTTAGAGTCAAATTTTATTCAATTTGAGTAGAATTTGCTCGGGCAAATTTACTGTGAATATAAAGCATCCCTGTCGTCTTTATAAATTTAGATGACAGGTATATTTACATCTTTTTGGTCTATGTCTGAACAACCCTTGACATGGTGTATTAGGCCGCCCTTGTGTACTCTGTCTTAATGACTCCCTGACATCACTGATGACATCATTTCTGTCACTGTATAAAAGACAAGCTGGACAGTGAAGCCTATCAGAGACCCCCAGCTGCTCTGTGTACTGTAGCCACGGTCATCATGCGTGAAATTGTGCATCTGCAAATTGGACAATGTGGCAACCAGATCGGCTCAAAGGTAATCAATTAAAATCCTTTTCCTCTGGTCAATATCTGGGCATTTTAGGACTTAGTCATTTGAAAATATTATGTGACATGTGATATAACCCTCTCTCTTTGCCTGCACCTAGTCCCAATCAATTGTTTTTTGAGAAGTTATAGAAATATGTTCAAGTTGTCTCATATCTGCTGAATAATGTAAGGGATTTTTAAAACAAATTGTGTCCCACTCACTTGAGTAAAATAGAGAAATGTTTGGACAAATCATTTTAAGTGTTATTGTTTAGACTGAAAATGAGTCATCTACTCTGTTCAAGTTTGTTTTTTTTCTTAATAATGATGCAAAGTTTGACACATTCTGTTCATTTGTATGGTGCCAATGACAGTTGAGTGACTCAGGGTGTTCCCTGTCAAGTGTTCAGGGAAAAGATAAGGCGCAAAAGCAAGACTGGCATGGGTGGGTCTTTTTTATCATGGCAACCACAAAACAAGCGAGGACGGCTACAAGATAATCAAGCCAAATGTTGCTTTTTTGACACCAGAAACACATCTATTTATGAATCAAGCATTTATTTAAGTGACTATTCCCCTAATAATCTTTGCCAATTAATCTTTAATAGCAGAGATTTATTATCTGGTGACCATCAGACAACTGAATAAGTAGGGATGAACAATCAGACTGCATGAAAACTCCGCACAGATATGTCCATGAAGAAAGTGCCCATTAATGTGAAAGACAAAAAGAACATGGAAAAACTGCTGGAGTCTTCATTTTCAGAGGAATTCTTGCATTTCTACAAATATACTCTTGAAGTGTTTGCAATGTATCTGTCAGTGAACACCTGCTGTCTTGTTAATGTCTTTCTCCTCTAAGTTTTGGGAAGTGATCAGTGAAGAACATGGACTCAACGCAACAGGCCTCTATGAAGGAGACAGCGCCCTCCAACTGGAGAGGGTCAACGTCTACTTCAATGAGGCACATGGTAAAAATGCACTGACTGCAAACACATTCACAGTGTTTGAATGCTTTCAAATGTTTGTTATGGCTGTTTGCATCTATCATATTGTTACATTTTTATTGTGTGTAGGTGGTAAATATGTCCCGAGGGCCCTGCTTGTTGACTTGGAGCCTGGTACGATGGACAGTGTCAGAGGAAGTCGCATTGGGCCTCTTTTCAGACCGGACAACTTCATCCATGGTGAGACAGATGACGTAGGAGCTGTATCAGAAAATAATTGCTATGGTTTTCCTGCCTCTTTATGGTAAAATTAGAGTCATTTATACACTTTTAAACTGTAATCATACCTGGCACTGCAATAACAATTAGTAGGAAATCATCAGACCAATTCACACATGTGAATCCAAGAGGCGTAATCAACAGGTGGTGATTTAAGGTTTAACTGTAGGCTTCATATATGGGCAAATGATTAACAACCACTTATTCTGGCTTCTTTTTCAACACATTTGACATTAAAAACGTAACATTTGGAAAAATGCTTGCATTTTTACCTTGCAAGAATTACAATCCAGTTTGTTTAAAACTGATGCAATAAAAGCTTCTTCTTATATCAACCAAATCTGGGGTCTGGGCCCCTTGGGGTCATGTCAGAAATCTCAGGGGGGTTGGAGGCTTTGTCTGGTCTGAGGTTGTCGAAATTATATTTGCACATTAGCCTTCCTAATACTAGTGGCAGATTTAGTGGCTAGTTGAAACAAAAGTTTTTGCACAGAAAGTTTATCTTAATAAATAATCGATAAAATTTTAAGTTTTGACTATCATTTTTGATGGCAATGTCTATGTTATTTTTCTGTGGGTCTTGGGTGGGCTTAGCTTTGGTTAGATACAAGTAAGGGGGACTCTAAGGCAAAAGGGTTGGAAACCACTGTTTTAGATAAATGGTTGTGATTGGTTTGACATAAATCAGGTAAATTTGTCACAGCTAGTAAGGCAGGTTCTTGATAATTCCATTGTTAAAGCTACATAACCTTTGCTTTGGCTACTAACTGCACCCAGTTGCTGTATGAATAAATCCCTGGTTTAAGTTGAATCATGGCAGTATACTTTGAAAAAGTTGTAAATTACAGCCTTTAAGTTAAAAGAAATAGTTGTATTTACACCAAGGAGTCTTAATACATAGTCCTTTTTCTGTAGATTTGCACTGAACATGAGGTAAACGTCAACAATTACTTTCAGTGATTAAAACATGTATTATGAATACAAATGAGTTGCCAGGAGTGAATGAAATAGAGCCCAACTCCAAGCCCAAATGTCTTTACATCAAGCAAATTACAGTTGGATCGCAATAGAAATATTGAATTTCAACTATGAGTCAGTGGATTTCTATGAGTTAAAATGGCAGACAAATATTTTAAAATATATATATATTATTTGTGATATTTCATCAATAGTTTGCATATATCCTCTTAAGTTACATCAGGCCTGGAGAAATGTTACAATAATGTGAGTTATGATGAGGTGATGAGCAACTACTGTTGGGTATTTATATTTCAAATTTGGGTGCCTGTCAGTGGTTCTCTGGCTTTGTTGCATGAGAAAACTAGAAAAGCACTCGGAGAGCACAGACCTCCACCATTAGCTATATCTCCCAATAGTACAGAATCTTTTAGAAAATTCCTGGATCCAGACGGTGATCTGGATCACTCCCAAAATCTAATCAGTTCTTCCTTATGCCATTTCTGACATTTCCTGAAAATTTCATCAAAATCTGTCCAGAACTTTTTGAGTTATGTTGCTAACAAACTAACTAACTAACTAACAAACCCTGCCGATCACATAACCTCCTTGGCAGAGGAAACTAGAGAAAGGTCAAAACATTTCAAAATGAATATACTTAGCACTACTTATTAAGAATCTGAATGTAATTCATTGTTCCCTCTGTAAAGTGATGCTAAAACTGTTGAGCTGTTTCATTGTAACAGTGTTTGTATGGCTCCCCCACTTATTCTGCAGTCAACTTATAGAATTAGATTGACCTACATAGTTTTATTTTGGTGTTCCAGGTAACTCAGGCGCTGGTAATAACTGGGCGAAGGGCCACTACACGGAGGGAGCAGAACTGGTGGAGCAGGTTATAGATCGAGTGAGGAATGAGAGTGAAAGCTGTGACTGCCTCCAGGGCTTCCAGTTTGTTCACTCCTTAGGAGGTGGCACTGGTTCTGGCATGGGAACCCTCCTCATAAACAAGATCCGGGAGGAGTACCCTGACCGCATCATAAACAGCTTCAGCATCATGCCCTCCCCTAAAGTCTCTGACACTGTGGTGGAGCCGTACAACGCCACCCTGTCAGTCCACCAGCTCCTGGAGAACACAGATGAGACTTTCTGCATTGACAATGAGGCCCTCTACGACATCTGTTTCCGCACTCTTAAACTGACCACGCCAACTTATGGGGACCTCAACCACTTAGTCTCCATGACTATGAGCGGGGTCACGACCTCCCTGAGATTCCCTGGACAGCTCAACGCAGACCTGAGGAAGCTTGCTGTCAACATGGTGCCTTTCCCTCGCCTACACTTCTTCATGCCAGGCTTTGCCCCTCTAACGCCCCGTAGAAGCACACAGTATAGAGCCCTGACAGTGCCGGAGCTCACCCAGCAGATGTTTGATGCCCGCAACATGATGACGGCATGCGACCCAAGACGGGGGCGATACCTCACTGTTGCTGGCATCTTCCGTGGGCGGATGTCCACCAAAGAAGTAGATGAGCAAATGCTTGCAATCCAGAAAAGAAACACCAACTACTTTGTCGACTGGATCCCTCATAATGTCAAGGTCGCTGTGTGCGACATCCCACCCCGAGGCCTGAAAATGGCCTCCACCTTCATCGGCAATAACACAGCCATTCAGGAAATATTCCGCCGTGTAGGGGAGCAGTTCTCATTGATGTTCAGACGAAAGGCTTTTCTCCACTGGTACACAGGCGAGGGTATGGATGAAATGGAGTTCACAGAGGCCGAAAGCAACCTTAACGACCTGGTTTCGGAGTACCAGCAGTACCAAGACGCCACAGCTGAACAAGAATGGGATGTAGAGGAAGAAGAAGAGGAGGGACCCTCATCAAAAGTGACAACGAAGGTGGAGTCTAGGGTGGGAGTTCCAATGGAAACAGTGACTGAAACAAGCCAAGAAACTGTAGATTAATAGGATGTAAAGGCACAGTGATGTGTTGATTTGGCACGGAGTTTATAGGATGCTGAAAAATATGGCACAGAAAGGGAACTTTTTTTATTTTAATCAATGTCTAACTGTTTAAATAGCTTCTACTTGTTAAAAGGGAGTGTGACTTTTTAAAAAGTGCTTTTTGTATTTTGTGTTTCTTTTTCAGTATGAAGGCTTGTATGTTTGTTTAAAATATGATTATCATGAGGTTTTATAGTTTGTATTTGAAGATTTTGGAAATGTATGTAAATATAAAACTGTTCTGTTATGCTAGCTTTAAGTATTCACAGCTATATTAATTAAAGTTTGAAGGTAAAACTGTCTCTTTTTCAACAATAAATATTGTATTGCCAGTTTTGTGTAAGATCACCATAATAAAAGTAATAATACCTTCCTTCTCATCCAGTTTTATCATTTAAAGTTAAACAGGACTAAAACTAAACTTAGCTGCAGTGATGGACACATCTCTGACAGCACAGTGACACAGTTGAAGGCTGTCACAGTTTCCTCCTGTTCTTAAGAATCTGGGACATAGAGATTACACTTTACTCGGCCAGAGTGTCTGCTCCCTTGCCGAGATAAGCACACGACATGGTGTTGCCTCAGCTGCACTATGACAAAGAAGTTAAAAGACACTCATGAGCTGGGATAAAAGAGAAGATAAAACATGTCACACATATGTGCATATAGGTTATTGTGGCGGAGGAAGTGTTGCCTAATAGGCCAATGTGCTCAGAGTTACAAAGGTCACAATGAGGGCAAGAGGCATGCTCTTACTCAACAGGCAGACTTCAGTAGAGCAGTAGATCCAAAAGTTCACCTACAAAGGAAGTGCTTTCAGTCTGCTACATTTTGGCACAGTTTAGTATAACGGTAAGACACAGCAACATGCCAAAATTCAAAACTGGTACTGATATGGACGTTATGAATTAATGTGACAAAAGTGTACATTGCAATACCAGCTGCAAATAATGTTTAACTAGTTAATACCTATAGAACCTCAAAATTTCAAAATACTTTAACCGTTTTAAATAAATGAAGTTTTGTATTGCAACTGTATTGCCAGAGAACTTGCTAGAGGTATTCATAAGCTGACTTCAGTCTTGTGTCTAAAGAACCAAAATTGTAAGAAGCATTGTGTTGTGCAAAACTGTACAGTGAACCTGACATGTTGGTGCATATCATGACTTAAGGGTAATTTTTATCTAAATTAATTCCAGAGTCCAGAGGTCGTAGGCTAAGGATCACAACTTTCTTTCAGGACTCAAAAGGAGCCTGTATTATTAAGAGAAATAGGAACTTTAGCCAAAACCTGTAAAAGGAACACCTGTTTGGGTTTTTTTTCTTGTTGCATTAATCGTCTGAACGCCTCTCATATTCATGCCTCATCCTGTGGTAGACCATTTTTTGAAAGTCGTCCAGGGTTGATTATGTAATATAAATCATATCATCTGGTAAGCTGTTATAGCTGTAATAAACAATTATCAAGACAGAAATAGTAAAGTGCAATATCGATGACTATGCATAAATAACTAAGTTCATAATCGTTCATTTTGAGTCTTCTCTCATTATGCCAAGGTTGCAGAAATCTGTCAACCTTCGCTGAGCAGAATTGTGCAACCAAGGTTAAATGAACGACATCTCTGTACTGAAGGTTGTGGAGCTGAATTTGACTTGAATGCAGGAAACACATGTAAGTGAGAAATAGTGCAATTTCGGGTTATATTTTTCAGTTGATAAATGAATAAAATATGACTTTTTTCGGCTATCATCTGTATCAGCAGCACTCATGCGGCATACACACTGACTAGCGGAAGTGCGTCACTAATACTACTCATGTGACTGCTGTGCTTCAGTCTGTGGGAGGAGGCTGACGGGTGTCTTTGAACGTGGTTCATAGATTTCATTCAGTGTGACTGTGCCTGCCTACCGGCTTATCCACTCCTCATCACCAAACTCTGTCAACCAACAACGTAAAACATGAAGATCTGGACGTCAGAGCACATATTCAAGTAAGTTGTTTGACAATGTAAACACTTTTAAAACTATAACGTGGTCATGTGTTCAGGGGCAGTCCGCCTGTCGGAGGTTCACTGTCTGGTTCAGGCTGTTAGGTAACGCCAGCTGGCTTCGTATTTAATCTGCAGGACATTGTTTATGACAGAAGAGCGAGGCTTGAAAGCGGCTGACTTTTGTAACTGTCAAATTTGCTGACACTGTACGCCATGATGGCTTTAACCGTTACGAAACTTACCGTGTATGAGGACTTTTGAAACGGTTACTACAAGGAAATAAGTTATACACAATATCGACGATGGACATCTTTTTAATGTTCGAAATTTAAACTATTAACGTTTAATACAAGCCCTTCAATTTGTCGTTGCAGAAAAAATGCTGCCATATTGCATAATCTGCCGGTCAGGACCAGCCCCCAGCTAGCGACCTTTCCTCTACATTTTGCCGCCGTGGTGCTTACGTCACTGGACAAAGATGGCGCATTCACGCGTCCCCGTGGCAACCGGCCACCGTTATCTTCGATTTCATCGTTTGCCTTTTATTTCAATGAAAAATACTTCATCAAAGTTTAATCTGACAAAGTTGATGCTAATTAAATCCATAGAACGTCTGGATGCCGTTACAGGGGAGTCAAAATTGCCGACATTATAATCGCCTTTCACAGAACAGCTTGAGCTTAAAGTTAATTAATATTTAGCTCCGTGGATGTGATTTTTCCTAAATAAAGGTTACACAACGATTAAAATACTCATTAAAATTTAGCTCCTTATTTTGCATTTAACTTTGAATTATTGGACAATTTTAAAGTTGCATAGAAAACCCACTGTGGAGAATATTTCAAAAAATATTTCCGGTGGTTGTTTTTTTTCCATCCAAGTAGTCAAAGTAGAGCCAGTGTGAGCACCGTTGTTGGAATATTGAATATTATAGTCATATCAATACTTAAAATGTAATAAAATAAATTTAGAAAACAATACTTACTATTTTTTTCAGATGTATTTATTGACTTTTTATTATTGCCAAGCATATTACATGTACTGAACAGTTTGAAATCAAAAACGTAGAACACAAAATGACCAATACAGATGTATAAACTCATACATATACATGCACACTCAGTCTAAAATTGCATGTTCCTTTAAATTAAAAAAAAAATGTTTGCTTAAATTAATAATTTAAAAAATTCAAAAATGTTCAAAACATAACAAAATACCTACATTTTTTTTAACTTCCTTTCAGCTGAAGCCAACATTTCTAACTTCTATAATATTTTTTTCTATGGCTGCCAAAGTTCAACCAAGCCTTTTTGTTTGCCATGTCTGCAATGTAAGTTGGTCTTTCCAATCCAATACATTGTGAAAGTACTTTAAAATGACTTCAATATGCCATGTAAATTCTACAAAGAAAGAAAATGAAGAATGAAGGATGTTGAGCTTTGAGTAAACATGGTTGTATGAAAAAGAGCCATTTTATATTCTGTTTCCATATTTCTGCCCTGTTTTGTGACTAATGTACCTCTAAAACTAGGGATGTACTATATTATTGGCATGATATGGTTTTTGCAGATATTTACTTAAAAAGGAAAACAGTAGCATTGGCAGATATTAACATTTCTGCAGACATTTACTGCCAATCTTTTGGCAATATAAACTTTCCTTTATAGCTGTAAATAGTTGGCCATACCAAGCAAGACTTTAGTGTAGTTTAAGGCTGGACCAACAGACCTATATAAGCTGAAATATTTTTCTTTAGTCATCCTTACACTTTAACGTACATTTAAAGGACTGAACTTGTTAATTTGTCCATCCTCAAACTTTAAATTGTGTATTTTAAGGACAGAAGTTTTGAACTAGGGTAAAACGATTTAGGAAAATATAATTGAGATTTTTTTACCCTCCAATAATGTGAATGTGATTTAATATGCAGCAGGACAAGGAAAATAGGATGTTTTTGCATATTACTCTAGAGTAAATTGACACTTGAATGTTTTCATTATGTGCAGAGCATAATGTCTCTGCCTCAAAAAATTATCAAACTGGTAGTTTGACACACATTTCATATCAGAAATATTGAACATTCTGCAGTTTAAAATTGCAGCAGGACATAGTGCAACTTAATCTAAAGTTCGATTCATTTCCCATATTTGATATGTGCAAAAATCCAATATTGTGCACCCCTTATTGAAACATGAAATGAAGAAATTTATTCAGTTTCTATTTTCTGTCTTGTAATTGTAAATAATGTATCCTGAAGGCTTATTGTATGCTTGCAAATGTAACTTGCCACCATTGACTTAGCTCATGCCATAATGTAATTCTTCTTCTCCTTTTCCTCTGCAGCCATCCCTGGGAGACGGTGACCAAAGCTGCCATGCAGAAATACCCCAACCCCATGAACCCTAGTGTGATTGGTGTGGATGTGTTAGACAGAGACATAGATAAACAGGGACGCCTTCACAGTACAAGACTGCTGAGCACAGAGTGGGGTCTTCCATCTATAGTGAAATCGGTGAGTTTCAGACTCTTTCAGCCGTATAGGACTGACGTCAGACATCACTGTGAAATTCTTTGCTGCAGCCACCTTGCCATTTGACATGCTAACAATGAACGCATGTGACACTAAATGGAGAAGCACATGATCTGCAGCAGAAAGCCTCTGCTCGTGGTCTGGGTGCTTCTCTTTGACTGTTAAATCAAAGCAGTGTGACCTTAGTTAGCTATGCACCGGTGATAGCGGTTAAAGCTTTCCAGCCAGGGAATAAGACCTTAACCTCACATGGTTATTTCTGTCCAGGGGTGAGGGCAGCAGATCCAGTGGCTGACTGAAGCCCCTTGCCAGTTTATTGCTCTGTTCCTTGGCTCGTGTTGTACGGGACATGGTAGTGCCATTTCTGTCATTGCTGGGATGTAACCCCTGACAGTGTGTGATGTAACTTTCCATCGCTGTCTACTCTGGTTTAAACTAGAGGTCAGTGGAATGCAATGTAGTGACGGAGTCCTCTGAATTTCTGCAACTTGTCACGTGAACTTTTCCCCTTCTTCTTTTGCTCTCTGAGCTCAGCAATGATAAGGAGAGGGAGATAACCTACAGCTTCTCATTCAAGTTTGAACCTGTGTAAATGTTGGCCAATCAGTGGCTCTTCTTTAGCACAAACGTCCAGCTAAATGTTTAAGGATAAGGCTGTAGGCAGTGGCCGTAGTTATGATTAGACCCTATAACACCAAGGCCGTCAATGAAATAGTGTCCCAGTAAATGATAGCATATTAACTCAATCCTTAATCAGATTGTTTCTAATCAAATCAATCCTGAGCCTATGTGCACAGACTATTAATTGGATGTATTATGACGTCAGGTTCCTGTTGATATGCTTCCGAAATAAAAGGTCAGTAGGCTAATCTATTTAATTAACCTGATTATTGTATGCCTCCCTGTACATTAAAACAAAGAATGCTGGGTCACTCCTTGAAATAGTTCTTTTGTAAACAAATGCTTCCAAAAAAAGCTCTGTTAAATTTAAGGACACCCAAGTTTTTGTCGTCGTCAGCTATTCATAAAGCACTGTAATCTGTTATTTAGTTAAACAATGCAACAAAGAGCCTTTTCCACAAATCAAGCTGGGATTAAAATTTACCACAAGCAACTTTTTATTGTTCAAGAGAAAATTTGAAAATGTCTGTGTGTGGTGTATCTGGGTAAATACTACAAATTCAGGACTACCCCATATGATTAATCTGCAATTTCAGCTTGCATTATTTCGTTTCCATTGAAACCACTTCATAAAGTGTCAGTGTTCCTAATGGGGGAATCAAGCCAAAGTCAAGAATGCATGATCTGTGTATGGTTTTATTTCAGTTTGTTGTAATGTGGCCATCTTTGTCTTCAGATCATTGGAAATGCACGGACATACACATACGTCCAGGAACACTCAGTTGTTGATCCCAAAGAGAAGACTTTTGAACTTCAGTCAACAAATGTGAGTACTGATGACATAACTGCAAGATTTTTATCTACCTTTTTATAGTACAGATCTTTATGAAACCATTTCATCTGTTTATGAAACAATCAAATTCTGTGTCAACCTCAAACAACCATTACCTGTCCAGTACGTGTTGTGGGTTCTGTTTGTCTGAACACAAAGCTTAGCGTGCTAACGTTCAATTGTCTCAGGAATGTAGTCGTACTTGCTCCACGGGTCACAGCTTATAGTTCAACAATGAACAGTTAAAATAATGCTGTGTTTTTATGCTCTCACCGTGGCTATACCTCAAAATTAATTTCCTATATCTGTCTCATTTCCTCTAAAGATCACTTTCACAAACATGGTGTCTGTGGATGAGAAGTTAACATACAAACCACACCCTGAGGATAAAGACAAGTAAGTATTCTTTATTTAGAAAATGTATTGTTGATAAGTTGAACTGATGTCTGAATCAAGCTTTATAATGGACGTTTCTAACCTTCCTAAACTCTAGGACAATACTGACTCAAGAAGCTATCATCTCTGTGAAAGGAGTCAGTCTCAGCAGTTACCTGGAGGGAGTTATGGCCAGTACTATCTCTGCCAACGCTGGGAAGGTAAGAAATCACTCAGGAATGTCTTCAGACATTAATGATGAATATAATATTTATCTAAACACGTTTAACTCATTTCTTGGGCCCTTCACTTACAAAACAATTGAGATGTTTCAAATATATCAGAATTTATTATCCCATAGTTTAGGCTTTATCCCAACTTACTGCTTGTAAAACAACAAACCGTGCTGTATTTATTTACAACACCAAGCCAGTTGTGGCCCCTTTCTTGTGGAATCAAGCTGTGTGAAGTCAGGTTTCCCATCACTGATTTTTCTGGGCCTTAAGAAGTAAAAGTAGCAAATATTGCACAAGAAAATTATATAAATACTAGGATTAAAGATGAGAAACATGTTACAATACCCTATTTTTACATGGTCATGTGAAACAAGAGTAATGTCACTAAATGTCATACAAACTTCTCCAGTTGTTAGGATTTTTACAGGAATTATAATAAACTTTTTGACTTTACACAGTAGTTAGGTCACTTAAATTCATATTTACAACAAAAGAACCATTAAACGCTGAGAGGAGGTATACCTCCAATGGAATCCAAGAGACAAAAGGGTAGATATGCATAAAGTTATACTTCAAGAGAAAGCTTTTGCTTTTTCATCAAAGATAATATATGTAAATACAAATATTTAGTGACATACATTCATATTACAGTTAATATTTACAACATGGCTCTAAAATTATGGGTAATAATATAATAATAATGATAATAACCTTTATTTATAAAGCAGGGTAGCCGCAGACGTGTTACCAAAAATGTCTACTTTACATCTTTAGGTAAAAGTCTGTTTAAATTTTTATAAAAACTGTAAAATGTGTAGACTGTCCTGGCTATAAAGCCTAAAACACACTGATGCCGCAGCGCCTCGTTGCTTCATATGACACACCTTAAGTGCCATCCCTAATACACGCTGGTAGCAGTGCGTCAACAGTCAAACTCCCCACCAGCCACTCATGGGCCAGGGCCTTGATACCAGAAAGGAGAGCCTGCTCGGGGCTCATCTCCCCACTGAATTGGTTGAATGGAAAGAAATAAGAAAAGTGGTATTTCACCAAAACACCACTTCTCTTATCGAGGCCTCCCAATTATTCTACATCTCGAAAAGAAGGTGGTACTGAATATATTTTTCTGTGCTCTCGAGCTAAGATGTAAAAAAAAAAAAAAAAAAAGCTGTTTTCTTGAGAAACACTCCACCAGTCGCACTTGGAATTAAGCAGTGGCGTTAAGTGCCACGGTGCAGACACACAAGTCTGGCTGCCACTGGTGTGGGTTTGTTCATAGAAAGTAATGAGGGCAATCTCCTGGACGTGTGATGACGCCGGTGTGTTTTGGGCTGAATACTTCTAAACTCTCTAATGGTCAGTTACTACCTTATGGATGTTCTTATTTATCTATTAAGTTTATTGCATTAGGACAGCGCAGATTAATCAACACATCCATAATGCACATCAATGTAAATGAGACTGAAATAGCACAAAAGCTTTATTCTATCCATTGTCCTCAGCAAGGTAATTGTTTAAAGCATAAAACAGATTTACAATTACAGGTCACCTGAAAGGGTAGTCCTCGAAACGACACACAGAAAAACTCTTAAAATTCAAGTGGGTGAACTAGTTAAAATGCAGGATATGCTGACGCCTCTAGGAGTGGGCATCAGAAGAGGAGACTGACATTATAAAGGGGTACATGACTGTTTTGTTATAAACTATTACTTTTGTATATCAACATTTTGGGTTGTCTGTCTTACTTGGCCCTTCAATATCCAATATCTGGAAAGTGTGAGAGGATGGTGTTTCATATGCTTTTGACAGTACCATTTATTAAGCCTGCCTCATTATCCCTTAAAATTTCCCTGAAATTACACCCCATGTTGACCCTTTTGAAGGATCCAGTTGCTGTAGCTGGGACCACTGTCTTGATAGTTCTTGTCTTATCTTGTATGGATAATTTTATGTCCCCTTCTGTTGTCTAATTCTTTTTGTTTTTCTGTTCAGGGCCGTGAAGCCATGGAGTGGGTGATCAGGCGACTGAATGAAGAAATCGAAGAGTTGGCAGCAACAGCACGCACGACCATACGCACCCCAATGGCTGCTGCAGTCACAGAGAAATGACAGCCACCTCTCTTTTCAAACAGAGAGAAACTACACGCCATTTAAACCAGCATCCCTTTGTGACAATCTGGTGCTGTTTTGGTGCTCCGGAGTTTTTGTATTATTTGAGGGTAAACTTCATTCATCTCATAAACTTTACTATCTACATTAGATATATTTTTAACAGCAGACTACAACAGAAAAGGATTCTGTGGAATGTTTTCAGTGGATGCTGCCTCGCAGGAGTGCAGCGATCAAGAGACTTGGGGAGGCAAAGATAAGTAGGTGGCAAGCTCAGGGACAAGTTTAAACACCATTGGAATGGTGTGTTTGGAAACATGTAGCACTGGCACAAGGTAGCAGAAGCACTGGGTGTACTGAAAATAACAAAGTGCCAAAGCACTTGCCCTTCTTATCCAGCCTCTTTCAAGCACCTATGCCAAATATGTTTTCATCAGAGCACCTGTAAGTCTCCTCTAGCATGTACTTTGTGCTAACAACAACAAAGTTATAAAACCAGCCGTTGCAAGAGGAACATAATGACATTGATTCTGTTCTAACAGCAACAATGTGGTGTAAAGGCAGGGGTAAAATGTGCTGCGTGTTAAAGCGCACATGGGAGTGGTGTCAGATGACAGTAGAAGCTTGGGTTAGCACCAGAACTGTAAGAGAGCTGTCTCCTCAACAGTGTTTTCTTGTGGGACCGCAGTAATAACAAGACACTCTAACAGGCATAGTTTGTCAGCCTGAATGTAAACTGTATTTTGTTATTACGTGATAAAAATGTTGCTATTAAGGTATTTAAGTGAAATGAAGGGATCAAGGTACATGCCGTATTTATGTTTTTGAAGGACACTTTGTCAAATGCTGTTACATTCAATCCAATGTGTAGACCAGTTAGAACTTTTACAGCTTAAGGACGTGCATGTCAGGCTCCACACTTCATGGACCTATGGGATTTGCTGCTGCATAAATTTGACACAAATCAGGCTTTACACTTGATACCTGATCACGTCTGCTTAGCTTAAACAGTATTGTTAAAATACACAGCACTGTAGTCCCTCAGTTATAACAAAAACTCCTCACCTGTCCTCTCTATGAAAGGCTGAGGCTTATATTTACACTTAAGAAATTATATTCAAACAAAGATAAGCTACTGCGCTGGTCGAGACTGCCTTTAGTTTTGAAATTTTGATAGCATTGTTTGAGACCTTAAAACGTAGTTACATTAAGCATTTGACAAGGTTTCCTTCATGTAACAGACAGCAACGTGGTGATGGTGGAAGTTTAGTTTCTTTAATTTATTTTTTTACATGTAAACGAAATATTTATTCAGAGAAACTGTTGGTTTTGGAGTAGTAAGTTATGGCTTTGGTTAACCCTTGAGAAATGTGATATCAGATGCTTAGTTAATAAATATGATTTTGTGAATTTTGTGCCTATGTTAAAAAAATGTCTAACTGCAGAATGTGGTAATAAAGTTTTGTGTTTTAACCTCTTCCAAAAAGACTTCTCCATCATTTTCTTGAAATATGACAGCTATGAGAAAAAATGCCATTACCACACAGTTATACTCCTCCAAATAATTTATAAATGCAACAGGGCTGATCATGAAGTACATTCATACATGCAACAGTAGCTTGCTTGACACACGAGTAGAATGTGAAATTTGCAATTTTCAAAAGGCATGAAGATTGTTTCACTCCATTTAATGGTTAAGTTCAACATCTGTCAAAGTTTTCATATTTTAACAGGTTTTTATGTAACTTAACTTACTAAAGTAATGGATTTGAATACATTTTGAAGGTGTTAATCTCTTAGATTTTATTTCAATGTTTCTCTTTTCTTACACTGCTATGATTTGAATTTCTTGTTCTCTACCATTATTTCACAAAAATGTATTCTATTGTTCATTAACAAAAACATTTACTCATTACTAAGCCATCCTGCTGTATACAAAATAGATTAGGTCCATCTTTACCACATGCAATAGAGGTGGTGCTTACATAGCATTGCATCATTTATCACTTCAGGTGATCTGCATTATATCATTTCAAACTTCTATGTGATTTCTGCTTTCTCTTTTGTACCCTACATACCTCTAGATGCTTTTATATTTGTACTTTTAAAAAATATATATATATGAAATGCCAGACTTTAATTGTTATCGAGTATTATCATGACTTTTACTTGTGGATCTGAGAGCTTAGTCTTCCATAGCTGAAACCCCTGCAGTAGGCGTGCACTAGTTCAGCTGCATTCTTTTTGCATTGTTCATTTATGACTGAATGCTGAGCGTTTAAAATGCAAGAGCAACATGCTGCCACTCTGTGGACAAACACCAAACATGCAATCTGAGGTGCAGGACAACTGTTCAAGATTTTATTAAATGTTACATGTCTATCACAGCCAGGTCTAACCTTGAGTGTTTTCAACAAGACTTCTTTACATGTAAATGGGTGGGTGACGTGACATGGCTATTTTTGGTTCCATGTGTCCATCTTAAAATAATAAAAATTCAACTATCAAAAGTGTTCTAAAACTGTACATGACATGCCGCTGTATACTAATGTATTCTCCATTTACTAAACCCCTTTTTGCACAGTTTTCAGCCAAACATGGAAAAGCTCATTCAGTGTGACTGCCCCAGGCAAGTTTCAAAAATGTCAAACTTAATTTAAACGAACAAAAATCGTGCAAAAATCTCCCTCGTGCAGGATATCAAAACAACAGATATTTTAAAAAACTTTAAATTTTGTGTCATTTGTGATAAAAAAAAATAGAAACATTTGATCCAAAAATAGATATCATGTAGTGTGACAGGATTTTGTGCAATCATGCAAAAAAAATGGAAAAATGAAATTTTGTATCTAAAGAAAGTAATGGCAAATAATTCTGACAGCATGGGTCAAATAAGAAAACCCAACTGAATAACGTTTAATACACACAAATATTCATGTCACACCTCATGACAAATTTGGGTACCTAAGTTACAAATTCCTAAATAAATTCAAAATCCAATGGAAATTTCATGTATTTGTCAGAAAAAAATCTGCTTTCGTACAACACTTCTCAAAAATTCCATTTCTAAATTTCAAAGTTTAAAAAACAATCAAAATTTCAACCCAAAATGTCACCCACCCAAATATTCTTTACTAACGCTCTGGCAGAGAGAATATGAATGTGGATTATCTGTCCAATTTTGGTTTATTTTGTCCTTCATAATTCAAAACGTTTTCGATAAGCAAGATGAAGTCCGAGCACCGAATTTCTTCTCAATTTTAAAAAATATTTCGCTTTGTCCTAGTGTATAAACTACATCTTAAACTGTAAATCCTTGCCCAGAAATGATCCATTCTCTGGGTTATACCTTTGCATTAGGCCTACATGCCCCCCCATCACTTCCTCCCATCTTGGGACCGGAAAGAGTTTCCTCCTGTCAGCCATGATGCTTCCCTCTACCGTTTAGGAGGACTATCTTTGCCGTTGCACTGTTTCGCCGCAGCCAATGGTGGGCTAGCACGAGCATCCCGTGAGCCAATGGGAGTCCACGGTATATTTAAAGGTTTTAAACGGAGGGACGTTTGAAATCAAACAAGCAGTGAAGGGAGGAAATGTGAGGAAACTATTGTAGCTGTGAATTTACATTACTTTGCGGTCTCTTTTTATCCTCATTCACGCGCTATTACGCATTTAAATTATTGGACCGGCTTTTGGAGGAATTATATTTCGACAGCCTCGTCTTGTATCATCAGTAATAACGAATATTCATGTAGTTAGCCACGAACACCAGCTCTTGTCAACGGGCCGACGTAGCTGCTAGCTAACGTTAGCGACTCTGGGCTTATATTGGTTTGAATTAGGGATACGTTTTCGCTCGGCCTTTGTGCAATACCGGCAACAGTTTAAGGTAAGTTGCATTTTCTTACAGAACTTTATTCGTATATTGCATTTTCTCTGTTTTGGTCTCCCTGGAGCAAACATTTGTTGTAAATTTAACGCTCTTGGTTGAAAACGTTACCCACGGCAACGTTATCCACGCGACAGAGATTGCTAACGTTTGAGCCTCTAAGGCTGGCGGGCATGAAGTCTGACGTTTCTTCTTCTTTTTTTCTTTTATTAAATGTTATAGATATCCAAGAAGCATCCACGATCAGTCACACAGCTTTTTTAGAGTGAAGCGCCAATGTTGATTTTAACGCAATGTCAGATGAGACATCTTGAATAGCGGCTAAATCTATTATACACTTTTTATGCTGGTGTATTTGATCTGAAGCTTATATTTTGACCCAACACTTTGATCAGTGTTAATACTGAAGAAACGACTCACACTCTTCTTTCTCTCAGAGTATGGACTCTGCTGCCAGGCTCAAGATGACAAAAGACATAAAACCTCAGAAGCCTGAAGTAAAGGTAATGCACAATAATACACTGAGAATTAAGTTGAACATGTTACACTGGATTATGTTTGAATTTTCCAATCGTTTACCATCATAAGAAGTCCAGAACCTGAGCCCTAACCCAGTAATGCCACTTCAAACAGACAAAGGATGTCCCACATTATCAGCACGATATTGGAATAGACTGATATGAATATTTTAGTTCCAATGTAATGTGTAGGGCCAATATATAATTTCTGCAAATATTTACTGGCAATATATTGGCATGCATATTTACAGCATACATTATATGTTCATGGTACCACCTTGTCTACCTGCCACTGCTGCTGCTGAATGTGTAAAAAATTATCAGCCAATCACATGTTTTAACAAGCCACATTTTTTACTGGCTGTATATGTAATGGTGTATAACATTTTAATTAAGGCTTAAAGTGTAGATATCTTATTAATGTTAACTATAATAGAAATCCATCCTCTAATACTGGCTCAAAATGAAAAAGACATTATTTTTCTTGTGTGTTATAGATTTGAGGCTTTTTAGAGTCTTAATTGCAACTATGTCTACAAAGGTTGATACTGTCACCAAACCTCAACCACAACCACAAAGACCTGGATTTAAATTGCATGGTTTTCTGTTATTTTTCACTCTGCTGCATGACTTTTATTTACCTGCCACTGTGGCTGGTAGGTTGAGCACCTGCCACCCTCCACCGCACATAAACACCAGCTGGTGGCAGGTGCTAATTTCCAATCCTGATCAGCACAAGTGTGCCATCAGGTATGGGTGGTTGCTTAGGGTGCTATACAATCATTGTGGCCTTTCGTGAGCCCTGAACATTTTAAATGAATCCCTAAGCATAAAACGACAGAAATTGCTCCTCTCTCAGCTTGGCTCAGCCTCTCTTTACACTGTGCACACACAGTGTTTTTATTTTTTGAATAATAAAAAGGTATATCAGTATCAGCTAAAATGAACTTGGAAATACTGGTATATCAAATATCAACAAAAATCTTAATATTGTGCATGCCTAATATGGACTACACATAGGCTATTTGTATTCAGCAGCAGTTTTAGTGATTCTATAGGGCTTAAATAAGCAAAATCATAAAACTTATCACAGCCCTACCTTTGTTTAAAAATGTAACCTCTGAGGTCAATCAAAGAAGGCTGAAGGATTAGATTTTAAATATAAAAATGATTCAGGAAAAGCACACAATGGTGCATTGAGCAGACTGCAGGAAGAGATGGCAAATATTTATCTGATAGCATTGACCAACAGGAATGTCAAATGTTATTTTGTTAATAGTATATCTGTGGTGTAGCTTTGTTTTTTGTTTTTTTTTTCCTTCTGTGTGTGAGTGGTTGAGGGGAACTTCTATTTCTCCCCATTTGCCAATCACGTCCCTCATAGTATGGCACAACCATTGCTGTCACAGTATGACAGACGCATCTTATTTCTTTATGTATTTATTTTTGAGTTAATAGAAATGCAAAATGTCTCTGCACAGCACACTGTCCACCATATTCCTGTTGCCTCTACAATAGATACCATTATGGGTGGAGCTTCCTGTGATAAAGAGGACGCATAAATAAATGTTTCTCCCAGTGGCAAACCACCAACAGCAGTTGTTTTGAAAGGAATACCAACTCTTTTTAGCAAATACTGCATCCTTTTTTGAATCAAACAACCAACCGTAAGTTGTTAAAAGTTCCAAGTATTCGTTGTATTTTTCTGAAATGTCTGAGTTCTGGTACTTGTTGCTCTCTTCTTTGTCATACAAACAAGCAGATAATGGTAAATATGTATCCTCAATAGCTGTGTTTTAAAATGCTGTTTACCGTCTAAATGCATCAAGGATTCTTCAAAACAAATTTCAGATTTACAGACATGAAGAGGTGACCCTGCAAATCATGGAGATTATTGAAAATGCATACTAAAAGAGGGACTAGTTTGTGAAATAATAAACTAAAAACTAAAGGGAGGAATATTAAGACTCTGAATGGGCACTGCATCTGCTTTAAAGTATGAGGTTGTCTCAGGCCTCCTTTAAAAAAACACAATCATCATTATTATTACAATGCAAATACTGATGCATGGCTATCAAAGTTAGCTTAATATACTTGCTATCTGC
The DNA here is from genome assembly GCF_018320785.1 of Cheilinus undulatus. Lineage (NCBI taxonomy): Eukaryota > Metazoa > Chordata > Actinopteri > Labriformes > Labridae > Cheilinus > Cheilinus undulatus. Next base: position 39,327,291 of record NC_054867.1, on the reverse strand, counting down.
ATTATTTGAGGTCATTTCTTCATATTGCCCTCTCATTCCTCAACAGTAAAGAGCAGAGAAATAATAACATCATACTGTTTGAGGTGTAACAGACAAGGTTTAATGTAAAAAAAATCTTTGAATTGCTCTGATAATCAGGCATCTTATTACTTATGGAAAACGCAGGTTTGACAAAAGGCAACTGCAGTCACACCCAGGCCAGAATTCACACAAATTATCATGGGGACTAAGAAATGGATGAATGCTTATTTCATAAATATCTGACATACCATTGAGGTGGGAGATGTGCACATACAGGTAGTACTCCAAACATACAGCTAAGAGTTGAGGTTAGAAAATTGTTTGGCTGTTGAACTAAAGCATTCACAAACAAAAGGATGCAGCATCCTTGTTGCAGTGATGATCAGTAAACCGTATTAAAGACTGTTTTTTAAGTGTTTGTTTTCCTTTAATTGCAGACGATCAGTAATGGGCCAAAACGGATTCCAGTCTCCCAACAATCCCAGGTGGCAGTAGTTACACCAATAGCACATCAGCGTGTCCTAGGTGTGTCAAATGGACCGCAGCGCGTTCAGCGGCCTGTGAGCCATCAGAAATCAGCGTCTCATGTCTCTGCTACTGCCAAGCCCTCAAACCCCACCAGTCAGAATGTGAACCCTGCTACTCAGAATGGAAATCCTGCACCTCAGCCTAAACGTGCTCCACAGCAAAACCAGCCAAAGACAGATGTTCCTAAGGTGAACTCTGAGATGGCAAAACCACCATCAGAACCAGCAAAGGAGGACAAGCCACAGGGTAAGCTTAATAATATGTAGTTATACATGAAAAAAGTGGTTCTTTTGTGGAGTGGGTGGCTTAACCTCGCCTATCATCTTTTTTTACAGACAAACCAGCCAAGATTGATTCTGCAAAAACTTCTGCAGCAAGGTTTGTTTGATTCTAAATAATTTCTTTAATATAAGCTTTAAAATTTAAGACTTTGTAGCCATATTTCGTAACCATGTACATTTCTGCTCACACAGCAAACGATGGAGCTTGGAAAACTTTGACATTGGCCGCCCCTTAGGAAAGGGTAAATTTGGCAATGTGTATCTGGCTAGAGAGCGACAGAGTAAATTTATCTTGGCCCTGAAGGTGCTCTTCAAGAAGCAGTTGGAGAAGGCTGGGGTGGAGCACCAGCTGAGGAGAGAAGTAGAAATCCAGTCTCATCTCAGGTAAAGTAAATTGCATAACTGATAGATGATATAAGCCCTGACTTTATCTTCATCAACTAAATGAAGATTTGATAAAGTGATCATCAAAATTGTTAGGTTATAAGGAATGGTAGATGTCTATTACTGTCGATTCTTTACTGATATTCCAAAGAAAAGACTTCTTACTTTTGATAGCCAGTCCAAAGCTGATGTTGCTTTGATTTGAAGGGACAGGAAAAGAGATTCAATTAACCAGTCGGATAACTTTAGCAACTAGTTGTTGCTGAAGTTTATTATTTGAATTGTTTAAAAAAAATAAGAAAAAAAGCTTGCCAAACTAAAACAGACTGCTTGGATAAATATTGAGTATATATAGTTCTTAGTGCATACCAAATGGAGCAGAACACTGACCAGTAAAGGTCAGACTCTCCCAGTTTATCTCACCTGTATGGCAGAAATTGTGAATGCTTCTTGATCTTCATTTGGCTGTGCTCATGTGCCACATGACAAGTAGCAGTAAGGCCTGGAGATCCTAAAATTTGTTTCTTGATAACTTGTTGAACCAGGCAGTTTATAAATCAACAGAATCATGCTTGAGTCATCTTTGGTTCTTTGCATGTCTCCTCTCTTAGCTAATCTCAAATTTGGTTACATTTTGCAGTTATTAAAACTTCATGCACAGACTTTGACTGTTGTACCAAACATCAGCTGATGTGTTAGCCTGTGCCATTGTTCATATAGTTTCCAGCCTTTTCTATTGTCATTAAATGTCAGTTAAGTTTTGACAAAATTTCTCAGAACACTTCTGCATCGGCAACCCGCAGGCACCCCAATATCCTGCGTCTCTACGGTTACTTCCACGATGCATCTCGTGTGTATCTCATCCTTGAGTTTGCACCCAAAGGTGAATTGTACGGTGAGCTGCAGCGCTGTGGACATTTTTCTGAGGAGAGGAGTGCAACAGTAAGTCTGCTGGCTTTAGATTCTCTGCAACTATAACTTTGCTTTAAAATTAAGTGTTTGATGGAAAGCTGGGTTTTAATTCCACAAACATATTGGGGTTTACAATCCTTTTACTGAGTTTTTGGTGAATTTCAAATGGAAGAGGATACTCTTAAATAAATCTTGATGAATGATGTGTTAAGTAATGATGATGATTCATTTGCTTGACTAGTACATCATGGAGCTGGCAGATGCCCTCACCTATTGCCACTCCAAGAAGGTGATCCACAGGGACATCAAACCAGAGAATCTGTTACTGGGGGTCAACGGGGAGCTCAAGATTGCAGATTTTGGCTGGTCTGTTCACACACCTTCCTCCAGGTATGCACATATGCTTGATTAATTGCATGTCGCTTCCAGTCTTTTTTTGTAAAGTATTATCTATTGAGCCTGAAACAGACTAATATTACTGTAAAATTAGAAATGCAAGCTACCCCAGTATATGATTTACAGTCTGTTTATTGGAGTTTCTTTAATGGAAAAACATTTTAAACTCTCTTCCTGCGTGAAAATTTCCATTTTGTTCAGCAAAGTCCACAACATGCAGTTATCTGTGCAGCTGTATTGCTCTCATAGCACCATTTTGTTTTTGCCAAATGGAGTTTGCATATCTACAAGCCTTAGTGCTGCTGTTGAGCTGTCAGCTGATTGTTGTGAGAGTGCCTCCTGGCCCAGAAGTTGCTTTGTCCTCCTCTGAGGGGTCTTTATAGCCAAACTAGTGCTCTAGGAGCTTTATTTACTTAATAGTATGCCCGCCATTTTCTTGAAGTAAAGAATTATAATCGAACATGGGAGAAAAGTGGTTGAAAAAGAGGCACGACCCCCTCCCGTCTGGTTAGTGTTGTGATATCTTTCAGCAAGTCCTGAACATTAAGCAGCTTCTTGCAATACACAAACGGGGTATATTTTCTATCACATTAGGTCTCATACAGTGTGTAGCTGAACACTTACGGTCATAAAAGTCTCTGCATTTTAATCTGTAATATTGGCTGCATCAGTATATAGGACTTGGCAACTTTCTTGGTGGGGAAAGGGTCTATCTTTGAAGTTTATAGAAACACACATAATATCTACTCATATTTTCTCAGACTTTGACTCAGATCATTGTTCAAAAGATTCTAAGTAGTTTTTGCTGCTTTGCCTTGAACTGCTTGCTGCATTGCTCAACACTTCCCTCATGATTGGCAGTGGTATCACAACGTTTAGTCCATATCCGTAAGTTTTTAGAGAATGCAGAATTGTGTGTACTGAAGGAACGCAGAGTACAGACAGAAAGCTTCATTCCTGTACTGTGTTTCAAATGTAGAGTATAAATGAGCCTTTGGGGCACCGATGGCTTAGCAGTTAGGCCACACCCCATGTATGTGGGCCTGGGTTCAGGTCTGACCTGTGCCTCCCTTTCAGCATATCATATCTCACCCTTTCATCATTGTTTATATCTACTGTCCTCCTCAGTTAATAAAAACATAACATACCAAAAAAAATTATTAAAAGGTGTACCTTGTAAATCAGATTTTATGGTATGTTTTGATGAGAATAAGATTTTGGGCAGCATTTTCGTTGTGCTAGTCTGGCTTTCATGTATGTACTTCACTCATGACATCTATCATACTTGATGGTTTAACAGGTCTTTTCATCTATTTCTCTAATTTTCTTTAAAATTACCTATATTTCTCTAATTTGATTCAGGAGATCCACTCTGTGTGGAACTCTAGACTACCTGCCTCCTGAGATGATTGAGGGGAAAACTCATGATGAAAAGGTCGACCTTTGGAGTCTGGGCGTCCTTTGCTATGAGTTTTTGGTTGGAAAACCTCCATTCGAGGCCAAATCTCATGAAGAGACCTACCGTAGGATATCGAGGGTAAGTGAAGGATAACTAGGCTTCAAAAGTCATGATTTTTTTCATGTTATAGTGCAGAATCTGATTAGTTTTCTTTAGTAGGAATAGTTACCTGTTCTTTGATCTTAAGCCTGGACTTTGGTTAACCTTTCCAGTGGCTTTCTGGCTTTTCCTTCTAGGTGGAGTACACTTACCCGCCACAATCTAATATCAGTGATGGAGCCAAAGACTTGGTTGCCAGGCTGCTGAAGCACAATCCCATGCAAAGACTGCCCATTCAAGGGGTCCTGTCCCACCCCTGGGTGGTTGAGAAGTCCACTAAGACGCCCACAGCCCTGGTCAACGAAGAGCCAGGCCAATAAGCCTTTGTCTTTGGCTTCAACCCTGCATCAGAGGGCTTTACATGCGAGTGTGGAGTCATGCACAGCACCATCAGTTCAAAGGTGAAAACATTAGCATCAGTGTACTGCTGTAGATTGGAATCTGCTTGTGCTACTTTGCTGACTAAAAAAACCTTCATGAGGATGTCCTTGTCTGCAGACATCTTGAGCCACTTGGATATCTTTTTTTCTCATCCTTAATCTACTTTTTAACTTTTTCTTATCAATGGCGTCTCTTGCCTGTAAATATTTCACTGTGTTGTATAATTATGAAAGTTTTATTGAACTTTTCAAATATTCCATTACTTGAAATAAATAATTTATCATTTGTGGAGTATGTCACTTTGGAAACAAGCTGTTTTCCTGTCAGTGGTTGTGTTTTAATGTTATGTCCAATTTGAATCTTTAGCTCTCCATTTTTGTCTTAATTGATAAATGATCTTGATAAGAGAGACTTTGCACTGATGTCCAATAATGAGCGAGATGAACACTGTGGTCTGACGCTCTTTCTGGTGTTTGGCCACTAAGGGGCGCCAGTGTACCATTCAAGCTGAGCTGGGAGCATATTGCAGATTTTAGGGAGTATTAATCCTGCTGTTACTGATTATTACTCTGTTCATTGTTATGAAATTCAATTTCTGCTTAAATAAAAATTTGAAAGTAGTTATGTTGCTCTTAGAGGGAATTCAAGTGTATAAACTCACAAGTTACTGCTTTAGATCAGTGGTTTTCAAGCTTTTACCCAAGGCATACTTAAGCTCGGGCCAAAATCTCATGGCACATCATATTGATGTCTACGCAAAATAGCCTCTTTAACATGTTACAGTATTTCTAGTTGTACGGTTTTAGTAGTACTATATGTTCAAACAAATTCTTGCAGCACATGGTAAGAACACCACGTCATTTGGCACACTTTTAAAAGGTTTAATTATCTAGTAAGACTACTCTGCCAACATCTGCCTCAACAGATACAAAATTGTTCAAAGTAAGCCTGTGTATTAAGACATATCCACTTTATTCAATTAACACAAGTATTTATTTGTGTGTTGTACAAAGAAACAATTTCTACTTTATAAAGTTTGTTTTAAATATATTACATGTAGGCTGACATTTTTGTGGTTTTTCTTACCACTTCTTTCTCATCGTATTCACCCTGATCTACATAACTTCTTCCTCATTGTCCTTGTCAAAACTGCGTTTTAGTTTAAAATTAAAGGTTTTAATGATGGCATTCTATAGGAAGAATACAGTCATAAGATATAACAAACCATCCTATGGAGGACTATCCTTAAAACCTCTTAATTTGATACCTATTTGTAGTTTTAATAGAGGGCAACAGTGTGTCTTTGCATAAGGTACACATGGAAGACATTAATGTTACTCCAGTAAGGTTATTATGTCTTAATATTTGGTTTCTCTTCTAATGTACAAGATACCGTCAGAGGGCTGCTTTTTATTTTTCAAAAATTATATTTCTGTTGGTATTTTCTGGAAAGCATACTTATAGGCAGTGACAGACTGGATCAACTAAAAATAAATAAAATAAAATAAAATCGAAAAACAAATATTTGGATTGAAAATTTGGAATAAGCAAAACTGGATGGCCTGCATTTTGCAAATAGCTTAATTTATGGTTAAAGCCTCGGCCCTATATTGTTTAGATTTTACAGAAAATTCTTCAAGATATCTTTTTCTCTCTCCCTATTATGACATCATCCAGTCTCAACAGCGGTATTTATTTGTCTGTCTTGTCATTTAATACATTTCTGTTTGAGAAACAAATATCTGATGCCTTTTTTGGCAAGCATTGGTGAGAAGATTAGTAGTATCAACTTTTAAAATGTATTTTTCAGGATTGTCTTTAAATTACTGAAGCAGTAAGCCACTATGCGTGGCCAAATGTTGGGTGGCCCTTTTGGTATTTGCACACAGTCCAGATGGTTTGTCTGTCTCTGCTTATAGGTTTTCCAAATCAGGACAGGAACTATCAGGAGTGAGCTTTCAGTAAATAATGTAGTACAACTAAGACATTTGCAACTCTGTCTACAAATTTGATAAAGAAACCTGTTTGAACCCAAGGCAGGGACTTGAATCCCCTCATGATTTGCACAAATCTGTCTTACAAAAACAAATATGATAGCATATGAGATCACAATATTGAGGCAGCAAAAACTTATCATATTTTGAATTAAAAAAAAACACTAACATGACTGAACTTGCCTATGTTGTATGCGGGCCTGATGTGTTTTAATCATTCCCCTGTCCACTAGGGGGCTCTACAGGCAGGGAAATGCTCAGTTAAATGGAGACGTCTTTTACGTGTTCGTATCTTTATAAATTTACTTTAATTTTTGCCTACAGTAAGTTATTTTTTATTTACTTCGTTTTGTGCATGAATTATCAACACTTCCTGTTAATGAAATACGTGTGTTTTATGCGTATGATTAAAAACGACTCATTTTTAACACTGAATTAGTTTGAAGCTCGGGTTAAGCCACATCGAAATTATTGATGTACGAACAGTGAGTTCCTTATTATTATTTTTTTTTTCAGCGGTTTATCCGGTTATCTCTTTGAAACCAACGCATTTCGTAGCATGTGAACTGACCCTTAATAATAATTTCGTTACACCCTGTTCTTGGTGAAATGTTTAACTACGCACCGTGTAGTTTGATGATTCAACAGCTGCATTAGCCCCTCTCAGAATTGTCCAGATGTTGCGCATGAAAAAAAAATCAACACAGTGGATGAACAGGTCGAGCATAAGGCCTCATGCCTGCAGCAGAAAATCTGTCCAAGTGCTCTTTATTAGAGCATGTAGAAACACAAGGCCCAACTGACAATATGCATGCTTAAATTTGCTCTAAAAATAAAACTCAATATGGTTGCACTAATGTGCGGAGTGATGTCTAATGGGATTATGAACAGACAAAAGGCCTGTATCGACCCCAATCACTTTCTCACAGACACCAACATACACTCATGTCTTTTTTTTTATCCTCAAGGCCTTTCCAGGATGTCAGTTAAGCTCAGTTTCTAACTAAAAGAATACATCTGAATGCAACTATTGTCTCCAACATTTTCTGTCTTTTATTATAGAGAGAAAAAAAAAATACATGTTCTGACCGTTTGTCGTTTTACATAAAACCACACACATTTTTACAATATAATTTCACTTATGTCTTTATTCTTTAATATTAATTTCACGATATATGATAACGACTTTGAGATATACATTCCATCTTTTTGAAACCACAATAACACACTACACATACGGTTTTATAACATTTCCACAGGACCCATTGCATTGCACAGAATGAAAAATGTCTGTATGCACATTTTCCTCTTTAATGATCTTTTCCCCCCCCCCCCCCCCCAGATTTTCAGACACCAAAATTGCGACACAATAGTCTTTCAAATTAATTCTGAACAGGCCGTGTTTTTCTTTTACAGTATCGGAAAGCATTGTGGGAAATTGAGTGTGCACGATTTCAAATAGCCTCCCCTCTATGGCTGAATTTGAGCCAAGATGTGGGGGTTTCTTTTGGAGGTGAATTTCAGTATTGCCGATTTAAATTAAATTTTCACTTTGGAAAAAGAAAAATATCAAAGCTTTGACACTTTAAAACAGAGGAATCGAAAATTCTCTTGAATTCTTACTTCCCATTTTTATATCTTTTATGTGTCTGAAATATACATTCAATGCATAGTTTGTATAGCTGCTGTTTACTTTGATATTTTGCATTTTTACTATTTTAAACTGCTCGGGGAAAGGTCCAATTTCCTTATTTCTATCTATTTAACACACGTCAAGATGCACTGACGTGTTTAACTGCTGGTTATTGCCTTTGTTTTGTTTAATTCCCTCCTAACGCCACATTCACTGCCCATAATCACTTTAAAATAACCTATAGAAGAAGAGGGTGGCATTTCGTTGTGAGTTTTATTTTCCGTTTTAAATATCTTAATCCTCATTCAATCACATTATGTCGTCAAATATCCATCCATCACAAACTGGAGCGTTACACTAAGTGAAGTCTCATGTGGGGAAGCACCACAAGAGCGACGAGGAGACAATCTGCCCTTCTTCCAAATTTTGTTTAGGTCGATATTGTAAACGTTCACTCCACTGGAAAGTATGTCTATGTACGTTTGTTCGCATATTTATACAACATGAACTGTCCATATAGTGTGTTGTGGATGCATTAGATTCCCTCGCTGCCACCGGGTCTACTTCTCTGTGTGCGCGCGCATTATTTCTTAAATGATGCAAGACTGTATGTGTGCGTAAATGTGGTCTGTGCGCGCTTTTACGCATGGATTAAGCAGAAGGGGGTGGGGGCTGCGCTTGCTGCAAAGTCGTGACTTAATTTTTCTCACTAAATGGGGAGTTGCAAATAACATCTATTCCCGGCAATGGCTTGGATCTACTCTTCTATGTTATATTTGAAAGCTTCTATGAGCCCCTCCATGGAGTGGATAAAGCCGGATATGCTGCATATACCTCCTATTACAAAGATGGCGACATCAAAGAAAACCTGGTGCCACTGCAGCTTTCTCCATAAAAGCTTGAGGTGGAAGAGACTGGGAAGCAGAAAGCACAGGCCTGCACCCGTCAGGCTGCCGGTGAGACCCATGAGGAGGGCGAAATGTGGCACATAGATAGCCATGAGCAAGGTGAACACAACAAGGCTACATCGGAGAGTGAGTCCCCAGGATTTTAGGCGTCCATCGCCTCCGTAGCAATCTGGGAAGTACGCGCGTCCCCCTTCCTGAAAAAAGCTTTTCTCTAAAACCTCTACGGCAGCGAAAAACGGCAACGGATACGACAGCAAAGCTTTGGCCACGAGGAAGATGTTAACGACGGCTCGGATGCCAGGGGGCAGGTTGTCTGTGATGACCTCCTTGGTTTCGTCAGCCCAGGTCAGGTAGGCCACGAGGGCGAACAGGCCCTTGAGGATGCAGGCAGCAATGTGAGTCCAGTTCATCATGCAGTGGAACTCGCTCGGTTTCTGCATGTTCCCCTCCAGGGACGGCAGGAAGATCTGCGAGGTGTAGCTGAACACGATAATCCCAATGGAGATGGGGAACTTCTTGACATCGATGTAAAACTTAACCTTGTCCCAGGCCCAGTCCCGCGCTCTGGAGAGGCAGTACGCAATCACCAGGACGTTGATGACGAAGTGAGCCAACGTGCACAGCAAGCTGAACTTGGAGACGGCTTTCAGGTTCTTGAGGAAGGCGCAGGGGAGCAGAGCGGCGGTGGCGATGATGGCCCAGGACTTCTGGGAGATGGGCATGTTGGGGAAGCTGTTGTACATGAGGTTTCCACTAACCACCACATACAGGATGCAAGTCATCACGAGCTCTATGATTTGGGCTACATTCACGACATGGCCACCTAAAGACGGGAACCTGGGCTGGCAACAGGCGTTGGCAATGTCCACATAGGAGTCCCTCACACGGACCAGCTGCCCGTCTTCGTCCTCCTCGTACAGGCAAGCAATGAGGATTTTCCCCGTGTAGCAGCATACCACGGCGGCGAAAATAATGAGAAAGAGTCCGAGGTATCCTCCATGCAGGATGGCGTAGGGCAACCCAAGAACGAACATCCCCTAGAAACATTAAAAAAGAGGGTGAAACACATCATAAAGGAGTTAAAATGCAGTCATCAACCATTCAGTTATTTTTCCAAATATCTGATCATTTTATTTAAATCGCATCATCATTAAATTTTGGCTTTGACTCCTCAGCAGAGGATGTCACTCCCGTTTTCATGTTGTGGGTTTTCCACTTCGCTTTCAGCACATCCGCCCGCCTCTGACGTCACCAAAAGCTGGAGGAGACACACTCTTGCGTCACAGTGACTGCCGTGACCACAGCCGTGATAAGGCATGAAAAGGATTGCGTCGAGGGATTTTTGTCGCATAGCCTACACACACCAGGGACTCCACTCTCGAGTAAATCTGCGCCTTTAACTATGGCAGATCTATTTTCACATCAGATTCTCACCTTTGGACAAAATCACTGTGCGCAAAGTTGGCTCCCTGTGCGTAATTTTTCATGCGTAAAAGTCTTTTCTGCGGCTTTTGTCTCTGTACAGACATAATAAAACAGAGTTGGAGTTAACATGACTCGGTACACTTTATAATGCGATGCGTAAAATGTAGGCCCATGTGATATGAGAGTCTATGATGCCACGAAATGATCCAAAATGATTGGAAAGGCAGGCTTCCCTTCATCTGGTGTCATTTATTCGTTGCCATGCGTATTACTAGGTGAGCTGTTATCAGGCACAGGCATTGTGACATTGGACTTACACCTGCAGACAAAGAATGTGTGTGATGAAGAGGAGGAGGAGGAGAAAAAAAACAGGAAGGGGGCACAGGGCATCAAATACCTCCTTTTTTCCAGCGCCTTAGCTGCTCTAAAATCTCTGCCTTACACTGCTGAAATATGTTGGAATAAAAAGTCAAACTCTGCTATTAAACGCACTAATAAAATGTTAGTATTACTCAAGATTATGAAAATAGTTGCTTTAAAGGGGGAAATCTTAAGGGTTTTGTTGGGAATATTTTATTAAGACTGTTGGCGCAGGTGTGCGTTTATGTCGAATTTCACAGCTCCTCCAGAGGCGCACAGCCAATTAGAACCGCGCACCGGACCCGCCCGGTTACAATCCGTGCATGGCGTCTTTACCTGGATCGCGTTCGTGACGTTCCAGCCCGCCTCCCAAGCGGTGATTTTTGGTTTGACTTCAGACAGCTCGTTCGTCGGACCTCCGTCCTTAGAGGCAGAGTGCGGCGGACCGGTGCCGTCCCTCTGGTAGTGGCTGTCCCCCTCCAGCGCGTCTCCATCCCCGGCGCCCTCTCCTCCCATCTCTTCGCTTGTCAAAATGTCCATCTGCATGCCCTGCCGGTGGTCGTAGTCCAGGTCATCGCAGGCGGCGAAGCCCAGAGCCTCCTCGTCTGTGGCGGCCTGGAAGCCCATCCTGGCGAACATGCCGCTCACCTTCGCCTGGGATTTGTTGCTGACCGCGGTGGCTGCATTTGACAGTTTATTAGAAAGCTTGCTTTTGATTAACGTCGCCATTTTCGCTCCTCTCCTGGATCTGTCCGCAGTTTAATTAAGTGTTTTTCTCCTCCAGACAGTAGAAATGTGAGGCTACTTTGGGTGGCAGCTCTGGACTCTCTGCATCAGATAAAGCCACGCGGGGGGGGGGCGAAAAAAAAAGCACAAGTTGAGTTTGAAGACACTGAAGGTTTTCAGTTGCTATCTCCACTTCTTGCTCAGTGAACGCCTGCTGCTTTTGATTTTCCCGAGGTTCATGTCACCTTCAGACGTCGCTGCTCCGTTTCTGCATCTTGGCACTGCGCTCTGATGCTTGACAAGTAGCGCACCTTTTCAGTCTCTGAGGCAGTTTGGCGGTGTGCGCAAAAGCTTTACGCACGAAAAAAGGCGAGCCACAGGTTTCTGTAGGGGCTATAAGATCGCTTTCTTTCGGGTTATAAGGTGGCAGGCGGCGTTTCTAGGAGTCGGTTGTCGGCTTTCAGGTGCCTTTACTGATGCCAATGCGGTACCGTGGAGCCTGGGGGGGGGGGGGAGGCAGGGAGGAGACACGTGTCCTCATCAGCCTGCCAATGCAAAGCACGTCTCCAGCCCTCCCAGTGCCCCACCAGGAGAAAACGGGAGAGATTTGCTGCATTTCTAGGGGAGGTGCTTGTAGTACCCCCACCACCCCTTCCCCAACCCATAATCTATAATACCTCATCCAAACATCCAATGACATTCCGGGGGCCTCAAATCTTGCATAACTTTACGCGTATAAAAGAGGGCTGGAATTTGGAGAAAACACAAACTCTATGGAACCTATAAAATAACAAAAATATCAATCTTTTTTTTTATTTGACCTCGATCGAATTTATATTCAAGGAGAGGACGCGGAGCATCAAAATAGTTCCTCATGTTGTCTCTGGATTACAGGGATCGATTTCAAAATGATGCGCTTATTGTGGAAAAATATTTCCGTGCGTTTTTTTCTGTGCGTAAAGATGGTAAGGTTTTAATTTGAAACAGCAGGGATTATTTTTATAATGAAATGCATTATTTACAGTTTTTGACATAAGATTGCGCATTTAGTTGGGTCTACTTTTATCCCTCCGGCTCTGTTTTCAGTGAAGTCTTCATTCAGGACTCTCATTCATCCATTTACTCATTCAGTGGGTAGTAAAGATGCTGTCTGAGACATGGCGGAGTTTCCGTTGAGAAAAAATGTGCATGCCTTTACATTTGTACATCCAAAACTCAGGGAAAGCATTTTGAAATAAAATTTCCTTGACGGAGAGGAAGTGAGTCATGTTTTGTTTCGTGAAAATGCGCAAATGTTTGATTTTGATTCTTTGGAATCGTGAGTATTTGGATTATTTTCCCAGTTTGACACCTGAAAAAAAAATCTTTGTAGACTTTTATGCCTGAATGCAAAAAGAAAAAAACAGGTGCATTTTCTTTAATGCCATTTGATTGAGTTTTCCTTGTTGTATTCATATAAAGCAGTGGTGATTCTGCTTTGCATCACTGTAAGCCTAAACCAGCCTCAAACAGTTTGTTGACATTGCTCTGTCAGTAGTACTCCATGTCCAGCGTGCGCAGTGTTTCCTCAGGCTGCAGACTGCACCATCATGTGATACAAAGCCGCGGCCTACAAACACTGTCTGAACTACAACACTAACACTTTACTGTAACCTGCTCTGCTGCAAACACTCAGACTGTTTGCTCTGGGATCAAATAATCACATGGCCTCTTAAACGCGCTGAACATGCTTTATTCAATGAGCTGTAACCTGATAGGAGACGCTGGAAAGATCAACCTCACATGAAAAGGTTTATTATTTTTATAACAGGCTTAAGAGTGAGTTTCTGAGATTTAAAGCAGTGCCAAAGCTGGATGAGAGCCCTAATATTTCAAGAATGTAGAGCAGCATTTGGCGCTTCCCTCAAGTGCGCATCCATCCTTTAACACACACAGAGGACCGCTTAAATTTAATTTTTTTTTTTAATTTTAAGGTTTTCAGGTTTACATAATTTCCTGATTTTTAACTTGTGAATCTAAGCTGTGTCACAGTGAAATGTTTTAAGCAGATGGAGGCCGAGGTGTAGCCTATCAGGCCTGCGCATCTCCAGCCTGTTTTGAACAAAAATACGCACCACACGGATCGCTCCATCCAAAGCTTCTTTAAATTTTCATTCGTGGGATCGAAAATGGCTGCTCTCTCTCCCCTCTCAGCCCTGACTGAAAGAGTTAATGACAGAGTCTGTTATCAGCGCGCTGCAGCCCTGCTCTGATCTGCGCTCAGCGCTGTCTGATGGAGGCTGCTGCAGGATGAAGAGAGCAGCCGTGACACCGGCAGCCTGCAGACCCTCTCGCGACCTGCTGTACACACGACAATAACAATAATAAAAGGACAGTCAGCCTGTCAGCACCGTGGAGGCATTCCCACTGAGACTACGACATGACTGTTCTTTTTAAATAATCACAGGAAGGATCTACTTGTTCTAGGCCTCTGCCACTTGGCTTAAAAATGGTTCTCAGCTGGTGGGCTGGGACCCAAAAGTGGGCCAGGGAGCTTTTTTTAGGGGGTCACAAATCTGGAACCTGGAAAGAAAATATTACAAAAAGTCTACCATTAATGATCCATATGTTTAATTCATGATTTCTCCCATTACAGGTCATCTTTTCTTTAAATTTCAACAATTTGATTTATCTTTAACTGGAAAAACAAAGCAGGATTTTCCTGCATCAGTTTTTTTTCTTCAAATCTTTAGAAAACAGCCTAAAATTATCAGGAAGTTTATGTAAAGTAAAATATATGCATGCATGTCCTTCAGGGCTTTTGTAATAATGCGTTTTAATTTGTTTTGCCCAGTCCATATCTTTAATTCCATCCAAGGTCCAACCTGCAACATTTTTCATTACATAAATTACCTTTTCTAAATTTTTTGATCCTGAGGCTCCCCTACGTGAGGACCTCTGGTGTAAAACTGTGAATCGCCCCTATTGTTCTTTAAAATGAATCAAGTGTGGCCTGCAGGTCTTTAGACGTTCTGGGTTCTGTCCCGACCCCCTGGATGAGTCATCGATGCACTCTTGGAGTGATTTTGGTGAGCCGGCCGCTCCCGGGAAGGTTCACCACTGTTCCAGTTTTTCTCCATTTGTGGGTAACGGCTCTCACGGTGTTTCAGCTGAGTCCCAAAGCACAAGGACATGGCTTTAACCCTTCACAGACTGTCACAGGCCTCTGCCACATGGCTTAAAGCAGCTGGTGGATCGGGACCCAAAAGCGGGTTGAGGAGCTGTTTTTAGGGGGTCACAGATGTGAATCTGGAACGAAAATCAGGCAAAATGTCTGATTTATGATCCAGATAGTTATCATTACTCTACTATGATAAGTAAAGTTTGCATCTTTTCTTTAAATTTCTACCTATGTATTTATCCTTGTTAATAGGAACAGTAAAGCAGGATTTCCTTTGTCAGATTTATTTATTAAAATCTTTAGAAAACAGCCTAAAAATGTCAGGAAATTGGAGTGAAACTAAACATACCATTAAGCACGCACATCCTTTTAGGGCCTCCGTTATAAAGCATTTTATTTTATTACAGTATGTTTTATTCCATCTAAGGTCCAACTTGCAATATTTTTCATTAGATAAATTTACTTTGTAACAATCCTTAGTATATTTTGCTTGAAAAAAAATCTCTCTTAGAAGGTGGTAGTGGATCCTGAGGCTCCTCCACATGAGAACCGCTGGTGTAGAATTTTCCCTATTATTCTTGCAAATGAGGTAAAGTGAAGCCTGCGGATTTTCAGACACTGTTTTGGGTGCTTTCCTGACCTCCTCGATAACTTGTTAATGTGCTCTTGAAGTAATTTTGATAGAACAGCCACTCTTGGGAAGGTTCACCACTTTTCTCAAATTTTCCCCATTTGTGGGTAATGGCTCTCGGTGTGGTTTGCTGGAATCCCAAAGCAATAGCTTTGTAGTTGCTTTTGGTTCAACATGAATTTTCCCTCATTCACGTAAAAACAGCCTAAAACTGATTAAATCTTAAAATCTTCAAATTCTTCACTAAATTGTCTTTTGATTTAACATCCTGTTACAGTCTAAGCTAAGCACGCACGTGTCTCAGATCTGTGGGAACCGCACATTATCATTCATCTCCCAAAAGCAGGAAAGTGATTTTCTCCGTTTATCACCCACCCTGACAGTCATCAGGGGGTCAGGGTGCCACGTCCCAGGAGGCTCCTGCTCTCTGTCGATACGGAAAATAGCCAATCACAGCTCTTTATCTGTGCAAAGTGTTTTTTATCTTTCACCTGCACAGTGATGGAGAGGAAAATCCAAAAACGGCCATTGTGATCTCAAACTCATTTTCCTCCATTGTACACACCCACCCCCACGCACACTTTTCCCTCCTCCTCCTACTCTCACTCCTCACTATTTCACCCCCGGCTCTCCGTTTTCACATTACACACATGGGTGAGCTGGCACAAGGTTCCCCCCCACCGTTAACCCCCCCCCCCCCCCCTCCTCCTCCAACTACATCAACCCAGCCCCCCCCCCCCCCCATAATTTTTTATTCTCGTCATGATCAAAATAAAAGCATCATTTTAGTCATGAAGGAGGGAAATCTCTCTCCTTGGAGGAACAAAGAACTGGAAAGCTTGGTCTCAAACCTGATTATTTTATTTTAAACAAAAATAAGTCATAAAATCTGCGTGTGAGTGTATGATTTTAATGTTTTATGCTGCTGCAATGTGTTTTTATTATCATAATCATTCCGTGCAAAGCAGGGTAAACTGGGTTTCTTGTTTCCATGGTGCTGAAGGCAATTATGTACTGTAGGTCCACAGTGACTTTCATTGGAGGCTATCATTACCTCATCCATTAAATGTTTTCAGAGACAAGGTAATGACGAGTGTGCAGGGAGAAGGGAGAGTGCAACATGAATGGTTTTACGCACGACCCTGACTGAGCCAACAGAAAGGAATGATTCGGAAAGAGAGGGCTAAACGATATTTGGTATACAAGGTATCTATATTTTTCTCTTGAAACCTCAGCTTCGGTCCTGTGCAACATTATCTGTCATTTAACCCTTCATTGGCCGGTGTCTGTGTGCGCAGCGAGGCAGAAAAACAGCAGCAACACTCCTCACTTAATAAGTGACAGTGAAAAGGCTCTCTGCCCTCTCCTGGGACTGAGAGGAGGGGAAATTAGCCCACATCAGGCTAATCAGAGGACCTCAGAGTCCATTAACATTTGCATCACAATCACAGGTAGCACGCTGCCCGTGTTATCGGCGAGATTATGTGTCGTCTGAGCCGAGCTGATTCGTGCAAATCGTTTTTTAAAAAAAGCAGAGAGGGGAAAATCATTTCACAGGCAAGACGTGATTTGGATTTCAGCGCCACGGACAGCGTTTGTTTTTGCAGCGTTTAAAAGAAGAAATCCGCCAAAAAAAAGATTTTATTCAAAGTTAAACAGAGCCTGGAAACGGCAGTTTGATCTTTAAAAAGTTCAGTTATGGTTTTAATTTATGTAGTTTGTGTGAGAATACAAGAAAAACTTTGATTTGCATGGAAGCCCTGAGATAACATGCACTTGTTTATCCATTATCTCCGGATATTAGGACTGGCATTCTCATGGTCATGAGTTAATTTCAGTCTTTTTTCTTCAGGTATCAAGAAAGTACCCTGTTATCATTTAAAACCAACTTTGTCAGTAAGAGTGAAAGCCATAAATAAGTTTAGATCTCAAGAAAACAACCATCAATGACTGATCACAGAAAAACAGTGAAATTAAATGCATGGATGTATTTTTCAGGCTTATATAGATTTAAAATGCTACAAGAGGAAACATTTAGAATAGAGTATAAAATACAAACATTTCAAAAGTAAAATTTCAAAAAAGTTGGGGCGCTGTGTAAAAAGTATATCAAAACAAAAATCAATTCTTTGCAAATCTCATAAACCTGTATTTTATTCACAATGGAACATAAACCACATATCAGAGGTTGAAGTTGAGATATTTTTTCATGTTGAGAAAAATTTTGAATTTGATCACAGCCACACATTTAAAAAAAAATGCTGGAGGAGTACTTTGCAACTAATCAGGTTAATGTGCAATAGTTCAATAACATGGATGGGCAAAAAAGGAGCATTTTAGAGAGGCAGAGTCTCAGAAGCAGAGTTGGATGAGGGCTCATCAATCTGCATAAAAAAATGCATCTAAAATTGTGGAACATCTTCCGAAAAATGTTCCCTAGCATAAAATTGTGAAGACTTTCAATATCGCATCATCTAGAGTACATAATATCATCAAGAGATTCAGAGAATCTGAAAATCTCTGCGTGCAGCAGACATGGCTGACCGTCAGAATTGGATGCTTGTGATCTTCAGGCCCTCGGGTGGAAGTGCATGAAAAACAAGCATGATTCTGTACTGCAGATCACTGCATGGGCTCCTGAACACTTCCAGAAATCATTGTCTGTTAACACAGTTTGCTGTCATGTCCACAATCGAAGTTAAAGCTGTATCAGTCAAAGAAAAGGCCATATGCGAACACAATCCAGAAACATGATCATCTCCTCTGGGCCCAAGCTCATTTAGAACAGACTGAGGCAAAATGGAAAACTGTTCTGTGGTCAGATAAATCAAGATTTGAATTATTTCTGGAACCATGGACGCGGTGTCCAGTGGACTAAAGAGGAGAGGAACCATCCAGCTTGTGCATCTCTGATGGTACACTTTAACAAAACTTTAAACTTGGGTCACCTCTGGCATTTGGTACATCTCTTTTTTCTAAGGTACTGTTGTTTGTAACTTTGAGTGATTTTTGAAATATAAAAATGTTTTGAAAGTGTTTCAAACTTTGTCATTTTCTATCAGACTTTGTGATTTTGTATTGCACTTCCAGGCCACCATACCTTTTAGGGAAAGGAAAAAGTCCTCACTGATTTTACCTTTTCATGTAGAAACTTCTTTTTGTAGTCAAATGCATCAGCCATGAAGGATCTTTTTTTTTTTTTAATTTGAAAAAAAGGCTGTTTCTACAGTGTACGCTTCATTATTCCTGACTCTCCAATATTCAGGTCTCAGACATTAGGCCTATTTAGTTCAAACCGGTCTTGTTGCTGGTGGCATTGTTTGCCTTTGTAGCTCATGAAGAGATATTCATATTAATTTCAGTCTGTTTCATGACTAGTGAGTAACTTTAAAACATCCCGCACAAACCACCTTAGAGTCACTTAATAAAACAATAACAGAGACAGACATGAAGAACAATAGTAAACATTGGCAAACATGTTCATAATATAAAGATTCATTTCATGCAATAGAACGAGAATTTCATCTTTGTCACAAATCCATCTGTTATGTTAGAGCCAGTTTCTGGATGGGGGTGTTCTACTATTAAATGTGTAAGTGAGCTGCATCCCTTCATGGAAGCTAAATTAGGATTTCAACACACTCTCAGATGAGTCAATCCCATATAAAAACTGTACATACTGGGATCAATGCAAGGTGTCCAAACACGGGTTAAAATAAGCCTACCCAGACGGTTTGGAGTCTATCATCATACAGATTTATCTGGACTGTTTTTTCAATGGCACCAGAGTTACCAGCCAACCACAACCACCACCCACTTCGAGAGAAAGAGAGAAAAAATCCAGGTGGCCCACAGTGGTAAACCACTAAGAGCCTTTTTTATTACTCCTAATGCGCCTGTTTAATGGCTTATTATGGCCTCCCCAGAGACGCCCTCTGAGAGGGGTTTGTATTAGTCCTGCACGGTGGCGTCCGCCTGAACAACAGTGACAGACAACAGAAGAAATATCTATCTATCTATCTATCTATCTATCTATCTATTTATCTATCTATCTATCTATCGATCGTGGGACTATTTTCTTCCGCGGAAGACTCTAAACTGTATCTTTACGTGGTTTTCTTTGTCTCCTCCGCGTGTCTTTGATATCAAACGCTCCCCTGACGCCGTTTGCCAGTTAACCCACGGTGACTCTGCTCTCTCCATCAAACCTTTGACGTGCTGTTCCCCGGCGCAGGTCGGGTCTCCTCCCCTGCTGCGACACATTAACATTGTAATTGCTTTTTTTTGAGCACAATAAACTGAGCCAGTCCACAGGGACCTGCACAAGCCGGGGGCTAGAGTTGGCACAAAGCGATGCCATCGATTTCCCTCACACGTACACACACATTAGCCTACCAGATAAAAAAAAAAAAAAAAAATGAAAAAGCCCTTAAACATCAACAAACATGGACATGGACATGCACATTTTTCATGTTGATGATGTAGAGTGTCTGATCTACATCTAACATCTGCCTAAGGGCGAATAAGATAAATCACAGAATTTTTAAAAGCTAATTATTGTTTTAAACGGCCTACTTGAGATGTGAAGCACTTAATCTCAGCTGCTTTTATTTTGAAGACACAATTTCTTCTCCTGTATTGATCAGGACTGTAAGTGATGAACAATGATCAATGTCTATCACGCCTAATCCACTCCACTACAGTAAGGACTCTTTCCATCAGTAATATTGATGTTTATGTGGAGGTGACAATGCATGTTTAATTATATGCATGTTTTTGCCACCTTCAAAGTCTGTAAATGTGTGACCGCCTGGTGTGTAGTTGTCTTGAAAGGTGGTCTTGTCACCCAGTCAATAAGCAGCAGACCTCAGCATGTGGTTAACCGCTGTGTAATAGTTTTGTTCTCATTAAACTTTGATGTCTGGAGAGCAGCGACGTGTTGTCGGCTCTCACAGGGATCCCTCACGTTTGAATCACTCTGACACTTTGACTCACAGAGCTGAAAGGTTCACAGTGTTTCATCCTGCAGCACTTCACACAGTCACAACACAAATACACACAGTGACGGGGAGTTTTCCACCAGGACAAACCTGCCTGATAAGCTAAGTGTTTCATACAGAGAATCATGTAGATGTTACATTACAACTGATGGATACAAAGTTGACAGAATATCTCGTAGATAATCCACCAAAAGTCCATCCTCAACTTCAGTTTACATTTCGCTGTACATAGTTTCCATGTTTCAGTATTAATTTCAGGGTATTTGTATTTTATTTTGAAGTCTGTTTTTCGCGGACTTCCTGTGATGCCGGCACTTCCTGTTTGTTGGCTACTCTCAAACGGCACATGCTCTACCGAGGAGAGGTAAGTACACGTTTAAGCCCTTGTTTATTCAGTGTCAAAACACGGTGTAACGCGCTCAAAAGTGGTTAAAACTGTATATTGTTACACTCACAAATATTTTCTACATGTAATTTATGTTTCGCAAAACATTTTAAAGTGTTTATATGCAAAGTAAAGTGTTTTGTTTCACATGTTATTTTCTCGATTTTAAGCTAGGCTTGTGAAGCATGTGTCAAGTTTCTCATGCAGTATGCTGTATTTATGTCTCCCTTTTAGATGTGTGCATGGTGAAGCCCAGAAACGAGTTGCTGTACTTAACACAGGTATGTGAGCCCTAAGTCTTTGTATTTCAATAATGTATTGTAATTGAGTTTTTATGACATATTTCTTATGTTATATCTTCATATTACAACTTACTAATTGCATAACAAGGTGAACTGTTGAAGTTCATTTTTTTGCATCATAAAATATACACGTCACATATTTAATTTCATCATTATTGTTTGAAATGTGTAAAGGTGTTAAATAGCAAACATGCATTTATTCAGATAGCAAATGCGCTACTGAGGAGAGAAGTGTGCATATTGAAGCCCAGAAACAAGTTGCTGTACTTAAAGCATCATGTTTTGTACAGAATTAATGGTCCAGACATCAAAAATTAGAACGGAGTGTATGGCCAGACCAGCTACAAAGGCCTATTTGTATTTAACTTTGACTTCAAAGTTGTAATAATAATTCATATTGGAGATAAACACTGCACTTTTACTTCACTATTGAATTAGTTACAAACTCTTCCTGTTAAGTAATAAATCTATTTATTCACTGACTTTGAATATTTCTCATAAGGTTTTTAGTATTCATTAATTCCTAAAACCAGATATGAAGAAGTTGTTGCTTTTATTTTGGTAACCCCCTGTGGTAAAAAGCAGAATGGGCATTTAAGATCTTGACTGGCTAAAGTGCCAGAAAATTTCAAGCCCCCGACTATCACCAATTTAAAGCTTCACCACCTAAAATATTTTACTAATCTTTTATTAAGTTCATTTTAACTTTTGCAATGAAATGTTGGTTTGGTAACTTACATTGTTAAACTTGGCCAAAAAAATGTTGGCATTGACTTGAATGATCTTGGCGATGTTTTTCGAGTGAGGGCCGATTAGAGGGCAAAGGCCATCATGGGAGACCCTCAGCATCCTCTACATGCAGAGTTTTGATTTAAAAGACCTTAGAATTACACTTGAAAGTGAAGCTTCCACATCCATGTTGGAAGGGGTCCTAGAATGCACATGTGCTGTGGCGTCACTTCCAGCGTGAACCCGGAAGTTCACTTTTTAATACTTTGCTCCCTCATAATTACAAATGTATGAATAAATATAAAACGTTGGTTTTCTGTTTAGTAAATATGCCTTATGATGTGCCGTTTTTGTAGAACAGAGTCCTCAATACAAAACAAGGTATAGTGTTGAGAGGGAGGCCACAGAGAGGGGTGGCGCTGGAAATGCCAAGTGTAGGGGGTTTCCATGTTGCAGAGGCGAGTTTGGGTTGAACTCACAACCAATGGCAGCCCTTATATCAAGACACGTCCCGTTTCTCTGTCTTTGAAAACTTAAGGAAATATTTGAAATACTGTAAGACCTTAATTGAAATTATAACATAGGAATGATCACTTTTTAAGCTGATATAGATATTTCAGTGCAAAAATTCTACATGTAGAATCTTTAACTCATGTATCAGCAGTGTTGACACTAGCTTCCTGGCTACCATTTGCCAAGGTTGGGGGAATTAAATACCGCTGTTTCAGGTGGAGGACTGAGCAGCAGCCGTAACAGCGACAGCAGCAGCAGTAGCCAAGGATGCCACAGGAATTGCCAAGTGATTGAAGGGGATCATGATTGGCTGCTGATCAACCAAGGTACCCCTTATTATGACATTATTGTTATCATGGACAGCCTGTTGTGTCATGAGATCATTTCTGCCTAAATTTCTGAATATAACTTTGTTTTACGGAACAAAATAACCGAACTTAGCAGCATGCCAACGAAGGAAATTTTTCATCTTTATTTCCTGCATTGCCCATATGAAACTTACTTTTGTCACCTATGTTTAAATCCCTTTGTATCACTAAAAATACATTACCCTTACTGAACACATTTCCTCCAAGAGCATTTAAATTGTTTCTTTCATTTAAGATGATGCTGAATCAAAAGCGGAGCTGAAACAAATAAAGCCAGGACATACCTGGAATCCTTTTTTCCCTTCAAAATTAGCATTGCTGCTTTGTTTATTCTAACGTATCACTGTGTTTTTATTAGTCTAACCCATCCATTTTCTCTCCCCATCCACTCTGAATGATTCATTGAAATGCACATCTTGTTTGCAATTGACTATATTCAAAACCTGCTGAAAGCTTTTTGTCCAGGCCCTGTGATGTCGGCAGGCCTTCAAACGGCTTTGATTTAATTGAAAGTCGCAGCGCTCATTGAGAGTGCTCGGAGCTTAATAAAGGCAACCGCTGGCCACGTGGCGTACAGGTTTATGAATAAAAACCATGTATGCTTTTGAAAATGGGTTTTTCCCTCTGCGTCTGCCCATCCCCCACTACAGTCCAACCGTGCAGTGCAGCCACTCTGGGCTGTCATTAACTGCTATTGTCAGCAGCACAATCAAGAGCAGGGAAAAAAATACTCCAGCACTTATCATGAGCTCAGCCCCAGGAACCACACACACAATCATACAGGGACTCACAAAAATGCACGACACACACCAGGAGAATGGATGTGACTATTGATTTCTGGGCTGATGTGCGAGACGCTGCACAAATACAGAAGCCTGGATACAAAAGGTGTTTTTGTCTTTGGAGAGCTCTAATCGTTCTGCAACACCAGGCTGATGGCTTGTTCTATGTTTAGACTGCAGGTCAATACACCTATGGAACGACTGCAACACTGAGTTTCACCTGAACAACTCTTCTCTGAAAGTGTTCTCACAGCCCACTCCCTCATTTGTCTTTGATAATTGCTACCCCAGTAGATAAATGATCATCATTAGAATAAGAATGAAAATGCTTTTCTGTGTCAAACATCACCTGGTTGCAAGTCATGTCAGAGAACAGGTTAGTAATCGGGGTAAAGCATGCTAAAGTTTAATTCATGTTCTAATATACAACTGTTTTCACAGCCATTACTGTCCTCACAGATGCTTATCTGCATCATCAGACTTTGTGTAACAAGGGCAGTATATCTAATACCAGTGGAAAGCCTGTTTATTTCCCTTTAAAATGGTACCACATTTGTAGGGAGAATGCATTTGTGGGATGAGCAGCAGAGCTAAGTATGTGGGTTGCACCCATGAAAATTTACCAAATCTTCACGTCTTATTCTGCCATCAGCTCCTGTATGGTGTTGTATGGTTGGTTGGTTACAGGACCACAACAGCCTGGCACCTCCTCCTCATGCTTGTACCCAGCCTGGTCATCAACTGCTGAGAAGTTATTGACATCTGATTGTCAGCACCTGGGGGTAGTAGAAGCTTAAAACAGGAGTTAACAGCTAAAATAAGCTGTTTTGCTTTGGCAAAGAAAATTTGGCAAATTTTCATGGGCACAACCCACATACTCAGCTCTGCTGCTCATCCCACAAATATATGTTCTTTACAAATGTGACACCATTTAAAGGGGAGTAAACATGCTTTCTGACAGTTTAAGACTTATTGCCAAGAAGCATTGTTTCAATTAAGAAATAATCTACCAAACACAAATTTGATTAAATTAGCTCCAAAAAGATGAACATTGTGACTAAAAGTAAAGACTAAAATGTACAGACTTTTCATGGACTCAAACTGGATTAAAATGCTTTTCACACTTGTATTGTTTGGTCCAGACTTTCTCACTTTCCAGTTTGATCCAAACCTAAATGACAGGTATGAAACCTCCCCTGGATCATTGTATTGACCTAACAGCCAGGCTTTGGTTAGACCAAAAAAGGTGGTCTCGGTCCAGACCAAACTGAACCATGGTCCGGTTCGTGCCCAGTGTGAAAACATTAATTTGAAAAGTCGGAAATTTTGTATCAAAGACAAGAAATAATGGCACATCCGGGAAAGAGGAGATTAGATATCGTAGTGACATTTGTTCTGATGATGTTATGAGAAAAAAAAACAAACAAAAAAAACGTTTCAAGTGTTTTCTGAGAGGATGAAAGAGAGAAGTTGTGAGATGAGATGCAGCAGTTCTATATGAAGATGCGCAATGCTCTTTGAAAAAGCGGTGCCTCCACAAATCACACCACTCACCTTCTCTCTTGAGTCAGCATTGCCATGGCTCAAAGGATTGCATACTGTCTTCTCATTTCCTGTCTGTGACGATAAAGTTGTCATCTAATGAGGAAGGGGAACTCGTGCCAGCCTTATGTACTGCTCTTTAAATTGATGTTGTTGGTAGTAGGAAATCAACAAAAATATGATGGTGGAAATCACAATTTCATTCAGTTTTTTCAACATACAAGCTATGGACATTGTTCAACATGCTGTCAGATGCCGCCGGCTAACTAACTAATCAGTGTAAACTACAGAGACACCCAACCCATGTAGATGATGATGATGATGATGATTCTTCAGATTTGTCATGCAAAGACTCTTGGTCTGTTTGCAATAATTACAGTATGAAACAAAACCAACCAAACCAAATATATACAAAAACATGAACCTTGGTCCGGGCCTGGAACCAAAGTTCTTTGTGTCTCTTGAAGCATATGATGTTGTGAGCATGTGTAGCTCAAGAGTGTACTCTCCACGGTAGACGCTGTAGTCACTATTTAAGGAGCAGGCTCGTTAAATAGACTTGCCAGGGCCAGTTAGGGGAGGTGCAAAAATTTCATTTATACTCAAAAAGCTTTCAATTTGATTCCTTTTTTTGATAAATGAAGTATATCTGATCAAACTGCCACTGTAGCTACATCCAAGCTAGTCACTCTGTTGGTAGCCTTTGTTTACCAGCATACAGTTCAACTGAAATCCACCTGTAACTTTGGCAAACTCATGCCAGAGCTGGTCAGAAGAAAGGCAAAAAATCTCCACCAAGACAGCTTTCAGTGCAGTTCTTTGCTCTTGTGACAAACTAAAGTTGACCTGTTCTGATGAAAATTGCTGCTATAGTATACCTACTCCTGAACTTATGGCAGCCATTGTATACCAGCTTGCAGTGCATCTAAATCCCGCCTTTAGCTACTGCTGATTGGTCAGGCTAATTCTCAGACCAGGCATGATCGTTTCAGATCGTTTCAGTTCGGAGTTTGGAGACACGAAGTCTGGCCAATCCATCTGCTCTACAAGGTTAGTATATCCAAAGCCAGCAAACTTTGTCAAGACTGACCTAAACACCAAAACAAATGAAGAAAACAATGGGTCTTGGGGGTCCTTTTTTGCAATATTACTGGAAATAAAACCAGTGTTCAGTTCAACTTATTCCCTCAGACATATCTCATTCAGTGTCACTGACAGACTGCAAGCTAATCCAGCCTCCTGTTTTCTGCCTGACTTGTGCCACAGTGAGCTGCATCCCTGAGGGAGACCGCTGTAACACATCTCATACAAACCTGTCAATAAACTCAACTCCTCTCACTCCTGTGGACAGCGGCCCTCAGGCTCTCGGCCTGTGTTCGTTTCATCTCTGCTCTGATTGCTTTCTGATCTCTTCTTGTTCTGTTTAAGCAGAACACAGTAGAACACTACACTGACACAGGAGAGGGCACGCTGGACACAGGAAACATGCAGCATGCTTTTGTTATAGTTTGTTACTTTTGTTATTGTTTTAATTGAGAGCTTAATTTGTATACTGTCTATTTAAGCTTTTTTGTAGGGTTTTGATTTTAAAGTTTACAAGTGCACAGTATTGGATTTTGCCGATATCCAATATGCTGAAACGTGCAAATTATTTTTAGCTGATATTGATATTGATATTTAAGTGTAGTTCTGACTTCAAAACTTAAGTCCTTAAAACAACCTATTTAAAATTTGAGGATGAACAAATAAATACAAT
The DNA here is from genome assembly GCF_018320785.1 of Cheilinus undulatus. Classification (NCBI taxonomy): domain Eukaryota; kingdom Metazoa; phylum Chordata; class Actinopteri; order Labriformes; family Labridae; genus Cheilinus; species Cheilinus undulatus. The sequence goes on along the minus strand of NC_054867.1, from coordinate 39,300,616 downwards.
TTCAGCCCTTAAAACAGACTTTGAAGTGTAAGGAATGATGATGAATAAAGAAAGACTTAGCTGACATAATTCTGTTGGTCCAGCATAAAACTCCAAGAACTTTTTGTTCATATGCTCAGTATTTACAGCTGATGTAGACAATTTTTATAAAATTTAATGATACCAATAATTCACTTTTCAAGCTAATATCTGCTGATGCTGATATCATGCCAACAATATTGTGCATCCCTATTCACTTTATAAGTAAATCTTGAGAAAACGGCCAGAACTAAGCCTATATGAAATAAACAAGAGTGTAATAATTAGCATTTACAGGCTTTATACTGCAAGTCAAAATCTATCTCGATTAGGACAGAAACATTTTCTTTGTTAACCTTTGGTTCAGACTAGTTAAACTGCAGCCACACCCAGATGAAATGAAAGCATTGTGAAGATGTTGAAAAATGTTCACTATTTAGAGATTTGTTTGTTGTCTCTTTAAATCATAGGCTCAAAACAACTGCAACCTGTGATATGCAAAACAGGACATCTTCATTTCCAGGCTCATTTTTCTTCTCTGCCTCCATCTGTTGTTTCTGACAAAAACAAATCAGATCTGTCTGATCACAGTCTGGTGATTTGGCCTGCTGTGGGCGCTGAACTGATGGTAAACAAACATGCAGTCCTGTTGGAAGTGATACTGGGTTATTTGAATTAAATTTTCAGTGTATAATCTGACCAAAATGACAAAGCCTGGAGTAATTTGAGTGTATGCGTGGGGAACTGTGGAGGAGGATCATGCTTTGGCCTGATATGAGGCACCTGGGCTTAAAGGTTAGTTTGTGTGGGTGTGCTCTAAAGGAGAAAATAAAATCTCCCTTTCACAGATGTAAAACACGATGCATATCATAGAACATTTTATTTAAAAAGCAGTTGTTTCCAGCAACAAAGGACTTAGATTTTTAGCCATGAAATTTTTTTTTGTGTGCAAATTCTAACTTTGCATAAACATGATTTAAGTAATAGGCCTGACGTTTAGTCCATGTTGAGGAATTCCAGCAGAAATAAGTAAATATTTTAGCGGCTGTATCTAACAGAAGTCAAGCTATCAGATCACACCTCTCCCTAATTCAATCTGGACTGTAGCTTATCACCTTCCACCCTGATCTGAAATGTTTCTCTCCCTTTGGAGAGCCAGATAACATCTCTATTGTGCGCCTGTGTTTAGAGGAGATAAACAATATTAAACACCTCCGTATCTGCACCTCTTCTCTCCTCACACTATCCACTTCTCACTCTCTTTGCTGGGTTATTGCATTTCAATCCCACAGCTCTCTCTATGCTCCTGTAGAGCGCCCCCGCCCCCTGCACATGGCGTGTAGTGGTTTCTCCTAGTAGTGCTCCTGATTTCAGTGTTTCCACATTCAAAGTCTTTGTTTGTAGCCACACTCTGTGATGTGGTAAGGGGACTACCCACGTGAGGTCATGAGGGAAAACTCTCCGAACAGTTAATTTCAGCACACATTTTCTGAAAGGTCGAGAAAGAGATGGGGGAAGGGAATGCTTGATATTTTACAGTACAACAATGCTGCAGTAACTCTTGAAACTCTGTAGCAAGCTGGGTTTCCTCTGGATACTGATGGAGAATCCTTACTGTTCGCCCTTTAGGATCACCTGTCACAGGGGTTAACTCTACTCAGTTGCTAACTTCGCTCATGGTGCAAATGTTTGTCACACATAAAAAACAACAATCCACCAGAATCATGGGCAAAAGACCCCAGCAGGGATCACTGTACAACAGGAAACATCCAAACACAACTAAACACATTTAAACACTCTGCCCAAGGGCATGACGTCGAACAACAGCTGTTTTGGGATGTGATATGGAATTTTTGTCTTACTACGTGCTACAGTGGAAAAAATTGATGAATATTGTAGTCAAGGAAAAGTACAGCTGGTTTAAACCTACTTAACTGGAACTAAAAGTACTGATTTCAAAATTTATTTGAGAAAGTACAAGTACCCAAAACCACCACCCAGTTACAGTCATTTCAGCAAACGTAATTAGTTGTTTCTCCCTGCTTATTATCTCATAATGTATCATGTCGTGTCATATCCTATTGTATCGCTCTTATCGTAATTGTCTTGAATCGTATTTTCTCGTATTGTCTCATATTGTTTGAGTCTTGTCTTGTATTGTATCACTCCGTATCGTTTCATTTCTTTCCGTATTGCATCGTCTTGTATTGTATCGTACTGCCTCATATTGTATTGCCTCATCTCAAATTGCCTTGCCTTGTATCATATTGTAACGTATTGTACCCTATTGTCTCAAATCCTTCGTTTTGAATTGTCTCATCTTGTCTCCTATCATACTGTACCGTTTATATTGTATTATTTCATATTTTCTTGTATCATTTCATCTTGTCTCATCTTGTTCCCTTATTGTCTCATGTCATAACTTGTCTTATTGTGTTATATTGCTTTTATCGTTTTGTCTTGTATTGTTTTTGCTACTTGTAGTATTGTCTTGTATTGCATTGTTTTATATCATTTATTATTGTCCTTATTGTATTGTCTCGTATCATTTCATATCGTAACATACTGTCTTGTATCATTACGTTTAAGTTTGTATCATTCATATCGTACTGTCTTGTCTTCACCAGTCAAACCATTTGTCTGATGAAGGTCTTGAACCAAAGAGCTGAAAATAAATGCCTTCCTTTCTGCTGTTTGGAGTTCTCTTTGAACTGTTTGCCCTCCGACGCGTCTGTCCTAAGAAAGAGATGTATGAAGCAATTCTTCCATTGAGCATTGTCATTTTAAACATGTTTTTTCGCATGATCAAGGCTGCACTTTATTGTTTATTTGTGCTTTTTCACTTAACAGTTGACAAGTCTTTAACTTTACATCTTTATGCCTGAGCTGAAAGAAAATCGACAGCAATTAATCTGATACGGGCTTGTAGATTTCTTGTGTTTTTAAGTCACAACACTAAATAGTATAGGGGTCATGCCTCCTAAATATGAAAATATGCTTCCCTTTTGATTTTCTAATTCGGTTTGAGAATTGTCTTTTGGAAATTTTTACTAGTTCTTGATATTTTACTGCTCAAATGATTCATTAGTGACAGAGGAAAATAATCACCAAATGATTTAGACAAACAGTCGCTTTCTTTTCTTTATTTTTAACCTCTCATCTGGAATCATCCACACAGCTGTTTTTTATGTCCTTTCCTTCTTTTTTAAAGTCTCCTCCATATCTCCTCTCTGCTTTTCCAATTCTTTCACATTTGTTCTTTTTTAAAATGTTTTCTCCTTGTTCCCCTCTCTTCCTCCTCTCTGTCCTCCTGCTCTCCTCTCCCCTGCTGTCTGTGTCCTCTCTCCCTCTGCCCTGTTGTGATCATACCTCCACCCGGGCACCTGACTGCAGATAATCACCCAAGAAGAAAGAAGGGGGATAAAAAGCAGCGTTTTTATCTGCAGCCACAGCTGCAATTCATTGTAGAGTCCTGAATGAAGGAGAGATTAATAGCAGCTCGCTCTCTCTGTGTCTCCTTTGCTTTCCTCCACTTTTTTTCTGTCATTGCTGTCTCCTACAGCTGCTGCTTCCTGAAGGCTGAAAAGACCCAGCTTCATTTGAATGCACCATTCTGAATTTTTCTGAACAGCAGCTGTAAGTTTTTGGCTGAGAAGACGATGATAATGTGGCAGATTTAATTGGATTTTAATGCACACAAAAGGTTTAAATCTATATTTAATTTTAAATTGATTCTGGGGGTCAGTGTTTCCTAAAATTGTCTTATAAAAATATAAAGAAAACACATTTAAGAAATCAAGCAGCTGTTTGTTTTAGTCAGCTTAAGAGCTGGCGTTGCCACCGAGGTGTTATTAAAAAGAACCGTTTGCTCTTTCAATTACAAAAAGGACAATTTTGTCCTGAAGGCAGCTCACAGCATGATTTAAATGGCACAGGGGGAGCAGTGGTTCACAGCACTCTGTAAATGGCACACTGACAGGTTGAACAAAAACACTTTAGTTTGGCCCAGACTAGAGAGCGGGACAAAAGCGACCGGGGCTTTAACCTGCTCTGACTCGCTGTCCTTTTCTGAGAACCACGATCAGGATGAGTTCGTAATCGTTTTGATTTCTCCTCCTTTCTACAGCTTTTGAGAGGACAGACACTGATGGAAATCATGTTCAAACTCATCCAGGCTTTAGGGATTCAGACAGTTATGCAGCTGCATTTCCACTTTAGGCTTTTAGGTCCGTTCAGTTCAAGTTTGTCAAATTTAGCTTCATAGCAGCATTTCTGTCCAGTTACAACTCTGTTTCTCTTATCTCCATCAAGTCACTTAAGAGCTTCCTGCAGCTCATGTTCAAGTTTTCAGAAGCTTTCAGACTTTTTTCACGAATTTGAACCCTGGCAGACCGCGGACATGGGGCGTGCCTCAAACCACTAGGCCACCTGCACCCCTGTCTTTGTTTTCTTGATCAGCATTTTTCAGGCTAAAGATATTTTCTAATTGAAACCAGTAAATGATTTGGTAGGCAACATGCATGCATTCACAGTTTCAATCTTAATTCATTCTAGATTCAGTGAAATCCAAACACAACCTTAATCACAGGTGGTTCTGCCAACAGACAAGTGTTGGCTACCCATGACAAAAGGGGGCTGAGCGTATGTGAGGTGTGAGGTGTATGTTTTAAAGGCGATTCAGACCCCCTTCCTTTTTTTTATTTTGATAAGTTGCAACCTGATGCTACAGGCAAAAAAATATTTCTGTTCTCATTGCTTTAGATTTAGTCCCCCATCATGACAAAACGAAAATTCTAAAGAATTTTATAAAATTTTGCAAATGTATTAAAAATAAAAACTGTAATATCACATTGACTTAAGTATTCAGATGCTTTGCATCAACACTTGAAACGTTGCTCAGGGTCTTCCTGTTTCTCTTGATCATTGCTGAGATTTCTGTACACTTTGATTGGAGTCTACCTGTGGTAAATTACATTGATTGAGCATGATTTGGAAAGGCCCACACCTCTCTATAGAAGGCCTCCCAGTTGACAATGCAGATCAGAGCAAAATCCAAGCCATAAGGTCAAAGGAACTGTGCAGGGCTCAGAGACAGGATTGTTGCAAGGCACAGATCTAGAGAAGGCTCCTGAGAGCACATAACCTGGCACGCCAGGTAAACTACTCATAGACAGTATTTGGAAAAGGGCAAAGCCTTTGAAAAAAACTCACAGGGTGACTGGATGAAAGTTCTGTCTGTCACATCTTTACGGGCCAATCAGAGCAACAAAACACGTGATGCCCCTACCAAGGAGTAAATTCCACAGAGAACTGCATAACAGGAACCATCAGTACACAACTTTTTTCATTTTTGAAAAGAAAACGACTCAATGCTGTTTTTTGTTCTTTTAACAAGGAGATTTTAATATAAACCTCTTCAAAAATAAATCAGATACACTTGTAAGTGATTTTCTTGATAACCTTTATTCTAGTTTCTTCTTTCCTCTTATTCACAAATCCACACGAGTAATAAAAAATTCATCCACGTTGACTGATAACATTTTAACCAGTTCTCTCTGTGAAGGAATGAAATCTGGGATCTTATATTCAGATATATCAGATCGTTTTCCTGTATTTCAGTATTCTCCTATAAAATTCAATCTAACTAATCATAGTAATAAATAATGTGCAAAAGAATTATGAATAAGTCAAATGTTTTTAAATTTAAAGGTAGGCTGGATATAATGTCCTGGGATGACATTTATGGGGAAAATACTGCAAAGTTAGCTTATCAAAAATTTATGAGAGTTATAGGCTCTATTTTTGATGAATGTTTTCCAGTGGGCAGTTCCTCTAAGAAATACAGTCAAGACCATAATAAGCCTTGGTTTACAGCTGATTTACTTAAGTTACTCAGGAAACAAAATAAATTATTCAGAAAATATCTCTCTAATCCTACTCCCTTACCTATGGTGCCTATAAATATTACAGAAACAAACATGTTCATTCTAGAACCGCAAAAAAGAAATATTTCGTTGAAGGATTCAAAAGATGTTCTAATGATACTGAAAATACCTGGAAAGTGATCAGTCAGATGTTACAAAGAGAAAAGACAGCCCCAGTTTTAGCCTCTTCCTTTAGTGATGGTGAAAATGTCTTCAATAACCCAGTAGATATAGCTCAAAAATGTAATGATTTTTTTGTTAATATTGGTCAGAACTTAGCAAGTAACAATTCTGTTTGTCCAGGTAACGCCTTAGATTTTATTTCAGGTGTTTTCCCTGTTATATCTACTTATAAGCTGCCAGACATTCTACAAATAAGTGACTTAATTGATGAGTTAAAAATATCTTCATCTGGTCATGACAATATTTCTGCATTTCTTGTTAAACAGGTTAAACAGTCAATACTGCAACCTCTTGCTCACATCTTTTCTTTGACAACAGAAGTAGTGCCAGATGATTTAAAAGTTGCCAAAATCATTCCAATATTTAAAGCTGGTGACCCAGGCTCATTTAATAATTAAAGGCCAATATCTATCTTGCCCTGTTTTTCAAAAATACTAGAAAAATCTTTCATCTAGACTCAAATTCAGTTCTCTTTAAACATCAGTATGGATTCAGAAAAAACATTGCACTTATATGGCTTTACTTCACCAAATCAGCTCTGCACTTGATAAACATTGGTTTAGTTGCAGTATTTTCTTAGATTTTTCAAAAGCTTTTGATACAGTTAATCATTGTTTTTTACTTAATAAGCTGCATGGATATGGTTTTCACAATATTACATACAAATGGTTAAAAAATTACCTTTCCAACAGAAGCCAATTTGTTTGTATTAATGATCACTTTTCAAGCCAAGCTAGTCTGCTGTGCGGGATTCCACAGGGGTCCATTCTAGGACCGTTATTATTTCTGATTTATAATAATGGCATGTCAAATGTCTCAAATATTCTTTCACCAATTACGTTTGCAGATGACAACTTTAGTTCTTTCCCATTAAAATTTCTGTTCATTGATGCACAATGCTAATGCTGGTTTAAATGCCTATGTGAAGTGGTTTAAATTAAACAAACTGTCCTTGAATATAAAGAAATCAAACTTTATAATTTTTGGTGGCAAAAAATCCTACCCTGTGGATATGTCAAAAGTCATAATTGATTCTGTTGAAATGCCCCAAGTATCATAGCTCTTAGATTAACAAATCTTTTGGTGTCATAAAAAAGATTGCCCATCTTGTCAACACCAGTTGTCTCCTTACTCTTTATTACAGCCTAATTTATCCCTATCTTTCTTACTGCAATTTAGTCTGGGCCAGCACTTATCCTACAGCGCTTCAAATAATTCTGCTTTTCCAGAAGCATTTTGTCAGGACGGTGACACACTCAGACTCATATACCTCTTCTGCTCCTATGTTTCAAAAACTTCCAATTCTAAACGTTCATGACATGAGTATTTCTCAAGTATACGTTTTTATTTATTCCACATACGAAAATAAAATCCCAGAGCACTTTAAAAATCTTTTAAAAACAAACTCACAGGTTCATTTTCATTTAACACGTCAAGCTCTAGATCTTCATCCTCCTAAATGTTAAACGAGCAGAGGCATATTTGTGTTAAAATGTAGGGGCACTAAATTATGGAACAATTATTCCCACCTTGCAAAAAATTGTCAGACTCTGGAATGTTACAAAAGATGTCTTAAGAAACTTTTGGCTGCAGTTAACTAACTTCTGTTGTGTTGTTTTATCTGTGAATCTTATTTCTGATCAGTTCGAGTTTTTTGATGTTGAATTAGTTTTCTGGTGAAAATACAGGTGAGGTCAGGTCAGATCTTTTACTCAACCATAATCAGACATACTGGTATTCATAAACCCCTTACAAAAATTCAGAATTATTTAATCATCGTTTATATTATTTTCTGTAGGTCAACTTTGAGTTTCTTTGTTTTTGTGTAATATTGTGTTCTTTTTTTAATAGTTTTCAGGTGCAGGCTTCAAATAAGCTCTGTGAGCTTTCTGCCTCTTCCTGCACTGTATATCTATCTATTTCTGTCATGTATTTTTTTTTAACTGTGCAAAATAAATAAATAAATCCATCTGCTTTGCAAGGTTAAAGAGCACATCCATAAGTCTCAAAAGCCAGCTTGGTGTTAAAGGTTTTCATATGTTTTGCTCTAAGGAGAGACTTCCATCTTGCCACTCTGACAAAAAGCCCAGATCCATGCAGGTCTGCAGGGATGTTTGGCTCATCTCCACATAGGATCGCTGGAGCTCAGTCAGAGTGACCATCGGGTTCTTGGTCAGCTCTCTTGCTAAGGCCCTTCTCCCCTGTTTGCTCAGCTTGGCTGGGTGACCAGCTCTTGGAAGAGTTCTGGTTGTGCCAAACTCCCTCTATTCAAGAATGTAGGAAATTAATTTGAATGACTGTAGCATCAGGCTGAAAAATAACAAAATTAAAAAAGAGAAGGGTGACTGAATACTTTCTGAATGCACTGAAGATAGAATTATTTGGGGAAGCTATGTGGCTTTGTTTGATAGGCCAGCTGAAGCGGGACAGAAAATATGGAGTAAAATGGTAGTGGAGATGCAACAAACAGGGTCAAGATCTGAATTCAGTCCTGCAACCAGAATGCCAAGGACTGTAGCCTCAGTACATGGATGCCTATTCTACCAACTGAGCTAAATCAGAGTCTGAATTGGTGGATTAATGTGTGGTAGATTGGCATGAAATAAACAAAAACATATGATTTGTGGCAGAGGAGCAGATATTGCACCACCTAGAGGCATGTTCAAATATTTAGCAATGCAAGATAATGCAAGTTTGTGTTATGATGCTCTTTTAGGAGGTGATGAGCAAGTACTGCTGGGTATTTAAGTTTCAGATTTTAGTATGTTGGTCTCTGGGTTGTTACCATATGATTGCTTTTGGCTAAATGGGGAAGGGCCTCATATTCATCTCCAAATTCCTAAAACCCTTGTGCCCTGTCAAACTCATGTCAGACACTACCAAACTTTTGGGATTGTAGATGAAATAAAATCTCTCCTTCTTTAAGCATGTCAGCTTGTAATGTTCAATACCTTTTTCCTAAGCCCTATAGGATTAAATGGACCAAATGACTGACATTCAAGTTTTGATGGCAGATTATTTCAGTTAAATCAAACAGTTTTCCTGCAATAAGATAACCCTCACTGACAAAGGAGAAGCTGTGTTTCAGGTGCAGCTCAGTACAGCTCAGTTCAGATCAGTCTGTCTGCTTTCCTGCCGTGTTTTCCTGCAGATCATTTGAGCTCCGTCCTGTTCTCAAACACTCTGAGATTATTTCTGCCTCATGGAGTGGCATCATGGCTCTCGTCTCCTCTCCTCTGGGTGAAGGGCCGTCTGGGGACGAGGTCCGGGGTCACAGGCGGAGCTTCATCAGGGCATTGAGCTCCAGCCGGGAGGGAATTCATGTTGATTTTCATGCTCGGCTAAACCTGTTTTGCCAGCTGCCATTTATGCTCAGACATTCATTTAGTGTGAGTGACTGTGTTTGTCCTATTTTGGCATGTGTGGTGTGGCATCAGCTTTAAATATAGAAACAGAGCCGCCATATTAAACCAGGATCACCAGGCTGTCTTCACTACTAAATAAATCTCACTTTTTGCTCATAAAAACATAAAAAGCTCTGCACATTCTTACTCCTGCTCTCTCTTGAAAGGTAGAGCTGAGAGCTTTTTCTTCTTCTTCTCTTGTGCCCGACGTCTAATTCATATTATTACTGAAATTGCCTCAAATTTGTTGCCATGGTTATTTTTCTTCTCTCTTTTTTAAGCTTTGTGCCTCCTCTGTGGCCGATGATTAGAGTCGACAGCGGCTAGAGAGAGTCTGGGGGTGTTTGTGTGTCAGTAGGGGTAGAGATAGGCTGGAAGGCAGTGACCTGGTAATGGTGAATGTATTCACAGGCCATATTCTAGATAGTTGCCATGGTCACAATAATTGGGAGGCTGAGCGGGGAGAGAGAGTGAAGGAGGAGTGTGTGTTTGTGTGTGTCTGGAGTCCACAGACAGAGAGAGAGGATGATTGACTTTGAGAAAAAGAGGCTCGAGGCAACACTGCAGACTAGCAGCAGGAAGCGGTACTACACCACCAGCTCATCACGGAGTAACACAATGTACAAAGGATGGACACAATAACACAAACTCCTTAAATGCCTTGGCATTTTGTATGTTTGTTGTTGTTTTCTCTCTCTCTCTCTCTCTTCCCTTCTGTCCCCTTGCTGTAGCTGGTGATTAAGCTCACCTGTGCTGACTTACCAAGGTGAGTATAAAGAGCAGGAGAGAGGAGGAAGACAGCTGTCAATGGGCCTTTTGGCTGCCTGTGTGCAGACCTGCCTAGAGAAATTGCTGTTTTGTGAACGATCCATCATAAGATTAATATCTATCAAGATGCGTACTGAATCGCTAAGACTGGTGCCAGCCTCCTGACTAATATTTACCTCCTTTTGGAGCGACCAGTTCACACAGCTGCGACTCTCAGAGTCACACAATTTAAAGTGATTTATTTTCTGAAGTTACTATGCAATAAATCTATGAACAAGGCAGACAGTATTGCACATTAAAACTCTTTTTTTTACTAAAGCTCAGCGTTAGTTCATGAAGGACACTATAATCATATGCCAAACCATGATCAGCTGATGGCCAGCTGATCTCAATTATTGCCTCCCAGCTCTTGCAACCAATCACAGCTCTTTCCTTTCAACACAGCGGTCCATTTAAATATAATGAACTTCTCACTAAACCCTGCTTGTATTAATGCTGATGCACCAAGCTGCTGCTGGCAAAGCTTAACCTCCTCCACCCCAGCCTCCTCTTATATAGCGTTAAGCTAGTTACAACTTCATATTCAGATTCATGCTACCATGGATTCATTGCTTTTTAACTAATTCTATTGTATTCAGTATGCATTTTCAAAAATGTATTCATCTCTATGGGGGTTTCTAGCCATGCACCCTATGGAAACTCAAAGCATGCTGCTTGACTAACACAGAGAACATCTTTTGAGCAGAGCCTTCTCTGCTAAGTAAAATCATTTTGCAGTGAAATGGTTAAATGTATGACAAGGGTTCCTGACAGAATTGTATCAGTCCTAATTTTCAAAAAAATCATAGTCTGTAGTTTTTACTTGTTCGTATTCACACATGTACGTTTAGCTGTTTTTAGCCATTTTGCAATAAAATGGCAAAGTTTATGATGAGAGTGTTCCTGACTGAATGCTATAATTGGTAGCTTGTCTGTCTGTGTCCATTTGCACACCACACCATTGCTCCAACTGTCCTTGATATCTATCAGAAGAATTCTTGGGTGTACTGCTTCGAAATTGGTTGCATGAAAAAAATCATAAATCTGTGCAGATTCCTTGTAAAATAAGCAACTCCAGTAAACACTCCAGTCTCCTCCATGGATACATATACTATAAATTCACAGCCATAGTTGGCATTTATTGCCTTATCAATCAATCTCAAAATGAGATTTTCATTTCCCTTTTCACATTTTTTTGCTAGCAACATCCTGCCACTATCTGTCTGCAAGTTGGTAAATTACAGAAAACACCATCAGATGGCCTTATTCATGCTGCAACAGCTCAGTTAAGACTGCGACGGTAGCGACCTTCTCATTGTGTTGCAAATATTTGGTCTGAACTGAGCATAACAGTTGTGATACAATGTCAACTAATACAATGTCACGTTGTACAATTAAGTCCTCTATGGCACAACCATTGCATCCCAACAGACTGTGACAAATGTGGTAAGAAAGACATTCCTGCTATTGTTTATTAAAAAATGCCCTCTGACAGTTTACAACATATAACATACCTTAGAGCTGGACATTGACGACTTTTCTTTTAAAACTGAACTCCATAAGGTGTACAAAACAGCAACCCAACATTTTGTTTTCAGTGATATTTCACATATTATGTATGTGTGTATGCTTAAAAGTGCCAATGCTGTCCACTGAAAGCACAAGCAGGAATATGCTGGCACTTTTGAAACAGCCTTTCTCTCTTAAAATGTGAAATTTATCCAAAAAAAATGCAAAAATTGGGCTTCTCATCTGGAAACTGTTCACACTGCACACAAAACTGTACAGATACTTACATTCATGCAGCTGCACACCTGTCCAACACTTCTGGAAAAACATTACAGAGACATTATCCCAAATCATGGGCTGCCACATCCCCCCCACCCGTTTCTTAGGAGACTTATCTACATTAAAACTGGGCGAGACACACGGCCGTTTACTGCTCGTGTTGCCAACTATCACCAAGAAAACTATCCTCACGGAACTCCAAACACACCACACACTGGAAAAACCTGCTCATCGACTACATCTCCTTAGAAAATACAAACTCTTCTGACAATTATCATAACCCTTTCTGGCAATCATTCATCACTTTTTTACAATTATGATCTACAACAAACTATAATCACATCAATCACTTCAGTATTTTATCACCTTAATTCCCATTCCTTGTAATTACTACTTATTTATATTCATTCATTTTTAACTTTCTTCTTTTGCCTGACCACCAATAGGCACTAGACACATTTATAACAACAAAAAAGATGTCTTTTTTCTTTGTTGTTTTTGCTTTTTTTGAAATTATTTATTTTACCATACACACCCCACACTCTGACAAACAAAAACACAAACACAGTTGTAGATATTGTTTGTTTTGCAATGAAAAAAAAAAGAAAAGAAGGTTTGGTTTGGGTTCGACCTCAGGCTCCTTTCCCACATGCCATTCCCAACACTCTCTCTCCCTGATTTCCTACCCTCTTCCTTCCGCTCCTGTCTCTCTAATAAGGGCACAAAGACTTTGCCCTTTTTTGTTACTTATTTTAACTCTTCATTATGTTTTCTGAGGACTTTTATTATTATAGAACCAGTTGGGTTCCTCCTTTTACTAACCGCATGATTGTGGGGCTTTTATGCCTTTATTTAGACAAAGAAAGAAATGGATTTGACCTGTTTGATGTTTTTATTTGTTGGTTCTACACATTAACAGGCTTCACATTTAAAAACACACACGTTATGTGTAGTCTTTGTGCTCTCTGTGTTTTGTGTCTTTTTGTGTAAGCAGCTGAATGAAGCGCTCTGTCCCGTCTCTCTGTCACAACACAGCAGCATCATCATCCTCTGACACACTGAGATCACAGGGGTACCCCCCCCCCCCCCCCCCACACACACACACACACACACACACTGCTGCACTCATACACTGACTGGCTCTGTAACCTCCGGCAGCCCCCTGTCATCATCACTCCTGTCTCCCCTCATCTCCCTCTTCTCTCTCTCTCCTCCTCCTCCTCTTCCTCATGCTGTGGTCAGGAAAAGCCCCCCTGCAGGGAATGGTGCATTGTGGGTGTTTCTGTGACAGTCACGCCGTGGAGTAAGGCGGTGATGATGTGGTGAGTGCGTGGGTGTGAGCTGAGTTTGAGCTTCTTCATTGGTTGTTGGATGTTGCGTGTGCGTGGTCACGACTGTGGTGCAAAGGAGAAGTTTAGACATCTGAGGAGACACCTGAAGGACAGAGAGGCTCACTCAGCTCTTGTTACTCCTCTTCTTCTTCTTCTTCTCTCTTTCATATCCTACTCCCCTTCTTTTAGTCTCCTTCTCAATTCTTCATCCTTTCTCCTTTTTTCTCCCCTTGTTACATCACATCTCCGCTCTCTCCTCTTTTTTCTTTCTTTCACTTCTTCTGACATTGTCTTCTTCCTACATTCTATTTTTAATAATAAAAATAATAATAATAATAATAATAATAATAATAATCACTTTGTTAATCCCCGAAGGGAAATTCATTTGTCTGGAGTCTCATCTGTTTGTAGTAGAATTATATAGTCTTATTGCTGATGGTATGAAAGATCTTCTATATCTTTCTGTCCTGCAGCAAAGAGAGAGGAGCTGTCCACCACCGTTGTTTTTTTGGTCATTTAAGGTGATATGAAGTGGATCCGTGTTCCTCAGAATGGCCTCCACCTTCTTCAGTGTGCATCTCTCCACCTCATCCTCCAATGAGTTCAACTTGATTCCAACCACAGAGCCGGGTTTTTTCACCAGTTTGTCCAGACGCCTTGCATCCTTGTGTTTTACACTGCCTCCCCAGCAGACTGTAGCATAAAACAGAACACTTGCCACCACAGACTGATAAAACATCTGCAGCATCTTACTGCAGATGTCTATTGATCAGAGTCTTCCCAGGAAAAAGAGGCGGCTCTGCCCCTTTTTGTAGATGAAGTCTACGTTTTTAGACCAGTCCAACTTATTATCCAGGTGTACACCTAAATATTTATACGATGTCACCACCTCAATGTCCACGCCACAAGTGTTCACTGGTCAGAGAGGGGGTTTGGATCTGTGGAAATCTATGATCAGTTATTCTACAAGCTGCTGTTTTAAGACGACACATCAGTTTAGTGTCAGGAAGTGTCAGTTAGTTTGACTTGTCATCAGGAGTGGCCTCGGCAGGGTGTCAAACATAAAAGTGGCTATAATGCCTCGTCATAAATTTTAAAACCTTAATAACTGGTACACATTGTATCTGAACCAAATTTAGTATGCTTGGTAACACTGCTTTTAGCTCCCAATTCCTGATTGGTGTTCCAAATAAAACAGACATTTTCTCATGGGGTTCCCAAGACATTGACCCTCCACATATTTCAAATGTTAAATGATGTGGCCCTGGCAGTCTTTTTGTCGCCATAAAACAGGAAGTCTGGGTCTTGTGACATGTGTAGAGCTATGAAACTTGGCACAAAAATTCTAAGTGGCATGCTGGGATGACTGATATGATTTTTATAGATGGGTGTGGCCTATTGATGCAGTGGCGCCCCCTACAATATTTCAAAAATTCGGCCCCTGTAGGATGGGGGGGCTGAATTTTTATAGTCACTGCTCTGAATTGACTGTGTAATTCCTGATTGGTTGCCCAAACAATGCTGAAAGTTTCCCAGGTGGTTTCAGAGCTATTGGCCCTCCACAGATTTCAGGATCAAATGTGTATGTGAAAAGGTGTGGCACTGTCAACTTTTTGTCACCATGAAACAGGAAGTACAATTTTCTGGGTCTTGTGATGTTTACACAGTCATGAAACTTGGCATAAGAATTTTAAGTGTCATGCTGGGATGATTGATATGATTTATGTGGGTGGGCGTGGCTTATTGCCTCAGTGGTGCCCCCAACTATATTAAATAAATTCACCTGCTGAATTTTTATTATGCCATTGTTAAGGCCGATTATAACCTGTCTGACCTGATCCAGTAGGTTACTCTGGTCTCACTTTAACTTTTGTGTAAGAGACATGGCAGTTCATAGTGGGTAATCCTTTTTTTTGTGTTTGATGGGCATCACTGCGATATCCATTTTGTTGACATGTAAAACCCTGACACATGTAGGAAGGTTCAAGGGCCTGTTCAGTGCTGCTAGCAGCCCTGGTATCCTTTTTTCTTCTACGTCCTTCCCTTTTCTTTCTCCTTCCATCTTAGCCCTTTTTTACATACACTTCTTCACCTCTCTCTCTATCTCCCTATAATATTACCTTCCCCTTTCCTTTCTTCATACATTGCTCCTCCTTTCTTTCTCCTTCATCTTTTTCTCACTTCCTCTTCTCCTCACCTTCACTTGCCTTTTTCCCTTTACAATGATTTCTTGCCTTCCCTCCATTTTAACCTTCCTCTCCTCTCTCTTCCTCTGCTGTCTACCTCTCCTCCCATCATGCAGGTGAATTTTGATGAAACAGATGAAGACACTGCTGAAGCAAACATGTCATCTTAAATAATGATGTCCAGTGTTTTTGATGTAATCGTGTTTGGGGGTTAGTGGGAGTCTTCATGGCAGTGACTCATGGAGGGGGGGTTGTGATGGGGGGGTCAGTGGGGGTGTTTCTTCTTGAGCCGTGACTCATGTTAAGGAAGAATAGCCCTCCTCCTCCTCCCTCCTCTGTGTTTTTTTTAGGCTCCAGGCAGAAATCTCTCTGTCACTGTGTGGTGGTGATAAGGTTTGTGTGTCGCTCAGTCGCTACTGTCACTGTGAGTCCATGGGCACAAACACATCCCTCTTTCTTTTCTTCTTGCAGCATCAGTTTGTGAATACGTACAGTCACATTTGTACGGTGTGAGACGTGCTGTCAGTCTGAGGAGTCACCGTGTGAGCTGCCACAAACACAAAAGCTGCAGCAGACACAAACACTTAAGCAGCTTTTTCAACCACAGCTCTCAAACTGACAGAAGACAAACAGTATGTTTACATTAAAACATTTGTAAGTCTGACTACAACTGGATATTTAAAATATAACATGTTAGCATGTTAGTCCAACTAAAATCCCGTTTGAATTTCTCTATGCTGGTTGAACACAGGCAGAACATGTGGTTGGAAAAAAATTAACTTTTGACTGTACATGTTTCAGTCAGACCAGACTGGACGGACTAGATGTTTTGTGCATGCTCTGCAGTATCTGGGCTGTACTTTGCCCTTAAAATTGACCAACATAAATAGCAGCAGCTGTACTGTTGTCCACCTTCAGATGTATGCTAGGGGCGGCACTTGGCGCATCATATCTGTGGCGCTCCTGTGTTTTAGGCTTTAAATCTATCATTTTTCTTGACCTGTATTAAGTGGATCCCCATCGTCAGTTTAAAAAGGCAATTTTTTTCGTCTCTTCAATTAATCATTTATCTTCATATTTGAACCCTGAAAACACTGGACTACAATGGTCTTGTATTGGAAATGAGTCCTGACAGCAGCTGTGGCCCTAATCACTACCAGGTGTTTGTTTATTGACCAAAGCTTTTATCGATGTCATCTGATCACAATAAAATTCAAAATAAAATCCATCAGCCACTCTTAAAGTGAAAGTTAAAATATTTTCAATTCAATTTCATTTACATAGTACGTTAGAAAAAACAGGGTCAACAACAGAGCTTTACAGAGTAAAAATTAAAACATGACACAAGAATGAAATAAGAATAGTCAAATCATTCAAAACAGAACATCATGAAATAATGGTGAAAGTAATAGTAGTAATCTATGAAATCTGTTGGGATAAAAACATTACCATCTTGAAATGAAAGCCTGTAGTTAAAGCCTGTTCCACAGGTTCATAACCTTGCAAAGCAGATGGATACGCTCGTTTCCGTGTTTCTCCATCTTGCAAAGCTCCTTCTGAAGCGTTTGGGCCCGGTTTAAAAGTGACAGGACCAATCAGCGAGGAGGGGCAGTACTTTCGGGCGCAGCAGAGTCGAGACGTAAGCAAGTAGCAACAAGAGTGCCGTTATGGTGGAAGACATTAGCGTGGATTCTGCTGAAGCATCAGTTTTATCAGAACTTAGCAACATATCTTCGTTAAAAGAACAAAGAACAGCAGTGAGTTGTTTTCCTTTCAAAAACGACAAAAGTCGTGTACTGACATGTCTACAGTCGCCATGGTTCGCGTTATTCCTCGGTATCTGCACTCGCGCACCTCGGTCGCAAAACCTCAGTTTTGTTGTTCTAATTGGCCCGTAAAGATGTG
This sequence comes from Cheilinus undulatus, assembly GCF_018320785.1. Taxonomy (NCBI): domain Eukaryota; kingdom Metazoa; phylum Chordata; class Actinopteri; order Labriformes; family Labridae; genus Cheilinus; species Cheilinus undulatus. Next base: position 39,283,070 of record NC_054867.1, on the reverse strand, counting down.
ACAGACAGAACATTCATCCAATCACACTCTGAGTTTTTTTTTTCAAATCCTCTGCCCTTTCCCAAACGCTCAGTATTGAAGGTTAGTCACATCCAGGAGTGGCTTGACCTCAGTGCTCTGCCTGGAGCGTAAACGTGAAACAGTCCTCATAAATCAGGAAGTGCCAAACCATGAACCATGAAGAGCTTTCAAAGCTGACAGGTTGAACAATAACAATGATATGTTTCTGCTTTCTCTTGTTAAACACTGCACCACGAAAAGTAGCCAATTTAAGCTAGGCTAAATGGATGTGGCTTCAAGGTTCTCATTTTCTTTTATTGTTTCTTATAAAAAAAGTAACAGAAAATAATAAACAATAGAAAGTGTCACTGTTTTCTGTATTGCTTTAAATATTTGGTAAATATTGCATTATCGCAATCATATAAGGCCACTTAGCTTACTTGAGAGTCGCTAACTTTTATCAACAATGTTAGTATGAGCCTAGGGTTACAGTTCTTTCGCTGTGGCTAAGTTTTAAATGTTCACTGAGTAAGAAATGGAGCTTATAGTGCTATACAGAGCATGTGTGTATGATTTACACAGTTTCCACCAGTTTATGTGGTTTTAAGACTAAATCTAGCCACAGCTAGCTCTTCTTTGTGAAAGTAGAAACTAGGATTTTTCTCATTTAAAATAAGGCAAAAGGGGATTAAATAAAAGCATTTCAAATCTTTTTTTATTTAAGAAGAGTTTTTTCAACAGAGTACATTATCTGTTCAAGAAATCGTTTATTTTTTTCACTTCTCTGTTAATCTTTTACTGACTTTTTTTTTGCTATTTTCCAAAATTTCTTCACTTCCTTATTTCAGTGTAAATTTTTACAAATTGAAGGGGTGAGGTGGGGGGCTGTGTGTGTAATAGAAGCCTACTTATAAATGAAGAAACAGACACTGAGAGGCTGAAATGATGTGAAATTCCCGTCCTCCTGCATGAATCACTGAGGGTTATCGGCACCGGAAGCTTCCTCCTTTAAGCATATTTGCACTGATGGATATTGAAAGATAAAGACGGTCTTCTCCATGCAATCATTTTATCTTTAATTATGTGCTTTATTAATGGCACTTTTTATATGCAAATGTGATTATATTAACACCACCTACATATTGTGGGTTTATTTAAAGCAGCTCTGGCACTTTTCCTTGAATAAAAACAGATGTAAAAGGGACAAAGTGGCTATTTGAATATCTTTGATGTTGCTTTCTTCCTGATGCAGATTCACCATCAGGCCCTGCGCCTGTCTGTCGGCTTTCTGCAGGAGAGATAGTGCTCTCTTCATTACGCGCTTCATTAATTTAAATGCTAATTGATTCTGCGAGGGCCTTTCAGACAGAGAGCCAAGTCCTGTGTTTCCCCATTGATTGTGTGTGAATTAGTGTGTGTGCGCCTTGTGCACCTGCTGGATCCTGGAGTGACACGTCCTGACAGAACAACCTCTCCTGCCTGTCTGTCTGCCTCAAGTATGGCACTGATATGGTTGGAGTGCTGCAAGCCAGACAAGTACAACACAGGAAAAAAAAAACCATCAGACTCATAGTCTGTTTTCAGGGTCTGAGAGGGACAATAAAAGCACAAAAAAGTGAACAGACAGCGTTTGGCGTGCTGTATGTAGCTGCATGGATAAAGCAGAAACAGAAGATGCTGGGGCAGTTAAATGATCCATGCGTGGTTGCTAGGAGACAGTGAGGCTGGATGGTGGAGATAAATGCTGGGATCCACCCCTGGTGGTGAGCAGTGGGTGGGAAAGAGAGAGGGAGGGGAAGGTAGAGGGTAAGAAAGGGAGAGTCTAGATAAGAGGGGAGGGGGCGGGGGTGTATGGAGTCCTGTGACAAAGACAGTTGCATCCTCGTTCATGGTAGATAAGGTTTTATTTTCTCCTGTGGGGCTTCCCATCCCTCATGTCTTCTTCTTCATCACAAAAGTTGGACAGGGTCTGTTCGCTAAGGACAAAAATCATCAACATAAGTGCTGAATCATAATAAATGAATTCACAAACTTATTGATAATTTTCTTATTAAATCTCTCCCTTTAAATTTTTCTGATAATTTAATGTTTAGTTTCATGAAATAAAATTTGACCATCTGTACCCACAGGGTCCCCTCCTCCAATGGCCTTCCTGGACCTGGAGCCTTAATTATTTAGTTTAAAAGGCTTTCTGCAAGAGAAAAAGTGCACTTTTGTACTACTTATTTGACATTATGCAGTAATTTTTGCTTTTCTTCGGGACATTTCTGTCATATGCTGCTTTTTTGCATAGTTATTTGAAGTTATATGTGTCTGTTTTAGACTTCAGCTTGTTTTTGAGTGAGCACCTTTGTTGAATTTTCTGCTTTCATAACCAAAACAACAGAGGTATCTTGGGCAGTGACTCACAGTAAATGTCATGTGATGTAAATATGTTTTAACCTGCTAAACAAGCCTGTGAATCACTCGGACCCTCCAATTATTTTTACCACTGATTACCTCAGCACGCTCCTTTAAATCTGTCACACTTCCACATGAGCCTTTTTCCCCTCCATCCGTTTCCTGCCTCTCTTGAACAGATCATTACAGTCCTAATCTGAAACTTTTCTTTGTGTTCAAACCGTCTCCTCAGCATTCGAGCCTCTGCAGCTGTTGCCAGGAGGGAAACCATGATGGCTGCCACAGGAAGAGGCTTCAGCTCGCACCGTCATCCCTCATCAACCCGGTCGGCTCCGGTCAGCCCGGCACAGACAAAAACAAAAGAAGAAGAAGAGTGCTTCCTCCTCCGTCGAATGTGAGGGAAGCTCTGAGTGTGGGTCGTGATTAGTTGTGAATGAAACCCTGCCGTCTGATTGGTGGAGAGAGCTGGAGGTCAGGCGTTCTGCCAGAGGCTCATACAAGGCTGCTGATTGCTTTTCATCCACTGATTACAGTAATTTAGATCTGCTAAGGGCCAAAGGGGCCCTCGTCTGCCAGCCTGACTGCTGCTGCTTCTCGGCCAGAGAGGAGGGGGCTGTGGTTTGGTGTGTAGGCAGATTTTGGATTCATAAATGAGCGAAATTTAGCAGGCAAATGAATCAAACACAGCGCCTGCTCAGAAAATCAAAACAAAGGTGCTGATTATGTGAGGTTTAGGGAACAGGATAAACTGTTTCACAGTTTTTCTCCTCAGGAGCAAACTGCTCCAGCTGCCCCATGTTTGAAGTGTGTTTCAGCTCCTTCCACAGATATTCAATATGATTTAGATCAGGGCTCATAGAAGGCCACTGCAGAATAATCCAGTGTTCTGTTCCAAGTCATTCTTGGGTGTTTTTAGCTCAGTGTTTTGGGTCAGTATCCTGAAGTGTATCCAGACTGCCTTAATAGTCTTGAGATTTTATTGTACCCTGCACAGATTTGACACCCTGTGCCAGATGCAGCAAAACAGCCCCAGAGCATAACTGAGCCTCCTCCATGTTTCGCAGTAGGTACAGTGTCCTTTTCTTCACTTCGTTTTTGCATCTGTGAACTTAGAGCTGATGTGACTTGCCAAAAAGCTCCAGTTTTGTCTCATTTGTAATAAGGACATTCTCCCTGAAGCTCTGTCGCTTGTCAATATGCATTTTGGCAAAATCCAGTCTTGCTTTTTTGTGATTTGCTTTCATCAGTGGAGTCCTCCTCGGTCGTCTTCCATTAAGCCCATTTTGGCTCAAACTGCGACTGATGGTGCATTCTGACACTGCGGTTCACTTCTAATCTCTTTGGAAGTTGTTCTGGGCTCTTTTGTTTCCATTCATATTATCTGTCCCTTTAATTTGGCATCAATTTTCCTCTTGCAGCCACATCCAAGGAGGTTGGCTACAGTCCTGTGGACCTTAAACTTCTGAACAATGTATGCATCTGTAGTCACAGGAACATCAAGCTGCATGGAGATGGTCTTATAGCCTTTACCTTTAACATGCTGTGCTAAAATTTTCTTTCTAATCTCCTGGGACAACTGTCTCCTTAGCTTTCCGTGCTCCATGTTCAGTGTGGTACACATCATGATACCAAACAGCACAGTGACATTTTACCCTTTAAATAGGAAGACTGACTGATTACAAGTTTGTAGACACCTGTGATGCTAATTACAGTACAAACCTCAGTTTGACATGTCCCTATGGTCAAATTATTTTACATCTTTTCAAGGGATACGATCATTTTTGTCCCAACCAGTGTCATTAATTTGTTTTTTATAATGATTCTGTTGAACCACAATTCAATAGCAATGTTTGATTTTCCTTAGTTAATTTTTACTACATTTTTATGAACATAAGAACTGGTCAGTATTGGTTTACTAAAGGATATTAAGTTGTGCATTATTAGGGGCATGGCGGCTATGATTACTAGTTAAAGCACAGCATAGCTGTTCTCTAGAAGACTTAAGGCCTGTCTCAATATTACCACTTTGTTTCTAGGCAGACATAAAGTTACAGCCGTTTCAGACTGGCAACGCGTTTTTTTTAGTCACAGCTTTCATACAGAATAAATTTACCTGAGTAAATTTTGCTCTAAAAATCTAACATTTGGTCCCAGTCTATTTGGAGTAAAATTTACTCTGCCCTCAGAGTTACATTAGTTACATTTAACTCTAAATAGATTATTCTGCTGAATGTTATAATACTAAAGAAACAATAATGATGGAAATATGTCACGGAACAGGAGCAGAGCACGAGATGAGGCAAATAACTCAGTGAAAAACCACAGATTCAAAGGTTTAAGGGTAGCCAGGTTACCTGACCAGAAGCTGTAGTACACTGACGTCTGAAAGTTCATCATAAGGAGAGGAGATCTTGATTGCCTGGATTATGTACTGCTGGGACACCTAACGAGCTGCAGCAGTGACTGTCCATGAGTGATGGCAGCTGAGTTAAAACTTAAGAAGTGGACATAGCAGAATTTGATCTGTGTTTTTACTCTAACTCTGGTGATAAATCAACTCAAAAAAAGAGTCATATTTTTGAATAGAATTACTCTCCAGATGTTCCTGTGTACCAGGCATTTTAACGCTGCATGTTGGCAGAGTCTCCCTGCTGTCAAAGCCCCATCATTCTTCACAAGTTTAACCTCAATAAATCTACCTACAGGTCACTTGATTCCGTTTATAGGGGAACCGTGCTGTGAAGAATTCATAATAAAAGCATTCTGTACCAATGAAGGAAAATTCTCCAAAGATACTAAGCTGACAAGATGGTCCAAGCTGACAATTTTGCTCCCTGAATCAGGACAGCCTGACTTTGTGTGGAAGTTGACTGAAGATGTTTATCAACCATTCAAACTATCCTGTGTTGCATTCTTTTGTCAGTTGTTCTCTTCTGTCCTTGTCCAGGGAAATTAGCAACACTTCCATGGGTTATAAACTTCTTGATTATATTACGCACAGTGGACAAAGGACTTTCAAGATCTCTGGAGATGGTCCTGTAACCTTGAGATAGTTCATATTTTTCCACAATTTTGCTTCCTAAATCCTCAGACAATTCTGGGCTCTTCTTTCTCTTTTCCATGCTTGGTGTGACACACACAGGCACACAACACAAAGGTTGAGTCAACTTTTATATATTCTAACTGGCTTCAGGTGTGATTTCTAGATTGTCAGCACCTGTTACTGCCACAGCTGAGTTTAAATGAGCATCGCATGCTTGAAATAAAATGATTCACCCACAGCTTTAAAAGGGTGCCAATAATTTTGTCCAGCCCATTTTTTTGTTTTGTGTAAAATTATGTAAATTTTTTCTTTTTTCTTCTGATTTTTTGTGTTGTTCCAATGTACGTAGAGGAAATAAACATGTGTATACCAAAAACATTTGTAATTGCAACAATTTCTGGGAGAAATGGTGTATTTTCTGGAAAAATTCCAGGGGTGCCAATACTTTCTTCCATGACTGTATGTGAAAGAGAATATAATATCAGACTGCAGTTTACTTTCCTTTTGTCTTCTGCGCGGCCCTTCGGACACGCCGAGACCTTGAATAATCAGAGTTGATGAGCCAGTTAGTTGCGAATGTTTTTTCCAGGAGTGATGTCGATGATTAATCAAGGAGCTGAGCAGCAGCGGCCTCCTCACCCACACACATTACAAGGTTAATCTCTCTATTGATTACAGCAGCTGAATAAAAACCAATACTGCACTGCACATTTTCTCCGCTCTCACAGTCACGTGTATGTGTGAACATTTCTGCTACTTTCTGTGGAGCATTTTCTAGATCTGCAGAAATGATGAATGATGCTTTTCTTGATAGCATCTTCCTACCACACCCATTACCCCATATTGAACAAATAAATCATGTTAAGGACATTATCAGATTCACATTTATTGACAAAAGCATGTTTTTCAAAAGTTTCTTTCTACAGCAGAGATGGGGGTGTTTTCACACAATATTAAAAACTGGTGTAAAGGGCATAAATATACATTCTGACGTCTGCTTACTGGCGTCTAAAATCTTCACAATAACAGAGGGACAATAATGAAGACAATAAGAGATCCATAACCACAATTTTATCAACACAGGCTCCTGTAAATGTCTGTTACTTCAGCTTAAAAAGTCTCCCTGGGCAGTTTTAAAGATAACACTGGTTCAGAGATATCCACCCATGTTTCTCACACAAACACATCCACATATGTACAAACACAGTCAATAGGAAACGAGTGTAGGAGTGTGGGAACTCGTGCCCCTGCTGTCCATGTGTGTTTAGACAATAACGTCTCCTTGTGCGTCACTCCTCAGGGTGTTTGGACTCACCCTCTGGGATCCTGCTTCAGAGGTGACCTACTTCTCCTGATTGTCAGCAGAAGGCGGTTTCATCAGCTCGCTTTGTGCCGAGGCACTGAACTGTGGCTGGGACCCTGGGACAGGCCGATTGGACCGGTGTAATGAAGCTCATCACGCACATGCATGCACACAGACACACTAGTGCTGCAGCCATCAGGTCCAGGGCAGCAGCATTTATAACAGCCATATATTAGCCCCTCCTTTATGGAGGAAATGTGACTCCTCGCCATGTTTCTGATGCTCCATCATTGGGAAGGTGACAGAGATGGAGCGGAGGGTGTTGATGGATGCCGGCGCCGAGCCCGGCTGTCATTACTCCGTCTATTGAATGTGCGAGGCGCTTCCAACAAAATGGCCGCGGAGCCCCAACATGGCTCCGACTGCGATGGGCACGAGGTGTTAAACATTCATTTGCTGCTTGTGTTTGTGTTTGGAATACTTTTAGTAGAAACACAATGAAGCAGTCTGACTGCCTCTTCATAGCAGAGTATAAAGGACAAATATTTACAAGGGCTGTCAAAAGATTAATGATTTTAATCGTGAATAATCTCAGAATTTCTGTAATTAACTGCAATTAATTGCATCCTTTTTATCGCACTTACTATACTGCATTAGATTTGTAACATTTCTGATGTTTCTTGCATCTTAAACCAAGGGTAATTGACTTCCTGTTTGCTTTTAGATAGATCTAAGATTTTAACATGAACTTAACCACAGGAAAAGGAACTTGTTATGGATTGTTAAAGAAATAAGGGAACAGTAACCATCATTAAGGAGCAGTGGTGGACTTATTTCACATCAACTGGCTGCAGGGAGATCTTACAGTGGCAGCAAGCAAACCATTAAAATTAATCATTATTTAAAAATTAGTGCACTAATTGTGGACCTTAATTGATCACAATTAATGCCATTAATCTTGACAGCCTTAATATTTACACAACATTTATCTCACTTTACTTTTAAGGAGGAAAAATGTCACAAGAGTCTTCAAAAAGTTGACTTATCAGAAATATGTACAGGAACACTGCAAATTCCCACACTAAGTATGGGCAACCAAACACAACACACTTCAACAACAAATGCAGCAACTCCTAAAGTCTGTCTAGGCTACAACACTCATCAAATACAGAAGCAACAGCGGTATTACATTCATATAAATAACAATTATCCCGTACCCAAAAGAGTCACTTCAGCACTTTTGGCTCCACTCGTAGTGTTTAAAAATGAACTGAAGACCAGCTTCACCATGTGTCCTCAACAACTCCCTTTAGAGGTGCAGCAACTGTCCCCGAGGTGGTGACACCAAAGCCCTCGGTATCATAAAGAAAAAAAAGACTCTTTGAGCACCGTTCTTTTTAGGTCAGGGGTCCTTGGAAGTCCATGGATTTTTTTATAAGGCCCAGGAGATCGCAGGTTTCACAGATAAGATCAGTTCATCAGAGTGTCGTTCCCTCTTGAATGGCACAGGAGAAGAAAGGAGCAGACACACAGAGGTTTTTTTTTGTTTGTTTGTTTTTTCAAGAGTGTCGGCTGGGAAAGGTCAACAGGGAGAGCAGAGAGGAGGATGGCTCAGCTGATTTAACTGATTGTTCAGGTAGTAACTGAGCTGAAAGCCTGCACCATTCTCAGGTCAGCTTGTGTTGTTTGCTTTTGCTACTGGTTCTTGATGATTTGTGTTTCTTCAAAAAGGATAGGATGCAAAAGATTCCTACTTGAGTACAATTTAAATGCTCTGAGGTCATCATGTTTACATGTGTGGAGTGATCTACAGCATCAATTGAACTGAAAACAGCTTTCTGTGACTGTAGTAGTAGAATCAGAAATGCATGGATTTCCCAAGTAGATTTCTTCTGTATGTCTACATGTCAATAAAACTAAAGATGCACCGATTGTGAAAAATCAATTTTTAAAATAACAATTTGACTGACTTTTAATCTTTTTATTTCTTGCAAGTCTCATTAAGTGCCAACAAGTCATTGCTTCTGGGAAATAGAAGCGAGACTTCTGGCTGCAGATTGTACATCTCTGACAGCTGCTCTCACAGATCACTCCTCTCAGAAAGGAAGTGCCGTAATTTGCCTGATTTCCAGTTCTAATTCTTTTTTTTTTTTTATTCAACTTTATTTAGAAACGTCTGATAATTAAAATCATGAAAAAATAATGTTAGCTTTAGCTAACAAAGCTAAGCTATCTACATAATTAACATTACTTCAAAAGCCAATGTAGCTAACTTAGCTGTAGCAATGTGAGCTTAGAAACGCAGATATGTGAGCATAGCCTTAGCTCCGTTAGCTCCGTAACTTATTCAGCTAATGGAGCTACACAAGTTATGCTGGCTGTGCTACAATGTTTTCATGGTGGATGAGCTATTTTCCTGTAAACAGACTGTTTACTCAGCTTTATTAAACTTTTTCTAATCAGGTTTTGCACGTCAGGATTTTAACTTTTAACTTTTGGTTTGCTACTGTTACCTTTAACCTTACCTAAACAGAAGTGTAATGTGATTTTATTTTGAAAGTTTAAGCATGTTAGATGAACAGTCTGTGAGAGTGGCCTTCAAAAATTAACAATCTGCAGTCAGACTGGCTTTAAATAAAAAGCCTCTGAATCAGGAGTTGGCTGTGCCAGACAGCAGCATTAATCTGCAGCAACACAATAGATAAACATTATTTTCTAATAAGAAGGCTCATCTTGGCTGATATGATGCAAAACAGATGCATCCCTTCCTTCGACCATTTTAAGTATGTACTTAAATGGTAAAGCAGCGAGGTAAATACAAGGAGGTGTCCAGAATTATAAATGATTCCATCTAAACTCAAACTCAAAGTAATACAAAGTTGGCCTTCTGTCTATAAATTAGTCTGAATTGTAGGGTGCCTGGTTATGGCAGACAGCTGATTATTGTGCTGCATTTTAATGCACTTCTTGACGGTTGGTCATTTAAAGCAGTTGTTTTCAGCTGGCGGGTCAGGATGTAAAGAGGGTGACGGAGCTGTTTTCAGTGGAAATGTTGCAAAAAAAATCTATGATGTAGGGACATACATTTGTATATTTCATTTAACTGTTTAGCCCTACAGGATGCTGACATATTTATCTCAATATCTTTGCATACAAAAACTGCTTTTTTCATACTTGTGTATTAATTTTTGGAGACTTCTATTAAACAACCACATTATGTGAGAACTGGAAATGGAAAGACAATGTATGCATGTATGTCATCCCTGGGCTTCTGTAATGATGCATTTTTTGTCTTGTCCTGTCTCTTTGCTAAGTCATGTTTTATTCCAAGCTGCAACGTTTTTCATGAAATAAATTTGAGAGGTTAACATTTTCCAGAATTCTTGGTCATGATTTGTCATTGAAGAGGTGGAGGTGTCTCCTGAGGCTTGACCAGTTGAGAACCGCTGATTTAATGTGATGTGAAATGACCGCTAAGGCTCAATAACTCCATCTCCCATCAGTGTGCAGTCTCTACACTGAAAGGTTTAAACACTACAGCTTAAGATGCCGAATGAGGTCACAAACAAATTTCAGTTTAGTATGACTTTAGCTAAGAATTTAGGTAGAAATCTTTGCATCATTTGTCTTTCTGTGTAACATTTAAGAATGAAACTCAGAACATGAATCCCGTTGCCTGGCTGGCCTGAGAATAGGGGGTGGGGCTCGAGCTCTCTGTAGCCAGAGGTGCTCTGCATCCCCATCTGCTTGTCATGGTCAGAGATAAATAAAAAAAGGGCGAATCAAACCGCCCGGCCGTTCACTCTTGCTTCTTTTTTCTGTGTAGCAGGTTCTCTGTCGGAAGTAATGAGTCACGTCAGCAGCTTTTTGCTCGCAGCCCCACGGTACTGCAGGAGAGTGATGATGGAGAGAAAAGAAGAAACGGGGAGAGAGGAAGGTAGAGGGCAGTGTGTGTTCATGTGATCATAGACAGTTTTTCTGCTCCTGGCAGATTCTCCATCTCTCTGTTTCTGCTTCCTCCATCTGTCTCCTGCTCGCTTGTTGCTCCGAGGAGGAAAAGGAGCAGAGCAGAACAGAGGCCCGTGTGGATTTCATCTTTTTTAGATCCTGCCTTTGTCCTTCTTCAGCAAAGTTTTTCACCGATCTGTCCATCTGTCCTTCACAGGACTCTGCCGGCGTTGGGTTTCAGCTTGATGACCCACTCTCCTCCGTGGTTACTGTTGTACAGATCCAGAAGGTGTGTGTCTGGATCCAGGCAGTGTTCACCTGCAAAAAAGCACCAAATAAAATCAGGAAAAGCTTTTGCTGATGTTAAAAAACAGACAGTTTCGTCTAGGATTGATTTTGTAGCAACTTTAAATAATTTTCATCATCAAACACAGTCTGGTATTGTTTCATCTTGTAGACTGTTTATTCTTAAGAAAACTACTAGGACTCCCATCTATATTTCACACTTAACTTGACGCCCAAATACCTAATTTTGTCTGACATGCAATGAAATCCATTTTAGGTTATATTAAGAAGAAGAAAAGCAGGAACTGTTCACAGCTATTTAAATAAAACTTGAGATTTGGGGGAATTTCTGCCACAAACAGCAAGAACATGTTTATCAACACAGTTGCAAATCACTATTCTGTTGATCAATCAGTCCAATAATTAAGCAAATTTCTACTCTGATATGAAAACAGGGATTGTGTCTTTATCCTAATAGAGATAATGAATCGATACTCTCAGGTAGGACTGTTCAGATTCAGAAGTTTCGGAGCTGAACTGACAGAACTTGTTTGTCCTTTAAAGTGTTCACTCTGTCAGCTCTCCTGTGAGAGCACAGACATGTGTGCAATAAGCATTTGTCTGCTCTGATAACTGCAGATGCACTGCTCCTGTCTCTTTGGCGTTTGCACAGATCATTACATAAGACCTTGTACCCTCATCAGCTCAATGAGCAGAAAGACATGCAAATGTCAGCACAGAGGGAACGGTGCAGCCACTTACCGATATTTCCTCCCACTTCATATAAAGCGCAGTCAGGGTACGCCACTGAGCCGTTTCTGTTGACAGACATACAACACTCGTGTCAAAGTGCAGAAACTGTTGAAATCCAGTGAAAATAGAAATCAAAAGGTTGCTTTGTTATTTATGTCTTAGATAAATATGGATATAAGTCTTTAGGTGGTATGAAATCATGTCACATGTTGCAGTTTTGTACCTTCGTATTTTGCCCTTTCCATTATCAGGGCTGCGGAGGCACTGGCGGTGAAACTGAGCAAGCAGGTCTGAAGCTCGAGAGTTGATGTTCAGCTTGAACTCCATGGTGCCGCTCACTTGATCCCCGACCTGGATCTTCACCGTACGACATGGCTACAGGACAAATAAAGAGAAACATATAATTCATCACCGTAGGAACTTTGGCTAGTGAAACACTGATGCGATTTTCACATCATACAACTTGTCACATTCTATTTATTTTACATAATTGCCACAGGGGATACTGAGCCTTTAAGAGTGAATATGGAGCCTAAACATCACCAGTTTTTTGGCTTTCATAAATAGATTTACATTGGTATTTGCTCCAAAGACAAAATTAACACCAAAGTACAGTTCAGAAATGATCGTTGTTGTTCACTGGTTACCAAACCTCACCTCTGAGGTGTTTTTGTCGGGTTTTTCCCGGCTGTCAGTGTGGATCTTCCTCAGCAAGTTCTTGATGCGGCGATCGTAGAACTGGTAACGCCTGTTACTATTTTCATTCAGCCTACGTACTTGATTCATGAGAAAGTTAGGAATCTGGAGGGAGAAAGGAGTATGATGCAACAGTTGTAATGTTTGTAGCCCATGATCAATTCCCACCAAGAAACCGTTTTCAATTCATACTGATTTTGACTTTTTAAGAGTTTGTGAAGATTTCAGCCAGAAAACAAACATATGTTTATATTCTATATATTTTCAACTACTTTAAAAAATCTAATAATCCAAAGAATATATTAAATTTGATTATTGTTTTTCCTGATTTATAAATTCTAAATTGCTTGATTAAAAACAGGAATATGAATGGCAAGTTTGCCCTCATTAAATGTGGTAATATATCTACAGTTCTCTTCCTTGAGGCTTAATATGAGGGCAGTCTTACCGTCCAGAGCAGCTCCTGGTAGCGGATTAGGAGCCTCATAACATCAGCTGCCTTCTCAGCGTGTCCTTTCTCTGCACCCTCAGTCAATCTGCTTGGGACGGCCTTATGAAGGAAGAGGTTTGGAGCCATGATGGTTGCCACAGCCCACAGGTTCATCCTGTTCCTCTTCTCCCTGGAAACTACCTTATTAAGGAACTCCAGGAGGGCCTGAAAGAAAAATAAATGTAGATTTGTTTAATGATACTGTACATCAGAGATATACAGATAATTTTTGGAATAGATGTTTTATTTCACACTGAATGTAGCTAGTATGTTTAACATTCCCATCTTTGTAGGTTGATAGAAGCTCTTATTTCAAACAGAAAGAGTGCAAATGCAGAGAAACCTCTACAGAGGCACGACAGAAGAGTAAAGTGGATATCACAGTGACTGAATCATCTGTAACACCTCTACTGAGAAGAGCGTTAATGCACAGTAAGTTTCAGCTGCCTCCACTGGAGTCAAAGTAATTAGTTCAGGTGGGTTTTATGCTCCTGGATGCTATAAGCAGAGCTGACTGCACACTAGTGTCAGTGAAAGTGAGTCATGGTTAAAGCCGGTGGTTATATAACAGGACTGAGTGCTTAAAATGTGGATTAAAAGCAGAACAGTATGGCAAAGTATTACAAAACAGAGCGATGGTATGAGAGGTTTTATATAAATGTACATTTGGAAGAATTTTACAACCATGAGAATAGGTATGAACAGGGAAACACATATTCAGTGAGCTACAGGTATTTTGTTTTCTGATTCATCAAGGTGGAACATATTTACTAAATGTTGTATGCTGTATCGGTATCGAATTTACCACAATGGCTTTCAATTATAAGAATGCTAGAAAATACTTTGTGCAGGATTTCTGTGCTTAAATCTTTATGTTTTAACACAAAACATGACATAAGTTAGATATTTATTCATATTCCCCGGCATAAATACGTGCAATATACACACCTCCGTAAATAACAATAGAGTTAATATTTGGGAGTTAAATATTGTAGAGTTGATTTTTACTCCCAAAGTGTCATTTTAATCCATTCTGAGGTAAATGGTTTTCAGTGCAGAATTATTCGACAGTATTGATCTAACAGTGTTAGTCCAGCTCTGTAGAGAGTCATTACACAAGTTTACACATTTCCTTTTATAAAGGCTTTTCATGTCTTTATTTTAGAGAGGAGGAGAGTGGATAGAGTCGGAAACAGGTATAAGAGAGAGGGAGAGAGACATGCAGGAACGTAGCTAATGATTAGAACTGAACCTGGACTGCCCGCATACATGGGGAGCAACCTAACTGCTAGGCCAACTGTGTCCCATTACCTTATATCGCTAAGGAGTAACTGAGGCTTTATGCTCTAAACTGACTGATCAGACACAAAAAAAATGCAAAACAAATTTCTTTATTAAAAATAAATATATGTATTGGAATTTGCTTTAATTTTTAACACTCTCTTATGTAGACAGCCCAACATTTTGGTGTGTTAAAATTTAATAAGGAACTAACTATTCTGAAAATGTTAATTAAGTCCAAGAAGGTGTGGAGCTATGTAAATTCTGAACTCACTGTATAATTTCTTCAACCTTCAAAGTGTCAATTTTTAAACTATAAGTAAAAATGTTGGGTCGATTACCTTTTTCCATGATCTTTCTTTTTGTTTTTTTGTGGGTTTTATTGGCTGTTTTATTCACTTTTTATTTCTTAAATGTTTCTGTTGTTTCTTTTTCCCTTTTTCAATGTGTTTTTGACATCTTGTGTGAAGCACTTTGAATTGCCTTGTTGCTGAAATGTGCTATACAAATAAACTTGCCTTGCCTTGCTTAGACCAGACTAACTTTGAATAGATCTTTAGTGATAAAAACTTTGACAAAAAAGTAATTTTCCATCTAGGAAACTAAAACGAGACTAACATGGAAATACTGGACTGATTGACATTTAAAATCTAAGATATTTCTTTACTGTGCATAAAAGATATGCCAGTATTTTCATCGGTAAATTTTAAATCAACTAAAGAATCAATTGATGCATTAGTATGAGTGTTGTAAAGTCCTATTAATTTAACAATTTGTATCATCAAATTAGTTCAAAGAGTGTAAACGTTGTGACCAGAAGTAAAGCCTCAAATCTTTTAGACTAAAACTATTGACTCTAATGTTTTTGAGCTTTGGTTGACAAAAAGTAGACTATATTTGAATAGTGACATTTTCATTCGTAAGAGGGGAACATATTAAATACATGTAGTGAACTGAAAGTGAACTGTTTCCATTCAAAATGGAGTGGACTAAAAGTATCTGCACAAGTAGAAAATGACACCTGAAATCAAAATACTCACATAAAGTTTAAGTACCTCAGTTTGTACTTAGTGAAACTGAAGTGCCTGCAGTTGTCTTTAAAAGGTGTTTCCATGTTTATATAATATCACTAGCCTAAAAAAACTAAAAACAGAGCATTTCTGTGTGTTGTGTTTAAGTGTGATCCCTCGTTATGTACCTTCAGCGTGTTCCTGTTGGGCTCAGGCAGCAGCAGGACGAGGAGGTTCAACATGTGGAGCTTCTGCTTCAGGTCTGTGATGTCTGGAGGAGAAGAGAGCAGAGGTTTAACACACAGTTACAGAAACACACACTCTTCATTTCCTCTGACTTTGACTAAAAATAATGGAAAACCTGAAGATTAATGACACTGTGACAGGCAGCCATTAGGTTTGTTAGAGCTTATGTCTCTGTGGTCAAACATCATTCATCACTTTGCTCTGATTCTCCTCACACACTAAACATCAGTGAGTCATCAATCAGATTATATTAATATCAATCCAGACTTTATATGGTGAAACTTGTGTGAAAATGACTGTTCTTTTGCTCTGCTCTGTCACGTTGCATGTATTTGTGGAAGGGTGTGTGATGACGCCACTTAAAAGGCTATCGACTTGTTCATCTTAATGTGGATTCTCAGTCAGAGCAGAGGAGATAAGCATCACACGGCGCTGTCATCACGGTAGAGTCTCAGGTAATTACGGCGCAAACCTGCTGAGCTGTCTGGAAAAGTGGGCAGCAGATTGTGATGCAGAGGAGGAGAACAGGAACTGTTGTGTGAAACAGTAAATATGCAGCTGGCCAAATATGGAAACAGAGATGCAGAGCAGTCACGTCAACACCACGCCCCTCTGATTCTGATGCGCTGTGTGATTTATTACAGGTGGTTACATTATGTAACTAGATGGAAAGTGTAATTATTGATGTGTGATTTGGTGCTGTTTTAACACTGAAAGGTCCTTTTATCCAAACAGCCTCTCCCACATGCCTGACATACAATGTATGCCCAAAAAATGTTCCAGGATGCTTACACAACAAAGATGTCAACATTTACACACTTTACAGAGCATAATAGAGCATTTCTGTGGCAAGTATTCATGTTAGGTTGGAGCTAAAGCATCTGCTGTGCTTAAAATCTGAAATGACTAAAAAGTGTCCGCTGACCTTTGACAGCACTGAAGGTGTTGAGGTACTCGGCGGTGAGCAGAGGAGCTGGCAGTTCCCGGATGAACTTCTTGAGCAGCGCGGCAGCGTCGTTTGGACTCACCTCGTCCCAGCTGACCTGCCCTGAGTAGAAGTTTGTCTCCAAGTTCTGCTGCAGCAGCTGCACATAGAGACATAAAGAACATTTAACAGAACTGTACAGACACAGTTGAACTGTCAGAGTTCAGTAAAAAAGAATCCTATCTGTGAATTCATCTGCACTGAGTTATGTCAACACTTCATTTAAAGTCAAATGAACTTAACACAGCCACCATTCTTGTGTCGATTGAGTCATGACAGATGATTACGACTTAACGTTTTCATAAGTCAGATGTTAATGTAGCATTACATTTTTCAGTGACAGTAGTTTTGACTTATGAACGTGGATAAGCAGACATTTGTCACTCTGTGAGCCAACATGTCTCTTTGTGAAACTCACTACTATCACTGAAGTCTTAAATTGACTGTTCTAACAATAACTGTAGACATGAAGTCACAACATACCAACGTGGTTATTTTATGAGTCATGGTATGTGCCCTAAGTATCAAAGTGGTGGCACTGCTATCATGTCTTACTTTGAGCTGATCTATTTTTTATTTATTTATTTAGCATTTATTTGACATGGACACACAGTAACATTGATGCTCTGATATTTAATCATACACAGGTCCCAGATGCACTGCTTTAAGTGTTTATAGCAAAGTACTAATTTTCAACACCAGTCCATGGGAGGCTTTTAAGGATTAGAGTTGTAAAAAAAAAAAATAGTGAAAGATTGCGAAATAACAGAGATACCTAAAACACAGTACATTAGCAAAAACATCAGAATTAAAATATCCAAGACTGATAAAATACAAATCTAAAAAAAAAGGTTCCAGGTTAGTGCTAACACAGGTGTCTATGGATTTCTTCTTAAAGTACTGAAATGTTCTGGCTTTGTAATAAGTTTGCAGACTCATATTGTTCCCGTTCTGTTTTTGGAAAGTTTGTAGAAAAATGTTGTGCTCTGCTACATAAGTGAATAAGAAAATATGTTAAATATAGTCTCTAGTGGAGCAAAATGTCAAATTAACAAATATTTAATGACATCTGTATTTTTACAGAGTAATAATAATTCAGGGAGAAATATTTTGATTTACTTAATTCCCTCTAAATATTAAGTATTTTAAAATTTTGTTTTCTTTATGGTCATCATCCCCTTCACTTGCCTTTCCCAGTGATCTGCTGTCAAGATCTCACTAAGTGCTAAATGGCGCCCTCTGCTGTTGATTTCACTGACTTTCCATCCAATCTTAATGTGCTGAATTACATTTCAGTACTGTCAAGATCATAAGGTATTTTGGGAGGCACTAGCTGAATATATGTGTGGATTTGGTGTCCTACTTTGACCAGGTTTCTAACATGTGAGGTATAGTAAAACTCTGTGAAGCAGTTTGATTTTCCTGCCTGCTAAGAGGTACCTCTTACATCCAGCACTGTCACTGTATTTAAAAGAAAAACAAACATTCTTATATTGCTTGTTTTTTAAGATAACAACAGAAGAGGAAAAAAGAGTGTGATAAAATAATTTGGTGTTCTGACTTGGAGGAGGTACTTGATCCAAAAACTGTACCTTGATCCTGGACTGAGATCCTGGAACCCGCAGGATCCCCTCTGAATCGACTCCTTTCTTCTCCAAAAACGACAACAACTGCAGAGAGAGAGAGAGGAGAGGGAGGGAGAGAGACATCAGCATAGAGTCAGGCCTCAGTAGATAAGAATCTCTCGCTCACCTCTGCTGGTTATTCTTAGTAACTGCTGCTATGTACAGGGTGTGGTCAGAGCGTTTCACATTGAGAGGACACTCACATTGTTTTCTGTGCTATGTAAGGATGAGCTTTGAGGGCTTAAAATATGGCTTGAAATATATGGTTAAAAAACCTTAAAAGGGGGAACGCAAGATCAGATTTTTTTAAATTATATAACATTAAAATGTCTTTAGAAGTTGTTGGCATTACTGGCAAACTCAAAGCTCACATAAAGTGCAGAATCTAAATGTTAACACAAAAAGCATTTCATTTACCAAAATTATCTTCTTCTACCACTTGTGTTACTGGTTACAAGCATTTTAATAAATGATGCTGACATCTTACCGCTTGCAGGAAGAGAGGAGTAGATGTGTTGTTCTTCATTTTCTGATCATTCTCCAGCAGCGTGGCCAGCGGCACCCCGAAGAGTGAACTCTCTGTGACAGATCATAATGTCATTCAGATACGTAGAAACAGTTTTCTTTTCTAGGCTTGTATCCACACTGACATGTCATTACTTGAGGAATTCTGTGTACGTGAGTCAATACACTGTGAGTACAGTCTCTCAAAGAATGCTTAACCAAAATAATGTTTAAGTACTTACGGCTAATTGAGGCAATTTAGTTAGAACTTCAGTGCTATTATGCACTGATAAACAGCTACAATGTAAAATTATAACCATGTTGGCAGGAGTAAGTTTAAATATATATCATGCCCTGTTTGTAATCCCTAATGAAAGAAATAGATTAATCACATGAGATTAATCTGTAATTGAGCTTTTTGTCATTTCAACTAAAGAAATTAAAAATCTGACAGTTTGACAATCCAGACAAGCACTGAAGTACCAGCTATGTATGTTGTTGTTTTCCTGAGGTTTGAATTCTATATGTGTTTGTTTTGTTCTTGTGCTCTTTCTGTGACTGTCTTGTCTTACCTGAGATTTTCCTCTTGCTGGTTTTGTGTCTTTTGACCTCGAGCCCTAAGAGGTCACACAGCGCCGTCATGTCAATGAGAGCCAACTGACGCACTTTCTTCATGTCAGCGTGGGAGAGATCCTGAATACGAGTCACTCCTAGTCGACACTTTGGGCAGATGACCCGCTGTGAGGGTGAGAGATTTGAGGGGGAGAAACGTGAGTAGATGAGGAATTGAAGTTGAAGTGGAGGGAGGTGAAGAGGTAAAGAGAGAGAATGGGAAAAAAGACTATGCACCCAAGAAAGGAGACAAAAAATGTCAACAGTGTCAGTCTAATGTCAGTTACATAAAGCTGATTGTAAACTGTTCCCTTCATTAATTCTTACTCCTAGAAACAGTAGTCCTACTGCAAAGAAACTTTATGTGCCCATAAACACAAAAACTCTGTTGTTTGAAGCTACTTTCCACACTAATTTATCCTACTCACCCCAGTTATATAACCAACAAACAGGCTGATTAAAATGGCTTAAAGGAATGTTTCTGTGTGTTTTTGTATTCAAATAATATAATTTAAAACAAACACTGTTTTAAATGCAGATGCATGAATGGATGTGGAAAAATGATTAAAGATTTTTGAAAAGTGTCCCTCTGGTGCTCTTCAGTGTGGGGATCCAGCTTAGATGTTACTGGGGACATCTGAGACATTCAGAGAGGACACTGAATAAAAAAAACCCTTATCTCTTGAGGCTACAGGCCTTTAACACATGCCAACGTTTTCTCAGCCAAACAAGGATTTATCAAGGTATTAAGTACTCAACCAAGTACCTCAGACCTCTTCAATAACTGTAGATTGTTGCTGATATTAAAAAAACAGGAAATTCAGACTTTTGACTTCATGTTTAACGGTGGACAGTCGGTGCAGACTGCATGTTTATGTCTTAAAAATTGAGCAAGAAATAAGAGGAAAGTTTGGACACAAAATGAAAGATTTAAATGATGATTCTTTGGCAGGGGTATAAAGAAACTGATTACATTTACTGAAATCATATCTTCTTGTCTACTGTTTTCTATATCTTTGTACAAGTAATGTTCTTTGTAATATTTTAAAAAGCATCAACTACTGACTAAAAAAACAAAAACTATAAGTGGCCAACAGTTTGGCCCTGACTACACAGCAGCACAGAGCAAGGGAATGATTCCTGATTATATCCAAAAACGGTTTTTGCATTTCATAATGAAATGCAAAAACCTGGAGAAGGTAAAGACTTACTATCTACTTGAGTAGATTTATAGGCCAGTAAACTTACTTCTACTTAAGTGAGCTTTAACCAAAGTAATTTTACTAAAGCGCAATAGACTTTTCCATCTGTGGTATTCAGCATGTATATACCTGCCTTAATCAAAACTGATATAATTTCCTTCTTTCTTTGAATAGATTTCAGATTTACTTCAACACAGGCCAGAAGAAATGCATACAGAATGCACAAACAGCAAAACTACTTGTAATTCCCTTTTAAACTTTACATCCGAAGCCCCCCCTTGATGAAGTAAACAGAACGTTTACACTCAAAGTTCCCCGACTGGAAGACATTTTTTTAAAAGTTTCCTGAAGACAGAGGGACCTGCATTCACCCTAAAAGTTGATGATGAAGAGATGAAAGCGTTTGGGGCTCACCGGCAAAGTGCCGTCCTCTTTCCTGCGGAGGATTTTATTCTGTGGCAGTTTGGCCTGTTTGAGGAAGATGACAGCCTGTTCACAGTAAGCCACATCAGTGATGAAGAATTCTTCTTTGGGAGCTCCTCGCTGATGCTCTGGAGTCACAGCTGAAACACAAACACATAGAACCCAGTTCTGTTAGTTACTTAGGAAGTTCATTGTTGTACAAATACAGGTAAGTACGCTACATGAAAAAAATGAGGAAATAAGGGATGAAGAAGTCAATAGAAAGGAGGAAATACAGCCACATACACACAATCTTTTCTTATAAAACTTTTATATCCCCCAAAAAGAGGAAGAAATATCAGGAATGAAACAGTCAGGCATATTCCTTTTTCTCCTTTAGTGGCAATTATCTAATTGTCTTACGTGAAGAGGAACTGTTACATTATGCAATATGGGCATTTTGATCTGCACCATTATGCACCTAACTTTACTGTACCAAAGAAGTTTATTTTTCCTTTTTCAAATCACAGAATGCCTCACTTTAAAACAACTGCTTGTATAAATACCCTTTAAGATAAGTAAGCATATGATGCGCTTTCAGTGAGAACACCTTTTAATTTAATTAAACTCAAACATATTGGGATTTGGCACGTGAGCTCAGTGCTGAGCAGACAGGGACTTTCTCCAGCACTGCTTTTAGGACCCGCGAGTTATCCTGGGATTAATGTGAACCAATTTAGAGATCACTAACTGGACTCTGACCTGATCCTGACACACAATCCCTCATCAGGACCTCACAGATCTGCTGCTCTCTTGACTTCTTCAGGTATGGTTTATTGTAACATATGTGCAAGGCAGTTAATGAGTAGTTAAACTTGTTAGGAACAATTGAAAGCTTGTTTTCTCTCATTAGATTATCAAACAAGAGCAGCTGTTGTTTCAAAGTGCTATATGCTAGCTTTCGCTTCTTCACTTTCTCTTTAACTTACATGATGCAATGACACATCCAGCTCTTACCTGATAGCGGTGTTTTGGTGACAGTTGCCATGCTGTCCTGGGGTAGATCCTCGCTTTGCTGGGGCTCAGGGAGGAGGGTCTGGAGAGACAGAGCATTCGATGTCACAAACTCACTGACATTGTCTGAAAGGAAACATCTTTGTAAAAATATCAGTCCTGTGATATTTTCAGTACCACGGGGAATGGACTTAATGTTTATATTGTTCACTGAGGAGATAGCCATGGATACAGAGTGTTTCCTTTGATAGACCACTGATAATGATCAGAGGAACACCGTCTGTGTTCCCCTCTCAGGGCTGCTCACACTGACAGTCAGGACAAAGCGTGGCCTTTACATGTGATTTCCCTTTAGCATCACAGGTTAACCAAACAAGAAGATGGAATAATACACTGACACAATGAAAACTTCCTTATTGAGTCCTGTTGTCATCAGGTAAATGGCTGTTTCATGTTTTACTGCAATCAGTTTTGATCCAAGAGACCCTGCCTGCTGTAGACTTGAAAAAAGGAAATAAAAATCCCAGACTTCAGAATATAGCCAAAAAAAAAAAAAAACTATGTATCACAAAAGTTTAAGGTTCTGTCAGTTAAAACAGCTGCAAAACCTGATCGGATTCATTTTAATCAATATAAAGGCAAGCATTTACATTGAGAACCCTTCTGGTTCAAATATGCATTATCCTACACTCAGTTTTTCTTTCTCAACACAAATGTCTGAGTTTTGGTTTATAACAGCACAATCTGCCTTTAGCAGCAGGGATTCAAAGACATGAATACTTCTAGAAGTCCTGACCTGAGTGATGGGGGAGTTAAAGACGTCTCGGACGTCCCGTGGTGGTGGTTTGTTCCTTTTACGCAGAGATAGTGTGTAGGATTCTAGTCGACGCTGGACAGCCTCAGCTTGTGTCCGGGTCAGAGTGGACAGAATCACTGCTTTTTCTACATCATCGCCGTCCTCATTGATGAGGTCTGACAAACCAGCATCAGCCAGCCACTGCTCCTCCTGTTCCCCCTCTGAGACAAACATATTAAATACACAGTGAATCACACAGAGACAACAGCAAGCTGTAAATATGCTATAATACAACTAAAAAGGACAATTTGGTGATCATGCGCAAATGCCTTTATACTGGAAAATATCATTATTACATTTACAATCAAAAACATAAAAGGTACCATGAATCTTCTTGGTAAGTTTAAAAGTTTCCATTTCTCAAATCAAAACTTACAAATATTAAGTGGTATAAAAATATAAAATCTGAGGTTTTACAGCACTGCTTTCAAAATAAAAGTTTTGCCTTTTTGGAAAATAAAGGTACTTCTACAAAGAGCAGTAGTGACACTATTGCAAACTTAAAGGCTTTTCTAGGTATTTTTAACTGACTTGACAGTAAAAAATATATATTCTAAAGACTCAAATAATGTAAACACTAGGGTTGTCAAACAACTGAAACTTTATATGTGTCTAATCTCAGAAGTTCTATGTGCATTTATATCACTTTTGCAGCATTTTGAAATTCCAGTGTTTTGCATTAAAACTGTTTAGGTTTATAATGGATTTTTCTTCTAAGGGTAATAACCTTCTTGTTTTGATACAGACTAGTCTTTATTTTGAAAGAAAATAAGGGACTTCGGGTAGATCAAAGTTTATGACATGGGCTTGAAGGTGCAGTGTGTAAAATTGAGAATATAATATATTGAGAATATAAAATTGTGATGAACATTTCTCTGTTGGAAACAATGGCAACCAGTGGAGTTAAACTCAAAAGATATCTGTTATTTGGTACCACAGAAGCATGCAAAAATCCAAGATGGCAGCCTCTATGGAGGGTACGCTCCCTTATGTATGAATAAAAGGCTTATTCTAATTCAAAAACATTTTTTTAATTCAGGTGATTAAACCCTCATTTAGATCAATCGACATAAATATTATGTTTCATTTTTACCAAGTTTGTTACGCTAAATGCTACTAGGCTAAATATTACATGCTGTACCCTTAACCATGGACAAATGAACTTGTTATGGATTGGACAAGGAATAAGGGAACAGTAAAAAGGTAACTGTTTGATAATAAAAAGCGCAGATGACTTTTGACTTGTCCACTGAGCTGTTGGTGAGGCTTTTAAAGTGAAATTACATCACTGTGGCTGCAGGGAGATGTAGTTAGTTGACCAAAGTGGGCAGAAATAAAAGCATGCAATTAGAAAATTGGCGTACTAATTATGGACCTTAATAAACATAATCAATACATTAATGCTGCCAGCCCTCGTGAACTCTTTTCTTAGAAAACATCAGTAACACAGTATAGTTAGAAGTAATGATCCATAATGAGAGAAGTCACTAAACTTTAATAAGCTGTAACATAACTCCCAAATAGACAAGAAAAAGACCTACATTAGACTTAATAACAGTCTCTGTATAAGGACAAGTATCACTTTGTTTATTGTTTTATATATATGGAGAGATATGTGAGTAAAATTCATGCAGTTCAGAATGAATAGGGAATACTGCATATGATTGTGCTAACATGAAATCCCTTAGTATGGAGCAAACAGTTTTAATACTGGGATGTGGAAGTAGTACATAAAATTGCTTTGCCCCTTAAAATAATATTTACAAACAACTGCAGATCTAATCCTGACATCTGAGGATTTACTGATAAGTGAAAAATCATCCAGAACAATGTTTCTCTCGAAAATAAAATCAAAGGGATCTGAAGGGAATTATTAATAGAATGTAATCAAGGAGCTTTCATGAATGGCTATTTGGCTTTCATATATGAAGTACTCCCTGGCACAAAGTGTTTGATAGTGTTGTCATAGTGATGAGCACCACTTTGCTGCATGAGAGAAACCAGATATGCCGCCATGGAAGATGCATAATGCCATGGAGGATCTTAGCACTAGCTGTACCTAAAACTGAGGGTTTCCTTCTGTCCCATAGACTCAGATGATATTTATCATAGCTCTTGCCATCCATTCTTAATCTTAATGAGGAGCATTTACCGTCTGACTGTTTGGAGTCTCTCCTGGTGCAGTCGAGGTCTGTGTAGCCACTCCCCTGTCTAATGGTCTCCACCTCACTCCAGAACGAGTCCAGGCAGAGTTTGTCGGGGTGCTGCTCCTGATCCTGGGAGGATGGCGAGTGCGTGGATTGTGTGTCTTCAGCGGCTGCCTGGTCCTGCGGGCTGGCCCAGGGCTCCACGCTCATCTCGGTGGGGCTGGGATTTCTGGTGCAGACATACACACACGTAAAGAAATCACAGGCGTGCATGCAAACGGACTGGCAGAAACACAAAGACACATACAAACAAGGGAGGAGCGGTGAGGACGAAGACGATGCAGGGAGGATGGATCAGCCGGGGAGAGCCCTTAGAGAGGGAGAGACAAAAGGAGTGGGATGGAGGGAGGGCTGGAGCGTGGAGAGCGATGGCGAGTGCGGACACAAAGGGGGGTCTCTATTGTTCTTGCAGAATGTGGCCTGGAGCTAAAGTACCATCTAGATCCACTAGATGTCACTATTAGGATGTGGGATGTGTTTTCAAAGGGCAACACCCATCATAATTAAATAAATATAATCCACTAACAATGAATACTTAACCTTAGCTTAACATGATAAAATAAAGAAATCATCAATTATCCCACATTCCTCTCTGAGACCTGTCAAGGAAAATACAGCCGTCTTTTCCTGTGCAGGACTCAACAAGAGAGGATACTGTTTCCTCACAACAATAGGACACACTCAGCTGCAAACATACTCTCACCCTCTGGCACTTAAATCTGACCCTGTGATCACAGACGCAGGAAGTGGTCAGCTGACTCACTCCATCGGTGTGCTGTTCAGTCACATTCTTCATGTCAGCAAATCTCCAGAGACATACCGAACAACACTCATCTCTTTCTGAGGAATGCCAGATGGCTCATCACCAGACATTGGCAGGATAGTTGCTCCATGTATCAGAGCCCAGAATAACTGTCATAGTTTCAGCTGTGGTGTCTTGATGTTATCAAAATCTATTAAAACAGTCTCATAGCAACTAAAGGATCATATCAGGTTTGTTCCAGATCAATGCTTTGCTGTGGGAAACCAGTTTTGTGATTCCTTGGAGGGGTTAGGGGACAAGTTTCAGAAGAAACTTCACTTAGTGACAGCTTTCTAAGGAGTTAAGAAGAGAGGAGAAATAGGAAATTAAACCAATAGTATATATCATTTGAGTAGCTTGATTTTTAGAGACTTGGATTAAGAGCCAAAGGGTCACTAAACTTAGCCAGTAAAGTTTATTTAGCACATTTCAAGAGCAGATGTCAGAGTGTGCCTGTCACGTCTGCACACCTATATGAGTGTTCATCTTGGAAGTAATTCTAAATTTACTTTTAGTCATCAGATTAAAAGTGTCATTGCCATTTTCAGTCACTAAAAAGTCTTTGTTTTTAGTCAAAGCATTTATTTTCTTTGCACTAATTAAATCAGCCAAATTGTGAAATTCATATAATCAAAAACGCTGTTAATACTTCAGCTGATTTAAAATATGCTGATGAAAATACTGACAGAACTTAGATGCACAGTGAAGAAATATAATGGATTTCAAATGTCCTACAGTGCAGCATTGTCCTTTTTGTCTTGTTTTAGTCTTCTTGATGAAAACCAGATGTACTTTTTGTCCGAGTTTATATCACCGTTTAAGCTAGTCTTAGTCTAGTCTTCTTCATGGAAAATTGAACAGGGAGAAAAATCAATTGAAATTTAGATCAAATCGTGATGTAGCCTGCTGTAATTTTCCAATCCCAGGAGGTGCAGTATTTCTTTAACCTGAAGTGTTATGTTCTACATATCATGAAATCATTCAAGTGTCATTTTTAAGAGTATTAAAAAAAGTCTTACATTTCTTATTTTAGTGTTTTTCTTAATCAAAATGAGAATGGCATAAATATGACCATGCCATTCAATCTGTGTTAATTTTGACAGCTGTTTCTAATGTTAGTCATCATCTTCATCTGTAGTTTAAAGGCCTTTTAATTTTAATCACCTTTAGTTATTCCTACCTGATGTAGTTTTAGTTGAAAAATACTCCGAAACATTTTAGTCCAGTTTTAGTCAATAAAAAGTCCTAACATTTTAGTCGTTACTTGTAGTCAAAAAATCTGATTTCTTGCCTGAATCTAGTACCAAATCATGATAGTGTGTTCTATGCACCCTGCCAACCCTGGGGTCTCTGCTTTCCACAGCCGAAAGTCAGAAGAGCTACAGATATGTTGTGTTTTGACAGATTTAGCCACAGTGGAGGAATATCATGGACTTTGAATGTCCGACAAAAACTTATTTACATTATATTTTAGTTTTAGTCACCTTGACAAAAAAACTGAACTTACTTTTAGTCGGTTTATGCCATCAAAGATATATTTTGGTTAGTCTTAGTCTAGTCTTTCTCATGAAAAAAAGGCTGTCGACAAACATTTTAGTCATTGTTTTGTCAACGAAATTAACACTGCCTTCAATACAGCTAATATCGAATTTGCAATATGAGTCAAAATAATCACAATTAAATTTTTTTTTTTCCAAATTGTTCAGTCCAAGTTTAATTGATTGTTTTGGTTGTAATATTGACTGATTTCTTGCTTGTGTATGTGAAAAAAATACATAAGATGAGGAACTTAATAATAATTGCTTAAAAGTTGGGAAAAAAAGTTGCAATTACATTATTTCCCCAGATCATTCAGCTCTGGAAAAAAGGCAGTTAAATGTGCTGTTCCCTCAGCCATTTAAAGATATACCCAAATCTTCATGAGCTGGTCTCATTGGCTGTTTTAAAACAAGAAGTTAAATGACCTGGCAGGCACATCTGGCTGCAGATGTTTGGAATGATGTATTTTGATTGCAGTTCACCTTAACAAACTTGCTGTTTTACTTGTTATTTCCTGTTTTCCATTATATGCATTGTATTTGTACGGCTTCTCATTGTTAGTCTGTAACTTTGACTGTGCTGCTGCCTGTCTCAGCCAAGACACTCTTGGAATAGATTTTTTACTCTCAAGTTTTGCTCTTGGTTAAATAATGATTATACTATTCTAAAGGTAGTTGACGAACATATTCAAACACAGTTGCCGTAATTAACACTGGCACACCTGATCTATGCATGCACCAGTGTTAGAGGGAAAACAGTATAAAAACAGAATTTCCTCCTTGGGGATTATTATGTGTTCTCCTTCCTTTTGTCTAATTATGCTAAGTGGGGTTTTATTAAATCCACATTAAGCACTACAACACAATTTAAAAAATAAATAAACCAAAACTGCTGGGTAAAAGAAATCATTAGATGCCCCGCCACATCAACATTCAGGTGCACCATCACTGTCCAATGAAAACATACTTCACTTATGTTTTAGATGCCTGGCAGTCTTTACATCAATCACAACTGTCAGATGTTGTCAGTTAAGTAGGTCTTCAGTTTTTTTTACTGTTCCTTTAACCAGTGAGGTTGCATTCCAACGTACACAGCCAGAATGCAATGCATTGTGAGAGTGCAATATGTTCCCGGTCTTATCTTTCATTCACTGGATCGCAACCAACATTTCAAAACCTGTCATGAAGTTATCTAACTAATTCAAACTTAAATGCACTATGAAAACAGTGATGCAGAGGTCTGGACTGTATGAAAACTTGAACTAGTACTGACATTTCTAAAAGCATCAGGGACTAGCAAGAGCAGAAGAAACTTTTAAATACTTTTTCCCACAGTGCTTCTTGAAATGTTGGATAAAAGAGACCGCACACAGCTCAGAAGCTGAATCCAGCAGATATTTTACTTTATGAAAGAATGATACATCAAACAATTCCCCCAGTCATTGTCCTTGCTTTAAAAAAGATATGACAAAGAGTTTAATATTATTTATCTGGTTAACAAGTATGTAAAGAAAATGTATATCAGTTTTAACAATCTGATGAAAGCTCAACACCAATAAAGCACCCTGGAAGAAAACACTGCTCACTATATATCTTACAAAGAGGTCCAAAGCAATGACGTGTGCCCCCCACCTGCTATGCTCATGGATAAAATAGATCAAGGTCTGCAGACAGCTGTCTCACAGCAGCACCTCTAAATCCTGCAGCTGAGCAGCCACATCAACTAACATCAACAAGAAGTATATTTAGATTCAAAAGGGTATGAAAATACCTGAGAACTTAAACCAGCAGACACGTTCCAATCCTTCTAAAGATTATTTGCTACCCAGATGTCACCACATACACTACAACTGCAAAAGACTTGTATAAAATGTTTATGATCTGACATTATACTTCCCTGTCTGATTACTTTATGACTTCACTGTGCACCATCCCACCAACACAGCATCACTTCAAGCACACAGAACACTCAAACTTCCACATAAACAATCACTACTGCTGATCCAGCTCCTTTTCAGTCCCATACCTGACTTTTTTCTTCAGGGAGGACTTCACACGCTTGCCCCTCGCCGGACCTTTGGTTGGACGGAGCCTGAAGCGGTTCAACCTGGTGTGTGGAAACTGCATGTTGGACTCCATCCAGCTCAACATAACCTCCTCTCTGCCTCCCATATCCACAGTGCTTAGTAATCCAGGAATTACAGTCCAATACAAAACCCTTGCTTTATCCAGTCCTGGTGGTTGGATACCATGTGAGTGCGATGTAAATCTGTTCGCTGCTCTAGTTTCTCTGTGCACTGGCAGGAAGTGGTGTTGTAAGACTGTGGCGTGTTTCTGAGCAAGTTGGAATGCGAGAGGGAGTGACGACTTTCTGAACATCAACGCATCATTCACACCTGTCCCCTCCCGCAAAGCTCTGACACGCCTTACTTGAATGCCTGATGGCCATCTACTTCCTCTCTGTTTCAAACAAGAATGTTCACATGATTCTATAAAAAAGCCTACTTAAAATCTCCTGGTATCAACAAAGACAACTCTTGTTTAAGTCAAGAAGTCATGAGCAGAGAAGCCTCTGGCAATCAAAACTGGTGGATATTCCACCACAAACTTCAAGGGCTTCATCGGCCTCTAAATGAAAGCCACACAACTCAAACTTGAGTTGATTAATCAGTGATTCTATGTTAAAAAGATGAGGCAAGTCTTCAACTCTTTTAACTCAATCAAACAGATCAAGAGACAGGGATGTGTGCTTGAGTTAACATGGTGCAACAGTTAATCTCAAATCAAACAGCTCATACTTGAGGTGTTAGGCATAAATCAAATCATTCCTTATATGCAGAAAAGACAGCGACGTATTGCACCAGTCATGCGCTCATACTACTTGGCTGGTTCAACTTCATACCTGTGCAGCTGACATAAATTTTTGTTGAGAGGCTGACTGAGACTGAGACGTGTGTATGAGCAGCAGGAGAAAGTGGAAGTACAACAGGTCTGACAACATTGCTTGAGAGCCCCTTACCACCAATCTGACTCATAACCACTTGTACATTCTCTCTTGACATGTTGATAAGAGGCTATACATCAGCTGAAGATGTAAACAGACAGTAAAGACTGCAATGTTGTGGGGAAAAGTGAGAAACCCTTCCATTTGTTGTTAAAGTATTCTGACTTATTTCCCCCTTAAAAGCATCCTTCATAAGTATGCTAATGCATGACTTTGTGTTGTCTTGTACTGTTTCAGTGAAGCCAATTCTGCCCTTTTTAATCAGCTTCCATGTAAATTGACTGAAACCTGCTGTACAAATCAAAGGAAAAGCCTAGCTGGTTAGTACAACCTCTACAGTTTGACTTCACTTCTATCTTAAATTGGGTTCTCCCGCAAGACTGGGATCATAATTCCTAAAATAACCTCAGACTGTGTATGCCAGCATGGCAGAACCCTGGCTATGTTTATCCTCTGAGGATAGGTTACAAAGAGGAATAAAGAAACCTTTGAAAATATTTTCCTGAGCTTCCTTGTTTAGCCTTAAGTACAAGGAGGAAAAGCAGCATTGTCTTGTTCTGAAACGTGCTAATAATACTCTCCCCCTTGCCAGAAAGTAATGAAGCTCAGCTCAAAACAATACTCCATGCTGCTACTGTTTTTTTAGTGAAAATAGGCGCAACTGAAAATGTCTGGCAGTTGGGCTTTTTTTCTAGATGAAAAGAGCTCAAATTAAAACAAAGAATCAACAGGAACCCATTCACTCTGAATAAAGAATGGGCAAAATGTCAAACTTTTATCTTAGGCACCACAGTGGGAACTAACACAAAGTAACCCTGACCAACAGCCATGGTGAAAGTCTATTGTAATCTACTTGAAAAGTGGCTCGTGTTGAAGGCAACAGTGTTTAATCCTCATGGTTGAATCCTATCCCAAGCCTCTTATCTTACAGGGAATGCAACAAGTTTGCCCACACAGCTCTGAGAAAGTGTTCCTTCAACACCTGTCATTGTATCACCAATCTATCTTTGATAAATCTGAGCACAAAGAGAATTACGGTAAGTTTACAGCACCTCTAACCTATCAGAAAGCAGACAAACATCGATACTTCCTAACCTGAAACTCCAAATACTCAGAAGACACAGTAAAACCAACTTCCTGAAACAAAGAATGCAGTCACAAGAAAAATGTAACAGCCTTGCTCAGAGGCCATCCCCAGCTTAGGAGAACAGTAGTAGAGAATCTTAATCCATACAAAAGCTTCAAGCACCATAAGTCAACAGCAGCGGCAGAGGCCTAATCCTACCTGGACTTGGCCCGTGGGATGATTCTGCCCGAGAGCAGCAACAGGGCCGCCGAGCCAGCTCTCCCCCACGGCATCCTTCTGCCGTTTCCCCCCAAAACGGCCGCGAGCTGTAGGAAACAGCAGCTGCCTGCCCCTGGCAAGCTGCTTCCTTGTAATCTCTTCAATGCCCAAACACATTAGAACAGAGACGGTCTCACTGTGAGGGTAGGCACGTCACTACATCACATCCTGGGGCAGGAAAAGAGGTGAATGAGGAGGGGGGACCAGGGAAGGAGAAGAGCTGAGTGGATGAACAGCTGACCAGGGCTGGGACACAGACAGAGGGAAGAGGACGTCTGAATGCGTGGTTGGGGGACGAGGATTGAGCTGAGAGCTGAATAAGGCAGAGGACACAACAGCTGCATGCCCGGCTGCCTGGACACCATGACTAACTCCTGGTATAAAGTTTCACTGTGGATTCATCATTTCCACCAGTGTCATGAGGAAAAAGTGGAAAACAGACTCTGTATAGATGGCAACATGCTCACTTAGTCATTTACTGGCAAACTAAAATGTAAGCACATCAATCCACAACCTCTTGGCTTTATGGTTTCCCACCAATGACTGAAGGTCACAATCCAATTTACTACCAGCTATTCATATGACTGATTTTAAATGAATGGTTTACATGATCTCAGCTTGGTCTATATTTTCTACAGTGGGGTAAATGGAAGTACAAGAGGCTCCTGAATTTAAAGTAAGAGGGAGGAACACAAGGTAGACAGAGCACAAAAGGTCACAGGGTGCTGTACTGAACTATGACAGATATTTGTTTATTGTGATGTCATAATCTGTCTTAGAGAAAAATTTCAGGGAGATTTACTAAATTTGTCCCATTCGAAGAAAACCTAATGAGCTCAGGAATAAGGATTGGACTTTGTGCCGTTGCAGTGCTTAGTGAGCTTACAACAAATCAACACATTGTTTCTTGGCACATATGTGAGCTACTAAAAGGTACAAAACTAGGTAATGCAGAGTCATGCACGAAGGTGACCTTCTTTTGTCTGTCTCGTCGCAGGTGGCATGATTTTCAGACAATATCTCTTTTTTGAGGTTACTTTCAAGTTACAGGAGACACTATATGGAGTCGTGGCTAAACTTAAAGTGCATTTTAACTTTTTGAGAGCATTTTAACATTTTGAGAGCTCGACATGTTAATTGGTCCCCCCACATCTAGAAACAGTTTGCACCGACAACTAAAGCAAACCAACCTATATGTTGAAGTATCCCTTTAAGGGGATGTACCTAAACTGCTCTAAAATACAGAGGTTGACCGATATACACACACACACACACACACACACACATATATATATATATATATTTTTTTTTAAGTGCTGTCTAACAATTAAAATTTTTAATCAGATTAATCACAGGGTTGCTATGGATTAATTTCGATTAATCATGATTAAATATCTTTAATTTTTAACCTACATTAATCGCGTTTCATTTTGCGAACAGACGTGTTAGCCAAAGTGCTAGCAGAATCCCCGAATGTATGCTTCGCGTTACTGTGGTATTTTAAGCTGGAAGTGCTTTAATGAAAAAAAAAACTCCTTCCTGCAGAATGTGCATTATACTTAATGTCGGTTAACTGTTCCATCTTGTTTTGTTTTTTTTGTTTTTTTTTTGTACTCAAATTTCTATCGAGAGGGCCAACGTGCTGTTTAGCGTCTTCCATATCGGGTTGGTTGGTCACTACCGGTGTAGGTACCAGATGTGTCCAGGCTGCCAGATCTGTCCGGGGGCTGCACCCGCTGCTGACATTGCACATTGTGATTGGCTGTGATGACGTAGCAAATTCTTATTGGCCGGAAACTCACACTGTCTGATAGTGAACCCGTTAGCATTCTATGACGCTAGCGTTGAAAGCTAACTTCAGTGTCGTAACGTTATTTATACCTAGACGTTCACTTTACCTCCAAATTACCTGCTTTAAACCCTCTATGTTTGGCGATGATCCTGAGGGTGTGAAAAACGTAATTCAGTGTCGGTGACACTCAGGTCCAAATGTTGATTGGCTAATACTCGTATCACATCTTGCCAATCAGACTGATAAGACTGATGAGTGAGTGAAACTAGAGAGGAGAAAAGCGGGCAAATGTTGGACCAGTGCTGTGTTTTTAATTACTTTAAGCTAGCAATTGCTCTATGACAGCAGGAACTGTAGTCTGCCTGCCTGTAGTTACGTTTTTTCAAACATTCACTAATTTATTAATAACATTTAAGTGATCCAACACACATATGTGAGTGATGTCTGTTTATAAAATCTTCAGTCACAAGATGGGACTGGTTGTCCAGTTTGGTGGAGAGAGTCAAACAGATACTCAAGTACATCTATAAATTAATCTATTTCATGTTTTTACAATGCAAGTTTTTTTCATAAATGTCCTATATTTTATGTTTACCTCACTAGCCATTGGAATTTTGCTCCCAATAACTATTTAACCATATGATTTTCATATTTCAAGGGATGGGCTGTCATCATTTGGGGAAAGTACCCGGATGGGTCACTCTTATGAGTGGGACATTAAATAAGACTGTGAAGCGTGAAAACAGAGTCAGAGGTGAAGACACACCTCAAAGCAGAGCCACCTTTTACAAGTGAATCTTATATTCGAACAGAGCAATAAAATTTCAGTACAGATCATTTGCATTATGCCCAATATCGGCCATGCTAATCAGACAAGCCAAAGATCAGTCGACCCCTGTTATGGTACGTTTAATAAACATGTATGGGGCTAATTAAGCCTCATTAATGCATAACCCCCTCTTTAATGTATGTTCAAAAGTCAGTCTCACAAGTCAAATAGTTGCTCCCACGTCAGAACAAGAGGCAATTCCAGTCATACATAAAACTTAAATCTAACACAATTAACATTTTCATTTGGCAAAGCTAAAATAACATTAGGGCGCTTTCACATTAGGCCCGGTTGTTTCGAACCGCGCCGCGGCGCGATTCCTCCCCCTCCCCCCTTCCCTCCCGGCTTGCTTTCACACTAGCAACATCAAACCGTGCCCGGGTGCAGTTGCGTATTTACTCGGCCTGAAACAGTAGCTGGCGGTATGCATGTAGCTGGTTTACAACCCCGCAAAGGAGGAGAAAGAAGAAGAAGGTTCAGATTGGAGAAGGCGAGCTCAACTCAACATAATGAAGAATATTGGTGCCAGCTCAAAACCACTAATAAACAAAAACCAAATGATCGGCACTCGTCATAAAGTTTTACACTTTTATTTAAAAAAATCGTTTAAATAAAAGTGTAAAACTTTATGACAAGTGCAGATCGTTTGGTTTTTGTTTAAAAGAAGGAGAAGCTACCATGGCAACCACTGGGGTCATGACTTGAGCAAAGATTATTTTTGTTTTGACCCGGCATAAAGTGCATCCTTGCAGCCATGGATGATTAAAATCACTTTTTAAGATGCCAGCAACTTCGCTCTTGTATCTGCACATCTACTACAGTTCAGAGGATTAAATGGACTCGCGCTGTGCAGATACAGTGGTTTTTGAGGTGACAGGAGACTTTTATTGCCTTTGCACCTCCTCTCACTGACTCCAACTTGTATTCATCTGTAAGGTGAGTCACAACAGACCGTTTACTGGCTGGATTCTGATGATTTCTGCCCTTTTCTGTCATAAAGCTGATACGACGCTCTGTCTCGTATCCAAGCACAGTTGCATTCACATCTCATCCAAACCGTGCCAGAGTCCACTTGAATCGCGCCTGAGACCACGTTGCATTCACAGTACCGAAACGAACAGGACTTTGGGCTCAAGTGCACTCGGATCTAGGACTGGGCCCCTAGTGTGAAAGCCACCTTAGACTCCTCTCTATAGTCCTTTAAAATATGTCTGATGGGATTAGCTCGGCCTCAGCTCCATACTGCTGATGTCTCAGCGCTTTGGCAGCTTGCCCAGTCACTTCATCCATGCAGTTTTTTTCCTGTAGCCAGATCAACACAGATTAGGGATACCACAGGGATTCCTCTTGGGAATTCACTTTCCTTGCCAGCTCTCTCTCTCACTATTCCAAAAATAACTTTGCCTCTCTATTTTCAGGGTATGAGACAATTTTATAGATATATCTCTGGAATATCTCCAGTCTCTCTGACACTCTTTCCCCATGCTTTCACATTTCTCTCAATAAAGCCAATCTCATATTTCTGTAACACTCTACAAGTTAACTATAACCCTTCTTGCCTTAACCATTCATGCAATGTCAGAGTCATTTTTTCAAATCATCCTTGAATGTCATTCCTGCTAAGTCACACCCGTCTTTGCCCTCTCTGACAATCCTCCTTGGCTCATAGTTACGTCTCGAGGAAAAAGGACGGTACTGAACGTGACAGCACGTCTCAGTGTGACCCTACAGATGGCATGTGACAGCCAGCTTAGCCTGATGCCCTGCTCATCCACATCTTGGCAAACAGTATCCTGTGTGCAGTGAAGGAGCAAGGAGGAGAGGTGAGGAGAGGAAAGTGGAGCAGAGTTAAAGACAGAACAATAACAAAAAAGATAAAGGAGGTCAACTGGTGAAAGAGAAGGATAAGGTGGGAGAGAAGGAAACAGAAAAGGAAGGAGCATGTGATGGGGAAGGGTGAGGAATGTGGCCAAATTCAAGGGTTCTGCTGTAAAACAAATCTAGACATTAGTTTGATTTAGTTTGATCATGATAACTAACTTTGGAAAACAACAAAAAGTGAATGTTTTTCTCAAAAATGTGAAGTACAGTACGCATTTAGCTTCACCAACATTTCCCTTCTCAATCATTCGACTAGCTCTGAAGAACTGGATGTCTTCTGTTAAAGAGAAAAAGTGAATAGCACAGTGGGGCATAAGAGCTACTGTAAAAGTGAATAACTGGGGGGTGTACAGCAAAACTAGAGGGGGACTGTTCCCCCTGGATCTTCAGTTATTTCCTGGGACTGTTCTCAACCAGCATAATAGATCTTCAAACTACAAAAAGCACTCTTATTTTTACAGCTGCATCAGTATAACATCAATATTAGCCAAAATCAGTCCTTTAGAAAAACATTAGCCTCACAACTAATGTGGAATGAACAGGTATCAATGTTTATCTGTTTTGTCCAATCAAATCATTGTTTTTATTTGGCTGACTGCTAAATCAAATGAGATATTTTGTTACTGGTCAGAAGTAGTCACCTGACAACTCTTGTCTGTTCTTAAGGACTGGTATTGAGAATAAGCTAAATTGTTTTTTGAAACATATGAAGCCTAGCTTTAATTCATGCAGGACACAATAGTCATTTGCCCAGCTGTGATCAGCTGACAGCCAGCCAATCACAGCCCTTTCTCTCAAAACAGCAGTGTATTTAAATATTAGGTATTTCTCACTAATTCCTGCTTGCATTAATGCTGACGCACCTTAACGCAGCTTCACCTCCTCCACCCCAACCTCCTCTTTTATAGCATACAGCTTGTTGCAACCTCAGATTTAGATTCATGCTACTCTGGACAACTTCAACAACTTCAACAACTTTCAACTTTATTGTCCTGTAAGGGAAATTTGCTTTGCAGGCAGGTAAAAAACATAAAACATAGGAAACACAATCACACAAGTTTAGGTACAACACTAAAATGGGTTAGTACACCCATACCTTAAGGGACAGCTGAGGACAGAGCTATTAATACATTGATCACTCAATAGAATGCATTATGACAATTCACTTTCAAAATTTAAATTCAGTTGTGTAATGAAGTGATTTTAACTAATTTATTGTATTCAATTCACATTGTCCTATATGTATCTTTCCATATGGAGGTTTATAGCTATGCTCTCCTTGGAAAGTCAAAGCACACTGCTTAACTAACCTAGGGAGCATCTTTTGAGCAGAGCCTTCTCTGCCGAGTAAAACTGTGAATCCATTTTGCAATAAAATGGTTAAATGTATGATGAGTGTTTCTGTCTGAACTGTTTTAGTCCTAATTTTCAAGAAGTCATGGTGAGTCTGTAGTTTTTACCTGTTTGTATTCACCCATATAATTTAGCTGTTCATACCCAGACTCCAGTGTACAGCATCTTAGGAAAGTAGCATTTTTATGTTTGGTTATCATATCAAAAGTCTGACAACATAGCTGGTTTGTAAAACAGAGGTAGGCTAATGAATTTGATAAGTCTTCAGGTATCATATAAAGGCTGTAGTCTAAATCACATGTAAAATATTGATTTAATTTAATAAATTACTTTGACTATGAATAAGCCAATATTGAAATTATTTCCACGTTTTTCATGCAATGAAAGGCTATCCAACCCAATAATAGTTCTTGATTATAATGCTGAAATCATACATACAAATTTTAAAGTGGTTAAAGTTTGATAGTTGTACTGTGTGATTTTTTTTTAAATTAGAATAAATGAGAGGCACCAACAATTTGTAGGATGGCAAAACCAACTGATGAAATATTGCAGTAGTTCTCAACTGGTCTGGCAAAAGGACCCACCACCATTCACACCTTTTTTCTGTGAATGTGCACACAACCTGAGGCAGACAGCCTGAGGAAGCTCATATGAAGCTTCATGATAGCATAGTTCTCACTGGAGCTTAAAGCTCTGTCAAGCCGACTGCCTCGAAGAAAGCCTAAATATTGAGCTTGCTTGTAGTATGCCTCTCAGTGATTCTTGAAAGACGAGGAACGTGCTGTTAAAAATCACATGGGAGTTACTGTGTTTAGAGGACACTGATTTTTACCACTTTTAAACATCTTTTTTTCCACCAATGTGATTTACGACTCTGTTGTTATAAAGGAAAGCCAACCAGTGTAGATTAGTTCAAACTTGATATAAATCTCATTAACTGCTATAACTGAGTAATTCTGTGAGCAGAAACAAACACAGCTGCAAGATACAGGCCAAGCTAATGTCTCAAATTCTCTCCATACCTTTTACTGACGTTACTGACACAAACAAATTATAGCCTTAAAAAGTGGAATGGATATAATAATTCCCTGTTAGAGATGTTATAAAGTTACTTACTGTTTATTCAGGCCTTCTCTATAAGATGCCCTTAAGATCATCAGCATTATTTAACTAAATATTATAACAAATATTGTAATGAACCTGGATAGAACAATAAATATGATCATGTTCTGGCTGTTTCCTGCACCCCT
Source organism: Cheilinus undulatus (assembly GCF_018320785.1). NCBI lineage: Eukaryota > Metazoa > Chordata > Actinopteri > Labriformes > Labridae > Cheilinus > Cheilinus undulatus. The sequence goes on along the minus strand of NC_054867.1, from coordinate 39,244,411 downwards.
GCATCCTTCATCAAAAATGTCTTTTAAGAGAATCAGCTAAATGTTAAAAAGGAGCAGAAAGGGGAATATATGAAACTTTCCCATGTTGAGATGGACTCACTTACACTTCCAGATGGTTTGACTAACAAGTAAATAGTGAAATAGAGCCAGAATGATGCAGCATTTCACACATGCCAGTAAGCACACACCTCATTTAAAATCATGGTTGCATGCCATCCTATATGCGCACACGTGTATAGAAGCTCACAGAAACAAACCAGCCGTATGTGATGAAGTGAATCATCAAATGCAGAGGCTCATTTGATGCAAGCTTGTTTTCAATGATAAGAACACTGATCAACATGAACTGCTGAAAGAAGTGAAATGCAAATCAGTGATGAGCAGTAAAGTCACGAGCACAAGAGAGCTCTGTGAGATGAAAAAAGTCATGCACGTTTGGATATGTATCTTACACATGGGCACAGCTGTGATGTAGAGATAGAATTCCTGCATTGTTCTCACAACATGGGTGTTCCTGCTCATCATTATTTATGGCTGCAAAGTTGGGCTCATTAATTCTTCTGGGAGGTGTGGATGAACCTGTTCTGAAAGCACAGATAGGTAATGAGTTGGAGAAAGCTTCATTTATCTGGTCATAAAACAAATTGATTCATTGTGTGCAACCCACAACATCCATCTCACCTTAAAAGAGAACCACAGATATTTTACTTTGTCATAAATGTAAGGGTGGATTTTCTTTTGTATTGGTGAGAGGAAAAAAACACTCTAAAGAGGTCACTTCTGCTCAGCATTCAATAGCAACACTGACTGACAAGTGCAACAAAGAATCTGTGTTTGGTACAAAAGATAGGCAGGCTTAATTTGTGCATTAAAGAAAAATAAAATTAAAAGTGGAACAATTCTGACAGCAAAAGCTCTCATTCTCAAAAAGAAGTGCTAACGATGGACTCCTTGCTTTGTCTCGGCAATCCAAAGCCCATGCAACAAATCATCACTGCCATGCCTAACCTGACATTTTAAAGACTTCATAAATGTATTACTGACAATGAAAAGCAGGCAGTGTGCAGCAACAAGCATGTTTTCCACTGTAGAGCTGTAAATAAACTCCTGACCTTAACTTGAAACCCTATCCTAACGTGATCATAACAAACAAAACAAATGATTGAAACATGATCTGTAGTGTGTAACCACATCTCTTCTACTGATCAGGTCAAAATAACTTCCTTGACCATATCTCTTTCAATGAGCCATGTCAGCAGCACTGTCTGTTCTTTCTCAGTTACAGCAAATACCACAATTTAAGGGCCATCATAGTTTTAATATTTATTTTATTGTGTATCTCTGACATTGTACTATTTGAGTGTGACCCAAATCCTCGCTTTTCAAACAGATACTCTACTGCGTGAAACCAAAACAAACACCATGTCCTCACCTACACCACAGCTGTCACCTGAGCTGTGCAGGGGTTAAGCTGCAACTGGCTGAAAGCTGGAGTAAATGAACTTCGCTTCTCTCGCCATATGGAGCAAAAGTGGATTACAAGAACAGCACTACTTTGCACTGTCTTATCATTAGACTTGGGAGCACACGACCCCAGGTTCTTTATCTTAAACACCCATACTGGCAATGTGTCCTCACCAGTGTGCACACCATAAACATTTACTAATTCAATCTGGAGATGAAGAGTTTAAAATCCAAAACATGAATACTCTGTGAAAAAATACATAACCTAAATAGAACTGAGAAAATAGCCTACATCATATCAGTGATTGTCAAACAAATGGAAATACACCTTTAATTTAATTCACTCAGATGGGTTTAAACGCTTCCGTCTGAAATAGAGCTTAACCAATTTAGGCCAAGTGATTAATTGGTTTTAGCCTATATGACTGTAATTGAGTTTATTAATCAATTAGTTAGGCTACAAGAAACTGGAGTAAAATAGCTACTGTAGGTTATTTGGAAAGAATATGCTAGTAAACCTCATTATTGGCTATTAAATAAAAGTAACTTAAATACAAGACAAAAATCAAATATCAGCCATTAGTGTGATGCCTTTTATCCTATCTATCATTCACATTATTATCCCACTAAACAGCAGTACAATCAAGGTAAACCCTCGCTTTGCATTAAAAACAGCACAACACAGCTTCACGTGCAGGCAAAAAAAGCACGCCCATAACAACAGATACCCTAGCAACCACTAACGCTTTCCAACGGTAGAGGAGAAACAACAAAGCCAAACGGCAAAAATGCACACACAACAAAAAAAAAAAAAAAAAACACAAAACCACACGAATGTCGTTCATGTTGTTTCTGTTTCAACTACAAACAGACAATTTTTCTAGTCTTTATCAACATTTCCCCTAAAAATATGAATATGAATGCACGATTTCACAACAGAGTGGCAGGCTAACTGAAAACAAAGAGCCCAACTAACGGAAGCACATCACTTACCTGAGGAAACACCGTCGACACCCCTGGTATTTGTGGGCTCGACTGAGAGTAGAAAGAGGATTTTTCCATGAAGCTACAAAGAATTTACCTCAGGGATGAGTCTGGCTGTGAACCGTGTCAACAAACAGATGGTAGAGGGAGAGGAGCCCTGCCTTCACAGATGACAACAGACAAGCTGCCCTTCTCCATTGACTGTCACGTTCAGTCCTGTCACCTTGCGTTTGACGTCATGACGCAGGCCCGCCACAACAACTGTGCTATGACCAATGCATGTCACTGCCACATGCCCATGTAGGCCTTTGATACAGTATATGTAGGATACGCGAAGAAGAAGCTCAGACTCAAAATTTGCCATTTGAATTCTCTCAAAAGATGTCCGCAAAATTATAAGTCCTTTTTAGATGTAGCCTATAAGCTACCTGAAACATAAATATAAGTGCCTGTCCATCACATTCTACATTTAGGACACCGGTTTGGCTTACAGGCTTTAGCCTACAAACACCACATGCTGTTAAACAATCTTGCCTCTTTATTATGTTATGCTCCAAAAATAATGTTATAAATTTCATCTCAAAAAGCACCTTAGCCCTGCTTAATGTAAAATAATCTGCCTTGTCTCTTTACTGCTTTCCTGTAGCTTAAATACATTGAGAGGGCTCACTGTGGTAAAATGCCTCACCTCATGCATATTTGTACTACTCAGTGCAAACAATCTTAAATTATGCTATCTACCTTATGTAAATCTGCCCACATCTTTGCATATTTTATACTTTTGATCATGTCTGTTTAGAAGTCTTGCACCCTTTGCACACCTTGCAACCATACCATCAAAGCACATGGAATTGTATAAACTAGTAAAATAACGAGCAAGAGTTTGGACATATTTAAATCTTTTTTTGTGTATATATTTTTTGAAATTTAATTTTTAGATAAATATTTATGTTGCCTCACCAAAGTAAACAGAAATCTTAATTTTCCCTATTTTATTGATCAATTTCAGTAAAAAAAAACCCCACTATATTCTACAACAGTAATTCCAAATGATTCTTGTGTTTTTAAGCATGTATAACACAGAGAAGAAAAAACTTATATTCAGTAAGGCCTACGTGTTTTATTGGCTGATGCCTACTTATCACTATATTATTTACAGTTTAGATAATGTTATAAGAGGATCTATGCCACAAGCAGAGGGTAGTTTTTAATCAAACCACCTTTATCAATGTAATGCTTAAGGAATTTTACTGTATATTCAAACTACTTGCTTAACACTTGATGAAACAAAGGCATAGTCAAACAAAAACTAAAAATCAAAACGGGGAGGTTCTAGATGTCTGTCAACAACATGAAACTGGCCACTTGTTTGACTGTCACCTGTACATCACCACACTAGAATGATTCCACATCCCATCCCAGTACAGCAGTTGCATTTTACTTTATCATGAAGGTTGACTTTACCTAAACAACTGGGTTGGAGATCCATATTCTCATGTTATTATTGCCAACATAGCTCATACTTTACTAACTCCTCAGTAGATAATCAGCTCTTTCAGTAACCTTTAAATGACATACTTTTTACTTTAACAGAGTGAATTTGTTGGTAAGTAATTTTGCTTGAGTACAATGGTCTTGTACTTTTTCCATCTCTGCTGAAACATAAAAGAAACTTTAGCCTTTAGCCTGACATATAACATAAATAAGAGCTAAATAATAATTTTAACATACTTGAGTAGAATATTTTTCACGTAATAATCATTTATTTAGGCTATTGATCAATATATCATAAAGAATCTTTGCAATAGGCCTGTTGAGCAACTCTGCATGATTATTGTGTTTTAAGTACTTTAAAGAACATAAAATGATTATGATTTAAGACAAAAAACAATTTAAATTCAGCAGTATGTTTTTATTGGCTGAGCTAGCTATGTAGCACTTTCATAATTGTGCCACAGGCAGAGGACAGCCAGAAAAAGGCCACCTACATCAATGCTTTGCTTAAGGATTTGACTATAAAATACACTGATTTGCATTGATAAAAGAAAAACATTATCATGACCTCTGTAGTAGTAACCTGAGTAGCTGTATATTAGCCTCAGGGGTTAAACTACTAAGAATAAATACAGTACGGCATGTATTACAGGAAGGCTATGCAAATCCATGCAAAACAGATCCATTAGGTATTTCCTTTTTGAAAGGTCAGTTCACTTGAAATAATTTCCCTCGTTTTCCCCTCCAGTGCAAAGACATAAGCTACTGATATGCTCAGATATCTGAATTTGAATATCTGGTATCATTATAAGCTAATATAAATTAGGCAATCCTCTGTTAGGGTTCAGTAAACTTAAAACCAAAGGGTGCAAACCTAGCAAATGAATAAAAAGGTGTACAATATTTGCCACTTACTGTAAGATTACGACCTGCCACCAGAAGTGAGAGAAACTCCAGTCTGTGTTCATTTCGCAGAGAAATCCGCCCCAAGCTTCTATTCCACAGTCACTAATGAACCTTCAAGCTCACAATAAGCAGTGAGGGAGGTATTTCAAACAGCACGCGGCCTTGCAAAGCCTGTACTCATTTTCATTTAGACTACTGCTAACCTAAGCAGAGTCTCAATTATGTAAATTGTAATATCATGGGCACAATTTGGCAATATTCTGAGCATTTACTCAAAGACTATAGGAGTGTTGGCTGTCAGATAGGTCCCCCACTTTGACCCAGACTCAAGTATCTCAACACGGATTGGATGGATTGACTACCACCTGACCTGACTGTTGCTGCAGGAGCACAAATGTTTAATCTTGTTAAATATCAAGGCCCAAAATTAATACAGTTTGGTTAATGATCCAATAGTTGCAAAAGTAATCCTATCAAGCTGGGCTATTTTTGTTTTTAGTGCTGATTACTTAATAAAGCATGCTAACACTCACAGCTAACATTTAGCTGATAGCATCCCCACAATGCAAAGTTATCTTGTTTGTACAGTTGGGTATGGATTTGTCTTTGGATATGACTTTGCTCATAGAACAAAACACTAACTCACTAAAGGATGCTAAATTTCCCTTGTGTTTGAGCTGTTAGCATTATGTGTTGCCCACATAATGAGCTCATCATGTTCCCATGGCTCTCATATAGCTCTTAAAAAATAAATCTTTCACCCTGTAGACAAACCAAAGCAGTGGGAGTTATTTATTTGTAGATATCCCATTCCTAAAATTCTGTCAACGCAGCCTGACTCAGGCAGTCCACCCCTGCATTGTGTCTAGTTGCAGTTTTTGGGTGGAAAGATCATTCCTCCTGGACAGATAAATTCTCTCTGGCATCCTGTTTTTGTTTTCATTGTCCTCTCAGCTTTTTCTTGCAGACAGTCCAGTTCATACCAGGGCTGTGGTGTGAGTGTATGTGTTTGTGTCAGCGTGTGTGTGGGCGGGAGACGGAGTGAGAATGTGAGGAGGAAACATGCACAGATCGACAGAATGAGACACGCAGACAGAGCAATGGAGAGCACAGAGGCCCTGTAGAGCAACCCACTCTCTTCCTGCCATTGTTTCATGTCAGGGACCCACATGAGGCTCGGCTGGGCTGTGAGCCTCCTGGACATCAGCTGGCTCCCCCTCCTGTCTGCCCACTCTCCTACGGTTGCAGTGTGTTACCATGGAGACAGAGAATATGCCTGCAGATGATGCACCCCCCCTGCTGAAAGGTAGCCTATTCATGAGACATGTACAGCACAATCCACACTGGACTAATATTGGGGACTTAAGGACAGTTAATATGTTGATCCATATAACTTCTACTTAATATGTTTTGCTTATTTTGTTGAGAACAGATTATTGATTTCCATTCAAACAAGGATCTCCATGGGTTAACTTTTCAAGAGATAAATTCCAAATTAAAGGTCTTGTGAGGACTTTCAGTTTGTGTTGATCTTGACGCCCCTTGTGGACAAAACACATTTCTTAACTGATTTGTCCCATGCAGGATGTTTTGAGTTATACGACAAGTTTTGAAGGATATCATTTAAGCACCATGGCAATATCAGGTGTCCTTGTTTGATGTGTCTTTACCCTCTTCATGAATGATATGACTGAGGTGGCAATGTCTTATACTTCCAGCTGGAAGGGAATATTTTGTTCTCTGTAAAAAAAACAAACCATTGGGCGTTATTTTTTTGCCTAATTCCATTCTGCATCTCCCAGCAGTAATGCTCTAAGTCTATCAGCTAATCAAGACCCCCATCCTGGTCATAGTCCATCCCCTACTATCTCATTCAGTGTGAGCACTCAGGTTGTCCCTGACTATCAGATCACACTGTGTGAGCACATAAATCAAGAGCTTTGTCTGTTGTAAACATTTCAGGCAATCAATTAGAGCTGACATTCCACCATGACTTTTAGAGAGTCAGCCTGACATTGCACAGTGTATATCCGGCCTTAGTCTGCCATGGGTTGTTTTTTTTTTTTAAACTGTTTTGGAAGCATGCCTAAAATCCATTAACCTGACACCTACCCTTCATCAGTGACTTCAGACACTAAAAATGTCAAAATAGAAATAATCAGTCTTGTTATCAATGGTCTTTATTGCTATTTTAGGTTAAAAATAGACATTAGTATTATTTTCAGTCTGTTTTATTGGCAGGTAAAAATTACACACAGGACCTTTAATTGTCAGGCTGCGATGTCAATTGCTTTGGTCCAAATTTAAAATAGTACGTTTTATAGTGATTGCTGGAAAATTTGAAGCACGTACTGATTACCGCGAGAGCCTTGGTTCTTAACTGGTGGGTTGGGGACCCAGAAGTGGGTCGTGAAGCCATTTTCAGTGGGCCATGGATGTGTGCCTGGCACGAAAACAAGGGAAAAATCCATGATGGAATTTTATTTTGGATTATACAGTGCTTAACAAATTTATTTGACCACCTGTCTCAGAGATCATCCAGCATCATGAAGTGCTTTAATGCGGATTCTCATTTTCAGTGAGCTCTCCACGTTTTACCATTTTGAACAGGAATGAGGGATTTCAAACTGAAGTCACCTTTTTCAACCCAAATTTGAGCTGGCTCACTGGGCTTCTCTGAGAAGTCAGAAATTAATCAAGCATAACATTCAAGCACTAAAACTCATTTTTCTCTTCATGAATGCAAGTAAATAACTATCATTTGACATATTAATCAAGAAATAATAATGTGCTTTACTATTTTTTCAGTTTTTTTTGTAAATCAGTAAATTTGAAAATTCATGGATAACAATAATAATTATATATTAGCATTAAAAACATCATTTGGGTTAAAGAGCTTCTACATATTGGTGTATTAACCATTGCAGAAACATAAAAAATGATTTTGGTTTTACCAATTTTTACCAATGCTGTTAATTTAGGGCAGCTGTGGCATGGGGGTCTAATAAATTTGTGAAGCACTGTATGTCTCATTGCTTTGTTCCATCATATCTTTCCCATCTCAAGTCTAAATTGCCCCACAATTAATTTCAGATATTTGGTTATGATAAAAAAAAAAAAAATTTGAAAATTGGGTCACTATTTGCAGTCAAGGAGGTGGTTTGTGCTGATACTAGACCAGCTGAGAACCACTGCTCTAGAGGATGAATCCTGATGACTTCAGTGACCTTTGACTTTTAAACCAGAGTCACCAGCTGCTCAGAGTCTTAAAACGTCAAACAAATATCTCAACATCAACTGAAAGGATCTGCAGTAAATGATATCTTCAGAGAATTAACCATTGATACTGTTGGATGGAATCTGATGCATCCGTCTTAAGAGAATGAAATAATTTTCATCCGGTGCTACAGGTCCTGATTTTATCCATGATGCTAAGTAGGTTCAACAGTAATGTCATTTGTGTAACCGTCAGCTTTACTCAAGGTATTAACTGAATAATTGCACTGTTTGCCATTTGTTATTTATTATGTTCTAATATTGCTTACCATTGTTTGTAGTTGTTATTTCCGTAATGTTTTAGTACACAGAAAGAAGCCAGGTACCTTGGTATACTGATAATGAAGTTCATTCTGTTTTGTTCTACAGTGCTGATGTTTTAAACAAAGATGGCTAAAATCAGTACATTAGTCCTTTTTAACATTCTATTAGATTCCTGGCCTTAGAAACAAGCTAGTTTTGTATCATATATACGATCCTTTCAATCAGTGCTTCCCAAGAGGTGGATTAGGATCCTAAAGTGGGTTGCGAAGCTTGTTTTAGTGGGTCAACAATGTGCCTAGAATAAAAAATGTGATAAAAAGGCCTGATTTAGAATTCCTAATCATCTTTAAATTGATATATTTCATTTTATTTAGGTTTTCCAATGACAGTAAGTACATTTTTTTAAGATCCCAACCTATTTATTCCTCCTCAGTTATTGGGATAATGAAGCTGATTTTCCTGTGAAAAAAATATGTTTCTCAACATCTCTAGAATAAAGCCAAATTCTGATTGAAAAATAAGTAAAATAGAATAAATGCATACATGTCTTTTGGGTCATGATTTGTCATTAAGCAGGTGGTGCTGGTGGATGCAGAGGCTAGACCAGGTGAAACCACAGCTTTGCAACATTCCTAAAAATAACAATACAGAGATACATCAGGTCCAGCTGACAGCAGCTTGGCCTATATGTGATTTAAGGTCAAGTGCACCATGGTCAATATGGTATGAACCTTAAAGCTCATTTGCATGTCTAATTCTATTATGAGCTGCTATTCTTGAATGTTTCTGGCATTTGCATGCATTTTTGGTCCTGCACACTAGGAGTGTCGCCATTCATGCCGGCATGACCTCATTACATGTTTGACAAATGACTGATGAAACTCTATCTGAAGCAAGGAACCCAATCTGTGCTCATTATCTAGTTAGTTCCCTTTTACACAGCCGAATTCCCACTGCTAATCCACGACCCGCACGTGAGGCCTGGCTGCTGTCACACAGTGTAAAAACATAATAACAGTGGCGTGTATGAACAGGAAAAATGTTGATGCACAGGTTCTTCTTTTATGTTGGCGTAGATGCAGCCATGTGTGTTTTAAGCAGGATTGCCAAATTGCCTAAGACTTTTAGCTGTTTACGGTTGTAGACCTGGGAAAAAGGCCAGACACCTGCCGTCTTGCTTACACAGTCTCACGTAAAGACAGCACGTGCTAACATTCCCTGCTTATGTGATCTGGTAGATTCACTGTAAATTAAGTCTGTCTGCGCCTGTGCAGACTGAGTCAACAGTTCACTGCTTTTAAAGACCACTATATAAGGTCCTTATAATGAGCTTGCTGTGTGTCACATGTTAACAATGCACATCTTTAAGTAGCAAGGGGTCACTCTGTGTCCCTGAATGTTTTTTGCCCATGGGTCTGACTGCAAAATGTCATAAACAAAAGCAAAACCATTCATCATAGGTAAAAATGAATAGAAAAATTATTTACTAGAGTTTATTTACTCCTTGTAGTATTGACAGCAGCTTTAAACACTTAATTGTGGATTAATTCCTGCCGAAAGTCTACAAAAAAGGGTTTTAGCATGAGTGGGGTGATTACATATTCCCGAACAATGACCACCATTCAAGCAGGGCTAAAATGGAGTGCTATTTTTAACCACCCCTCTCTATTCCACAGTGATATCCTGCTCTGGGATTAACCCTGATTTGGACAAGGCGACACAGTACCAGTGGAGGGTTGTGAGCTCAACAGCACGAGTTGTGATGACGTTTGATCTGGGAATTAGATGACGTAAAATGGAGGAAAAGACAGGGAAAAAGTAAATGAGCAATTGTATGATAATACAAGGGAAAACAACAATACTCTAAAGAAACTAAAACCAGCCTGAAAACAAATTTACAGATTCAGAATGATCTCAATGATAAAGCTATATTTCATAAACATTAATACAAAATAAAATAAGATATTAATAACCCCTGTACCCCCCTTTTTTCCCCTAAATATGCTAATTATTAAGGTCTTGTCATGGCCAGTTTTTTCTCAAACTTATTTTTACAGGTAAATGGATCCTTATAATTGTGAGCTATGTGTTCCCAAACACCATACAGCCAAATACAAAGAACTTTACCAGTTTCATGTGCTTTAATGAAGCCCTAGCAGTGTCTAAAAACCTCCCTTCGAGGTTTTACCCTTTTATTGATTTTATAAATCAGTCATGGTCACGATAACCTGGCTTTTTTATCTTTAAAGAATATTGAATGTCAAAGTGAAAAAGTAATTACAAAGTAATGTCAATTCAATAAAAATATATTATGTAAAGTAAGTGACTACATTAATATTCACCTCCTTAAAAGTGGCTGACTTAATTCAACAGAGGTCCAGACAAATAGTGAAATGGGGATCACCTGAGTCTAGCAAATGTGTCTCAAGTGATTGTAGTATGAATACACCTGTGTCTGGAAGGTCCAGTCACTGGTTTATCAGTCTTTCTGGCTACCATTACACCATAAAGACAAAAGAACACTCCAAGCAACTCAGAGAAAAGGTGATTGAAAAGTATAAGTCGGGGGATGTATACAACAAATTCCAAGGTACCCAAACATGCCCTGGAGTTCGACTAAATCCATCATCAAGAAATGGAATAAATATGGCACATGTGTAAATATGCATAGGTCAGGCAGCCCTCACAAAGTGACTGATCATGCAAGAAGGAGACTAGGAAGAGAGGCCACCAGGGCACCTACAACTACTCTGGAAGAATAACAAGCTTCAGCAGCTGAGATGGGAGAGACTCTGCATACAACAACTTGCTTGGGTTCTTCCCCAGTCAAAGCTTTATGAAAGAGTGGCTAAGAGAAAGCATCGCTGAAGAAAACTCAGATCAAACCTAGACTAGACTTTGCTAAAAGGCATATGGGAGACTCCATGGTCAAGTGGAAGAAAATTCTTTGGTCTGATGAGACCAAAATGGGGCTTTTTGGCCATCAGAAAAGACGCTATGTTTGGTAGACATCAATCACTGCACATCAGCACAGACACACCATCCCCACTGTGAAGCACGGTGGTGGCAGCATCATGCTGTTGAGCAGCTTCTTGGCAGACAGCTTTGGAATGCTTGTAAAGGTGGAGGGTAAAATGAATGCAGCGAAATATAGGAAATCCTGGTATTCAACCTGCAGAGAACAACAACCTAAAGCATACAGCGAAAGCTACACAGAAATGCTCTAAAGAAATCAAGGTGAATGTTCTGGAGTGGCAGAGTCAGAGCCCAGACCTCAATTCATTAAAGAATATGTGGCTGGATTTTAAAAGGACTATTCACACCCAATCCCTGTGCATCCTGATGGAGTTTGGGCAGTTTTGCAAAGAAGAATAGAATAAAATTTCAGTGTCCTCCAGGCATGCTCACTCATTTTCTTGAAGAAGTCAGCTGCTCTCATCACCTGTTCATATCTATCCAATAGCACAACTTCCCTCCCTCACTGCTAACCAATCATATTGCTTCTGTCATTTTTAAACATGTCTCTTCCTTATCACTGCCCTGACTTTGCTGTTTTACCAGTTTCATCATCCCATCAGCCCTATATTTTTTTTTTTTTTTTGGCCATCTTCCCACAAAGCTCCATTCTTTGCAGTTTGTTCAGTGTCTTAACCTCATCAACCTTAGCATAAACATCAGCCAAGACTTCTACACAGTGTCTGGACTCCATGGGGGAATAGGTTTTAATGCAGCACAGGGCAGACACGCTCTTCCCCCTATTGCAAAAGGATTGCAAAAGGGGTACAAGATGATTTTGAGTGTTCAGATTTTTTTTATTATAATGCACCTTATCAGTGTATTTACAGAACAGTGTGCAGTACTGACTTAGTGCTGTGCATTCTCAGTGGTGCAGTCTAAAGCATTGCTGCACTTCCATCTCCCTCCTTATAGTGCAGCCTATAAAGCAGCTGCTTTGCTGCTGAGGTAAGTAGAAACTTAATGACATGGTATTTATGCCACTTCATTGTTTCAGTATAGACGGTTTGTAGAGTCTAACACTGCAACAGCACCCCTCTGTGTTATTATGTGGACACTGCACCCAACAAATGTATATTACATATTCAAAAAACACCTTTACATTTTCCTGCTGAGGGTCACGGCAAATAGAGAATAACGTAAAGTGCAGGTTGTTTAATGCATTTCTTAGACACTTTAAAACAAATACTATAACTGTTCAACTCTGCTGCTTTTTTGCCATCATTTAAAATGCAACAGAGTTGTAATTGCCTAATCTGGCCACTAGAGAGCGCTCCAGCCTTTCTAAATGAGGAGTCTTTAATAGTCTTTAAAGGCCTCTTTAAAGGAGAATGAGGGTGAATGGTAAACTTTTGCTGATATGATTTTCTAACAAGGGTGGGCTTTTCCTCTGAGGTTTTTGCAGTGATGTGACTCAGCATTAATTTTTAAACTAAAATGATGCACTGATGATCAACTCATTTCTCTCAATTGGAGCGATTCCTCTTTATCTTTACACTCCAAGGTGATTCGAATGAAGTGCCTACTAAATTATGTTTCATCCAAGTGGTGCAGTTTAAGGTCTCAAGTCTTAAGGAGGTGATTTAAAGGCCAGTTTCATTTGTAAACTGTCTGACTTTGGCTCTGACATGCACATATATTTTAACCTGCAGGGATCAGTCTACGAGACTAATAGGGGAAACTACTCTGCTCAATGAAAACTCAATTATTCCCACAGTTTACAATCACAATACTTTGCATTTTCGTGTGAGCATTTTCTCAGGGTCAAAACAAAGTTTCAATAGCTTGACTAAAACTGCACTGTCAGGCACTCAAACCATCCCAAACCTCTGTGGAAATCCTCGTGGCTCTGCTGCAGAGTCAGACCGCAGCATGCCTCCAGCAGAGTGAGTTACTCCTCCACTCGTAAGGTTGTCGAGGCTTATTAAAAGATCTGGAAAGCTGCTGAGTCATTTCTGGAGTCGAAACAGATTTTGTTTTTCCTCTCAATTACTTCTCAAACTGTATGGAGTTGTCTGTTAGCATCCAGCATGTCAGGCATTCACAGTCAATGAATGCACAGTGAAACAAGGCCAAAAACACATAAAGAGAGAATTCCTTTACTTGCTGCTGGTTCTGTTTCAAAAGGAGGACAGTTTGTTGCCAAAGAGGAGTCACAGTATAATCTGGTTTACTGTCAGATCCTCCAAAAGAGCGCTTCAAGCTTCAGGTCTTCCTTCAGAGCTACATTATTGTTCTTCTCAGCGTGACATTTGTGTGGTAATCATTGGCTGCTATGAAAAGATGGAGAGCAGCTCAATACTTTGTTTGAGTGGTAGAATGTGACTGACACACTGAATCACTGCCTGCTGACAAGGATGGGAAGCATATTTACTGAATTATGGGTCTTGAGTGAGGCGCTTGATGTGTTCTTGAAGAACAAGTGTTCAAGTGTAGTAAAGTTTTTCTGCCACTTTTATCTGTGCCTTACATTCAAGTCATGACATTTTAATATAAATGCTATACTTTCACCTCATTGAATTGTTATGATGACCTTTGTAATACAGTATTTTTTTGCAACTTTAAAACTAAGATTTTACATCAAAATTAAGCAGCAAATGCTGAATTGCAAAAGATTGCAGTTCCTCAAGTGCCCACTAGAGGCTGGCTGCAAAAGCTAAGAAATGCCCATTAAGCCCCGTATCAAAATGCAAATTTTGTCTGCAGAATTAAACACGTTTTCATCTTGGTACAAAGAATATTTGTACCACGACTGGGGGTAGGGGTGGCATTTTGAATTTTTATATTTGTGCATAGCTGCACTAACAAACAGGCACATAAGATGAAGCTGTCTGCTGTAAATCTAATTGGCTATCTCAGCTCCACTTCCTGTCTGTGTCTAGATGTTTTACAAGAAAAGAGAATGATATTTCAAGGGTGGTGACTACCATTGTTGTGTTTCAAAACTCCTCTTCCTACTTCTACCATGCTTTATACAGTATATGATAAAGACAGAGAATCATCAAGTGTTCTACATACAGATATGAGCTGCTATCACAAGAGCTAGACTGTTTGACTGAACATGTTTAAATATGATTTTTTTGCCTTGTCCTTAAAGCTTTTAAATAGTGGCAAAAAGGCCAGATATGCACTTGACTATGATTTCTTTTACTTTTTTGCACAGTTATTTTGAAAATTAAGGGGTGAAGATGGCCTAGTGGTTAGGTTCTGCCCCATGTATGAGGGCAGCCAGGATTCAAGTCCAACCTGTGGCTCCATTCTGTCTCACCCCCATACTCTCAGACCTGTTTCAGACTCTACTGACTGTCTTCCTCTCTATAATAAAGACATGAAAAGCCCCAAAAAATATCTTTATGAATCTAATGAATATCAGTTGAGAATTTTCAGAAACTATTTATACTCAATGTACTATGTTAAATGTTTTATCCTGAATGTATACAGTTGACATTTGTCTTTTTAGGCCTGAAAGGGTGACGAGCCAAAGGCCATTTTTTTCATTATAAGGGGCTATAAAGTTGATCTTGATCTCGATGATGCAATGATAAAATAGTAGGTCTTAAAAGCATTTGGCCACTTAAGAATAAATGTGTAGGTTTAGCCTTGTGCCACATTTTATATATCTATAAGTTGTTAGCTTTTTAAAAGTAGCAGCATCCACTGCAAAAAGGTAAAGCCAATGCAAAGTGGTTTCCTTGAGTGGCCACTAGAGGCTGGCTCTAAAAGTTCTGGAAGTCCATCAAACATTAGGATGCTGAGAATTAGGATGTTGCATTGCATACAGTTGAGCCAGCAGTGATTTTTGGCTCCTTTTTACCTTAAACTTGTTTAATAACTCAGCGAGACTGTGCCCATCTGTGGTGCTGTATAGCCTAGCTTCCCCAGTAGGGTTATGTTACAAGGGGCAACGCTTACTGAGAACTCTGGAGGCTAATGCCACTTGTAAGGCCAAGTACCTTATACAACCCAAATTCAAAAATACATAAATATCCCTTAAACCTCACTTCTTTATCTGTTTCTGTGACTTGACAAATCTAAAGGTCAGTATAAGAAAGCATTCCAACATGGAGACCACCCCAGTTTGGCTAAGAAGATGTCATGTTCATGTTTTTTTTAACATGTATTTAACCAGGTTGTCCTTTGAGATTAACATCTCTTTTTCAAAGTAGACTTGCCCAAGACAAGACAATAGAAGGAGGTAAAATATACAACAAGCATGACAGAAAAAGAAAGAATTAAACCATCTAAATAAGACATGAACCCCATATGCCGTTAGTTAGCTTCATTCAAATAACTGATAACCAAAAAGTGGAAAAAATGAACAAGACTCACAAATGAAAGTAGAATTCTGAAAAAGGCAAATAAAATTTTTGACCTTTTCAGGTTTTAATGTATTAAAACTACTACAACTCAAAAACCCAAAGTACTCACAACATCACAACTGGCTGAAAATATGAAAACAGTATAAGATACTTTTTATTAAAAAGCAAGCGTCAGAGTATTTCCTTTTTTGTTTCTGCAAATATTGTATGCTCATACACAGACTACTTTACTTAGAGCTCCAGTGAGGAAATTTCAGCCATCTATCCATCCATCTTCTATAGGGAGCCTATCCCAGCTGTCATTGGGTGAGAGCCACTCTGGACTGGTTGGCAGTCAATCACAGAGATGACTTAAAGAGACATACAACCAGGCTCATACTCATACTGCCAATTTGAAGTCCCCAACTAACCTGACGAGCATGTCTTTAGTGGTGGGAAGAAGCCCAAGTACTCAGAGAGAACCCACACATGCACAGGGAGAATGTACAAACTCTGCACAGAAAGGCCCTGACTGGAAGTGACCCAGGAACTTTCCTGCTGTGAGGCAAAGAAATTTGTGTTACTTTAGCACCTTGAGGTCAAAACAGTCTGATCTGCTGATAGTCTTGTTTGCTTTCTAAGGCCATATTAATGCTGCTTTATTAATTTTGGTCTCTTTTTAAAACCAGTGGAACACTCCATGGGCTCTGAGGTTAAATAAAACATGTCCTTATAAATAAACCTTTGGCTTTATGTCAGACATGTTGCTATGGAAAGACTGGTACTGAACTTTCAGGAAAATGTACACATCATATCAATAACAATGTATGAATGAAAGCAGATTAAACATATTAAAGTGTGTGAGGAAAAATAGAAAAAACAATCCAGTGATCTGAAACCATAGTCAGCCATCCTTTATGTTCTTATATGCCTTTATCGCAGCTGCCACATTCAAGTTGCCTCACTTCAACTTAAACATCAGCAGAAATGCAAATTATCAGGAGTAAGTCTTCCCGGGAAACACATTAATTTATGCAATGTCCCTCCTTGGCCGCTATAATGACACCAACTTTTCTCTGCTGAGAAGAATCGCTTGCAAAGCACAAGTCTTGCACGAAAAGAAATGTCTTACATTTGGATTTTCGCCGCTGCAAAAAAATGTAATTTGTAGGTGTTCAGGATTTTTAAGGTCAAGGCCTTGATGTAATTTTTCTTTCTGAGTGTTGGCAGAAAATTGTGTGTAGTAAATCCTCTTTCCACTTTCATGCCGGGGCCGGGAGAGTGAGAGAGGCCTCGATAAAGTGAATGCAGAGATTTATTTTCATACATATAGAAATTCACAGCAACCTGCAAAACCATTTTGAACGTATATAGAGGAAGCATATTTTCCATCACCTTGCTTTGCAGAATCTGTGAGAGTAACATGAAATGAGACATCAGCTGTATACCTTCATTGCCTCAATGCTTCTGCTTTCATGCTTTATTTAAATGTCTCTGTCCTCTGTTGAAAAACACTGCTGCCCCCCAGGGGATACACCTCTCTTTGGACGTCTCAGATGCAATGCAACAGCGGACACTATTTCAATTTTCGGTGCCAGCAAAGTGTTCTTATTTTCTGGTTGAATGAAGCTGGAGACAACAAGTGTCATTTGCAACTGTCACATTTGCATCTCTATGGCACATGTGTTCTCTTCAAGTGCATTGCTTTGAGGGTCTTTGTACACTTCAAAGTCCTGCTCTCCAAAAATGTGTTTTACTTGTTCCTTTACCTCAAGGTTTGACCTTTACTGTAGGCCGGATGAGTTAAAGCAATGTTCGACACTAAAAGGATGCCTTCAAAGGAAGCATTTCTAAGCAATTATCGTAAATTTGAGTCCAGTGTTTGTCCGCATGAAGATGATTTGTGATAGCTGTGTCTTATTTCAATGGTAACATCCTTTAAAAAGATGCAGCCTTTGTAGCCTGTGTAGACTCCTTGTGCTCAAATGAAATGAAATAGTCTGGTCTACAGCTTTCAATTTGAATCTCAAGCTGCCCCACCCTATAGCTAACATGTCCTGCTGTTTTCAAGATAATTTGAAGTTACAATCATCATTTAAACAAAGTCATTGACATCTATCAGTCTGGAAAGAGCTACAAAGCCATTTCTAAGGTTTTGTGGTGAAACATGGCCTTGTCCCTACGTTTTTTGAGATGTGCTACCATCTAATTCAAAATGAGCTAACGTTCCTCATAAAGTGGTAAAATATCTCAGTTTCTGAGAATTATGTTCTATTAGGAATAAAACATGGGTTTATGAGATTTGCAAATCCTTGAATTCAATTTTATTTACATTTTTACACAGTGTCCTAACATTTTTTTGGAATTGGGGCTGTACTGACTGTACTATGAACCTACCATTAGTTTTTCAGTTTGCTCAAAAGAGGTGCAATACCATTAATGATAACCTGGCATGCCAGGTTAGGAAACCCACTCATAGACAGTGTTTGGGAAAGGGCAGAGGC
Organism: Cheilinus undulatus; assembly: GCF_018320785.1. Classification (NCBI taxonomy): domain Eukaryota; kingdom Metazoa; phylum Chordata; class Actinopteri; order Labriformes; family Labridae; genus Cheilinus; species Cheilinus undulatus. The sequence goes on along the minus strand of NC_054867.1, from coordinate 39,226,206 downwards.
TCTGAAAAAACTTGGGGGTGACTGGATGAACGTTCTGTCTGTCACATCTTTACAGGCCAATCACAGCAACAAAACATGTGATGCAGCAGCTACCAAGGAGTAAACTTCATACAGAACTGCATAACGCAAACCATGGCGATTGTAGACATGTCAGTACACGACTTTTGTTTTTGAAAAGAAAACAGCTCAATGCTGTTTGTTTTTCTTTTAATGTCGTCAAGTTCTGATAAAACTGGCGCTTTAGCAGCATCCACGCTAATGTCTTCCACCATATCTGCACCGGCCTCTTGTTGCTGCTTGCTTACGTCACGGCTTCGCCACGCCTAAAGTACTGCCCCTCGTTGCTGATTGGTCCTGTAACTTTCTAACCGGGTCCAAACAGTTCAGATGGGAGCTTTGCCAGATGGATTCACCAGTGAGAAACACAAAAACGGTTGTATCCATCCACTTTGCAAGGTTACATTAATGAAGGATCAACTTAGATGTAAACTGATGCTTTAAAAAACAAGATTAATACTTTTCCTAAACATATTTGAATAAAGTTAGCATAATACACCTTCACACATTTAATACAGTTTGCCAACTGTGTATTACCATAAAAAGACAGACATAAGAGCCCGCGAACATAATGATACGTAGTGGACCGGATGTGAACATGAGAGTGGTTTTGGCGTCCTACACCTCGGGCTGGTTATTATCTCAAAACTTTGAGGTAAGTCCCTCTGCTTTCAGTCTTTTATGTTATGGTTAAGCAGCGTGTATGTTTTATTAGTGAAGGGATTTAATTTATACAAAGAACTGATCTATTCGTTTACCCACTCTCAGTAATATGCAAACGGCCAGCAAGGCTTCAGTTGCGTTAAGCTAGAGCATGTGCCACGGGACACAGCTCAGTAGTGATGCTGGATATAAAATTCCTCTTCCACCTTCTTAATTTTACATTTAAACTCAATACGTTTGGTCGGAAACACTGACTGGCAGGTTGCTGCCGATGGCAAAGTTTAACAGTCAAACTTCAACCTCGCTGCTAAGCTATAGCCACTTTGCAGGCAGCTAGCGCCTGCTGTCTGCTTTAGCACTTTCTATTGTGTTTCTGTCGCCAATGGCCTGCTTTGTGTATACTACCTTTTGCTGTGGTAAATTGGAATTTACCCTTGTGGGACTAATAAAGGAATATCTTATCTTATCTTATTTTGATGATTGGACGTATGGTAAATAAAGTTATACTTAAATATCATTTGAAATAAAACTGGTTGCATTAAGTTTGTTGAACCCCCACAAACATTACCCCCCAAAAAGCATTTGTTCCTTTCCTTAAAATTTAAGCCTTTGCAATATGTTTATAGCAAAAGTCTTTTAAAATATTGATGAAATACTGATTTATTCTGCCACCCTAACATAAACCATACCTCAGCTTATCTAATGAAGAAACTTCTGCTGGTATAATAAGTAGTTTACTGAGTGGTATTCTTAAAGGAGAAATTTGACAATTTTACGTCATCTTCTTAGTTAACATTTTGAAATGATTAGCATTTTTAAATGTTACAAACATTCAACCTTAATGGCAAAGTTAACTATTTTCCACTTGCTGTCATTGCCTTGTGTGTTGAAAATTCATGTCTCATCCACTCCCTTGTTGGCTCAGTCAATCATGAAATCCCTGGTTCAAGGTCAGGTTATGCCCATGTCACTGCACAAACAACTGAGTCCATTTGTGCAGGTGAATGCTCTGAGAAATAATTGGGACAACCACCAGACATTCACTGCAGTAATAGTTAAATGCTCATTTATCAGTTCTGATTCCTTTTAAGCCTTGACCATTAAGTTTGCTATTAGAAGATGCAGAACATATTTAGTATGTCCCAAGAGCTCTACACTGTTTAAAAATGCTTACATACTTGTTTATTGTGAAAAAAATGAACATAGATTTTTAGATTAGGCTTAAAACAAGCCTGTTTGGCCTTACATTTCACCTATAGGTGTTGCTCAAGGATTCTGCAGCTTGCTGGTGGCAGATGCTTCAGTAAAGGATGCTGCTGAGGCTGAACCAGTGATGGCAGTAGGCTGTGCTCGCAGCTCCCAAGCTCACCTTGCACTTTCTTGAAATTGCCACATTCTAGTGTCTTATAATGCTGCCAATATTTTCTTGTTACATTTGCTGCAGAGCAGGCGGTTCTCTTCAGTCAGGTAAGTTCAACTTAAGCATATTGGGACAGTCTAAATGAGTTCATAAAGTGATTTTCTGGTTGTAAATCAAAATTAATGACTTACGCCAGTGAGGTCTTTTTTTTTCCGCTTCAATGGAAGAAAAGGAAACTTTGTTTTCTAATCTCAGAAATCATTGCTCATATTAATAAAGTTGCTATGTGCATGAACAATCTTTTACCTTGTTAAAATCAGAGATTTCATTTTGTGTTGTTTTGCAGAGTTGAAGCCATGGACTTGGAGAGGGAGACTGCCCTGTGAAATCTCTACACATGAATGTGGAAAAGCAACAAACTCAACCAATGTGTCTTCTAGAACAACCTGGTCATTAATTCATGCTGCCCACCGAGTTTCCTACAGTGCTGGTTTTCTTCTCATCAGTGACAATAGCTGTATGTTGGGAATTTGTGATATCCCAAAACATTTTTCTGGAGTTCTACTGCCAAAACTGCACAGATCTGTCTTCTCTGAACTTTCCTTGCCAGCGGGTCCATTAACTCAGAGGCAGAAGAAACAATCCTGCCTAGGCCTAAGCTGAGGTCTGGAAAACATTTCCCCTCCTTGCCCACATACTACCACTGGACAACAAAACAGATGATGTACGTGGAAACTAGTCCTGTTCTCTAACATCTAGGCTACCAAGTTGCCTACTTACAAATGTGCACAGTCCACCTTTATTTTCTACACTTTTTCTGACGTTGCTCTCCTTTTTAATGATTAAACTGTTTGGAATCAGCTCAGCACTTCTGCAAAATGTGTTGATAAATATGTACATCATTCATGAAGGTAATCTTAATGCCATACAGACTTAAATCAATTGCTGATTGGTCAGGTCAGTTTGCTTGTTGTATTGCTCCTCTTACACTTGCAGTGCACACACATTTCCCCTTCTCATGTTTGTAATTTGACAGACATTTAAGACGCACCATCATGGATTTTTAATGTCTTCCATTTCATCTTTTGCATGAAAATTAAACTTTTGCCTTGTCATTTTTCCTACTGCTATCTGTTTTTAGTTGTCTGCTTGTGGTGTCAGTGGCTTTGCACCTTAGGGAGTTGAGTCATAACCATGTGACACAACTAATTACCTCCGCCAAGGAGGTTATGTGATCGGGTGAGTTTGTTCGTTTGTTGCAACATAACTCAAAAATTCATGCAGGGGTTTTGATGACATTTTCAGGAAATGTCAGAAATGGCATAAGGAAGAACTGATTAGATTTTGGGACTGATCTGGATCACCGTCTGGATCCAGGAATTTTTTAAAGGATTCTGTACTATTGGTAGATAGGGCTAATGGTGGAGGTCTGCATTGTTATCACTTTACACCAGGAGATGGTGGACATGGGACGAGTGGGAGCATAACAGAGAGAGACAGCAAATTGTAGCAAGAATACTCACAATGCTGGGAGGAATTGAGGAATATTCACCCCCTGCCATGACTTTCAGTCGTCTGGTGAGACCATGACAGTCCACATGTAGCGAGGCCAGTGCTTTACCTCATCATGTCTCCACCCCATCAGGGAGGGAGTAAACGGCGAATTAGATTTTGGGAGTCACCCAGATCACCGTCTGGATCCAGGAATGTTTTTAAAGGATTCTTCACTATTGCGAGATAGGGCTGATGGAGGAGGTCTGTGCTCTCTGAGTGCTTTTCTATTTGATTATCAACTTTGTTGCTAACACTTTTAATGATCAGTTTCTATTGATTTTGAACAGCTCTTGTTGTTGCAGCCTTAGACTGAACTGCGGCTACAGGTTGAGGCTTGTTTAGAGTAAACACGGACAACATCCATCAATTTGGAGATGACACAAAATCTCACTAATGACTTTGATACAGTGGTTAATTGTGTGTTCAGGTTTATGTTGTTGAGGTACAGCTGTGTGACTCTGGTGGTAGATGTTTATGGTAGGGCCTGAGGAAGATCAGACCAACAGAGAGGTTTGCACCTCATTAGGGCAAAACCTTCTTTAGTAAAGTTTTAAACATCTCGTAAACACACCAAGTTAGCTTTGCATGGGGCCTTACTGCTGACTTTAACATATCCTATCCCTATAGATCCCATGATTGTGCACGATGAACAATTAGATTATAAATACCCAAAACACCATTACAACATGCATTAATAAAATTAAATGCTTAAACTCTGGTGGTGTCTAAAATATTCTCTGATCAGTTCATCATTATTTGTAAGCATATGAGAGTTAGTCATAGACTGCAAATCTTTTTAAGTAGACTTGCACAAAAAGGAACACATTGTGTATGGGCACAAAGTGTTCCTGTCATACCAGCTATTTATCAAATGGAATTTTTCCAGGCAAAGTCACTGAAAATGAGCTCTTTAAAGAATCGGAACCCTGGAATTGTGAACATAGCTCTTTGTTTAAAAGTACTAATTATAGCAAATCATGAATGGCTAAAATATTCTTGGTTGTGATGTTGGAGTAAATAAGTGCAACTTTGCCTTTTTTGTAAGAACTTGTCTGATTGTGTCTTTTTCTCTTATTTTAGCTCCCTGATGATGTGTAAGGATTACCTGTGACAGTGCAGAACTTCTTGTTCTTTGAAAAATACCAGGTTAGTAACGGCATTTAGCTTTGTGATATTTGTATCAAAATCAGGGTTTTATGAATTCTAAAATGGTTTGTTTTTTCCTTGTTAGAACAGCAAAAGCTGCAAGAAAAAGAGGGCAATCTCCATTCAGAGACGGTTCTTTTGAAGAGGAGGTGGCAGTGGTGACCTACGATGTTGACAAAGTAAACTTCCTTTGAGTTTGCAGTGTGTTTACCACTATACACCAGACAAGAGAAATTCTCTGGCCAGGAGGACCCTGCCACTTGCATGAGTTTGCAATGACAGCTTATATTAGGAAGGCACGGTGCCTTCTTTTTAGGGAGAAGGGGCCAGATGTCCACTCTGGCTGCTCAGCAGGCCAAATGTCCTGTGGCTGTGTGAAACAACAGTGGTTCTATAAAAGAAGCACAAACTGCAGCGTACGTTGCTCAGCTCTTTCAGGGCAAAGAACTATGCATGTCTAGAGTCACAATTAAAAGTTATAAAATATCCAGGAATAAACATAACATCCATGGGGTTTTAATGTCTGTAGTTGAGAAGAAATTAACATGGACAAAGTGCCACTTTATAAATGTACAAATATATTATTCTGACCTTGCATAAACCATTAGCCAAAACACCAAAACACACTACGTCTCAATCTCAGTTCACCTCTTGCCCCTATAATTTGTGTGTTCCCTTCTTGGCCTTATAACAAGATCCTGTATCATTCTGGCATTTTTCTATTATTTCTGCACTGAATTATGGATCTTAGAGCAGTTTTGAGTACCAAAGGTGGCACATATTGTTTCATGAAAAAAGATGTGAGACAATATGAAAGCCTGTTATTTTTACCTGTAGAAACATTACCCTCAGAAAGTAAGCAAAGTAAAAAGGTAAGTAAGAAGCAGTAAGTGTTAATTATTCAACTGTATTATGCAATGGATTATTGGATTATTGCTTACCGTGGATTGTGTAAGCAGGATTTCTTAAATCTTTACTTACAAAGGGATAATGTAGTACTCTGAAAGCCTATGGCCGGCCTATTCGCTGATATTGTTAGGAATCCTGGATGGACAACTCATAGGTCTGGGCTCGTATGGATTAGGATGAAACAATACCAAAAGCATACTACATTAAAAATACTCTAATGAGCAAATACATATAGTTAAATAATAACATTAGTTCATAAAAGTCCACATTACTCTGCATAATGATGCACTTGTCCCTTATATGTAACAAAGAAGACATAATTTGCATGAGAAGCATCATATTTGGTTAACTGAGAATGTTGGGAATGTAAAACCTGAAAGCATTAACACTAGAAAATCAAGATATAATGCACTAAAGATAGGATAAGCTTGAAGTGAATAAACAACAATTATGCCCTTATTCCCTTTCCAATAAGTTACATAATTTCCCACATGACCTTTAGTCTCAATCACAGCCAAAACAGCACTGCCACCTTAAAGAGCTAGCCAGGTAGAGTACCTACACCTATGTAACCACATGGCTCCAACTGTGTCGATCAATTGGCAGCAGGGGCCTGGAAATCACCAGGGCTGTAAAGTGGGAACCTCCCCTCGCCAATGTTTTGTCCATTAAGTCCCAAAACATGAGCAGGCTGGACTTTGAGCTTTGGAATCCCAGTCACCCTCTCTGCGTGCTAACTCACCATCCATTATACCCACCTACAGAACTTCCTCATATTACCTGCCCCACTGTATGGCCATAAGGCCCAAAGAGCCTGATAGTGATAAGGCTGATACTACTACTTCTACTATGGGTGTAACATTCTCCCTCTTTTTTTTCAATTTATGCTGATGCATTTTGCACAAGCTGGGATAAATAGGACTGTGGGATACCAAAGTATAATGAGTTACGGTTATCATGGCAGGACAATGTGAGTTTCTCCTGGTCAGAATTTCAGAGATCAAATTCATGAAATACATGAAACTTTTACTTCCTGATTCATTTGTTTGTCAAACTTCAAAGCTGATTTGAAAAAGACTTCAAGATTTTTTGCATGTGGTTTAATGGAGAGGGACAATGAGCAAAGATGAGATGACTCTGCAACTGAGTGCAGTGTAGTATAAAGACACCTGTGTCTGGAAAGTCTAGTCGCTGGTTTATCAGTATTTCTGGCTACCATTACACCATCAAGGCAAAAGAACTCTCCAAGCAACTCAGAGAAAAGGATATTTAAAGTAAAGTGTTGGCCTGCACTTTTTCACCAGTCAAAGCCTTATGTGAGAGTGGCAAAAGAGAAAGCCACTGTGGAAGAAAACTCATAAATCTCGACTAGAGTTTGCCAAAAGGCATGCGGGGGACTCTATGGTCAATTGGAAGAAAGTTCTTTGGTCTAATAAGACCAAAACGGTGCTTTCTGGACATCAGACAAGACACTGTGTTTGGCAGAGACACCATCCCCACTGTGAAGCACAGTGGTGGCAGCATCATGCTGTGGGGATGCTTCTTGACAGAAGGCCAGACTCTGGAAGGCTTGTGAAGGTGGAGGTCAAAATGAATGTGGAAAATATAGGAAAATCCTGGAGGACAATCTTATTCGGTCTGCAAGAGAACTACAGCTTGGGAAAAAATCATTTTCCAGCAATAATGACCTGAAGCATACAGTCAAAGCTACACAAAAATGGTTTAGATACAACAAGGTAAATGTTCTGGAGTGGCAGAGTCAAAGCCCAGACCTCAATCCAAAAGAGAGTTTGTGGCTGGACTTCAAAAGAGCTGTTCACGCCTGATCCTTGTAAATACTGACTTAACCAGGGTGAATGTTTATTTTACATTACATGTTTTTTAGTTTATATTACTTTGTAGAAATCTGCTTTCATTCTGGCAATTAAAGAAGCATTTTTTTTGTATTTTTTTGGCCCAAAAAGTCAAATTATATAAAAGTTTTAGCCTTCTGAGGATATATTGTCACCATATAGGAAACACATTTTGAAAAAAAGTGGTCAAAATAAATTTTCTGAAGAACTCAAGCAAAGTCAGAGGACAGCAATGATTTTATCGACAGGCCTGTCTCTGCAATCAGACGTGCTAGCCACAGGATGTAGGTCAATAATCAGCTGCTGTGCCTGAGAAAATGCAATTTATATCCTAAAAGCAGCATGATTCATGTAAAAAGGATTTTGAAGATGTGGTTCATAATAAGCTTACAGGCTCCTCCATTCTGTTGATTTGCTTATATCCTAATATGTGGATCTAATGACATGGACTTGTTACTCACAGCAGCATGTTGGCACCGCTCCAGGTTTTACCACAGAGAGATGAGCATGACAGAGATAAAGGAGAGGGTGGATCAATGCGGGGTGGAGAGACACGCTGTGTATTGTGGAGCAGATTTATAATACAGTTTTTAATAGCATCACACAAAGACAGATTGTCTCTCCTGAAGGGGGAGGATGTTTTTCCGTCTGTGTTCCCATCTCGTTAGTCACCAACTCTGAGTGTCTTTGTCTGCTTATTTAAAACATAAATACTGAAGATGGAGAGCTTCTGACTTATAAACTCACTTTCAAACCAAGTGTTTAATGATCAGATCAATCACTTTCAAAACCATTACAGTCAGCATCTCAAACCTCTGCTGGAGAAATGGAATATATTGATTTGGATACACCCTAATTTGCCTTCTTGTCAAAACTTTAATGAGAAAATTGATACTTAAAGATTCTTTCCTGTCATTATAGTTAAGAGCCAGAGCCCAGATTCTTTCCTGTCATTATAGTTTAGAGCCAGAGCCCAGATATGTTAAGCTTCTGTAGCATTAATGGGCTATTAACATCATTTAGCCCAACTCCCTTCAACGTTAACACCAATTCAACTACCACTTTCCTCTTGAGGGATCTTAACATGTTATTTGTACTTTGTTTAATGCATACTTTTTATTTTTAAATAATAGATTTTGCATTAGGTAATGGTTCTGGCTGTTTTATAGCAATGACACCCTAGGCATATAAGCTAAATGTATACCTCTCTTTTGTCTTTTCCTTAATGTAGCCAAGCTAAGTTAATAAATTTGGTGTCATATTATTCCCCCATGAGAATTGCCACATAGACACAAAATGACGCATGACCTAAAGCTGAAACGCCTGGTGCGTTGATACCTAGCTCTAGCTTCCTCCTCCCCGCAAACCGATATTCTCCCAAAAGCTAGGGGGCAGTCAGTGTCTTCTAAAATTACAGTCGTAGCATCATTTGATGTGTTGTGTGTCCGAGTCTGTAAAAATTTCGGAGACATGCATCTATCAGAACAGAAGTACACACTAAAACTCTAAAAATAAATTGAGATTAAATCTGTCCTGTTAAACAAGTATACAGTGAACAGGGGAAAAAGCTTGTCCTCCATTAAAACACCCAGCTAACATAGCTACAATAGTTACATAGATAGCAATGAAGCCACAGCTGAAGCTGACACAGCTATTGAAGCTTTGTTAGCTATGTAAGCTACCTAGGCAATGTATCTACATAGCTAGATCTAAAGCTAACAAAGCTATGATAAGTGCTATAACTATGTGAGTAAAGCAGCTACACAGCTAAATCTAAAACTAAAAAATCTACATTAGGTGCTTTAACAATGTGAGTAAAGCAGCTACATAGCTAGATCTAAAGCTAACAAAGCTATGTTAGATACTTTAGCTATGTGAGTAAAGCAGCCATGTCGCTGAATCTAAAGCTAACAAAGCTACGTTATGTAATTAGCTATGTGAGTAAAGCAGCTATATCGCTGAATCTAAAGCTAATAAAGCTATGTTATGTAATTAGCTATGTGAGTAAAGCAGCTATATCGCTGAATCTAAAGCTAACAAAGCTACGTTATGTAATTAGCTATGTGAGTAAAGCAGCTATATCGCTGAATCTAAAGCTAACAAAGCTACGTTATGTAATTAGCTATGTGAGTAAAGCAGTTATATCGCTGAATCTAAAGCTAACAAAGCTATGTTAGGTATGTTAGGTATGTTAGGTAGAAGCAGGTAATGAAGCTACATTACCTATGAAAACTACCTAGGTAACATAGCTACTTAACTAATGTAGCAAAAGCCAAAGCAAACAAGCTACATTAGCTATGTTAGATCTTGCCAAAGCTAGACCTGTTGTAGAAATAGTTTCATTGATGACTAGCAAAGCTAAAGTGGGCCATTATCTCTGTAACTACTTCTAAAATAAAGCTTTGCATAATTTAACCCCAGAGTAGACATCTGAAGTGTTTTTTTCCTTAGTTTGCAGAGTAGCAAATGTTGATTTTCAATGAATGTAACATTCAGACTTTGTTTATGAATCTAAAACGTTGTACCGTCACTTCTGTTCTAACTGAGAGGGTATCTCACTGTGGTGGTCTGCAAGAGATCTGCAGCTGGACCCCTCTCAACCAACCTGCTACTGGCTTGTATGGACACAAAGGTATTGGAAGCATAAAAATGACCCACAGATATGCAGAAAAGAATTGAAGAGCTGACAAGATGTCTTATTGGCTAGATAGAAAACAAACTGGATGCAGGCTTTGTCAGAATTAGGCTGTGACTAAACGTCCACCAGAGAGGGCACTTATACTGGCAGCTCAGTGTTGTTGGTTTATCTCAGCATCCTTGTACTTGTATACTTATACTTTTAAAAAGAAAAAAAAAAAAAACTTTTGTTGAGAGAACAGGAGAGAGGACAGCAGAGGAAATGAGAGTGTGGGGAATGATGTATGGGAAAGCAGCTACAGGTCGGACTAAAACTTGGGCCACACACTTGGAAGGCGAGTTACCATACCTGGATTTAATGCAAATGAACAGCCATAATATACAATTTTGATTCATACAGCCATTTTATGAAATCACCAGGAAACTTTATAACTCAAACAAACAAAAATTCTACTAAGCCCTGCACCTTTTAGCTTCTACCTCTTCAGTCGCTCTGGCCTTTTCCCATGCATCATTATTTGCCTTCTTTTGCTTCTTACACCTCACATATTGTTGCCTGCATTAACCTTTTCCCACTTAAAAGCCTTCTCCTCTGTTTAGATGTATATAGAAATGTATAGTTGTGGGTTTTCCCCACCGGCTATGCTTCCTTGTTACATAAAGCATCATTTGGATCCTGTTTGCCAGGAGACAAATTGACGAGCAGTCGCTTTAAAGCAACACAAACTACGTGAACATGAATTAGATTTCCTGCAGGTTAGGACTTGCCTTCACTTCTCTGAGTCCGTAAACAAACATAAGAGGAGTCTCAGTACAAACTGTTGGACTGCTCTTCAGACAGCTCTAGACTCATAGGGTCAAAGCGAGTGACCCAGCAGAGATCGTATCCTCGTTCTCCACTGTAACTTGTGGTCTTTGTTTCGTCGTGCCACTCCCCTCAAAACAACCTCTCCTTTCTGCTCCTTGAGAGAATTGGGGCAAGTGCAAATCCATGAAATATGTAAAGGGTAAGTCCTAAGCCTGCCCGTCATTTCCAGCTGCCTTGGGACCAGGGAGATTAGGGTTAAGAGGAGAGAGAGGGTGTATGAACAAATACTCGATCAGTCATTACAGCTGACCCAGATTTTTAGGTCGTACTGTTAAAACTTGTATGTGGCCTTGTCATTTGTGCTCTTTTTGCTACATTCTGATGTGGCAGTTCTCATTTTGCATCTTGATGTGTAGATGCAAAATAGAATGCCATGATCATTACGATTCCTATGAAGGACATTAATCATTAAAATTGCAGATTAAACTTCATAACTTATTTTAAGTCTCTTTCTTACTTTCATTTTGAGCCCATTTTGCTCTGACTATAACACCTTGAATCACACAATTTAATGAGCAACATCTCCAATCCCTGAGGAATCTTCAGAAGCTGACATCATAAAATAGCACCCCTCTTTACTTGACAATAATTGAATCATTGAATAATTAATCATTGAATAGAGACATGAAGAGTGAGGCGGCATCTTCACTGAGTCAGACAGCTTAAGTTATTCAGAGTCTCTCTGGGGCTCCTAAAGACCTCTGGTGCTGTGGAATGAATTTTAACAGGAGGGACCATGAACCGGTCTGAGAGCTGCACTGGTGGCTTTACACTTATTTCAATTTGTAAATTAGTAGCATATGAATGTAAGGTAACTCACTGACTTGATACCTTCATGAGGTTTGGAGCTCCATTGTCTTGTAGGCTCCTCTGGTTCACTGCTGCAGACGGCTGCTCCTGATTCCAACTGCTACACCTTTAAATATCACGTCTTTTATGATTATATGTTGATCTGGATATTAGTGCTGTTTGACTTCACCTGCAATACTAATCATCAATTCTCCCTGTTTTATCATTGTTGTAGCTGTTTATGCTCATATCAGACCGATCAGCTGAGCCAATCATCATACTTTGTTGTTACTGCTAGTACCAGATGTACTTTCACTATCATTGCCGGCACTGTTACCGTGAATCTGGTTTATTCTGGGTTTTTTGCTCCCCTCTTTGTTTGTCTCTATCTCTCACTCTGTCTGCATGCTCAACACAGTTGCAGCACATGGCTGTTCAGCATGAGCCTGGTTCTGATTCAAGTTTCTGTTTGTTCAAATGTTTTTCTGTTACTTTGCAAAAGCTGCAAAGTGCTGCATCCATTAATGCTGGTTCTTTAATTATTCTATCATTATATGGAGCATGGTCTTGACCTGCTCTGCTGTAAGAGTCTTTAGATGACAATTAGTCTTAAATGGTTCCATTCAAATTGGTTAAATAATTTCTAATTGGATGTCTTGGACAAAAAGTGAATTGCATAGTCATTTTTTAATCCTTTAAATCACTCACTGTATTTAAAGTTTGAAAAAAAAAATTAAAATGTTGTTTACCTCTCAAAACTGATCAATGGTCTATTACTTATTAAATCTTGTTTTTGACTTGCATTTTATGTACAACACCAATTCCAAAAAAGTTGGGGCGCTGTGTAAAATGTTAATAAAAGATGATTTGCAAATTGCATAAACCCATTTTTTTTTTACAATAGAACATAAACAACATATAAGATGCTGAAATTGAGACTTTTTATAATTAATTACAAATATTACCTCACACCACATTGCAAAAAAGTAGGGCCAGGGCAGCAAAAGTCTGCAAAAGTAAGACTAATGAACAGCAGCTGGAGGAGAATTTTGGAAGTAATTAGGTAAATTGGCAACAGATAAGTAACATAAACAGGTATAACAGGAGCATTTTAGTGAGGCAGAGTCTCTCTCAAATGGGCAGAGGTTCTCCGATCTTAAAATTGTGGAACTATTTCAGAAAACTGTTGACTTTGAATATCCCACTATCTAGGGTACATAATATCAAAAGATTCAGAGAATCTGGAGAAATCTCTGTGTCAACATAAGATGCTAGGGATCCTCGGGCCCTCAGGGAGCGCTGCATTGAAAACATGCATTATTCAGTATAAGTAATCAATGCATGTGCTCAGGATTACTTCCAAAAATTATTGTCTTTCAACACAGCTTGCTTTGCCATCCATAAATGAAAGTAAAAGCTGTATCATGCAAAGAAGAAGACATATGTAAACACGATCCAGAAACTCTGCCGTCTTCTCAGGGTCAAAGTTAATCTAAAATGAACTGAAGCAAAATGGAAAACTGTTCTGTGGTCAGATGAAAATCTGAAATTGTTTTTGGGAACAACAGACTGTGTCCTGCAGACCAAAAAGGAGAGGGACCATCCAGCAGCTTGTATCCTACATCAGACAAGAATGGGACAACATTCCTCTCCCAAAACTCCAGTAAGTTTGATAGCTTTTACAGTTAATGCTAATTTGCAGTACCTTTTTTTTTTATAGCTTTTATGAAAATTAAGGGTTAAAACCATTAGTTATAAGGAGGAGAAATGTGAACATGAAACAGTTAATAAAAAGTTAGCAGGGTTAGAGCACTGGATGATCAGACATGAGTTCTGCTTTGCTAAAGTCATGCCAAATGCATAATTTGAAAATTTTCATTGATAAAATCTGAACAGAATGGGCCTTTAGAAGTTCTTACCTAAAGCCCTTTGTTTAAACTTCCCAGTGAGTAAGTTATCATGGTTTTAGTCAATAAGCACCAAGCTAATTTTGAAGAATCCAGAGCAGAAAAACTCCCTCTAAGATTTTTGCTCCAACCCTGACTGGATCCCAGGTTGGAAACCAATACTTTAATGTACATTATCATACACAGAGGGGTCTAGGTGTCAGTCTGGCTTTCTCTACATTTGAAAAAGTGGCAAAAGAGTTAAATTTTAATCTTTAATATAATTTCTTGAAACCTGAACCATATTGTAAGAGTTATCTCATCTCATATCTTATTAATAGTTCAGGATACTGTGAAAAATCTGCTGTAACAGAAAGCTAAAATATTTAAATGTAGTCGTGTTTAATATGCAGCAGTATACTAGAAAATATCACTGTTGCCATGCACCAGAGAGCCAAAGTAATTTCATATTTTTGGTGAGTGATTGCTCGAGGTGCAACCACAGAAAGACAGGAGATGTGGGAGTTATGACACGAAGAGGAAAGAAATTACTGAAAGCAGGCAGAGACAAAAAAGATGCAGAAAGAAGAAGAGGAAATCCCGAGGAGTGGCAGAGAAATCTCTGTGATTCAGAAACTTTCTTCCAAGGTCTTCTGCTGTGTCACCAGAGGCCGTAAACAGAGAAAGAACTTGTTTTATTCTCAGCCTAATTTTTAAACAACTCATGAGTGTCAGGGTGGAGTAGTAAAAACTACTGCTGAATAAACAGACTGTTTTGTGGGGAAAATGTTCTATGCAGAAGTTTTCAAGCAGTTCATTAAATTCATGGCAATGGCAGAACAAGACAAAGAGCTATTAAATCTTGAAGCACTGGTTCATGCAAAACTATAATTCTGACAGCAACTTCTTACTCTCTGAATGTAAGCGTAGAGAATCAGATTGATTATTCAGTTACATCCCTGAAGTTTCTGCACTGCTGTAGAGTTGGGCAGGATTCTTTTAAGAGGTGACATTAAATTGCTTAAAGTCAAACTACTTTGGAAAATAAAAATAGCTGTGCTTACCCATTAGGAGTCAGAGAGAGACTCGGAGAGGTTACAAAATCTGGGGCAGGCCAAGTCTTTTAGAACGACCCCATGCTTGACTTGCTTTTGGCTGGCTTTGGAAATTACTCTCAGCAGGAGTTGCTACCATACATAATCAGTTGTGTACCTCAGGGTTTCATAGTGCTTTGGCCTTTTATCAGGAGAGACCTTTAGCCCCATGTAGCCCCATCAGAAGAGTTTCATGTTAAGTCCTCAGATGGTCATTTGGCATCCTTTCTTTTCAGACACAACCCATGACTGCTCCTTTTGGATGACGTTGATTGCTTTTCTATTGGCCTGCCCGGACTCTACTTCCCTCACAAGCCAGGAAGTCGATCCTGCTATAAAGTCCATGTGGCCTAACTCCAGCAGACACATTTTAACATTCCAGCCTTGCTCCCCTTCTTCAGTGGTATGGTGGCCTTTTCTGTTCATATGTTCCATCTGGCTTTCCTTATACACCCATTGCCCTACCACTTAGCCCTACACCGAGGTATTTCATTTGCTTCTGCAATGTCACAATTCTTGTTGAATTGAGGCATAGGGTGAGTTGCCAGGGTCACAGGGCCCTTCAAATGGACATTTCCCATAGGTATACTCCAAACCAGAAATTTCTCAGAATACCATGTGAGTCATCTGCAAGATTGGAAATTTCCAACAATGATCTAATATCGCGATTTAATCTTGTTTCATTTCAGTGGGTTTTGTTCTTTTATGTTTTGAGCAAGAATTTTAGAAAATTGCTCATAGTTGTAAATTCAGGTTTTGTTGTCTCATCTGGGCAATGGGGCACCCAAACTCAAGGGGTCCAGCCGTCCAGGTAAGACTTGTGGGACTGAGCCAAAGACAAATCAACAGGAGTTTGACCAGAAGACCATATCTGGCCGCAGATTTGTTTTTCAAATTTCATGGAAAATGACACTCTAAGCTTAACTCCACAAAACTAAGCTCAGCTAAACTGAACTAAACTAAGCTGAGATCAACTAAACTAAACTAAACTAAGCTAAGATAAGCTAATCTAATCTCAGCTAAGGTAGGCTAAGCTAAGCTAAACTGTGCTAAGCAAAACTAAACTCAGCTAAGCCAGGCTAAGCTAAGCTACAACAAGGCTATAGAGGGGTGCGGTTGTGACATAATTTTGTAGGCAAACCCGGAAGTACATGGGTTCCCTTGGCGTCGAACCTATAGGATTTAGTAGTCCTTGTTAGCTGTCTTTTAGCAACCGCCTTTATTAAGACATGTAAAGATACACAATTCAAAGGTTGGGCACGTTTCAGATGTATTCTATGTTGTAGGATAAAACGTTAAACTCTCTTGAGCTTGTGTTCACCACAGACCTTAATTCAGGCATTTAACAGAAAACTCATTCAAAATTCCCCTAGACTTTCAGACGAGGGAACCGGAAGGGCTAAAATGCTAACTTACTTCTGCGTTTTAGGACTCATTGCTGCACCACTCTATACCCTATTTATTAGGGCACAGCCTTTATCATAATATCAATGATTAACGCTGGTCTGTTATAATAGGCCACAACAGAGTACAGTCTAGACCTGCCCTCTTTATAAGGTGTCTTGAGATAACTTCGATTATGAATTGGCACTACACAAACAAAGACTGATTGATTGATTAATTGATTGATTGACTGAACAAAGCTGAACTTAGCTGATTTAGGATAAAACATAGTCTTAATAAGAACATGATAAAGTTGTAGTGAGATTCAAAATTTACAGTGGTTGCTGTTGTAGCGATTAGCCTGGATGTAGCCACAGCGGCAGTTTTATCAGAACTGGACCACATTTCTTTGTTAAAACAAGAGCAAAGAGTCACAATGAAATTTTTTTTTTTTTTGGTGGTGAAGATATTTTTGCACTTTTCCCTTGGCTTGAGGGAAAAGTCTGGCCTTGGCATGAATTTAGCTCCACTGTTCATAAACAATGGCAGTGTTAGCCTGTAGGGCTCAGGTCAGTACTGGAGCAGTGTGTCTACCGCCTCATTTTGTCTTGTCACTCTGATGGCCATCATGAATGTGAAAATGAGTTAGTAGACATATGCAGCTGGGATAGTAACCTAATTTTGGTCTTAGCAGGCAGGCGCTGTTGTTGTTTATGAACCAAGAAAAGGTTTCAGTGTGGCTGTTCTCTCTTGTTGTAATTAAGAAATGTGGCCCAGTTCTGATAAACCGGCCGCTATACTATGGCTACATCTGAGATTATAACCACATTGGTAGCTATTGTATATATTGGTCTACAGTACAACTAAACCACTGTAATTACCACAAAATCATGTCGAAATGTGGTCAAGTTCTGATAAAACCGCTGCTATACTGTAGCTACATCCAAGCTAATCTTTACATCAGCAACAGCCATTGCTATTGGCTTCCAGTACAACGAAACCCCACCAGTAGCTACCACCTCATTCTCCTCACTTGATGCTGATTGGTCAGGTCCATTTCCAGACCAGGCACAGCTGTTTCAGATTGGAGCTTTGTAAGATGGATTTGGCTGATGAACGCCATGGAATCTGGCCACTCCATCGGCTTTTCAGGGTCACGTGGTTCTGGGTTAAGTCTCTGTGAAAAATGTGGCTGTTTGCATTCACACATGCAGATCACAAATAAGTTTTTAGAAATTTTCCGAGTTTTGTGCATGTGGGAATCGGATTTATCTCCCTCTTCTTAGACCACTCCATTTATCAGAGAGGGGAAACTTCCTGCTCAGAAGGACAAATGTGAAAAAGCTACTCGGGAATTTTTCAAGGGCAGAGCTCCTGAACTTTTCCTGAAGTGTTCATGTGTGAAAACAGCTCTACACATTGCTGTCTTCAGTCTCCTCCTCCATCTCAGCTCCGCCCTCTAGGAGTGACTGCTGGAGAGAGAGAGAGAGAGAGAGAGAGGGACTCTGCAGACTCACAGAGACTCTCAGCTTTTCTTAGCAGCCCTGCTGGCTCTGTACTAACGGGACAAGTTTAAACCTCCGGGATATCACTGTCGGTTCTCCGCTTTACTCTTCCTCCATGTGAACATCTCGACCTGGAGTGAGGTGAGTGCAGAAAAATGTGGACGTGTTGTCAGTTTTGAAGGTTTCACCGCTGAATGGCTGAAACTAAACGAGGGGGAAAAGGGGGATTGGAGGAAAAAGCGGCAGACTGGAGGAGGAGAGGCATGTCCGACTCCTGTTCTTCAGTTGTAGCTAGCAGACTTTACCGCCTTTCTCAGGACAGAGACGCCTGTTAAAGGTGTTTTTTAAGCGGGTAAATAAGGTTATTTTCACCGCCGGTGCTTGTGTAAATTCAGCTCCTCGGTTTGAGATTAGCAGAGCGGCTTCTACATCCTCTCCGGGATGTCACCATTACACCTCTGCTCTGTTACTCTCACACATGGCTTTTCCTACATCCGCTACTGCATTTCTGCAGTTTGGGCACACTTTGAACCCCTTTAATGCTGCTTTATAATGCACTTTGTTGAATTGAGTTGCGTTAATGAAGGTAGTAAATGTTCTAAGTTTGGTAAAGTGTCTTTTCAGAAACTTTTGGTCGGAAAAAATCCGGAGAACTTCGGTTTTTGTGCCCTAATCTGTATTTTGGATTTAGACGTCTTGCAGGCGCGTGCATGCACCATATGGTTATTTTGCTTCTGTCGTGTAGTTTTTCAGCCTCAGTTGATCCCTTGATTGATTTTCGGATCGATTGTTGAATCATATGGAGCGTTAATATCTTGGATTATAGTAATATTTTCAGAAAATATAGTCTTTGAAATTGCTTATTTGCTCCAACCAGCCCTCATAAACCTGATCATATGGTTATTGTGATACAAACAGAGAGAGGTTGCATATTAGTGGGTGGGCGCCTCATTTGACATATGTTGTTGACGAATGGGTATTTTATTTTGGAAGTTGTTGGCCAAAACACAATAAATGTAGAATATAGACCCTCAAATAGCATAAAGACGCATAAAAGTACAATTTTCTGTGTTGTCTTGATACCATTATCCTTTACCTTGATGATACTGATAAAAATCAAGCAATACTGATTCCTTTTAGAAGTCTTAGGCACCCATTATGAGAGGAATTTCCTGTTTTCAGTGATGAAAGTTGCAGACAAACACCTGCACTCTGTCTGAATTGCAGAAAAAACACCAGTAATAGGATGGCATCCAGTTTATAATACAGTTAAACCACTGCCAAATTCAAATTATGCAGTATTACCGTCACATGAATAAAAATCGCATTACACAAGAAGCAGCTCAGACCAAGCACGTGCCGGCATGTAGAGTGTGCTCCTGACATGCAGAGCACACGCCTCTACACACGCTTCATTCATTGATTATAAAAAAAGGTTCTTTTACGGGGGCTGAACACAACAATACTTAGCTTTTATTACAGGATGGATCTTTATCTGATATGCTGATATTAACAAATTGATTTTAGCTGACACTCATATCAATATTAAAATGTAGCTGCTGGTTTGAGGGCGCGTCTAGAGCTGATGACACTAGTTGCTCTTCAGGAAGCATTGTTTTGTTCCGCAAACAGAAGACGCAGCATAATTTTGTTTAGCTATCCACTCACATCATGCCCGTCCATGCTGTTGTCCAAAGGTATTTCAAAGTTTGATGAAGCAGTTGCTACTAAAACATGTCTGTGAGGCATCCCCGATACTGTAACCTGGGTTATTAAAAAAATAGCCATGGCATTGCTTTAATTACCATCATGAAGACAGTGCTGCGTAATGAGCGCACTTCATTATAAATGCCTTGAGAGTGTAAGTCTATTTCCACCCACAGCACCATTGTCTGTGTGTGAAGATATTTTAAAAGTGATGTAAGAATTCCTGTTAATGATGTCGGATTAATTTGGCAAATGACAAACCCGCATATATCTAACTGTGCATAAATCCTTTTGCGACGCGCGCCACAGCTGGCACAAGACTGACACCGCGGTATGGTCTTCTCTAGCCAAACCGTTAAATGTGCATCTGTGGCTTTAATGTGTTTCAAGACACCATGATTTTAAAAACACTTAATTTTTTCTTTCAGGGTGCAGATCAGTGATGAGAAGTTATAAAGTTTATTTATAACTCTATGTGCTGCATCCTGCAGCAGCAACACCAGAGACAGTTAAAACCATCAAAAACATTTAAACTCATCTTAATCCCTTTTTATGTGAAGTGTAGATAAAGCTGATCAGTGCTTGTTGATTATTTTAGGCACAGCCAAAAGTCACAGTGGAAAAGCACTATGGGAATCTATGCTGCGACTGTGCATTGAGGATTTTAGCCTCCACATATGAGTGCCTGTTTTGCCCGTTGAGATAAATGACACCCACTTCGTAGGTATTTTGCCTTTATTTGATAGGACAGCTGAAGAGAGACAGGAAACATAGGGAGGAGAATGGGGATGCACGTGTACCAAACATGCACTGAGATCATGAAGCTATCTTGTGACAAGTGTGCAACAATCAATAACTATTATCAAAAAGCATCTGATAATGTGAAGCAGTTTCATTGGCTTTAGATAAGATTTGCTATGTCCCACACATTTGTTTTAATATCTGTTGGCTGTATGGCAGAAACTTTTTTGCTCTGCTTTGCCTATAAGGATAATGTCTTTGGTTTTTTTGTAAGACCTACAAAGAGGCTCAATGCATGTGAAAGAATGGCAAGCTCCGTCCTGCTGTGAGTTGAGCTTTAAGCATTGCATTTAATTTCTTAAATTAATTAATTAATTTCTGATTAACTCCAGAAAGAAAAATTAAGGCATTTTAAAACCGTACGTTAGTGTAGATCGCATTACAACAGGCATTGCCCCAGACCGTTGCCATAGCAAAGCGCCATCAGGTGACTAATGAACCTGTCTAAGTACTTATTCGATAAATAAGGTCTATGGCATGTACAGCAAGTTTCATTGCTTTTAGAGCATCTTCATTCAAAGGCAGTGGTGCTGCAGCTGGAAATGGACAAACTCTTATGGCATTTATTACAGACACGCACATGCTATACATCAGTTTTTTTCATGGCTTTAATTTAAGGGTTACCCTGATTACCCTTTAAGATATATGGATATCATATCATTGTATTACATCTCAACCTTAACTGGCAGTCTTTTGGGATCAAAATCTTGCCTTTGATTTCTGTCTTTTAGATGGAAATAAAAGTCTGATAAATCAGATGACTGTAGTCTCCATTAACTACTCTGAAAAATGACAAGTAAAAATTGTATCATGTTAGATTTAATACATTTTTTTTAGAATGATACAAAATAGAAACGCTGGAAGGTTGGCCATAACAACAGGCCCATTGATTAGTGATCAGAATTTAAAAGACAGTATTTTGTGAAAACAAAATAAAAAATCTTAAAATCTTATCAGCACGACCATGTGGACTCAGCAGTATTAAACTTCAACAAGCTTCTTAGTTCCATGTCAACACCAGAACTGTGCCATTACTGTCTCCCAGTGATGCTGTCTTGTGTTCACTCACACAGAAGACTGAAAACATCCTCAGCTTTGTTTCAGCCTCACTTTGTTAGTCTGCCAGATGTACGCTTTGTTAAGATAGCTGGTGTGTATCCCTGCCTGCCAGTGTTGGCCTTTAAATGTTTGATGTGTGGAGACGTCCTGAGCGCTTTCTCCTGCTGTTCCTCTCACAAACTGCGCCGGCTGTCAGCTCCTGTTGAAAGAAATGAGCTGTTAGAGAGAGATGCTTCAGTCTGCCTCTTCAGGAACACACAAATACAGACATGCATGTTCACATGTGTAGGGAGGAAGTGTATCTGTGCGTAGAAGTAGAAGTTCTGCAGGTCTGTGTGACAAACAAGCATCTAGACTGCGAGGTTGATTATATAAAGCTTGAGCTGTATGCCCAAAGCGATGAGCTGAAATATATTGTGCTCTGACATGTGATGTTCACAAGTGATAACCTGACGATGTTTAGAAGATGCTGGAAGCAAACCGAGACAATGCCCAGTATGATGTGATTGTCCACAGTACCATAATACTGTCAACATTTATCTGTGACATCTGTGAGATTTATTACATTTTGTTCCAATGGCAAATCCTGGAATTCATGGTCATCATCGTTAATCCAACAGGATAGAAAGCTCTGTGGTCTTTACGCCTTAAGACATTCATTCTGGTACCGCAACGGTGTGATAATACATGTCCCTGTCTGTCAACTCACAGTGTGTTTCACAGCAGGAGCTCCACATACTTACACAGTCAGACTTGCTCACACACAGAGCTCTGCTGAGCCTCCATTTTCACCTCCATAACACTTCTGTTACTGCCTCTGAAGACGGCACAAATAGGGGATCACATCGTTCACCCTTTATGCCTCTAAGATGTTCACAGTAAAAAACGTCACAGGGTTGTTAAAAGGTGCTTTGAAAGAAGCTTGAGATATTTCTATAGCAGCAATGTATGGATGTCAGCCAATGAAAAAGGACCAATATCCAGGGGTGGCAATTAATTAATTCCATCTACTCAAATTACTATAATTCAGTAATTTTTTCATGTACTTGTATTTTTTGAGTACATTTTGCAATCAGTACTTTTATTTCTACTGAAGTAAGTTTTGACCAGACTTTGACCAGACTGGTCACTGACTCTGGTCACTGTGCCTTAAGGCTTCAACTTTGCAAAGTTGAACGACAACTCAACGCTGCAGATCCAGCGATGTTCCTCATTGACTGCCTCTAAAGTCAGCTAACTCCCCGCTAACTAGCCACGCTGCTCTGTTTACCTTCCTCTCCCTTGCTTCTCGCATGATGCACATGTGCAGAGAAGTTTTCTGGATGGGTGGAAGAGAGAGAGTGAGCTCACTGCTGTGAGAGATGCATTCAGGGACAATGGGAGAAGCGAAACTCCAGCAAGAAATGCATGCTGACAGCTCAAAACTTCCACATAATTTATACTCGGATATTTGCGATATAGTCATTTCATGCATCGTGGGTGGCAAAAGCCGGGATACAAAGAGTATACTCGGTATATCACCCAGCCTTACATGTCAGAGAACGACATGTTGTACAGCTCACTGCCTCGCTGGCTGCTGGTAATGCCCCAATGCAAAAGCAGAAACCCAAAGACAGCATAAATTCTGTGTTTTTTCATTGTTTATGTGGAGAAAAAGACTGCCAGGAGGAGATAGATTTCTGGTTTTGTCTTCTTCTATGCCTTCTTTTCTTCTTCATCACCGTTTGTTTGTGCTGACAGCGTCCCTAACAGGCAGAGGGCGTAGGTGTTCAGACGGTTTGGTCTATTTGACCAAGAGTAGTGTGAATGCAAACCAGACCAATGAAAAGTGCAACAATAATGCAATTTCTGTTCCAAAATGGACCGAGTCCCCCGGACAATCTGGAGTGAAAACAACCTTAATTTGAGCACACTACTCTTGTACTTTTTCCAGCTCTGCTGACTACACAGTCTTACATAGAAAGAGGGAATGATTCCTCAACACATGCTGAAGCAGCTGTTGTACACAGCAAAAAATGGAGTGGTGAAATATCATCATTAAACATTTAAGAGTTGATTTTAACACCCAGAGTGTAATTTTAGCTCCATTCAAAGTGAAATGGTCACCAGGACTTAAACAATGTACAATCTCTGTTCCTCGTCTGACCTCAGCCATGAAAACTGTACATATAGGCTGGAGAACTCCACAGGTTTTGTTTATATCATCAATACCAAAGATAAAGTGCAAAATACTTTCATTGGTTCTTGCATTATTTATTGGCCACCTCCTGCAGTACAGAGATGTAATCCAGACACATTACCTCAGAAAATATTGCTCCATCGATTTTGTTCCCCTCTGACCCTGAGATGAGTCAGTGTAAACTCTGCAGCTCTGTACATGTTTTCTAAGTTTGTTTTGTTGAAGTTGTACATCTTTTATTAGGGTGCTTGAAAGATTGGCCAGTGAAGTTAAAGATGGCCTTAAAGACCATCTGAAGTTTCCTATTTTTTTGCAAACTCTCAGCAGTGTGAAGAGACAGTCAGCACGCTGACATGCACAGTAACGTTGAGGCATAGTTACAGCTTGATTGGGCCATTTAATAAGACTAATGTCATTTTCTCAGCGTATAAGCAATGGGGAAGAATCTGTTTTTGACAGACGCGTCCAATCAACTTCACAACAGTGGTAAAATGCTCCAACTAGAACAATGCTGAGTAGGGCTGCCACTTTTTATTCCAAAGTTGAACATTCATCCAAATCTGTGGGTCAACATTCAAATCCGAACTGCAATCAGCTGAAGTCAAAATACACAATCTATCAGCACAGCATGACACCTGAAGTCGTTAACCTTTCGATCCAGCAGAGGGCGCTCTCAGTGTAACTTGACCCTTGTGTGCCCTCTTGACCTCAGTAAATAAAGACAGTTAATGCAGTAAGCTTTACTAAGATGGACGGCGTTGATAACAGAGCAATGAACGGACAATGACAATACCGAAACACTCTACAAGCACCGTGTGGAAATATTTTTGTATTCTACACTGTGAATTAGGGCTGATAAATTCACAAAAAGAATCTAATTGCGATATTTTTCCTCAAGATTGCAATTTAATATGCAGTTATCTTTAGGTTCCTCAACTTGTATGTTTTCCAGTAAACTTATATGATGAGGAACCTAAATAGATCATTCTGTATTATAGCATACACAAAATTGGATATAATATTAAAGTAGGGCACAATGATTAAAAACAAATTTTTAATTGCAGATATTTTTGCTTTGGGTTAAAGAGACAGCAGCGAAAATGAAGCGTTTCAGACGGAGGTTAAAATAAGGGTTTTTCAGGACGCCAGTGTGAGAAACATGAGGAGTTTTTTGAGCTGCAAACCATGTGAAGCTACTACATGGGTGTCAGAGAGATGTGTAAAGCCTTGGAAAAAAAGGCATAATACCCCCACTTTGAACTACCACTTTAACAGAGGGTTAAACTAATTACTTATCATTTTTTATGAACACGGTCTTCAAATCCCTGTCTATAATGCTCTTTAATGAACCTCCCGCCCCCAGAGACCGCTGGAGCTTCAGTTAATGGCCGCAGCCTTCCTCTCTGACCCTTCACCAGATATAAACAATGAGAATCCCTGCGGTGGCTAACCTGTTAGCGTCTAGTAAGACTGCGGTACGACAGTTTTCCAAAGTAGTAAATGGAAATAAAGTGGTATGTGGGCTGTCAAGGGTTAAGCTCACGTATGACTACTCACCCGAAGTGAAAAGAGGCCAAATAGCATGATATGAATCTGCAAAAAGGAACGAAGGCGCTAGCGACGCTAGCTTTCAATGGTAGCCACGCTGTAGAGAGTATATCAGGCTAACGTCACTCCCACTCTTCTTTGTGTTCTCTCATCTTTAGACTAGGTTTGACTATCCTAAATATAGATTTACGTTTTATCGACTAGTTTTATATCGCTAAGAACATCCCCAACTAATACTAGCTCAGTTACACACAGACTGTCTCATGTTAGTCTGCGTTGTGTTCATGGTCTACTGCAAACTGTAGGATGGATTTGGATTGGTCACTTGGATCAGCGCTGTCAGTCAGATATCACATCTATTAATTACGCCCATATCGGACCCAATACCGATATTGGATCGGATTTGTCCCGTCCCTAATTTGCAATTAATTGCCCTGCCCTACTGTGAATGCGATTCAGGACATGCAAATGTACATGAAGAGACTCCTCTCTCCCGGCAAAGCAAAAGGCTGCTTTGGTGGATAGACAGGGTGCAGTAGAAGCCTGCTGCTCCAGTCATAAACATCTGTGCATACCGGGAACCTCTGAGCGGGTGTTACCGTCTGCGGGTAATATCTTTGAACATTACGTTTTCATGTCATGTCATTCAAACTGATGGACTTTCCTCTGTAACCAGACAGACTTTGATTTATCTGCTGCATTGATTATTTTACATTCATTTGTGAAATCTTTCAATACAAAGTCTTACGAAAGGGCAGGACTTTTCCAAAAAAAAAAACAAAAAAAAAAAAACACTTCACTTGTGTATGTTTTGCTGTTGCACTCACTGTGCCAATGTCTTTGTTTTCTTCCTGTTCCACTTCCTGCCCCCCCCCCCCCCCGGACATTCAGGATATGATTGCAAACGACCTATTATCCAGGTATGGTAGAGCTTCTTTGAGAAATGTGACATAGTACATCTTTGGCTGGTTTAATTTATTTATATGTGTATTTAAAGTCCAGTATCAGTCAGACTATCACAATAAATCTAATTTAATTTAAAAGGAAAATATACTGTGTGTAGCATCAATGTGGAAATTTACAAAAACAACACCAAGCAAAGACTTCTTTGTGAAAGAAAAGAGATTTTACAAAGAAATTCCATTGCATAGATATCAAAGTATCCCTGCAATTTTTGTTTCTTGACTTCAGATAATACAGGCAGATATCTTCTGTTATATTTGAATTCAAAGGTAACGTCTTTAGCACATAGCTAACCTAATTTTCCAAAGACTCATATTCAGATGGAGCTCAGCTGCATACCTGTTGCAAATATGTCTCTAATGCTCCTTTATTCATCACAGAAGGTATCACAACCGAAGAAATACCGCATCACCCTATTTGGACCGAATCCATACACTTTCACACAATCAGACAGTCAAATTACCACTCCACTCCTCCACGTTACAGCCAGCAGTCCCTCAGACAATAAATCATTAGTGTGTGCACAGTGTGCCGTTAGAATGAGATGAGTGTTTGTGTGAGTGGGCTGGTTGTGATCTCTAAGGAGCCCCTCTGCTCTCCTTCACTGCTCCCTCTCCACTGACGCGCCGCCTCCACAACATATTCTCTGTAGTTGTGTTTCCTAACTGATGTTTAATTATTCCGACACGCTGATTTGGCTGAGCCTCATAAAATATTGAAACAGAAGTGGCCCAGAAGGCGCTCTGAAAGACACCGGCTCGACTTCATCCTTGAAAAACGACGAGTCGCTGTCTGTGACTGACATCAAAGCATGGCAACACAACCGGCACACAACTTCTTTAATGGTATTTCTGTTAAAAATCCTCTTTTCCAGTCCTCGGGGTACTTCAGTTTCTCATGTTAGGGATTGGAAATCTGTCTGCTGACCCCCTGCTGGTAAAGATGTCTCCTCAGAATCTCGCCTAAAACCAGTGGGCTTGTTTACTATCAGAGGGCGATTACACTAGATCAACGTTGTGATTACAGCTAGCGACCAGGCACTGCCTGCTAATCTGCCCTCTAATACTGAGACAGGCAAATCTCAGGGCAGCTACCAAGGCTACTTAGGGGCTCTGTAAGTCCACTGCCCCGTTTCTTCCCCATTTTGTAACCAGTCTTCTTATACTTGTTGAGCCCAGCCTTCTGATGTTTTATAAATGGCTCAGTTGATGGCGTAAAAAGTCACAAAACTCATTTTAAAACAAACATTCATAGTAATAGGATCATTATCACGGCCTTCCATTTGTTTCTATTAATGTGTGCCACTGCCTGTATATCTAATGGACAGTGCGTCTTGGCAAATTGAAGCCAAAGAACCTGCTATGACATATGCTGACTGGAGCCAAGACATGCAGAAACAAAATGGCTGGTTGAACTGCAGATTTGACACCGTGCTCTTCGTCAAACTGAAACAAACATTAAAGTTGTGAATAAAATGTCAAAGATCCTTCAGGCCTGAACAGCCCACAGCCATACGGGCTAATGTGACGGTTTAAAATGATTTTCAGCTAGTTTATCCTGACATTTTAAGCTTTCTTTGTACAAAATGTGCACTACACAGATCACTGCTGTAAACTTTTGGACTGGTGTCCATTTTTGGCACTGGCGTCCAGTGAGTTTCTTCCCGCTTTTCCTGTCAGACGCTGTAATGACAAATGCAAACCGTCCATACTATAGGGAGAGTACTCTGGCTTCACTCCCAGGCAGTTGTTTCTACATCCATCTTAATATCAGTCAATGGTTTATGCTGACGATGTTGTGACTGGACATTTCAGTGTGCTGGTATCTGGTTTGAATTGCGCCCAATTAAATCCAGCGGGCTTGTTTAAAATTCTTTGTATTGTTCCTGAACTGTTTTTTTTTTGTTGTTTTTTTTTTAGATGTGTAATACTTCCATGATCAGCGGACATGCTGGCTGATCCCCTGCTGATCAATGCTGGGATATCTGAACCCCCTGTGTGATCGCTCACAGAGAGGATAAAACCACAAACGACTTTGTTCTGAGTAAAAGCTTCAGCATTGTCCTATTCAATCAATGCTCTTTGTGCTTGTGTGCGTATTTGCTAATTCGAGTGGCTCTTAATTTGTAAATTGTAGGTTTAAATACATCTCTTCGAAGTTTTAGATAAATGTAAAAGATTACAGCCTCCTGTGTGACTTCAAACAATGTTCAGATCAGTCAAAAGAGCATTTTAATCTGAAATGTATTAGACATTTGAAAGAATCTCATACATAATCGTGGACTGAAAACAGATCTCAGTGGAACTGCCATGATCATGGGATTTGCTTTAATTTGTGTTGTGCTTTTGCAGAGATGTCAACCTAAGTGGATTTAAGAGGCAATTTGCAATTCAGATCAATAGCAAAGCACCAGATGTAATCAAATCAAAACTTTGTCAGATCATTAAACATCCAAGTGTGATTACAGAAATGAACCAGTGCTCATCGTTTATGGAGATTTTTTAACTAATCATTCAGTTGATGCATGACAAAATTAAACAGCAGCTATTTAGAAACTTTACGGTCATTTTTTTCTCCTAAATAACAAATATTTTCAATTTACAGCTCATTATTTTAAATTTGTATATTTTAGGGTTCAGATCAGTTTAAATTTAATCATTTGAATTCCTGGTTAGACCTCTGGTTTCAGGAAATTATAATCACCAATAAAATTATCATAAATAAAACCAATTATTGTTAGCTGGAATACCAATCTGACCCTCAGACTGTTCAGTTGAATATGTCACTAATTACTCGTGACTCATAAAATAATACAAGCCCTCTAGTCAAAATAGAAATGTGAAATAACTCATTCATTTCAGCTTTTACTTAGACCTGCATACATTTGCTTATCTAGGGCAGAAGTATTTATGTCTGTGAATTTGTGAGGGCATTGTGGGTAATGTTGTAAGGCCATGGCGAAGGCTGTTTACGTAATGCCAATATTGGATTTTTATAGGATTTTAGCATAATCTGGTGCAGTACTTTAATTCTTCAGGATTAACCCAGATTTACCCTCACTGTGCAGCTTCATATCAACAAAACTTCCTTATGTTGTTTCACTTTTTTTTTTAAATCAAAGTTTACATGTTGATTTTCATTGAAGCCAATCTAGCCAATGAGTCACCTCAGTGGTAGTGCCAAGCAGTAGATGTGCATTTCAAGGAATTCTGCATTAATTTGTGCTGATTTTAACCAGAAAAAACCCACTATATTTCCTTTGGCGTTGCTAAGCTGAATAGATTTTTTAACTGATCATTTACATAAAAATGTCCTGTGCTGTTGGTTTCTAACCACCTCAGTTGAGTCATTGCGCATTACTGCTTTCTTCTTCATTTGTGGTTTTGCATTACAGCCACTGTGTGGTGATGCTGCTGCAAACAAGAAGTGCTTTATTGGCCAAGTATACTTACACAACAAGGAATTTGACTCCGGCTAGCTTTGCTCTCAGTGTACAGGAATGAAACCTTAAATATAAAAAAGAAATAACACTCAAAGACATATAACATATGAAGATGCAAACATGTACAAGCTTGTGTTAAGTATTTTTGTAGTATACAAGTCTGTGTGCATTGATAGTATGGTTGCAAGATGTTCTAAGGGTGCAAGATAATGACTGCTGAGTGGTCATCAGAGTGACTGTGACTGTTCATTAATGCCGTATAGTATAAAAACTTGGCATCGTGTTCGTAAAGCATAGTATGTTGCTGAGTCAAAGCAATGGTCTCATTTAAACAAGAGTC
The DNA here is from genome assembly GCF_018320785.1 of Cheilinus undulatus. NCBI lineage: Eukaryota > Metazoa > Chordata > Actinopteri > Labriformes > Labridae > Cheilinus > Cheilinus undulatus. The sequence goes on along the minus strand of NC_054867.1, from coordinate 39,196,463 downwards.
TGCCTCAGCTTTGTTGCATATATAGTTACTCTTTGGGCATTATTTTTGGTGCTGCATATTTCTTTGTTAAAACCTAAAATCTTGTGCTGACACCACCAATCAGAGTCAGTCAAGTGTGCTGTGAACAGGAAGTTAGCTCATAGAATATACGGCCTGCACCCGGTGCTCAGGAAGGCGTTGGAACGAGGGGGAGGTTTCTTCCTCACATTGTTTTGGAAATCACAGTCAGCCTCTGTGCTTTGGTTTAAACTCAGCACATGGCTACTCATGTGCATAATAAAAGTACGCCCTGTATCATATAAAAGCAAGAGATGTTCTCCTCATACAGCTCATAGTAAATTGAGTCTATACCAGACCATCCCATAAGGAGTCATGCTTTCATTCTGCTCCTCTCGTGAGCAAAACGTCTGAGATAAGGCGAACACATCTGTTGATCTTCAAAGGTGAAATTCAGGCAACATTGAAAGAGTTGAACTAGTGTGTATGTGGTCTTTTGAAGGCTTTTTTTATGAATTCTCCCTCAGCTGTTTGAGATGAGGCCTTTAATGTCTGCTCTTCTCTGTCTTCCATCTCCATCTGCTCCCATTGGTCCACTCTCTTGTGCTTGGCTGTGCCTGGTCGTGCCAAGGCTGCAGTTCAAGTGTGTGCGCCTGTGTGTTAGCGTGTGTGTAAATAGTTTGTGGCTTGTGCCCTTGCTGCTGTTTCTTCTGTATCTGCAGAGGAGGGCATAGATCTGTCCTTATGTGCCATTTTTCTGCCTTTTTTTCTCTTTGCACCGCAGTTTGAAACCCCCACAATACACACAAGCACACATTCCTGCTCCCTCACACTAAAACACACACTCTACACTCTCAGTTAACCGCTAATGTTTCTCCCATTAAGGTTTTATAAACTAGTGAGACCTGATGCTCTTCAGCTCTGATTCATTCCAAAGCTTAAACATCTGTTTCTGTTTAAATAATGAGCACATGTTTGTCTGAGAGATCACTTCAAAGATTCCTCAAAGCAGACCGAATGTTTTAAGTGTTTTAGTGTCTAGACATGGAGATGGTGATCCTGCTGCTTGCTAACTGATCTGCACCAGTACCAGCATTGATTTCAGGGGGGTCAGCTGCTTCAGCCCAACTCTGTTCATGCAGGTTGTGGCTGCATCAGTTTGAACTGGTTTCATGGTCAGTTCTCTGCTGCTAGTTGTGACCTTTCTGAAAGAGTTTTCAATGACTGTCAGCAGGATGTCATGTAAATCATGTTAAAGGCTGTTAAAGACATGATGTATAATGCAACAAGTGTTAGTTATTTGATATGGAGCCCCAGTGTCTTGTGAAATGTCCACTGAACATTGTGGGTTGTGTGTGTTTCTGCAGTTTTTGTTTCTGTTTCTCAAGAATTATTACCATTACTTGAAAAGAAAAGCATGAGGCATGCATATCCCATAGATCCATGTAATTCTGCATGGGTGCAGGAGCCATAATCTCTATGCTTTTATTTAAGGTTTCATTCCTTGTCTGAGTTTATCGTGTACATCTGTAGCCCAATTGAAGTGGGAAGTGATACCTCTCAATCGCGCTTACATATGCGACTAATGTTCGTACAACTACAGATACACACATGAAGCCTCCTAGTGTCCAAAACAAGTCACTGGCTTTGTACTACAGTAAAACTTCCAAAAATCCTCTGAACTTTTCAGCAGTTTTAGTCTCGCTGCCTGCAGCCGTCTCTGAAACAAAACTCATCAAAAACAAAAAGCCACAGACTGAGAAACAGCTGCGTTATCATCTTGATGTCTCTCATTGACCTTGTGTTGACTGTCATTGCAGTTTTGCACAGTCTTGCTATGACAATCCTTCCTACACTGAGGAGGTACAATCAAATTATACTCTGCACCAAAACCCTGTGGAGTGAGGCCAGGTCCACATATGAAAGTGCAGCTTCAGTCCTGAGGGTGATGATCTGAATCTGTAGCCTGAGGGTAGAGGGTTGTATTTACTCTGAAGTGTCTCTGAGGTTGCATGTTGTTCCTTTAGTTCTGTCCTTCTGTTGTAAATGCTGATTAGTGGCTTTTGCTTCAGTCCTAGTATTTCTCTCTTTTGGCTGGTTGTTGGTTTTCATCTTTTCTCCTGACCAGCATACTCATCATCATTGTTGTTTTTCAATTATAATAAATTTGCATATTTCATCTATTTGCACATAATTCTTTTATTTTGTTGATGTCCATTAAAATTATCTGGACTTTTGTGTGAGCTTTGAATAAAAAAGTGACAGTTCAAACTCACATAAGGCTCTCAGCAGTGCTTTTAAATCTTTTAGTCACTACATGGAAAAAACATGAAAATGGGACATAAAAGTTTTACCTTTTTTTTTTTAAACAAGGTTTGTCTGATGATAACCTTGGGTCGCTCCAATTTCCCTGTTTCCTGCTAGTCTGCCTGTAATTGTCTCTTTAGTTATACCAGCAAGCTCTGTTTGCATGAGTCTTTGCTTATCTAAGTGCAGGTGGTGACAGCCATTGTGTGAACATGTTGTCAGTGCCTGTTTAGATGTGTGTATCTATTTATGCAGTAAAGGAGAGGAGAGAGAGTCTCGTGTAAGTATTCTGTTTGATTAATGAGGCTGGTGATGTCTGCCTGCATTTAGAGAGGGAGGAGGAAGATACATCTTTTTATCTTACTACCATAATTGGAGAGCTGTCTGTATGTCTGTCTTGATTAGCAAACCTACCTGTTGCTCCAAATGTCATTCATACCTTTCAGAGGACTTCTTGGGTATACTGGTTCAAAACTGGAACCGTGACAAAATCATAAATATGTACAGATTTTGTTTGTGCTGTTGCTCTCTTGTACCAGATGTCTTTATGCCTGTTAAAGAAGATGTAAACAGACGTAAAACTCGGCAACACATCTCTACAGGAGGGAGCTGTCCATAGACTCTGAACTGTGTTTAACCTCTCATTCACAAAAGCATCAGATAATGCTTTGTAAGTAGTCTCTTTTTATTGTCTCTCAATTTTATGACGACATAAGTACAGCGATAAAGCTAACGAGGCTAGTTTAGCTTCCTAGGCTAATATAGCTTCCTTGTTTTGTTTTGTTTTGTTTTTTGCTGCTGTTCTTGCATGAAAATGTCTAAAGTCCAAATATTAAGATCGTTTTGTGAAGCAGAGCATGTTTGCAGCTGCTGAAGAGATTTTGAGGTATTTGAAAGAACGATAGCAGAATATGAGGAGCAACTCTACCGATCCAGACAGATGCAACATAAACAATCAGCTGTTGCACAGAGCAGGTTTTTTCTTTTATTTTAATTTTCAGATACCACCTAATTACAGAGAATTCCCTCAATATTAAGAGAAATTACTCAATTATTGTTACATCATTTCTAGGTAAATACTTCTGTTTTGTTACAGAGGTATTAATAAAATGTGAACTTATAACTAGGAAAATTTACACCTTATTCTTGAGAAATTCACTTACTGCATTTTGCACTACAATTTCTTTTAAATATATTTAAAAGTGTGAAGGGATTTTCTTCTTTGTGTCAGAACGTACTGATACATATGAAGGTAAATTAGGGATGCTATAACAAAAATGAAAAAGAAAATAAAAGGAGTCATTTATTTTTGAGAAAGACAACTTGACAATTTCAAGTTTATCTAGTTTATTTAATTTTATTTCTAACAGGAGTATGTGATGAACATTGTTAGAGAAAACTGTTACCATTATTATACCATCACCAGAGATAGCTTATAGTTTATCTTTAATCTGCAGACCAGACTGCGGCTTTTTCTGCTTCTTTTCTGTCCAAATGAAGTAGTCAAAGTTCAATACTTTGATACTTTTTCTACATGCTTCAAACCAGTGGTTTCCAACTGGTTCAGCATCAGCACCCACCACTCTGTCTTACAACAAATCATGACCCAAGTTTCCAAAAATGATCAACAGCGCATCAGTTAATTGAATATGTTGCAGTTTGGAGCATGATGGCACTGAAATACATGATATGAAAAAGAAAAGAGATCAAACTGAAATGCTTTATACCCTCTTTCCCCATCATTATGTGAAAAATTTTGCCAATTTTCCAGAGATCTTGAGAAATTACTTAAATTATAATGTGAACGGTAGCTTTTTCATTGCAACAAAAGGAGATAAATTAGTTGAAATGTTGATTAAATGTTTAAATGTACCCAATTTAACAGTAAAACAAGGTAGAATTAAATGGTATTGATGCAGACCTCAGGACTTCTGCCACCTTTTTTTTTTTTTTTTACAGACACCCTGTTGCACCCCACTGAAAACTATTCAGCAACGTTCAGTAGAAGCAAAAGTACTGAATTTTACAGAAAAAGCAGATATACAGTCACATTTAAACCTAAGGAGAGAATAACAGTGAGCTGTTGTTAATTGATGTCACAGCAATTCTGCTCTAATAAAGTAATTAACATACTCATATGCATGCACAGACATGTTCAGGATTTTGTTTTATTGATGCCTCTTTCTGCCTGCTGCTTGCCTCTCTCCTCTCTGCCCTCTGTTACAGCCAACAGCCCTGCTGAATGTTTCATCCACTGGCAGAGGTCGCGACTCGTTTTAACTGAAAATTCTTTGTCATTGACGGATTTTTGGGAAGGATGACAGAGAATTTGGACCGGCTGGAATGATGAGGATGAGCTTGCGTTTCTGCACATGCACTCAGATGCATAGACCTTTTCCATTCTGCACACATGGACTATCAAGGAGGTTATCTTATCTTTCAAAATCTTGTAGCCAGTGGGAGCTATCACTGACTTCAACACTGTAGATTAGTGAAGCACGTCCAGTTGTAACTCGCTGAGATAAGGTGTATTGCTACCCACCTGGTGTTGTACGGAGACAAAAATGGTCGTCCAGTGAGAGGTCCTAATTGTGTAAATGTGTTGAATGTGGCCTTGCATGTTTCACAGTGAAACTGTGCTGAAACATATCTGATATCATGAGTTGTGCTTTAGCATTTTTTTCTACTAGATTCACAAATGTATATATTTTTTGAAATAAGAACTGAACCGAGACCATATTGAAGGTTTGTCTTTTCTCCGGCATGAGATTTGGAAGAAGTGCTCATATTTCATACGAACTGTCCCAGGTTCTTATTGAACTGCTGGTGTAAATCAGCCTCAGTTATAGCTGTGCTAAATCAGAAATCAAGAACCTGAAGAAAGCAGTTTCTAGATCAGCTCTTACTTTTGATGTAAAGTTATCAGAGTCTGTGTTGTAGAAGTGGAACTTTTCTTTTTGACCTGTCTTGTCTGCATGTGAACTGAACCTTGAGTGACATATAAGCCTGCACAGCTTACACTCAGAGAATCTCCAAACCATCCTAGGATGAACAGACTGCGGAGATCAACTGTTCCCCCCGTCTGCTTTCTCCCAGCTTTAGCTTCCCTGACACTAACAAACCCCGACAGATCTTTGTCTTGTCGTGGTGTAGTAAAAAAGCTCTAACTCCGCACACGCCTGAAGATAAGTTGGACAGTGCCGGCTCACCGTGCACCCTTCTCACTGTAGTAGTGGATTAGAAGTGACACTGACTGCAGGCTGGCTGAGTCTAAGCCCTGTTTACTCTCCCTGGATCTTAGCTGGGGACTCAAGCCATCATTAGGCAGTGAAATGACTCAACCGAGGGACAGAGCTGCAGACAGGGAGAGCAAGAGAGCAGACGAAAAAGAGTGGGAGTTCAGAAAAGAAAGGAACAGAAGATCAGAGGATGTTTCTGAAATCGCCGGAGATCCAGAGAACCGGATGACTGCAGCCAGGGGGGTTGTTCGAAACCTGGAGGCAAGGGCGTGCTGTGGTCAAACCCTTTTAGAAATAAACAGACAGATTGGTCTAAAATAAACATGAATCAGTCGAGTCAGTGCAGAGCAGATGGACGAGTAAACCCCACCCAGAAACAGGACAGTAAAGCAGGCTCTAAACACGGGCTGGTGCTGCTGTTGTGTAGCAGAGAGGCTGCAGGCCAAGTTTTCCCCCGCACTGAGGTTAAGGCCGGCTGTAAAACCATGCACACAAACCAGGTCACACATGTACCAGGCTCTGGAGTGCTTTCTGAAAGCTGTAAATATGAGACCCTTTTACACAAGACAGTTTGGAGGCGATTTCAGTGCAATCAGGTCCTAAAATCCTGGAATTGCTCTTCACACAGGCTACAGACTGAGATTGTAAGCAAACCTTTCTAGATAAACACAAAACAATACAATTTCTAAAATTTAAAGAGTGGGGTGCATGCGTGAAAGCAAAATTCGGAATAATTCACCTGGTGTGATCCCCTGTTCAGGGGTGTCTAGGACACAACACACTACAGGCACATATCCCTGAAGTCCCAAGCAGTCACAACGACTAGTTTTCTAAACTTTAACAAAGTGATTTAAAAGAGGTTTTCAGACTTTGTTTACCTGACCACAATAAAGGCCCACTGAAGTCTTCCCTCACTTTAATTTCATCCAACACAGAGAGGCAGCTCCTTCTCCAATACAAAATAACAGGATAGGGCTTTCAGTTTTAAACAGAAAGGTGATGCGACTATCAAGTTTGTCAGCATCTGAACTAGGTGAACAGGGGAATTTAAAATAGCCACAGTTACCAGAATGAAGACATTGCTGTGTAATGAGCGCATATAATAAAATCCTGACATGCAGTGGCTGCGCTGCGATCCGCCGGTGAATCGGACTGCTGAGAAAATTACTCCCCCCTTTGTTGATCAGAGCAGTTTTACTGCCCGCGCTCCAGTCCGGCACTGGCGTGTTCATGAATCGCCACTCTGCTGCGCTTCGCTGGTCTACTTTTAGCGCTGGCCGCTGCCAAACCATGTCAGTCCCCATTGAAAACAAAGCTCCAAACAGGAAGTCACAAGCGTAGAATATCCAGTTCTTTCAAAAGACAACACAGTAGCTCAATATTTTGACACAAATTTCAGGTCAAAGCAATATTGCACCTTTTGCGATTTGAAAATTGCAGCAGGCCATATTGTGATCTCACTTTCGATCAATTGCCCAGCCCTAACTGTGAGTTGGTTTATACAATGATGGAGTGATTAACTGGCCTTACCTGTTGTTAAAGGGCCTTTTTTATCAGAGCAATGCCACATTTCTTTATTAAAACAAGAGCACACAGTCACAGTGAAAGTTTTAAATGATGGAAAAGATGTTTTTGCTCTTTTCCCAACCTTTCTTGGCATGAGTTTGCGATCATTAGCGATGGGTACTCCTGGATAAGTGTTTTTAACTCAATCTACCTGAAATTGTAACCTGATAATGCTGAAAACTGGAGGTAAATTGAGGGAAGCTTTAATGGGTTTAAATACCCTCAGCAAACCCCTGTTAGACCATGTTTATAGACTATTAGCTGCCCACACATCAGCTCCCCCTGACTTCTTGCAGACATCTTACTACAGAGCTAACAGAAAAAGACTGAGGCGAGGTGGACAGGTTTAGTTCATTGTGCTCACACATGTATCTCCTTCACACAGTGCCAAATTATTCAAAGGTGGAGTGCATGTGTGAAACAGGTTTTGGTCATTACGACTACACCTGCACACTGCTGATGTAACAGAGAGCAACAGACCCATGATGTGCAGGTAAAATAAAAGCCTTCCATCTCTATAAAGAAGCATCCAAAGGAATAAAAGCAGCCAAATGGAGACCACAGACTCCCATAACAACAAAGCAGAGAGAGAAGAATAATTAAACAGGTTTTTGGACATGGCAGGGCATAGATCTTTACTGCACTGTGCCTTCTGGGGAGAAAAGGTGAATAATATTCCTTTAAAGTCAGCCTAATGGACTGTGAGACATGAATACAGATGACTGAGTCCTAGAGGAGAAGATTTAAGCTTCTTACACAGAGGAAACCTGCAGCTGGGAAAATAAGATGTTCACATTAGTACAGGAGTTCATACATGGGTCTGCTTTTGTGCTCTCTTTCATGTCTTTGACCACATGATGCTGCTGTGTTGCAAGAGGCAAGAGGTGGTGTGTGGCTCATGAGATGAGACAATGCAACTGGTCAAATTTGGTATCAGTTGCCACATTGCAGGGGATCATCATTTTTCATGTTATTCTCGTTTTGTTGAAGAAAATCCTATACATGAACAAGAAAAGAAGGATTTTTTTTTCTAAAAATGTAAAGAAAAGTCACTTGAATGTTTGCATAATGTGTAAAGCATAAATGAAGTACCTAGCTTGTATTTTGACAAATTTCAGGTTAAAGACTGTGCGATTTGAAAATTGCAGCATGCCTTGTTATATAATCTAATTTGTGATTAATTGCCCAGCCCTAGTTCAGGCACAACTAATAATCTGTTACTTTATCTTCTTGTTCTTTTATTTTATATCTGGCATCTAAAGTAGGGAATTATAATGATGAATAATTGTCTTTATCTGGTATCCCGATGTCTATAAAGGGCCAGTGAAGTATTTTAAAAAGCTTATTGAAATGTGCTCAAAATAATATTTTTGGCAAATTTGATGTGTTTTAATCAACTAATTACAACATAAAAACAGCACTAATTAGGGCTTAAATTTCCAAATATTTTGATATGAATGAAATGTGTTGTTTGGGCAGGGAATGTATTAATCAGAAACTCGTCAAAGGAAAACAAATGATCAGAAATCTAAAGCCTTCACTGAAAAGCAGTGTTATGTTTTATTAAGTGACCATGTTAACTGGTGACTTTTTTGCTGAAAGTGTCAGCAGTTGTCGTAGTGATAACACCATTAAAACACTGAACGTTTTCTGTTATGTATTATATATGCTAAGTAAATATGAATTTAATGAAAAACTAAACAAAGGGCTCTTTGAGTCTCTAATATCTGCAAGTCACCCATGCGCATTTGACAGTCACCAGTTAACATGGCCACTGGTTAAACCGTAACACTGGGCTTTGACATGAAACAAATAATAGATCAGTTATTTTTACTGTCCATGCTGTTCAGCAGTTGTTGGCTGGTATTCACCTAGATGAACGTGTCTGTATGATGTGAATTTGGTTATATGTACCATTCCTGAAGCAGATTAAATTATTTTAGTTTGGCACAGATATGTCAGGTTAGGCCTCATCTTACCTGTAGAATCCAAAATGAGTCTCCAAACTTTTATTTAGGGGAACAGGACATGGCTGTGTGTAGGCAGTACGTCAGTTTGTCTGACAAATATTATCGACACAAAGATCTAGCACTGCTAATGCTAACAGCACAGCTAATGAGCCATACACCTCCTGTTGCAGCTGTGTCTGTGACATCACACAGGAACTACTTGCAGGGGTTCTAGGATATATTAAAGTTTATTTGAAAATATTAGTTCTTGGACATTTTAAATTGATTCAGGATTAATATATGCAATTCTGACAAAGTCTTGCTCATTCTTACGGCTGGATTTATGCTAATTTTAGTGAATGTGTAAGTGAAATATGCCTGATAACACAGCAAAGGCATATTAAAAATTCACAACTCGAAAAAAAAACAGTTTTTCACGAATTGATTGGCACCACTGGCTCTTATTCTGATGAACAGTTTGACAATGTTTATTCATACTAACTAAAGTCTTCTTCCAGCATCTTAAACATGTGTTTTTCTTTCCTCCTTTGCCCTATACTGTAGTTATTTGAAGCATCAATTTCTTAAACATCAGTTTCATTATTATAAAAAAACTCCTTTTTCTCTTATATCACTGGCATACTTCTGCAACATCAGACTACCATGCAAGGAAACCTACATTTCTTCTTGCATGCTTTGCCCGGGGCTTCTTTTCTCTCCACTGAGCTGTGAAAGAAGCCTCATGATAATCTCACTAGGTCTCCCACTATGAAATTACAGTGTCTTACATAAAATAATCAGCTTCTGTTTGCACACAAAGAAAAACCATCGAAATAGAACACATACAGGTCAAGCTGCTAATTGGAAAAATCCCCAACACATCCAAACTCTTGACAGGATTTCCTCTAGAAATGGTTAAGGGGCCGATTATGATTATCTGTTTGGTCATCTTGTGTTTGCAGACGCCCGTTTTACTCTGGCTTTTGTTTTATCCTCTTTGTGATAACGTTTAATCCTCTGACTTTATGGAGCAGATCCTGACCTCATGGCCAGCTAAAGTTTATCTCTGGTTGGTACATTGCGAGATTTAAACCCCACTTTGAATGCAACTTGGATTTATGTTACAGGCTTCTACAGAAGATAAGACTTTCCTCTATAAGAAACTTTGGCTATGCAAGTGAAGATAAACAAGGAGCTTATGAGATGTCCACAGTCAGAGTGCTCTAAATCCTCCAGTTTACACACAGGCTGCATGCTGGGTAATGGGAGGATCCAGCTGATATCAACAATCTGCTGGTCTGGTCAGGGTGGAAACTTGGTTATTAATGTTAGAATTATTTGATAGTTTTGTACCTCTTTATATATAGAGCATGTCATGGAAAATGTCAGCTTTAATAGGGATGCACAGAGGCGTATCAGCTGAATTCTTATGTTAAACATCAGTAGCGATATTGGCCCTAATTTTCACATCTCTATACCTAATGATTATTTGTGCTGTACACTGAAAAAAAATAAATCATAACCTTTTTTCAAGATTCCTCAGGAGGGTGGCTGGGCTCAGCCTTGGAGATAAGTGATGCGATCAGACACCCAGAGTAAGCTGCTCCTTTGCATCAAACAAGGGCCAGTTAAAGTGGTTTGGACATCCCAGGAGTCCTCCTGGTCTCCTCCCTGCAGAGGTCTTCCAAGTACGGCCAACTGAAGGAGACCCAAAGGCAGACCCAGAACTCTCTGGAGCTATTATATATCCTTTTGGACCTTGAAAGCCCTACAATCCCCCTAAAGAAGCTGGAAAATGCTGCTGACTTTCTTTGACTTTCTCAAAATGCATAAGTGTAAGAACATAGGTGGATGGATGCTGTCTTTTCAAAGGCCAAGGCTGTGATTTAGAAGATTTTTCAGCTCGCATGTAAACATCTATTTCTTTTGCATGGAAAATGTAGTTTAAATAGACTCTGTCACTCTTTGACTATAGCAATTTTCAGTCAGAACTTGTACCAGTTTTCTAGAAAATTGCCTCAACACTTTAAATGTTTTTAGGGTAAGGTGATGGATTTTTTTTTCATGGAAAGCATTATTAAATTTATGCTTACTACAATGAGTAACTTTGCTTTTTGCTTCAAGTGGAAATATCTGCATACTTTCCAAATGAGGAAATAGGAAAAAAGGAGCATGACATCAAAAGCCTGACACAGCAGGTTAACTGCTAGCATGTGAAATATTTCACATCCACTTGGTAGAAGCCCATATTTGGTGTTTGTGAGCGGCTTTCAATAGATAGAAAAATGTTTGTTACATGGATTAACAGCCAATCAGAGTGAGAACAAATTTGAGCAAAAAAAAGTCTTAGTCTTTATCATTTACTGTGTTTGATACATAAAAATCTTTCAGTTTTAATTTCCGTTTCCTATTTTCTTTTGTCTTTATAGATAACTTTTTCAAAATTAAAGTGATATTACTGCAGCATACGTATTCTTAAACCCCAGATTGTCCTGAAAAAGGATGTCTAGAGCTTGACTATGCACCACAGGGTTGATGTTCAAGCTTTGTAAGACAGTAAGTCCAGGCAAGACAAAGGAGTTGAGAGTTAGCTTAGGGCTAAAGGGTTAAATGCAGCGTCAGCTTGTTTGAAGTGAAGGAGACCTCTGTGGATGAAGTTCAACTTCAGTAATGAGTTGAGTGTCGTCTTGGCTGCAGCCACTCCTGATATTGTCTGTTTTTTAAAGAGCATTAGGGAGGCTGATTGTTAACTTCACACTGATGTTTGTAACACTTTCCTTGTTCAAAATAAAGGCTGTTTTTTAATTGGCCTCCTGGAGAAAACATTTTGAATAACAAACAATTTAAAAGAACCAGAAATCTGGCTTTCAAACAATGGCTGCATGTGTTTACATTGATTGCAGCTCAGCTTGTAGCTTCTCCTTACCTTTATTTTCATCAATAATAAGCATGTTTTTTTAATAGGAAATCAGCTTTAACGTTTTTATGTGCATAATTGAGCCACGTGTTGATTTTAAGCCATTCAGGTATAATTACCCTTCACAGTTAATTTCTAAAATAATTATCTGAACACACCAGAACGACCATGGGTGTTTAATGCGATTTAGGTTGGCTTTCTTTTATTCACGTGCTACACAACACCATCATTATTCAGTACACCAGACTGAGAGGATGACAGCAAAATTGAACTTTTCCTTGACATTTGAGGCCCAACAGATGGCTTTTTAGTTTGACTTTATGTCCACAATGCACATTCAACATTATTCCATGTTTTCTGTTGTTCTTTTCAGTTTTGTATCCAGGAAACGAAAACACAGACTTGTCCTTCCTTCATTTAGCTTCTATAAGATCCTTAAGTGAACGTGTCAGATTGTTTCTGCGGTGTGCCATCGTAACTGGTGTTGGACGCCAGCCTGAGTAATGAATGGTGACACCTGCTTGTGTCCTTATTTAGGACTGTCTGAGGAAAATAGAAAGCCATGTTGTCTTGTCTTGTTTGGGCTTTTGTAGTCATTGGGATGGAAAAAAATTAGCACTTTTTCTCACTGGCGCTTGCTCCAAACAACAAAAACAAGATGAAGCAGGGGAAAATAGAAACCTTACTCTTATAGAGGCCTGCTACAGCATGGAAACCCAAAAAGGTAGTGACGTCAAACAGCAGATTTTGTTTGTTTGCTGTGGTGTCAAAGCAGCTTCTCTAAATAATTAAGTAGCTTTATTAAAACTGGATTAATAAGGAGGTAGAGACAAACTGCGGCTACTGCTGCTGGAGAAAATGTTAGTCAAGAAAAGATGGGGATTTTGTGACTGTTGTTTTAGTCTGAAGTAATTTCTATAATGAGTTTTAACTCTTCCATATGAAAATATGGAAGAGTTAAAGAGTTTTGTGGTAATTTGTGCGATAAATTAACAGTCTTAAGAGGGTGAAATTACATATTTTCATGTGGTATGAGGTGTGTCAATTTTGATCAAATCTACCAGGAAGAATGCCGGGGCCATTCTGTTTTCAAATCATACAACCCCAATTTCATTAAGTTGGGATGTTATGTAAAATGTTTTTAAAAATTGAATTCAGCAATTTGCAAATCTCATAAACCCATATCACAATAAATAAACGACATGTCAGATGTTGAAACTGAGAGATACTACCTTTTCATGGAAAGAAACATCTCAAAAAAGTAGAGACAGCCCAACTAAAAGCTGGAAACGTAAGTGGTACTAATTAAAAACAGCAACAGGAGCATTTAGCAACTAATGAGGTTAATTGGTAACAGGTTGGTAACATGACTGCGAATAAAGGGAGCATTTTAGAGTGGTAGAGTCTCTCAAAAATAAAGACAGGCAAAGGTTTAACAATCTGCAAAAAATTGCAGCTAAAAATTGTGGAGAACTTTCAGAAAAATGTTCCTTAATGTAATACTGTGAAGACTTGGAATATCCCACCACGTACAGTTCATAATGTCATTAAACGATTCTGAGAATCTGGAAATCTCTTTGCCCTTACAGGCACAGCTAAACGAAATATTGGATAGTCATGATTGGTAGACCCTCAGAGGGCCCTGCATTGAAAACAGACATGGTTCTGTACTGGAAATCACTTCATGGGCTCAGGAATACTTCCAGACATCATTGTCAACACAGTTTGCCATGCCATCCACAAATGCAAGCTAAAGAAGAAGTTATATGTGAATACGATCCAGAAATGCAGCTATCTTTTCTGGGCCAAAGCTCATTTAAAATGGACTGAGGCAAAATGGATAACTGTTCTGAGGTCAGTCAAAAGTGTGAAATGCTTTTGGAAACTTTAGGCGCTGTGTCGTGCAGACTAAAGAAAAGCGGGACCATCCCGCTTGTTATCAAAAGCCTGCATCTCTGATGGTATTGGGGTTGCATTAGTGCCTATGGGCAGTTTACACATCTGGAAAGGAGCAATGCTGAAAAAGAGATGTAGCGATATGAAAGATATTTCCGATCTGATCTTCTGTTTACTGGGGGAAACCTGAAGACAGTCAGTTGTGACATGGAACAAAGAAGAGCAAAGCATAACAGCCACAGCAAATGAGTTTTTCTTCATCTCCAGCTCTGTGACATGTACAGGCCCCCTTTATGCTGTATCAGAGACTTCATCAAACTCCTCCTGCCACTCATCAGCCATGTTTGTTTCCCCTTCAGTCAGAGCTGACTGCAAGAGATTTTCCAAATTTGAGAACTGGGACTCAGGATGAATAATGAATGTGTACGTTGTGCGCTGTTTTTGCCATCATTGCTCTTCACATTTTTAAAGAAGACAGCTGTTAAATCTGTCTATGTGTCACCATGTGTGGGGTCTGTCATTTTCAGCATCTGTTCAAATTTTAAAAACTTTCTAAACTAAAGTGAGTCATGCTATTCTTCTTTGTCTAAATTTTGGATTGATGACTAATGCACTGGTTTGACTGATGACCCTGCAGAGGACCTGTCTGTATTAGGATCTACAGCCATTAATGAAGTTTGCAGGAATCATAAAGTGAACTGTGCATGAGTGTAGGACCTGCGGTGTTGTGCAGCAGTGACTAATATGTTGGTCATTTGACCCTGCAGAGAAATAATGCAACATTTTTGACTTACATGCATTCAGTTGACAGCTTATGTGCACACAAGCTAATATAACACATGAGCCAAATCAGCCTAATGCTTTGTGTGCATCGCTCTGGAGTAAAAGTGTCAGTATTTCTCGGCTTCGATCTCCATGCAGCCGGTCAGCTGTAGCATCCTTTAGCACTCCGAATCTTCGCTGGTTTAGATTTGTAGTCTTGAGTCCAACACCGCCCTGGTTCATTACGACAGGGGAGACAATGACCCAGAATCAAGTTGACCTGAGTGCTTTAAATCAAGGCTCCACCGGAGGAAATAAATTCTCTTCCCACCAGCACACCCGCAGCCAACTAGGGCAAGTAATCCAGACAGGATAAAAACGTCCTCTTAGAGGACACTGAGGGAGGAAAGGATGAAGGAGTGAAGACGTGAAGGACTAAAACAAAAGTGAAGTACAGGGAGTGAGAGGAGCTGACTGTATAAAGACAGTGAAGTGTTTATATTCTGCAACAACAGCAGACATGTTGACATAAACTATCTGAAGAAGTTTTCTCAGAGGACTCAGATTTGTGTAGCTCGAAGATACAGCATGCTTTTTATGAACCAATATTTATTCAGACCTGTTTATCATGTTAGAACAACATTAAAAGCACCACAGATGGCAGTAAAATCTGTAATCATCTCACTCTAATCAGTATTCACGATTCAGACCCTAACTTTTATTAATTTTAGACCTTGAGCACTTGTATTTTGTCTGCAATTCATAAGAAACATGTGATGCAGTGAAAAGGTCCAAAACAAAAGAGCATGTGGACCTTGAGCTTCATTAGGTAAGATTGTTTAGCCAGCTCTTATTTCCAAATTAAAGAAAGAACAATGAAAAAATATCCAGTTTTAGGCAGTTTAATGAATGCCATTGTGAGGATTAAACAAGCAAAATAAAAATGTTAATTAATGCGCTTTCGAGATGCTGAAAGGAGGATTTTGTGACCTTTGGACTGAGCCAGTCTTACAGTTTCTCTCTGGTCCCAGCATTTATGAAAAGCTAACCTAACCAGCTGCTTGTTGTTGCCTCCCACTTACATAACAGATAAGCATATAGCTTGATTTACCTGGGCAACAAAGGAAATAGTGTTTAACATCATCATTTTATTAATTTTGCATTTGAGAAGTTGAGCTTTATAAATTCATGTTTATGTTTTCTGAGGAAAAGTTGAATACGACATTATACTTGTAACAGAAAAGAATTAACATGTAAAAGTCTCAAAAGCAGGCTTCATATTATTTTTGGCTGACTGCTGAGGTCAGCCCTGCATATGGCTTTGTCTGTATACTGACTGAGTAACTGAGTGAGTGACCCTACTTCCAAGGCCCTACTAAAACAGACTTGTGTTTGCTTGGACTGAATGCTGTCGGTTATGGCTGCCTGTGTTTACTAGAGCCATCATACAGAGTTGTGCTAGGGGTGGGGTTTATTGGGACTGAAAGCCCTTTAATGGCTGCCTCCACTGCTCTAAATAAACTAGGTTGTTACCTAGTCTTGTTTTTTAGCTTTTTGCCTTTATTTGGATGAGAGCCTGATCCTTTGACAAGTGTGACGAGGACTATAGCTCCTGTATACGGGCACCTGCTCTATCCACTGAGCCAAACTGTGGCCCAGGCATCTTTATGTCTAATAAGGACGTCATTCCATATAAACATCCATCAGGGCTATTCTTGTCAGTGCCAAAACTCAAGTTTGTTTGATGGATTTTCCTCAAACTTTGCACAGGTATTAGATTTTGGAGGTCATAGTTCAAGGGTCAAGGTCACAGGACCTCATGTTCCACTGTTGCTTTCAAGGCCATTCTTATTAACAACTTTAGAAGGGATTTTCTTCAAACTTTTCCCAAATACACACCATGGCTAAAGGGTCAATTGCTTAGATTTTGCAAGTCATAGGTCAAGGGTCAAGGTCACTAGGCCTTTTGTCCATCCCTTGCTTGTAAACATGATGTCTCATGAATGCTTTAAGGGATTTCTTTTAAGCTTTTCACTAATACCCATGATGCTTTAAGGATGAACTGAAAATATTTTTGAGGTACGAGGTCATTAGGGTCATGGTTCTCCTCCAACCTTAAGTCAGGGGCAGGAACTCTAACTCAGTGGATAACTTCACTCATGATGTGTCTCACATTAAAAACGACTGCAATTCACCAGAAACATGAGCAGAAGAACCACAGCAGGGATAACAGGCAACATCTAAACACCACTAAACATATATAAAATACATCTAAACACTCTGCCCAAAGACATGGTGCTTATTCTCTAGAGAGTTACTCTTTTTAAAACTTACTAAAGAAGAAGTAAAAGTACCGAATTCAAAATGTACTCAAAAAGTAAAAGTACATTAAAAAAAACTACTCAGTTACCGTAGTCTGAGTAAATGTAATTAGTTACATTCCGCCGCCTGGTATCTAGTAGTGATGTGCGCAATTAATCGGTAAAATGGTTAATTCATTTATCAAACTATATATAACTATATTTATGAGTCATTTAAACTAATTGCCTATCATTTTTAAAACTGTAATGAACCTACTGCCACTAGAGGCCGCTGTAGCTTCAGTCAATGGCCGCTGCCTTCCTGTCTGGCACGTCCAAGAGGGACTGGCTGCAGCCCTCGAGTAAACCTCTACGCTGGGGCGTTCAGCTGGAGACCTCTACGGTAGGGGGAAACCTCTTCGCTGGGGCATGACGCAGATCATTATAGAAATGGCCTGAATAGCACAGAAGAGAAAGAGAGATACAGCCTCTGTGTTGTTGGTATTTTAATATTTAGCAGTGAAACTCACAATGATTAGCAGGAAAAACACCTGTAAGTGTCACAGGAAAGCTGCACTTCACCATCCTATTTGTTGCGCAGTGTTCTGTGTTCACTGTAGGGATAAAATAATGTGCTAGTTTTCCACAGCACAGTCAGTCCCGAAAGTTTACACCAGTATCAGATCAGTTCCCAACGCTCCATCAGTGGGAAGACATGGTATTGGAACATCTCTTATAGTTTCTGTTAGGAGTACACTTTGTGCTCCAAACATGGAGGGCTTTTTGTTATCAGGTGATGTAGTAGAGAGCCAGAGGGCCTGTTTGGAAAACACCAGGCAGATGGATGGGTGTGACAGAAATCAAATATTTCCTTACGGTGGTAAAATGTCAAAAATGATTGATATTACATCCTCTGAGTAAAGTCTGGCACCTGTTGCATCACTGGACTCAGAACATGTGTCTAAAGGCGTGAGCTTCAAAGTCTAAAGATGTGTGAGTGCTTTCATGTTAATGAGCTCAGTGGCTCACAGAAGCCTGTTCTGTTTATCTGTTGACATACAGCAGCAGCTGCCACTCTAGCCTTCCTTTTCACTCCTCTGCTGCTCAACAGGATTCTGTTTTTCTCAGTTTGTAAGAAAAATAAATAACATCTTTCATGTAATGACAATTATGTGAAAGTACATACACAGTGAGGGGAGCTACAGTTGTAGCTTGATTAGTCCATTTACATGGACTACTGCAGAAGGCCCAGTCAGCACACTGAGAGAGTAAATTTATTGACCAGAGCATGTCTGCCTCCGCTACAGTCACAAAGTGAAGGTGGGACACCTTTTAAGCTCTACAGATCCTATTGGCCTTACTAACATGTTAGTAAGCAGCTAATTATGTCAAACAGTGAAACATGGACAAACTTTACAGCTCTCCACAATTAGTATAAACTATTAACATTGTTTTTGGTACAATGAGACAAACACCAAATGTCTAGTTTATGGTGGAAGGCAGACTACAGTTCCACTCCTGCAGCAATTAGCATTTATGCTATTTGGATTCTGGGTCAAGCCGGTTCCAAGGCCACCCATAGGGGGGTATAAAGGGGAGACCCTCTGGGACCCACAGAGGTTAGCGAAATCATGGTCCACTATAAAGTTAAGCTGTGATGATAATATTTGATTTTTAGGAATAACCACTCTTATCAAAGCAACAAAAGTGAAAATAAATGTTAATTATTCATGCTGTAATAAAATACAGCCTTTTTCAAAATGTAAAAAACTTTTCTTAAAACAGAATCACCTTTTTATTGGTCTGTTAACAATGTGGATTGACTTTCTGATATAAACGATTAGGGAAGTAATGTCGGTCTTCTGAGCTAAGCCATGATGTGCACAAATGTCAGGATGCTAGAAAATAAGGTAGAAGAAAATGAGACAACTTTAATGGAAAATAACTAAATAAATGTAAAAATAAGAGACTTAGAGTGGCAAGAATGGCTTTAATATGGCAAAATAAGTTGCAAAAAAGGGGTTAAGTGGCAAAACAGTGGCAAAAGCAAGCAAAAATGTGTTAAAAAGGAGAAAAAAGTGTTATAATTGTGCCAATCAAGGACAAGAAGCAGTAAAAGCTGGTTAAAAGTGGGAAAAAAGAGGCAAAAAATGGTAGAAAAGCAGCAAAAATGGGTTGAAAGAGCTAAAAGTGGCAAATAAGGGCAAAACCCCTCAGAAATTACTTGAAATTGAAAAAAGATGTGACAAAACTGGGTGTAATCTAGCATAAATGGGTTAAAAGTGGGGAAACGCATAGAGCCAATTATAGCTTTACACACTTTACAAAAAAGACACTATTAGCCAGGATGCTAGCACCACTTCTACTAATCCAACAAATATGTGCTGACATCATCAATAAATCACAAATAGGATGGCCCCATTCTCTGTGTTTTTCAGGAGCCCAGTCAACTCTGTGGGGAGGCCTGCCAGTGAAGACGCTATGGAGCATGCTCAGATCATCTAGTCTGGTCCGACTGAAAAGCACACATGCAATGTAATATCTCTTACGTTTTTAGCATGATTCCAGTCAGACTAGCTTGTTTACGTGAAAATTAAAGTCATTTTTTTAGACCGACAGTAATTCAACTTAATCTAGCTGCAAATAAAAAGAGTGAATATGAAATTAATTCACATCTTGGAGGACTACAATCAGAGATGTAAAAACATCTGTGTGTAGTTGTGATATATCAGAGAATGTATTTTCATAAACCTCTTGTATTTAAAGTTTAATGGACTAACACTTCTGTTACATAAGAAATGTTTCAGTATTTAATGTTACAAGCTGAAGAATGTGAAGTTAGAATAAGAGAAACATTTATATGATCATTTTAATAGAAGAGCATAATTTATTAAAAAAAATAAAAGTGTTTTAAATATACGTTAAAGATAGATTTGTGTTCTTGTAACTGTGTAAATAGTCTATTATAAAACACATAAAAATTATGATGATAAATAATTAAATTAAATGTCTAATTTTCTAAAGGAAGCTGCAGCTGCTGTAGGCAGGGGGCTCTAAACTCAGACCTGTGTTTTATCAGTCAAACTCGTTCGGGGGATTGGGTAGGGGGGTCATGTTTGGGCTAATGGCTGAGGCTGTCAGAGAGGTCGAAGGTCAGATCTCAGTTTAGCCATCAAAACCAACTGCTTCCTGTTTTAATGATCATTCGCTGCCGTGTCGTTAGACTTCTGTGTAGTTTCTCTAACAGCGGCTCAGGACCCCAGATAATCACTGCTGCTTCATAATGACCACTGTGAAGGGAAAATGAAGCTTTAATATTCTGGTCTGCAGTGAAATAAGTTCACAAAGCTTTCACAAAGCTGCGGTGATTCAAAATAAATCTGTTTGTGTTAGTTTGAATGTCTTTTCTCATAGCAGGTTGGGTTGATGGTGGTGAACAGGTGCTGGAACCTGAGCAACGAGAGCTTTAAACAAGAGGAAAAGAACTAGGCAAACACAGGAAGTCTTAACTAAATGAAAGTAGTTGGTGTAAATTATCCGGGAAGCATCCTGTTTTTTTTTCTTGGAAAAAATCAAGTTAATGTTGGTCTGACTTAAACTGTATTTTTGTAAACATGTTGGTCAGACTGAAATAGTAAACAGATAATGCAGTTGGAGGCTGATGTACTCTTGCGTGTGTGCACCTTCACTGAACCTTTCTGGACGAGGTGTCCTGAACATGCTCCAGTCTCTGCCCAGAGCTGAAACCCAGAAGTCAGTGAGCATGAATGCATAGCTGAACTCTAGTTGTCATCTGCGTTCAGTAATCACCATCAGCTAGAGGGATGGTCTTTGTCTCAGTTGTTCCCCAAGGAAAGGATGGTGTGTGTACAGAATGTACAGAGCTGCAAAGTTTTTTTTATCATCTAACTCAACACCAGTTGGCTTCTGGCTTACTTGTTTGCAAGGTCACGAGAAGAAGGTCCATAATAACAAGCTAAAGAGAACATATCTATAACAGCGCATCTGAACCAATGTAAAATATAATAATAATAATAATAATAATAATAATAATAATAATATGATAATAATAGTAATAATAATAATGATAATAAATATGATAATAATACATTTTAAAAAGAAAGTTGGAATAAAGACGGTTCCCTCATTTTCAAGGAAAAAAAACCCTCAAAGTTTTTGACATTATAAAGTTGGACATTTATGAAAAATAAACTCTGGTTTTCTTAGTTTGTTAAGTCATAAATTTCAAGGAAAAAAAAAATCAAGTCTAAAAAGTAGCAAACACATGATAAAAAACCTTGAACTGCTTGACACTACAAAGTCATAAATTGACAATAACAAATCTTGGCCTCTGTAAATTGATTAAGTTATAAATTTACATATTTACATACAACATATTTAGTAACAAAATTTTCATATTTAAGAAATTGCAACTTTCTGACAAAAAAAGTGAACTTCTTGAGTTTGAAAGGTCATACATTTTTGAGAACTACAACTTAGAATTTCTGAGATAATAGGGTTGAAAATAGTCTATAGCATGGAGGAATATCATAACCATGAAGCTGGTTTTCTTACTGGGACTCAGCAACAAAGAAATACTTTGAATTATCCCAGAATCACCACAACACCATTAGCATCCATTGATAAAGATAAGATCTACTTTATTGTCTTGCAGAGTGAGAAGTTTGTCTTGGGCTCTTCACTCATACTGCAGCCATAAAAAAACACTCAACAACACACAGACTACACATGATGAAACATTTTGACATGGGATATTAAGTATCAATAATTAATTCACCTAAAGACTGTAGAAAATAAATACCATTAGATTCTGAGAGTACCGGTGCAAATGAAGACATTGCTATTGAACGGGGACTATTCAGAATGAAATGCAGACAGTGAAGACAACTCTGATCCATTCAGTGTTTTGAGTTTTGTTTTGTGTAAATGTACAACTTTATAATGACGTCAATTTATGACTTTATAAAAGTGAAATTTTAGATTATATCAAACTTTTTAAACTGAAGAACTCAGATTTTTTTCCCCTCAAAATTAACAGATCCATTTCATTTATTTTAATTTTTGATTGGCCCTACATTCCTTTATACATATCACCACCAATGGTGGTTTATTGCTCATGTCAGTGAGCAATAAACCACTATCCTGCTATCTTCCTCCCCCCTCTACCTGCTGTACTGAATGTCCTAATCTAGCCATAACTGTGTGTAGCAGAGCTGGAGATGATCTGCTGCAGACATTTGACCATAGAGATAAGAGCCAACATTTCTAAACAAGTCATATCCTTGAAGCTTTTTTAAAGTTGGCATCTAGTTCAAATTAAATGCCATAAATAGTAAACGAAATTTAAAAGGGGAGAACTCAAATAGAGGTTAAGGTGTAACACTTCCAGTGCTTTGTAATCTCATCACTAAAAGCTGGTTAAAGTTGGCAATCATCTTGTCTTTCTTGGTTAGTGGGAGAAAAGGTGTTGAAGGAGGGGGCGTACCTTAAAGTGACAGCTATCTTACCTCTGGATTAACCTCCAAACACATTAGACCAGTGATTACAAACTTGAGGTTATCTGAGGTGGCTCAGCTTTGTCTGATCAACTCAAGTCAACATTAATTTATTTAATCTGAATTATTTGTTAAAAGTGTGCTAAACTCTATCACACATATCAAATTGAGGCTGCTGATTACATAACAGACATTATAGTGATATTTTAAAACAGCATGTCTTTTTTAGCATGTTTGTTGATTTGCAGTTTATATATATGGATGGCAGAGGCCATTTTAAACAAGTATAAAACTAATTCACCCCCCACTGCCCTATTTAACCAGTTTACACAAAAAATCCTTGATGCTGCTCTAAGAGAGAGTTTAACCCTGTTGGTATTGACTACAGTTAGATAATGTTTAATCTGCTAGCTGTCAGACTCATGATCACATTCTTAGCTGTGTCATGACAAAGAACAATGCTGTTACACTTTAAATTGACTTCATGAGACAACTTTTTTTAGTGGACAAACTCGTCCTTTACATTGAAATGAATATTTGTTCTAGATCCATAGCTGGAGCGACGGCACATGAGATATCTAGTAAGACCTGTAATGCCTAGAGTTTGAATCAGCTCTGTTGAGATGTATAACACGTCCATCACTGTGCTTCATTCTTTAAGTACCTATTTAGCATAAGAGAAATACCACTCATTAGTGACCCATCTCTGGTATGCATACAGTGGGCTGTGCATCAGTTCCTCCTTTAGGCTAGTACGTCAGAGGAGGCCATCACACCAGCACCGATCGCACACAGACAGTGGCTTTTAGAGCACGCTCTGTTGTCAGAGCTCCGTTCTGTCTGCGATGTTTTCATCACTTTCCTCCATTATCAAATCTGAGCAGGCTGTCACTGTGCAAAAGCCTTTATGGTTCAGCTCAATCATGAAATGAGAAGAAGTCATTTCACTCCATTCAGAGAGGTTCATCTTTCTCGTTTTATACATAGAAATTGGATCGAGCTCTCTCATTGCAAATGTCTTTACTGAATAATCCTATTGTACTATTACTGAAGTGGCATGAAAAGTCAAAATAGATTGAATGGGCAGCCTTGCGCTCTGCAGTATAACACAGAACCTTTTATTTTTTCATCTTGGCTTACAGAAATCCTGTTATAAATTTTCCATTTTCCTGTAATTAACAGTGAAATTGACTTCTGTGCTTCACAGGGCTAAAATCAGTCAGAGTAATGATGAAGGACCTCTGGCTGAAACAAGGTCTCTGCAGGAACTCGAGCACTTGTGAGTGATTGAATGCGGGGTTCCTGTCCAGCTGAATCAGATACGAATAACCTTACAGACCTCTGATGCTGCTTTAAATGCTGTATAAGGTTTGTGCAAATATGAAAATCAATGCAATGACCACTGCTCACTGCATATAGGACTGGACTGGTTGGGGGGAGACGGCGTCGTTGAGGGAGCAGCTGGGAGGGCAATGGCCAGCAGGAGGCCAAAGTAGAACAGGACCAAACCGGCATGTGCTCCTATACCTGACCTGATCTACTATATATCAATGCAATGAAATGAAACAACTCAAAAAATATCACACATCAGGCCTCAGCTATCACAAATGGAGGCATACTTTATTTTTTTTACTCTAGTTTAGGATTTAGACCATGTTTTGAGTCATCAGAAAGCCATCTGAGCATCTTTAACATAAGCTGTTCCTCTTGTTGTCATTAAGCTGCATGTTTATGTCGGGCTTTTAATCAGCTTGGCCTGTCCTCTGTATTAGTGGATGATTAGATGTATTATAGAGACCCTCATAGTATTAGCACTGCCCTGGAACATGGGGGTCTCAGGGTCTAAGAGGTCAGGATGGGGAGGGGGGCTCAGGATGGTTATGAGAGGGCTCCAGAGTGGAGGGATGTCTTTTCTGTCCTTGTGCTGAGGCCACAGTTAAACAAGCAGGCATGCATACACAGTTTACACACTGACTTTCTCATGACATAGAGGGGTTTGTACGACTCACATGAGCGCACAAACGGAGATAAAATGCACACACACACACACACACACACACTCTGTCAGACACACTGGGTCATTGTGTGTATCACTGCAGCCACTGTGTCTGTGTGGAGCGTCCCGACACAGCACACACCCTCTCGCTGCTAAATGTCTGCTCTGTTACTGACCATAATGGCCATGCAAACAGCTGACTGGTAACTGGGCTTATTTCTGCTTCTCTCTGTTTAACTTGTTTTGACTTTTTATTGTGCTGGGTCAGCAGGACTAAACAAAACATGTGAATTAGGGATGTCAAAATTCTCCATATTTTTGTTTTTTGATGCCATGTACTGATCCCAGAAAAAGTGGCAGTGTTTCTATTCTGCATGATGACATTGTTTTTGTATAATTTAGACACTGTGTGGGAGTTTCCTACAGTTCTTGGTGCTGAAAAACAAGAAATCAGGGCACCAGCAGCCTAATGGTTATGTACACAACCCCCATGTACAGAGGCAACCCAAAAGGTTTCTGCAGTTGACTTCGAGTGCAAAGTGGGGAACTCCAGATTGGGGCAGGAGGGGATTTCTGCATGGAGAAGTGCCATCAAAAAGTTTTGTGTTGTTTTAGGCTGTGCCAACCATTTAAATTGTGGAAATAAAACAATCTTAAGCTGCTTTTGACTCTTGAAAGTAGTGACACATTCAGGCAAAAAAGATTGGAAATCTCAAGGAGACATGGCGTCAGACATGGATTAAAAACGTCTGTCTTGAGTCATCACATATGGTCTGTTTCCAACAAGCAGTCCTGTTTGGTGTAATACAGTATGTCACAGTTTAGCATGGTGAACCCTGATCTTCCTTCAGCTGATGTACGTCCTGCTAGGGCTCAAAGATTTGCAAAAATAATCTAAATGCGACACCCCCCCCCCCCCAATATTACAATTGCAGTTTATCGTGCGATTGGTTTAAGTTCCTCATCTTATGTATTTTTCAACAAATTCAAGCAATAAATTATTCAATATTATAACCTTCTTTCAGTCAGGAACACACTCATCATACATTTAACCATTTTATTGAAAAACGGATTTGCAGTTTTGCTTGGCATAGAAGGCTCTGCTCAAAAGATGCTCGATTGTCTTTGACTTCCCAGAGAGCACATTGCTAGAAACCCCCATATGGATGGATACATTTATGAAAATGTGTATTGACAATAATAAAATGATTTCAGAAGCAATAAATCAGTTGTACCATAAATCTGAATATGAAGGTGCAACAAGCTTTAAGCGAAAAAGGAGGTGGCTGAGGTGGAGGAGGTGAGGCTTTGCCAGCAGTAGCATGGTGCATCAGCATTGAAGCAAGCAGAAGTACATGAGAAGTACGTCATACTTAAGGGATCGCTGTGTTGACACTTGAATGTTTGCATAATATGCATAAAATCTGTGTTGCTGCAAAAATGATAACAAATTGGTATTTTGACACATTTTGAGTTAAAATATTGCAACCTATGCGATTTGTAAATTGCAGCAGGCCATATTGCGTTTTCATCTAATTTGCGATTAATTACCCAGCCCTAGTCCAGGCTTGTTGGTTGCAATGAGAAATCCATCTCTCTCGATCTTTTGGTTTGGCTCAGTGTGAGAGCTGATCTTTTAGCAAACAGTCTCATTTAGTAACGGTTTGGCTTTTAAAATGAGGATTAGATAACAAAAATAGAAGAAAGAGCTCTAAATATGAAACATGAGCCAGCTCCTGGTTCACACAGGAGACGCTTACTTGTGAATGGCTTACCCCACAACATGTATTTGGTTATTAGTAAACCACTGTTTACATTACAAGCATGTTTTATGACAAAACAAGGGTGAAAAGCTGTTAAATAGGTGCAACCAGCCTCTTAGCTCAGTACAAGACTCAGTACAAGTCTCCCTTCAAATGGACAAAACAAAACTCCATTTTTCTAAAATTTTGGGATCAGACTCAATATATGAAGACATTTTGTGATGATCCACCAAGAGCTTTAACGCACTGACTTTCCTCCAAGCCCAGTAATTCCTGCCATGTGTTCTTCACTTCCTGACCCCCATCTGACGTTCACTTATCACCAGGATCTCGCGACTATTCCAGCTGTACTCTCTCTCTCCCCAGTGTTTCTGATTCTATCCACTGTCTCTTCTGAATTAATGCACAAAAGCACAAAGATAAAGCTTAAGAAAAAAACAGCCACATTTGTACACCTACTCTTTATTACGGCAGTATAAAGACAAGTATTGACATTGTCTGAATTTTACTAGTATCACATTGAATACTGAAATTGGCAACCTTAATTTGAATAATTCCCCAGGGTTTGTGCACTAACTCAACATTTGCTTATACTTAGAAGATGGTAGGTAGATTAATTTACCAAGGAACATAAACACCAGATATTTAAAAATAAATTATGCAATCACAGATTATTTATATTCTTTAAAGGGTGGTAACTTGCTCCCAATATCTTTAAGTCATCACTTAATCCATAAATGTATATTTTAATGAATGGTCTTATTTAACTTTACAGCTCTGTGCTGAAATCTGTTATAAATGCTGCACAGTTAAGATTTTGTGTATGATGCATAATCAAACATGTCTGTGAAGTCTTTTTCAATATGACTGAAAAAAAAAAACCTAACTGTAAAAATAAAGCAAACTCACTTGAGATTTTTCCATTTTTGCCTGAAGAATAATTTCAACAGTCAGCCAATCATTGAAATTGTCATGAATAACTGTATGTTTTGAAACAATCGTTTGTGCTCCTCTCTGTTTATTTGTGGACCTCGTCTCTCCCCAGATGTTTCTCCTCCTCCTTTCTGTCTGTCTGGAAATGATTTTTAGTCTTTACAACTTCTCATGACTGACAGAGACAGATAACAGCGTCAGAAATCTCCTTGTAGCTTCAGATGATTGAACTGTGACAGACACTGAGAAAGTAGAGCAGCAAGAGCGAACACATTCAGTTGGATGTGATCAGTGTTTGCTGTTTTCCTCTCTGTTCCCTCTTCTTTTTATTTTATTTCCTCTTTTACTCCTTCTACTACTACTTCCTCTACTCCTTCACTACTACTACCACTTTCTTCCTCCATAATATTTCATCTTCTTCATCTTTATCTTCATCTCTCTTCACTTTAACACCTTGCCTCAAATTTAACTACCTTGTCCTCTAGTAGTCATAATTTCTCCTACTTCTACTTCATCTTCTTCTTCAACTTTAAAGTTTTATGTATTATTTTGCTTCTCTTTCTCATTCTTCTCTCCTTCTACTTCATCTACTGGTCCATGTACTTTGACATTTTCTTACGCCCTCTACTTCTCCTTTTTATCTTTCACATTCCCTTCTCCTCATCCATCTTCTCTCTTCTACTCTATATTGTCTTCTTTACTCTCTTTTTCTAAAACCTTTTCTGTGTTTTCATTTCATGTTTTTTCCTTCTTTGCTTTTACTTCACCTATTCCTCCTCCACCCCATTCTTCGCCTCCATTTTTCCCTCTTCTCTACCACTACTTATTGTCCTTTCTCTATGTTGTCTTTTTCCATCTTTATTTTCTTATTTTGTTTCCTTTTCTTTCTCCTCATCCTCCTTCTTCTTCTCATCATCTCCTTTCCCCTTAAATTCTCTTTCTCATCTTTTCCAACTTCATTGTATCCCCTAATTTGAATATATCCTTCTGTTTATTTGCCTTCCCATACATCATTTTCTCCTTCTTTCTACTTTTTTTCTACTTCCTTTATATTTGTACTTCTATTTCTTCTCTTTCTTTCCTCATCATCTCCTTCTACCTATGCTTTTACCAAACTATGACCACATATTCATATGGACAATAAATCCCTATCTCCTTCTGTTGTACAAAAGTGAAGTCAAAATACCCCTGCTATGGGTGCAGAGATAGTGCAGATGAACTGATATTTCTATCCATATCAGGCAGACTATCACTCGATGGAAAGTTTAGAGACTGTACTGTCAGCATTGGCTACATTATCTTTCTTCTTTTACTGCTGCTAATCTCATTTAGCAAGGAGCTGTGTGTCATCACAGCTGCAAATCACGACGTTACATCTGCTCTTTTTATTTGGCATAACTAATTAGTTCTTATCAAACACCCCTTGATGCAATTTAGACTAGGGATGGCACGGGAAATAAAAAAACGGCAAAATAAAATTCAAAGATGCACGAAATAAAATTGTTTCAAGAATGCGAAGAGGCGCAATGTGATTTGACCCTCTCGCTTGCAGTAGCAGCTTACACGCTGCAGTGTTTACAAGATGGAGGATGATGTGGAGATAGTGGATGCTCCATTGACTCATAAGTCGGTTGTGTGGAGTCATTTGGCTTTTCAGCAATGAGGCAAGAAAATGGTGATAAGATTGTGGACCGAACTAAGACTATCTGCAAACTCTGTTGGTACGGTATGGCTTACACTGTGGCGAGAACTAAGAACATGACCTACCATTTACAACACTATCACAAAGACAAGCTTTTGTGTGTTTCTAAGTCTGCATAAGGGAGAAACAAAAAAAAAAAAGTTTTTCATTTACCTCTGGAGAGACAGAATTTTATGTTTGTATTTTGCACTAGTCTTAAGTTAACTCAAAATAACATTTTATTCTAACGTTCTGCACAGGAGAATGGCAGAAGATGGCAAAATACTTGCTTGTTTTGTGCAAATAGGAAAAGACTGAAAAACAAAAAAACAGGTTTTGTGTGGCCTGCCTGACTCAGGTGTTTTTTGTTTGTCTCTTAGATAATGTCTTTTCGCTGTAGTTTCAGCCTCAGCAAGGTAGTGATCTACTTGTTAAAAACAGAATTGTTCTAATTGTTAAAAGCTAAGAGATTTGATTTTGGTTTGTGCATTTTGAGCCGAAAGTATAAAGGCCTTAAGACAAAAGCTTTCAAGACTTTATGTTAAAGAAATGATAAAAAAGAACTAGAGAGAGAACTAGAGAGTGGTAAATTTGTTTTCATTCTTTCTCTGTGAAGCAAAACACTCCCACACACAGTCTCCAACTTTTGCAGTCAAATTGTTTTTCATCAACAAAAATTCGTTGCACAGATTTTCATTGGGTAATTTGTTTTAATTTTTTATATCGTGTAGTATTTCATATCGTGAGCTCTACATCTTATATCGTATCGTATCGTGAGTTGACTATTTCGTTACACCCCTAACTCAGACACATAATCAGTGATGTATCCTGGGATCATCTGGTGTTTCAGGTCTCCCATCATACACCTGTCCCCCAGGGGACCCAGCCCCGCCCTGTGTCTGAGTAGCTGGTGTCCATTGATAACTACAGCCATCTTGACACATTTTCTGCAGCATCTTCAATGTTCCTGAGGGCTCTTTACTCATGCAGTCCCTTCACTCCCAGCATCTTGAATGCTTTGATGAGTGACTGGCCAGTGAACCCCTTGACTTGACCAAGTCCGCCATCCCCTGCTTTGGCTTTCGCCTGCCAGCTCCTCATACTTGGCTCTCTTTCTCTCAAAAGCCTCCACCATCTGGTCCTCTCAGGGAAGTGTCAACTCCAGCAGTTGCCTTGATTCTGACACCAGAACTAAGTCTGGCCTGAGTGATGTTATTGTGATGTTTTCTGGGAACTTGAGCTGTCTCCTTAGGTCGACCTTCATCTACCGGCAAACCTGCTTGGTTTGGGCACTCCCCCCAGCTTTAGGTAAGGCGATGGACTGCCTTGCTAGTTTCTGCTGTCTGCTGCATGAGATCCCTTGGCTGATAACCTCTGAAATGACCCTCAGCACCTGGTGGTGGCACCATTTGTAGCGCCCCTCTTTCAGTTGGCAACGGCTCTAGATGTGCTCGAGTGACCCCCCCTCTCTGGCAGAGCTGACAGGGAGGAGTATCTGCCAGGCCAACAGTGGAAGAGGTTGGATGGGCTAGGCAGGACATCTTAGACCAACAGAATCAGGAACTTGATTCAGTGTGGTTCTGACTTCCAGAGGTCTGTCTACGAGCTCTTGCAGTCAGCTGCCTGCCTCGACTGGTCCACGCCCCTTGCTAATTAAACAGAATTATTCAGAAAAATAAACACTTGGGCATAAATCACCATGATAATGACTGAGTATCACATCAAAATCTGGGTTTCAGAAAAATCTATTCAGTGTTTATATAACTTATAAGTTTGATCAATGTCCCATCTGTCGACATGGAGGAGGTGCGGTTTATGACCTTTTACTGCAGCCAGTCAATGAAGGGCTGTTACTCTGTCAATTTAAATATGCAGCCTATAATAATAATAGCTTTCCCCCTGTTCCTTCTTCTTCTACTTGTCACCTGATTGACAGGGTCAGCCTCAGTGGGCGGTGTCTTCTTATTTTGGAAACTCGTCTGCACCAGCCCAGAGGACATCTGTGGCAACTTTTCCCCTTCTAACCTCCGCTTTGTCACACTCAGAAGTTAACAGCCGTGGTAATAAGCTGCCAGGATGATCTGTCACCATTGTTGTTATGAAAAGCATATCTCTAATGAGTAATGGGGGCATTTGTAAAGACAATTTAATAGAATAAAGGTGAAAGAATGGGAAGATATCTTTTTAAATGTGCCTTTTGTCAGCTGCTGAATAGAGAGGTTAGGGTGATTAGTATTAGAACAAATTTAAAACCTACTTCACTTTTTCCTCAGTTTGGGGTTGTGCTCTTACATTGACACAGCTTCAGTGATCTTTATTCTTCCTGTTATTTTCTCGTCTCTTCAGAGAAATGAGATTAAATGAAGTGTTTTTATGAAGCGATGCAAGCTGTTATAGGTAACATCGATTTGAAAGCTTTTTGATGTTTGGCAATTTTGTGCCTCATTTTGTGCTTCCTGTCTATTAGTTTTAATGTATTCTCTCTCTCTCTCTCTCTGACTGACTCTGCATGAAAACACTCTCACTCTGCTGGCACTCACACAGAAATATTAAACACAAGTGACCGACTTCCACTTGACAAACTCAAATAGATTGAATGCAGTTTTGAATTTCATGGATGTGACCAGAGGACACTGCTTACCTTGCATTGCCTTCTTACTCAGGGAATTAACTTTCTGTTGACTTGTTCAACTTTTCATGAACCAATTTTACAAAACTCAATATGAAGGTTTGAAGAAGAGGATATTTTCCTAAAATAAGAGGAGGCACCTGAATTAACTCTAACACACTGCAGTGCTCACATGAAGCTGTAAAGTCAACAATCAGAACGTCTTTGCTGTTAATAGAAGACACCTATGGATGAGATGTAGCTGATGGCAGGAATTCACTCACTTGAGATCGGCCTTGCCTAATAAGTGTCTGCATCCAGCATCATGCTGGTGTATCTGTGACAGCAGCAGCATCACCTGTAGCCTGAACGTACATGCAGGAGACATACAGACTCTGTGTTTACAGTGTCTGAGATGAAGCTGATGGCAAGAATTCATTCACTCAACAGCACTCAACAGCAAAAACAAGTTTAAAATGCAGCAGGGATGGAGGCTGTGAAAGAACATGGAGCTCCTTTTCCTCATTGAAAAAACATTTCTTAACTCACTGGGATTATCTTTCCGTTTCTTTCTCTGGTTTTGCTCTCTGCTCCCTCTCTCACACCAAATGCCAGATAGTGCTGAGTGTGCTGGCCTTCTGTAAAAGCGCTGTCGTGTCTGAATTAAACTTTGAGGAAGATTAACATAAGGGTTCCTTCTCTTTCATTCACAAATGCCATCACTGTAGCTTCTCACTACAGTGGACAGCAGAAGTACCGGTGTTAGACATTTGGTTACTATGCAATTTAATCAGTAATTTAAATTTAAAGGTGTATTTGGAGCCATAAAAGGACTCGATTGGGACAGACATAGTCACATCAGAAGCAAGCAGTCTATATCAGTATCTGTCCCAGGCTATTAAAGGCTCTGCAGCACTTTTACTGAGCTCAGACATGCTATCAAACCCATCTTTATGCTTTTGCTATCTGAGAAAGCAAGAAAACAGTATAAACTGTGTTTTTGCCAAGTTAACAGACCTTTTATTCCTCTATGGTTCTGATAAAGCCTAACATTTAGCTTGAAATACACTAGCTGAGGTTAAAACAGGAGATGAACTGCATCAGCATGAATTATTAGAGCAGGTATGATGATCTATTGTCTATCTCCTGTGCTGCTATTATCCATCCTATCCATGTATATAGTATCCTTTCTGCCAAATCTCCATCATAATAATGATGTAAGATCCACAATGACCTCACTTCAGCAGGTATGTGGAGATATTAGTGAATTAAAGCTGATTTAGCACTTTCTCTGTCTCATGCTATGAATTAAAGGTGTTCATTGGAAGCATTAATGTAATTTTATCCCCTGTTTTAACATGCCTCAAAGTCCTAGTCTCACAGCTCCTTGAATCAAGAACATTTTTGTCCTTGAGAGAACGTTTGCTTCTCCGTAGTGTAGATGCTCTCGAACACACAGCTGCATTCAGTGAGGTGGAGGAGGAAAATGGGGCTAAATTACCCAAACCTGTCCCCGTAACAATTCATAATGACCCGCCATGACAGGCTAAACGTCCAAAATGTTCCATTTTCTTCCACTTCTCTGTGCTGTAGGTGCAGTGAAGTACAGTAAAAGGCTCTGGGATAGTAACCGTTCACTCTAAAAGCTCAAGTAGCATGCGCGTGAGAACATGTTTCTGCCAAGGGGTGCTGTAAGGTGTAAGTGCGTGCATACTGTGTATGTGCAGGTGCTTACACACCACTCAATTAAGGTGACCAAAAAAGCAAAATACAGTCGTTATCTGCTTTAACATCTTCAACATGCCGTTTACATTGCAAGACCAGAACCGTGCTTAACAAACATGAATCAAACGAAACCCTTATTCCTTAATTTTTCTGCAAAGGCACCAACACTGAGCACTAAAAGACTACACAAGAAATAAAAGCTCAGTTCCCTGACATTTTCCACAAACACTGCATACACGACAGCCACCTTGTTCAAGTCCACGCAAGGCTCACACACAACTCATTCTATAAAACACGTTTGTAATGACTACAACCACCATAAAAAAGACACCAACAACAGCGCGTCTGTTACTGTGCACTTATTCTGTGTTAAAAAATAGCCACTAAATATACACTTCACATGCATGTGTTGAACGGTTATTTGGCTCTGACCCACAACTAAACTGTGCAAAAATCCAGTATAACCAAAATTATAACAACTATGTCTAAAGCAAAGTATGAGTGTGAGCTAACTTACTTTAATTGAAGATGCCGAAGGTGGCCCTGCGCTTTGCTGTGCGCTGCACAAAGGTTTGGATCAAAGACTTACGGTCCAACTTGTCCAAAACGTCCTGATTGACGTGCAGCAGAGCCAGGTGTGTGAGTCTTTTCTGAGCCATGGTGCTCCTCAACCAAGTTTCCAATCGTCTAAGTGTGGAGAATGACCTCTCAGAAGAGGCCACAGACATGAGCAGGCAGAGGCAAAGTTACACTCACTTTTCCACCTCTCCCAACAGCTTCTGAGTTTGTGTATGCAGGCCACCCAGAAAACCTGCAACATCAGAGGTTGTTTTAAATCTCTTTGTTTTTTTGGTTAGCTCCCGCAGAAGATGAGTTGCATGTGCAGGTGAGACTTGTCTATCTGAGGAGGGAGATGAGCTGCGATGTCATCCAAGCCCAAATAATGGCCATTAACAGCATCTATTATAGTTTTCTCTCTTTGCACGGCAACTTTCAGTCCAGGCTGATCAAATCGGTGATTCAGCTGATGCTATAAGGTTGACGGCTTGAAAGAATTCCCGTTGCCATGGTTGGTGTCGTGCGCGTGATGCCATGTCCTGCACAGCCTGTGTGTCACTCAGACTGGAGAGAGCTGGCTCTCTGCTGGCTCGCGGCGGATTAGGCATTTGAAGATTGTTCTGCGCTGCTCATGTGTTTACTTTTGACCCCAGCTCCTATACATAGGCATCATTTCTCTGTATGCGTTGTCTCAGTACAGTGACGCTCTCCAGGGCACCCCCTGCACTTGCCGTTTTGTGCTGGAGCATTTTTGCCACTGCTTCACATGGCTCAAGCAAAGCTTCACAGCTAACTAGTCTGAAATATGTTTCTGCCTTCAGTGCTTGCCTATACAGATATTTTTGCTCGTGTGTCACCTTTAAAACTTTTGTCTTCCTGCAGCACTTTAAGTGTTAACAAAAGCACTGCTTATGATGAGCTCACTCGCTTTATTGCCTTTGCGTGCACAGCCCATCTGGTTGGACACAGTGACAGTAAGCTGCAGACGACGTCTTCGACTCCAAAAAGTGCAGGAACAGTTGCTTGCGCTTTGAGGACTCTCCTATTGCAACAGAAAGGCCTTGCACACAATTTAGCGTGTCAGCCACCAGGCAAACCTCCCTGGCAGCCTGTTGCAAAATCAAGTCAAGCAGCTTGCTTGCTGCAATGAACGTACAAGGCAGTAGGACACAGTGTCTTTAATTTTGCTTGGACACCTGCAAAATGGCCTGACATATTGCTTGTGCCATCAAAACAACATCCTTGAAGGTGATCCACTGGCAAGTTTAGGTGCACAAAGATGTCTCTGATGCAGGAAAAGAGAGTCTCTGCAGTGGTGTCAGGTGCACTGTTAGAACCTGAGAAAAGCATTTGCAACTGTAATGTTTTTATCCACATACTGCAAGCTACAGACTGCTCAGACGCACTCACATCAGTGGTTCCATCAGCTGTTAGCTCAAAGAACATGCACACCCTTGCCTCAGACACATTTTCTTATTAGGCAGCATGTGCCAAAATTTCTAATATTTCGTTTTGAATTTTGTCTGATATCCAGTCGTCTCTACGCATTTTCCCTGGGCATATCATAAGTCCTCTCCATCATTAGCTGCCATAAAACTCCTTCCTGATGGTGATGTCCCCGCAGTGGCAGCCCCTCACGTCTGAGTAATTTAATGGATCGAAAAAAAATAGCTCCAAAACTGTCTAGGCAATTTTCTGGTCTCTCTCAGCACACTCAGAAAGCAGGGCAATTTTAGGTTTTTGGTCGAGTGATGACAGCATTTTAACTGACTCCAAATGCATGTCGGAAACATCATGATGGGCAAACTTGGTGGTTGCTTTGCACCAGTTGCAAAATCCTCTGCTTGTGAAAGGGCTTTTTTTCCCTCAACATGGCAAAATCCCCTTTCCCTTGAATTGCAGCAAACAAAGCAAAAAACACAGTTTTTATCTGGCACATAGTGCAACCACTGTCACCTCGAAAACCAGCCTGACTGAAATGATCGTTCAAATGTCTCGGTCCCAAATCTCCTTCCTGGAAAAGTTGAATTTGGCTGGCATGGCTTCTCAAATCCTGTGGTGGGTGAAATAGATATGGCAACGGAAGCTGCAAACCTTTTATCTTGCGTTAGCATATGCTGCTCTTGGTCGTCAACAGCTTCTGGAGCAGAGGAGCTCAGTGAAGATGCAAGTGTAGCATCTGCAGAGGCACTCATGCAGCAGCTCGACCCAGAATTCTCTTCCTCAGCCCCAAATCTTGTTGTTTTGGGGCCTTTAGAACTGAAAAAATCAGATATTCTTTTCTGCGACATTGTTTAGCTCCTCCAGCAACTGCCACAATCCCCCTATGTGCTGGTCTGCACTCCACCTTTGCACTTTGACCTGACGTGATGACGACTGTTGTCAGGTTGGAGAAATTGATTTATTTATATCAAATAGAATAATATTTAGGCTACGTTTCAATACCTTCTTCTTCTTAGAGGAAATGTATTACAAGTTGTTGTAAAATGAGGCTGCATCTTTTGAAGTTGTTATTGTTTATACACATTGTCTGTGTGCTCATACTCCCTGCCAACAGGGGGTGCTGAAGCACCCACCTTCTCGCACCCATGCCAATGGGTGATTTATTTTTGAGTATTTTTGTTAGACTTGTTGAGACTCTCGCTTTATCACAAGAATGATCAATAACTCTCAGTCTGACCAAGAAAAGAAATCATTTAAGGCTCATGGTGATCTTATTTTCCCAGCTTGTGTAGAAACCAGGACTATCTTAAAAAATTATTTAAAAAATAATAATAATTATATACTTTAGGTGCTTTGCCTTAAACACTGCATGAAACCTGAAGCACTTTGTGGCACTTACTGATGTTGTTTCTTCTTTTCTAGATCTTGCTTGTATTGTTCCTGCTCTCGAGTGTACGTCGCTTTGAATAAAAGCGTCTGCTAAATGACATTGTAACATTGTAACATTTAAATT
Source organism: Cheilinus undulatus (assembly GCF_018320785.1). NCBI lineage: Eukaryota > Metazoa > Chordata > Actinopteri > Labriformes > Labridae > Cheilinus > Cheilinus undulatus. The sequence goes on along the minus strand of NC_054867.1, from coordinate 39,159,794 downwards.
TTTTTTTTTTTTTTTTGGCTGGTTTAAGGCTGCACAAGATGATGCTATTTCATCATTATTGCCAACAAGGTTAAGCACTGAAAACATTGCAAAAGTCTGAATATATTGCAGTGAATGAGAAAAATATTTCACAAGGACAATTTAATGCATTTTTACTCTGCATAACATACTTGTTGAATAGAGGCCACAGTGTTGTGGTCACATGTTTACACCATTTGGTTCATTCAGACTAAACTCAAGCTAGCTACTGTTAGACCAACAGGTGCCTTTAGAGCTGTGAGAAAAGCTGCCATTTGATTAGTTTTAGATCAGGAGCAACAAGTTAAATGTTTTCGAGTCTGTTTATTACCCATCATTTTCTATAAACACAGGCTTGAAATCCTGGTCTATAATGCTGTTTTAAACTGTAATGAACCTCCAGCCACAAGAGGCTGCTGTAGCTTCAGTTAATGGCTATGGCTTACTAGTCTGCACTTTACTGGATGTAAATATGAGAAGCTCAGCAGTGGCTTAGTGGTTAGCGTGTAGCAGGAACAGCGCTGAATGACCGTTTTTTTTTAAAGTAGTAAATAGAAGTAGAGTTGTATGTTGGCTGTAGAGGGTTGAACTCACGTGTAACTACTCACCCAAAGTGAAAAGAGGCAACATATCAAAGTAGGATAGTAGTCTGAGATGAGAAACGAATGCTGGCGGCGCTAGCTGCTAATGTTAGCCACACTGTAGAGGGTATATCAGGCTAACATCACACCTGCTGACATTATGACCCTGTGAGGAATTTGACTGTTTTCTAGGGATTTTCTTGTCTTTAGACTAGTCAGTTAAACAAAATTTAGATTAGCATTTAGCCAAATAAGGAAATAGACGCTTAGGAACATCCTTAGTCACAATGTGATGTCACCGGGAGAGGCAGGAATGAGAGGATTTGTATAAATAGGAATAACTTGCGACACCACAAGGTGGGAATTCTTGGACAAATAAATCAGGGATTTAATGCGACAGATGATCACACAAATAGAATTAATTTTTGTTATTCAAAAATTTGTGGATCATTTTTTAAGTATTAATAGTCTATTTAGAGGGTTACTAAAAATAACCTCAGGGTCTGATCTGGCCCCAGGGCATAGAGATTTTCACTACAAGCCGTCAACATCTTTTGGGCCTAAAGAGACTTGGAAGTAATAAATAGAGAGCCAGATTTAACTTGTTTTAGCAGAAATGCATGTCCACATTGTCAGAGTATGTTGTCCTCGATGACCCTAATGAAGGCCACGAGGCCAAAATGTATCGGTCTAATTAAGTTGTTACTCAAACTTCAACTGTAGCTGTAGCTTTATATTTTTAACATTGGTAGAAAAACAGTACAACACTTCTAGTTTCTGCTTTTCAAAGTAAAAGCCTGGTTTGGCATTCCTGTGGAGAAATTTTTTACAGCTTTTATGCATAAGGATCATCTGTACAATAAATCAAATAATTTATAGGGAGATTTATTGAGGTTTAGCTTATAAAGATGGAGGGAGATGCAGCACACCTTCACGGTATGAAAGCCTGCACCACACAAACGCACACCCAGTCTGTTTGCCTAATTTTTTATTTATTTCCTGGACAGGAAGAACTTTACTATGCAAATTTAAAAAATACACATAGGATTCAGTGAAGGAATGAGGCAGAAAAGTCAGACAGTTAATTTGATGTCTTTTATAATATTACAAAACTGGAGTAACTCATGGCACATGGATATTTTTTTCTTAAAGTAGACCCAGTTAGGTCTGAGTCTGAAAGGTAACTGGAAAAGAGGCTGTGTCTGTTGTTGTGTCTAGACTCCTCATATTTTATTCATACATGCATCTGAATGGCATTTTTTATGTCCTGTAGAAGCAGGGCTTTCATGAAACAGCTGGCACTTTTGAAAACTGTAAAAAGGACAGAACTAACAGAGTCGTGTTGGTTTAATTCAAGGAAAATTTATTCTTAAATAACGGCTGTTTAAATTCCACTGTCTGATCTGCTAAACTCTAAAAGTTCTGCTGTCCTTTTCCTCAGAAAAGTGTGAAATGTGAGAGCACAGTAATGTTCTTATCTGCAGCAGGGGAGCCGATTGAGGTCAATCTGTGATTTGCTGCTCCGGCCCCTGGGACTGACTTTAATATGACTACAGGGCTAACAGTTCTCCTCCTCTCCCCTCCTTTTACATATCTTCAGACAGTTTGTCTTTGCCTCCTGCGAGGACATCATATCGAGTGTGCCGTGTTGATATTGTCTGTTTTTTTTACACGCTGCTGAAAATGAGCAAGATGATCTCCCCTCAGGGCTGCACATGATTTATTCTCCTCATCTCCAGCTGTTTCAGAGCACAGAAAACACTCTGCTAATTTCGTGTTCTTCTTCTTCACTTGGTGTGATGTAATGGAAAAAAGACTACCTATCAGCATGAAGCCTGCCCTCGGCCTCAGACCCATGATCATCTGTCAGAGAGCTGTCAGTCAGTTTGTCGATCAAACAGTCAAATGGAAACTTCTTTGTGAAGCTCTCGTCTCTTTGCCCCAAGAGTGATGCATTTCAAAGGTCTAAGATGGCAGCCTCTAAAACCGCTGCATGCTTGTTCACACAATGGTTTCCCATTAAGAGAGTTACTGTTACCCAGCAGTGTGTCAGCCGGCTCACTCCTGTGGTTTTGGGGCGTTCGTGGGCCTCTGAGAAGTAGGAAAATGCCAACAGTCTGACAGTCTCTGCTGTTCGGCAGAATCCTCTCTAGCCAGTGCTCACTCCCTTTGCACGGGTCAGCAGTTTTTAAGAATTTACTTAGAATGCTGAAATAATGACAACAAAAAAAGCTAGGAGTCTGGGATCATTCTGCTGCAGGTGCGTAACAATTCTGTTGTTATAATGATAGTTTTTTTTTTTAATTCAGGAACACACATTACACATTTAATCATTTTACTGAAAAATGAATGTACAGTTTTTCTTGGCAGAGAAGGCTCAAAAGATGCTCCCAGCTTAGTCAAGCAGCAGGGAGTGCATGGCTAAAAACCCCCGTATGGATAGATACATTTATGACATTGTGTATTGAATACAATTAATTAGTTCAAAAGCAATTAATCCATAGTAGCATGAATCTGAGTATTGTGGTGCAGCAAGCTTAATGCTATAAAGGAGGAGGCTGGGGTGGAGGAGGTTAGGCTTTTCCAGCAACAGCAGCATGAAGAAGAGATTTGTGAGTAGTATGTCATATTTGAATACACCACTTTGTTGAGAGAAAGAGCTATGATTGGGCTTCCTTTTTTTAACCTAGATATAAAGTCCTGTGCAGAACTTAAAGGCTTGTTTTGGCCAAAAAAGTGAGGCTAAAGTAAGGCTTGCATGTGTTGAGTAAGCATCCTGAGGGCAGCATTGGGGATTGGCACAACTCCAGTTGTGCTCTGGATGTCCTGGCACATTACCAGGGGCATGAGGAAATAATCTGTTGAAAAATGGAAATGTCCACACCACACAGACACCTTGAGCTGAATCAGACTCATGGTTGGACACCATCTGTCCATGCTGACCTATGACATTTTCCATTTTTCCTTGATAATTCAGAAATTCAGAAACATCTTACCTGAACATTTAGCTTCGAAAGTTAATTAAACATAGAGTAAATACCATTTAAGTGTTTTTATGTTTGATAAATTAAGATTACTTAATTTAGAACATAGATCCATATTGGCAAATACTCTTGTATTTATGACATGTGAGCTGGATTTTACTCCCGTAAAGAATAACACTTTTCCATCATGAGCTGGTGCCAGTGCCTGAGATAAATCATGTCCATTTTCTTGAGCCTTTTTCAAACGTGCATTCCTGAACATTTCTATAAATTTTACCCTAAATCTGACCCTGGAATCCAGGGTTAGTATGGAGTCCTGGAATCCAGGGTCAGTATGAGCTTGAAAGCAGGAGACTTTTCCTGACAGGAGAAGGGGAAGGGGGACTCAGGAGGCAGGACGTGGTGAAAAAAAGTAGGGATGGGTTGTGATTTTTGAATATTTGATAAGTCACCAGGTTTTAAAACACAGAGATTTTGGGCGCAGATGTCCTTGTGCGTCAGGCACACCCCATGTACGCAGCAGGCCAGGTTCAAGTCCAGCAGATGGCTACTTTCCCTCATGTCTCTCCCTTAATCTCTCATACTTGTTTCTTACTCTATCTACTGTCCTCCTCTATGAATAAAGACAAAAAATGCCCCAAAAATGTATCTTTAAAACAAACAAACAAACACAGACACTCCATTCAACTTGTAAGACCGTAGAAATAGTTTTCTTCCACAGTGTTTACCAGCGCCTGGTTATAGTGTGGTTCTACTGCCAGATAGTGGCTGTAAATAAAAGAAGTTATCAGCATCAGGTGACACAACTGTAGTGAAATATACTTTACAGCAGTGTTGTCGGGACTCAAAAGCATCCATGAAGCACTTTTAAATGTTTATTTTTTTTCTCTATATAAAGTTTAGGTTTCTGATAGTACAAAGAAAACCAAAAAAGTGACTGACAGATTTTTTTTAAATTATTAAGGGATTTTCATTGGGAATTTATCCCTGTGAACTTTTTAGAAAACTCGAAGAATTTTTTTCCCCCAAAAAAAAAGTTGTACAGATTTTTCTCAGTTTTTGTGAGCATTCTGTGGGCATTTTCCCAGAAACTTTGGTAAATGTTCTCTGAAACTTTTCCTGTAAATATTAAGAAATTTGGGTGAATTATTAACCATTGTTATAAGGACTTTACACAGAAAGAAATTGTGAGACATTTTGAATTTTTTTGACTGATTTGAATGACTGCTAGTGGCTTTCAAATGTTGAAAAAGTCATAATAAATAAAAGTGAAGCAACAGCTGCCATTGCCATAATAGTGTTTGTCTAAATGTTATGCATATTAGATAGATTTACATTATCAACAAATGAAAGATGAAGATTTTGGCCAGAAAGAGAACGCAGCAGTTCTCCTACTGGTATGAAAGTCACAGTAGATGGTATTGTCCTATAAGTATCTCCACTTATAATAAGTTGTCCTTAACATTTCCTGCTGCATTCGGAAATAAGAACACCCCTACATGCTGAAAATCTAGGCTCCATGTAAATTTAGGGTTTCCATAAAACTGTCCACATTCAGCTAAACCCCCAAATTTCATTGATTGTGAGTTTTGTGCATGTGTGAAAATGCCGCAGTAGATTTGGAAACAAACACATTCTGCCTCCCAGATGTGCCCTTGTTATCTCCTCAGGCTGTGAAGGGTGCCTAGAAGACAGGAATGGAGAATCAAACACAAGGACACCAGCTGCTGATGAAAATAGACATCCTCTTAAGACCACACGGTCTCATCTAAAAACACTCGGCTTTGATAGAGCTCTGTTATAGGCTAAATCACAAAAATCAGTATTTGCATCTAAGACTACAAAATATTATTAATTCAGCTTTGATTCACTGGCTGATTAATTTCTAATTCATATTTTGGTTACAATTCGATGTCTTTGCCAGGTAAGGCAGCACAAGTTCATCTGTTAGCAGCTTCCAACAAAAACTGGTATCCCGGCTCAACATGACATACAGTATAAACGTCACTGTTGGATTAGTGAGTCTGTTGATGGGGTAATAACGCAGATGTGGGGATAGCTTTGGTCACGTTTTTTTTTGCCTATGGCCATAATTTCACTTATCTGTGTTTGTGCAAGAGCTGCTAATTTCATTATCTGCGCACTGATTCCTCTGATCTGATCACCGGCAGCTCCTGGGTTTCATATTCCCTCTGTAACGCCATCAACCATCAAAGAGAAGAGTGGACAGTGTTCTATGTTTGTCACACATCCTGCCTCACGTAATTCACTTTCTCCTGCTGCACTTACATCACACACACTGGGAGGCACACAGGGACACGGCGTGCCTGGAATCACTCAGGGTGTATCAGAGGAAACGGTTACCTTGTTAAACTGAGCTGGTGTCATACACAGCATTTTATATGAAATTCATATATTTATATGAAAAAAAAAGCTTTTATAAATGTCACTGTTGATGTGTGCTTGGGTGACTCTTTTCTGAATCTATTTCAATTGAAGACAAAGTTGCATTATTGAAAGACTTTTTTAGAATTTATTAATTTTAGAGAGACTTTGATGCTATTTGTTTCATAATGAAAGAGAAATGTTCTGTAAAATGATCAATTCAATAAAACTCAGTCCTCAGTGTGCATTGTGCACATATTTATTAATCTGCAATCCAGCAGGTGATTAGATTTTCCAACTTTTCAATTTATCCTGTCATTTTGATAAACAATTTATTATTTTGAAATGTTCTTTATGGAAAAAGAAGGTAAAATTCTCCAATTAAAGTGTCTTCATGTAAATAATAAGTGTTCCCAAGGACATTTCAGCTGTGGATGAAATAAGACATTCAAGTGACATTTCTTGACTTTGGGAGACACAGATAAACAATTTCCCATTTTTGTTAAATTCAGATGTCATATAGGTCAAAAGGTCATATAGGCTGCAAATATGGTTATGACACCTGGTTATGTAGCTAAAGCTAAGCTCACAAAGCAGCTACATAAGCAATATAACAACATTATCTATGTAGGTATGTCTCCTAAAGCTTATGTTGCTAAACTAACTTAACTGTACTGGCTTATGGAGAAATGTTCATTATATAGCCAGCATAGCTATGTTAGCTTTAGCTAATGCTAACAAAGTTATCTACTTCTAAAATGGGTACATATTTTAATCCTACATAAGATCTCTGCTCTTTTCTCATTTTTATTTATGAAATGTTTCTTAGTCTGTCATTTTTGGTTATTTCGTGAATGTAACTGCCAGACTTTGTTCATGAATAAAGTTTAATTTTTTAAAAGAAATCTAAGACTGGAAATATGTTTTACTGGCAAATTACGGCAGTTCTGTTTTGAGATATACGGTGTCTCAGATGGAAGGTCTGTAAGAGTGGCCGTCAAAAATAAATGGTCTGGTGCGCCAGGCTGAGGCTCGGCTTGGCAATGTGAGTGCAATCCAGCATGATACAGGGGGAGGAAGAAGTGCTCTGGCACAGCTTTAGGCAACCAGGCCAAGTGTGGCACTCTACAGTGTGGCACTATGAGGTTGCAGCTGCATCATGCCCAAATATGTTTGACCCCCTAAATCCACTTTGTTTGGCTCATGAGAGAGCTTGGCTCTGGCTTGGATGGAAGAGGTGTGGATCTGCACGGTACGATTGCTCATGCAAACACATGAACAAAGGTGTGCAACGGGGATAAGATGTAATTGATGCAGTTGTTTCTCTCAATAATCATTTCAAACTCTGGCTGTATCTGACCAAAACTATTTAAAATAATCAACAAAGTGAGGAAAGTTACCATCATGTTGTCTGTTTATTCTCCTTTGTGCTGACTCTGTGAGATCATGCTTCTTGTAAATGCTCCTTAGGTTTTATATTTCTTACAGTCTTTTTTTCGTCTAACCCACACAGATAATTTTTTTTTATCTTTTATCAAACCCATACCTTCTGTTCTTATTCTATTTATCAATTTGTCTGCCTAGTTATATCAGTGTTCATTTTAGGTCTGGTTTTGTATTTTTAGCTTACATACTGTTGCTGTTGTTGTGTTTTTATCCATGTTTTTATGTTCAAGCTTCTCTGAACCATTTGCCCCCTAAGGGATTAATATAATTGTTTGAACTGAGCTGAACTGAGTGAGTTGTAAACTGCATGTGCCATGTTGTCGCATTACAGCGTGATGATGTATCCCTGCTCAGGCCCAATTTGGTCTGGGACAATGTGAGTCAGTGCAGTGGGGGACTGGGTGGGGAGTACAGTGGCCATAGGGTGGGGGGCTACAGCGGTCCTAGGGTGGGTGCACCCTAACTCTTAGGTTCTAAAACTCCTGCACTTATTCCCCAGCTTTAAAGTGTGATATACTATTGGTTAAATGTTTGCCTGTCTCTTATGATGTTTTTAGACAGGCAAACATTTATTTCCATGACAGTTTATTCTGACCTTGGCAGTTCTTTAGTTGTGACCACCGCTGAGTGAATGTGCAGTTTAGACTCTGCAGTGTTTATTGTTTCATCAGGTCCTTCAATAAAAGCAGCTCTTATAAACCACAGAGGAACAGGTGACTTTTTGGCATTAGCTCAGCCAAGTGAACTTTCTTTCCACTGCTAAAATATGGCAATTAAAGCTTTACAACAAAGCTAGTGTTATTCATCGTGAACTTTAAAGGTATAATGTGAGCTAAACAATGACAGCAGCAGTTTTTTGAGATGTAAGATGAAAAGAGGTAGCATGAACACGAGCAGATGAGCTGTTTGTGCTGCTGCTCACAACTTTAATCTTTATTTCGCACGTCATCCTAACAGTGTCCATTAACCCAGCATGGTGTGTGTCCTGTTTTAGCTCTGACGGTGCAGTAAAATGAACTGAAGGGTCTGTTTCATGTCAGGACTTTAATGGATGTGTCTCTGCTAGAGGTGTCAGGAACTGGTGAAACACAGAACACACAATAACCCAATATTTATCACCTCTTTGGATAATGTCACATTACTCTGGGATTGCTAATGTGCTGATATTACAGTATATTCACAGGCAAAGAATGGAAGTGTTAAGAAGATGCTAAAATGTGTTCATACTTGTGTCATTGTTTTCCAGTTGTCAAGGGGTCTCTGATCTTGAATGTTGGATTTAAGATGCATCACTTGCTTCACTGTCACTTTATTAGGTATACCTGTTCAACTGCAAATTTATAATCAGCCAGTAGCAGGAGAGCAGCAAGTGCTTTCAGGCGTGTAGGCATGGCCCAGACAATCTCTTGAAGTCAGTAAAGCATCAAAATGAGGAAAAAGGTGATTTAATTGAGTTTTAAAGTGCAGTTAGAGGGATTTTCATGCACAACCAGAAATAGAAAAACCTCCAGGGAGCTGCAGTTAACAGAGCTAAAATTCCTTGTTGATGGCAGAGGTCAGGGGAGGATAAATTGACCTGTGTGAATTGATAGAAAGGCAACAGTAACCCAAATTACCTCTGATTCCCAATATGTTGAACTGTTAGATGAGCTTCAGCAGCAGAAGACCAAACTACTCCTGTCATCTGGGGAACAGCAAACTGAGGTTACGATTCACAGGGGCTCACCAGAATTTAACAATACAAGATTGGAAAAATGTTTTCTGGTCTGATGAATCTCTGCTGTCAGATTCTGATGTTACGGTCAAAGTTTGGCTCAAGCAACTGAAAGTTCTGCCAGACCACAAATTTAAAGTTAAATAAATGACCTTTCTGATGTTCAGTTTAAACTTCAGTAGAACAGATGAACAAGTGTACCTAATAAAGTGATCAGTGAGGAGATTTGAGCTCAGCCACACTTCAAAATAGCATTAAAGTAATCAATAGTTGTTATTGCTTGTGCAGTGGTTAGTGTTGATTGCTATGTGATTGTGTATTGGGGCTTATGACATAATCAGGCAATTAATCAATCAATTCAGCAGTCAATCAGTTTTTGTTTGTATGGAGTGAAGTCATAACCACTGTGATACCAAGACACTCAACAAAGTGGATCGTACTCTTTATTTTTTCAAATACTCAGTATTAATTCTCTGAGCAACATTTAGCAGACTTACCATGGCAAAGAAAAGCTTCCCTTTAATGGGAGGACTCACTGAGTAAAACCAAACTCACTTCGAATGGCCTGCTAAAGCTGTGTTGGGGCTGCAAAGTTAAGACGTAAATGTAGACAAATAGAAAAAGAGTGTGATACAGAAAAAGAGAAGAGGGAAACAGGAAACAAATAGAAGAGGGTGATGCCAAAAAGGGAGGAAGGAAATGCATTGGAATAGAAAAGGTTAATGCAGAAAATGAGAAGAGGGAGATAATGTCCAATGTGCAATACGAGTAAAAATCTTCAGAATTAGACACCTTTAAAGAATTGTTCAGCCATTGTTTAGGAATAACAGAAAGTTAAGGAATAATCGCATATCATATCACAATTGCAATATAGGGGGAAAAAAAATCACAATTAGATTATTTTCCAAAATCGTTCAGCCCTACTTTAAAGTCAGTCAGTTTTTGACTTTTTCCTCAAAGCTTGTTGTGGAGCACCTGGTGGTTTTTAGAAATACGTAAATATATGCAGATTTTCAAAATGGCCATTTGTATCTAGTAACGCTATGCGGATGAAATATACTGCATTTATTCCACCTCACTAGATGTTGCCATGAAAACACTTTCTCTCTCTCTCTACCTAGTCAAAAGTCATAGGACAACTTTAAACATGGATCCCACAGGTAAAAAGGCATTTTATATTGGGAAATGTCAATAGATAAGCTCAGTGTTTTTGAGTGAAAAAGAGTCTGGTGGTGGGAAAGTTCCAGGACTGAGAGATAGCTGATTTTGGATGTGATTGATCATCTTCTGAAGGTGATCCTGTTCCCTCTGTGTGGTTTATCAACTGTCAACTGTCTGCAGTTAATTGATTGCTCTTGATCAGTGGTCTTTGTGAAAACCAATGCTCTAAAATAATGGGTACATTTTACCCACTGGCTGTTTTAGGTATTCAGGGATCCCTGGTGGTTCTAGTATTGAATTGAAATCCAGTTAAGCTGATAAAAGAGCTTTTATGAAGAGAAAAAGCTAAATCCTGATATAATGATCAGATAGAAGAAAGGTCTAAAAATTCCTGTGAAATACTCAAAATTGTTAATATTCTACTTCAAATCCCAGACGCATTAGTCACATATTTCCACCCCAGAAATTCTTCAATATTTATAACCATCATGCAAATCAGCAAATTAGATCACGCTGAGAGTCTGTTAGTTGTGCATCTGCCGTCTGTCTTCCTGAAAAGTCTTAGCTGGGGAAAAAATGTGCTGACAGCTTTACTCTGAAACTGATCCAGAATAATTTGAGACCCTGCTGCTAATCCTCTTGTGATCAACCTTTGGATGCTGATCCAGCCTTTACAAATCATCAGCTTTAAACCAATTTACTGCGTTTAAGACACTTCTAGCTCCGGCTTCTGCTCACACAGACTGTCTTTGTCTTCATTTTAGCGTTTGAGGAGAGTTTTTTTCTTTTCAAGAGAAATATGCTTGTGCTGTCAAGTTTCTGAGCATCGACAGGTGTCAAAATCAGCAGCTTGGGGATTCATTTGTATGTCTAGTTGCCTTTTTTGTCATTCAGTCAGCTACAGACGAGTTTCATATGACATATTCTGTTCACACACTGCTGTAGTGACGCTGTAGGAAGTGATTATACAGCTTGTTTCCTGTCCATGTTTTTAGCAGTTAAGTAGCAGCTACAGCGGAAATTCAGCATAAAGTTGGCTGCAGACAACCTGCATGGGGCACACTGATTCAGAAGGTGTTTTTTAAGGCAATGCTTGTTCTTGGGCTGCAGAGATGAAGAAGTATTTTGCATGCATAAGATAGTAGGTAAGAAGACACTTCACTCATACAGCATGCCAATTTGGTCTTTGGATGATGGAAATCATACTGTGATTTATTTTAGTGCATGTGCTCGTGTTTGAATTGTAGGTGATTGGAAAACTTCTATCAGGATCATTTATTTAGCCTGGGTTAATAAGATATACGCATATTGTTACATTAAGAAGGAAGCAGTCTTAATGAGCTCAGCAAGTGATTAGATATACCAGCATGTCTATTTGATTTGATTCTAATACAGTTGTTTTGACATAGTGGCCTCTGCAATACCTGCTAGGACTTCAAAGTGAGTTCGTCCTCTCCTGCAAGAGTTTTCTACAGAATCACTGAACATAGCGTTAGCTGCTCTCTTGTGGATGTCTAAAAACTACTAGGAACTCACATGGGTTTGCTGACAGTGAAGCTTTCGGTTTTAAAAGGGGACTTTTGTTCATGTTTATACAAAATGGGGCTACGCAAAAAATCCCCTCTTTAGCTATAAACTGCCCGGCTGCTTTTTTCTCTCCTCTTTATCGGCGTCTTGTCACACTGGCGTCTACCAGTAGCATTCAGGAAGCGGTTAACCTTGTAGGAGGATGTAAGCATGCTCACAAAGCAAGTGGAAAGTTAAGACAGCAACACCTGCTTGGCTGGTAAAAAACTAAAAACTGGCCCCTATTCACGTAGAGCTACCCTGAAAAGCATCATTTTGAGGATACTTGTAGCATGTATATGATAGAGAGTGGAGCATTGAGTGGTGTAAGTGACATTTTGCTTTTATTTCTATTTCACGTTTTTGTGTTGAACAGAAATGTTATTCTATTGATATCTTTAGGTGCTGAATTCAATACAAGGAGGCAGTTTCAGGTAGAAAGAGTTGAATGATAGCAAAAAAGCACATTTATTCAGCGTTTGCTGGATGTTTGGTGGGTTGGTTTGATCTTCCTTCTTTAACTAGGCCACTAAAATGCAGCTCAGTGCACTTTGATGTGGTACATCAGACCAATGCTCACTTTTAGAATGTCAATCTTCCTCCTGTGCATCTTTCTAAAGATTTACTAGAAGTTTTATGCAGCGTCAAACTACTTCCACCACATTTGATTTGCTGGTGTATTTATTGAAGTTTCAGGTTGTAAAAGTTCCTGGCTGAGCTCTCCGCCTCCTTCTCTCTCAGGTTTACTGCCGCTAACAGGATGATGATGAAGATGACGACAGGAGGAGGCCACGGCCGAAGGTGCAGCCCTCGCTAGACTCCTAAATCCCCCCCCCCAGTGTCACCCCCCCTCCACCATCATCCATTCCACTCTCCCTCCCCTTCCTCCTCCTCATCCTCTGGGCACCATGGCCAACCACCTGGAGCTGATCCAGGAGCTGCAGCAGCTGGACAAGGTGCCCAGTCTAGAGAGGCTGCGGGCGGCCCAGAAGAGGCGAACGCAGCAGCTGAAGAGATGGGCCGTGTACGAGAAAGAGATGCAGAACAAGAAGCGGAAGGCTGACAAGAAGGGACGCAACGCCAACAACCTGCAGCAGGAGGTCAAGAGGAGAGTGTCGTTCGCTGCCAGCGTGGCGTTGCTGGAGGCGTCGGCCAGGAATGATCCAGATGAAGGTATGTTAAAACTTCCCGACACTTTGCACAACAAGCGCATCACTGACTTGCTTTGCAGGAGCTGGTGTGACTATAAAAGCAGACTGAATTTACTATCTATGGTGTGCCCTGTTGTCTCATAGAAAGATGGTTCCTGGTTTGGAATCCCAGCCTGACATGGCCTTTCTGTATTGACTTTGGATGTTTTCCCTGTGCATGTGTGGGTTCTCTCCCTGTACTCCAGCCTCCTCCCACAGTCCAAACACTGTCTTGTTAGTCTGACTGGCAGCGCTAAATTGTCCATTAGTCTGAGTGTGCCTGCTTATTTGTCTCCATATGTCAACCCTGTGATTGGCTGGTGAGCAGTCCAGGATGTACCTTGCTTCTTGCCCAGTGACAGCTGTGATTGGCCCCAGCCACCTTGACTTAGTGTGGATGAAAATGAGAAAAAGGATGATCCAAACCCTGTTCTTACAAAATAAGATGGACTACAGTCAACCTGTGCAAAATGCCACTGCACTTTAGAGAGCTTCTTAATTGATGCAACATGCCCGTCTCTGCCCCTGCTTTGTCAGTTTTGTTTAATATATTTGATGTTTTTATGTTTCCTGGTAGAATTATAAAGAAAAATATGTTATGAATAGTGAAATAGATATATGATTTCAGACAGTTTTACACTAGTGTAACAGTTTAATTGTACTTTAATGGCATTAATCAATTCTTATACTATTGTGAGTCTCATCACTACTAAAATTCACTTAGCTATTAAATATTTGCGATTATTTTAAGTGTCCCATTGGAAATATAAGACAAAACAGGTGGAACCACCATTGCTTATACAGTAATCTCAAGCCAGTTTTGTCTATTCTCTATAAGATGTGAGAATTTAAAGTCAACCTCACCATGTCCTGTAAAATGAGTATTTTGTATTTAAGTACTTTTTTAATGTGCAAGTAAATACTCATATGACTTTATATGTGTTCATTATATATGCATACAGTTTAAGGATTTTTTTTCCATAAATGGGCAAGGGAATATATATAAGTGATAGAAGTAAAAAGTATTGGGATATCCACCAATATTATTCTAGAGCCTAAAGAGGACCCCTCAAGTATGAGAACCCCCGGCTTTCTCCACCTTTCAGAAAATGTGTGCTAAAACAAGCCATTCTAAGATTTACTACTGGAGTGTTTTTTCAGCAACTGACTTCACAGACATGTTTTGGGGACCTTTGAGAACAATATAGACTTGTCTTAAAAGGGTAAAATTTGTCCCCTTTAAATTCTAAGTTTCCAATGAGTGCTCTATGAGGGTTAATGAAATTAGCTGGACACCTTTTCTAACTGCTATCTAGTCTTTTTTAACAGATTAATAATATCAACATTAAACAGTAGATGAACTGTGTGCCTCACTGGAAGTGATTGGAGTCCAGTTCTACCTGGCTGAAAGGACATCGCCACTTACTGTAGCGCAGTCAGACATACTTCTGTCAATAAATCAAATCAGCTTTAGTGATTAACCATTAGCAGTGTAAACTCTTCCCTAAATTTGATAATACATTTTAACAAGGCTGTGATTCAACCTGCATGTATTGGTGCAGCATGGTGCTGGTGAATTAGAAAAGCAAAGGTAGATTGATGGACTCAGCGCTCTCTTTACATGTGTGACCAGTGTAGACACAGAAAAAGCCCACCTTAGATTTATACCTGTGTAACAAGGCAACGCAGTCCAGCTATGTGCCGGGGTTTCTCTCATCAGCTTGGAGTCAAACCCAGCACAAAGCTCAGTGACGCCACATTTGAATAATTACTCTAATTTCAGCCTCACCTCGCCACTTCGGTGCGATACAAAATGCCAAGGTCAGGGAGACGATTAGCGCTTACACTGCTGCTGAAACTCAGTCCATTGGAGCTGAATTTGTTCTGCTCAGAGACTGTTTTATCATTGTGAAATAATGGAGTTGTCACAGTGAGATGAAACTCTGCCAGTCTTTTAATTAAAATTTCTACGGATGGTGCTCCCCTCCCCCTTCCTCCCTATTTGGAGATAATAATTGTTTTCCTCCAGTACAAACAGTCCCTCGATGCCGTGCTGTGCTAACAGTGTGCCAGTGATGCAGGAATGATAACTGGCTGCTTATCAGTTAGATATGACATCTAATTTATCTGCACTTCAACTTAAAACAACAATGAACTCTTTTTAGAGGAGCAAATGGAGCACTTAACTGCTACTGTACAGCCTTTGGTTTCTCAGGCTGTTTTTACAGATATTAAACCATCATTTAGGCATCAGTTTATTCACAGTTAATCTCACAGGGCAGAAGCACCTCTGCTTGAAATATGCCCTACTGTATAAATGTGTGCACATAAGCACATGAACTGTGTCAGTAGAACTTATGGTACCTATGTCTTTGTGTAATCTAATAAAGATTTGATCAAACTAGCAGGTGATAAACAGATGTCACATAATTGGATGAAGAGGAGCGCTGTTCTCATTCCATAGAGAAACTTTTTATCCGTTTTGTTCCCGTTGCTGCCGATTGTGCTGCTGCTTTATTACGCTCAGATGGAGGTGCTGCTGTGTTGAAAGGCAGCTGTTCAATTCGTAATTCTCAGAAAGACTGCTGAGACTTTGAAGCACATTTCTGAAGCTGTTGGTGATTTTGTCTTCTGTTGACTTTTCTTCAAAAAGCCACATCGAGTTTTTTGGATGGATTAGGCTGCACTTTCATTTTGACTATCACTTCCAGGAAATCTGTGTGCAGCAATAGTGTTTCTTATTACAGGATGTTTTGATAACAATAAAGAAACTTTGCATATTCATGATCAGATAAGTATTGACATGTGGGTAAGGTGTGAAGACATCTCTAGTCTGCAGAATACAGGAAGCTTATTGAGGGTTTTTTTTTTTTTTTGAAGAAGGCTTAAGTGTTGCTCTGTGGCTGCTTCAGAAGTATACCATACAGTAATGGTGCTTTTTCTTCTGGTGGTACAGGCATGACTTGTACCTAATACCTGGTATTTTTAAAGTATCACCTCTGGTGAGTTTCCAAGAGAGCTGAGCTGGTGAAAAAAAAAAATGGACAATTTTAACAGAGTAGAATCAGCTGAGTAGACATTTACTCAAAAAGTAAAAGCAAATATTCCCTCTTATAAGAACTGATGTAAGTATAGGTTTTGTGTGTCCATCCCTAATCAAGACATTTCCAGCCATTGGGTAGTGAGAAGCAACATCACCAAGCATCATGATTAGATGCATGAGAGGCATGTAATGACTTTAGCCACACCCCTCCACTTTCCAGCTCTGGTTCGTGGCATGTTGGGACCCACAGTGAATCTTTTGTATCATACATGCCTAAACGTATGCCGTTACTGTATCTGCTACAATGGACAAGTACACCGTGTTCCATGCAAATTGGATTTAAGTGTCACAACCTTTCAGTTTTTTGTTTTTCAATTAAACTCATGCATGGTATTGTGTCTCAGGCTCTTTGGATCACTGAAATCAATCTCAGACACCTGTGAATATAAGTTTGCCAGGTGAGCCTAATTAAAGGTAAACTACCTAAGAAAGATGTTCCACATTATTAAGCAGGCCACAGGTTTCAAGCAATATGGGAAAGAAAAAGGATCTCTCTGCTGCCGAAAAGCCTCAAATAGTGCAATGCCTTGGACAAGGTATGAGAACACGAGATATTTCATGAAAACTTAAGCATGATCATCGTACTGTGAAGAAATTTGTGGCTGATTCAGAGCACAAACGGGTTCATGCAGCAAGGAGGGGATGGAGTCATGATTTGGGCCCGAATCATTGGGAGAGAGCTGGTAGGCTCCTTTAGGGTCCCTGAAGGTGTGAAAATGACCTCAGCAAAGTATATAGAGTTCCTGACTGACCACTTTCTTCCATGGTACAAAAAGAAGAACTGTGCCTTCTGTAGCAAAATTATCTTCATGCATGACAATGCACCATCTCATGCTGCAAAGGATAACTTGGCCTGTTAAGATGTTTTTGATTGAAATAGCTTTTGATTTCAGTAAGTATGACCTCTTAATGCTGCAAATTCAACAAATGACCATTTTCAGTTCTTTACAACCTATAAAATGTTTAGAAACTCTGTTGTACATAACAATGTGGAACAGTGCATTTTGAGTTTTTATTTTAGAAGAAAACAGTCATCATTGGGAGGTTTGTTCAATAAAATTTAGATTATGCTGTAACGATTAATGACTTGAAAATTATACTGACTGTCATTTGCATCGACTGTTTAGGAAAATCAGAGAAAAATATCATTTGCATAATAATTTGGAACGCGGTGTGGTGCCTGGTACCAAAACTGAGGAGTCCAGCTGATTCGAGCCAGTATCACATATAGAAAAGCACCAGTTCCGATGCATTCCTACTCCCTCATATGACTGCACTCACTCAGTAGTAGAACAGCTCCATACACATACTTGTGAAATGTAAATTATAGACATATGTTTATTTATGTATGTCAGCATGACTGAGTTCACTTTTACGCAGTTTTTACACACCTCTTCAAATATACTGACTCATCTCTATAAATACACCGACCAAGTTTTTTTTTGCAAACGTCACTGGACACATTGAGGACAGATTTTTTTTGCCCTGTTTCGAGCGTGACTGATATGCGAAAGCTTTGCCAGTTTTCCCTCACTGCTGACGGTGCCGGGGCACAGAAATGTCAGCTATCAGCGCTGTTTAATGAGGGTGACCATGAAAGAGGCAGAGAGATAAAAAGAGAAAGAGTCAGGGGGTAGTGTTGCCCACACAGCTCCAGTGGCAGCTGGCTTGCTCAGGAGCCTGATAATCTCCTCTCTCTCTCTCCCCCCTGGTCCCCAAATGCTCCATCAAGCATCATGACTCCACACGCTACGCTGCTCCAGGCACACTAGTCACACTGCACAGGCTTACTCTACAAAATATAATGTGACAGAGTCATGCATTCTCTGCTGCCGTCGTTCTAAAGGAGGTGATGTTAGAGTAGAAAGGAGAATTCGGTGTAGAGCATGATGGGAATGTATCTGGGCATCTGAGAGAAATCGCACATCATTGCTGACTTTTGTGTTCAAATCAGAGCTGAACCCCATATCTGCAACAGCAAAATGGGCTGTTTATATTTCAGGGTGAATGGAGGCATCGCCTTTCATTCTGCATAAGGAGAAAATGAAAGAGAGATGGAGACGTAAAAACATCAACACAGAGACAGACATCGACTCTGACCTGCGGCTGACTCTGCCGGCCTCCAGGCTTTGATAAAATGAGAGCTGGACTGGCTGAGCTCACTTCTGTTTAATCCCTGAATGGCTGAATCGAATGAGATGCTTCCTGCGTCTTCTCTGTGGTTGCAGTCAGCATCAGCAGGATGACCTGAGGGGATGTGTGTGTGTCACGCTGGCTGTGCGTTCATTGGTATGCTAGTTATGTAGAAGGAGTATTTGCTTTCTTTTTAATAAGCTTTATTAGTCGAAGGTGCCATTGAAAATAGGTACAATGCCTGTGTTGCTTCTATTTAAATGTTTGTGTGAGTGTGTGACTCTTCTTTCTCTGAGGCGAGAGCGTCCCTGTCATTATAACTTTCTCTCTGGGAGCCAAAGAAGCAGACTCATCAGGCCGTGAGGAGATGCAGATATAGTGAAGCCGCAGAGGACACAATGTCTACTCAAGCGGAAGTTTTTCCCTTTGTGAGTGTATGTATGAGTATTTGTGGCAGAGTAAGATAGCACTTTTTATGTATATGTTCATGAATATTTAGAGGCTTCTCTTTTCAGTACGTCCAGCTGATAAAACCTAAAATGTTTGCTTCTATAGCAAAATACAAAGAAAGATTTTATTGTAGCTGACAAAAAGGGATAGCAAAGAGCTGGACTGCATTATATGATGAAAACCTGCCATATGCAAAACATTTTGCAGTATTTGGGAGATGATATATGGTGGAATACAAATACAACTGCATAGTAGAGGTGTAACAGTATGTGTATTCATGCAGACCCCTTACTGTATGGATGGCACAGTTCAGTTTATGCAGTTATAAAATGAGAACATCTGAATGGAGGAAACATTGCAGTATCCACACCATGATCCAGGTGTTGATAATGTTTGTGACTGCTAAAAAAAGAAAGGTTGGATGGAACAAAGAGAAACCTAGAGTAATATATCTGGGACGTTACGTTGCTTTATTTATGTTGAACCGAACCCATAACAGACCTGAAACTGAGATATCAAACTGACTTCTGTTTAACATTACATGTGGTGCATGTTAAGTGGGGATGGTGACTAAGATACAGTCTTTTAAATTCACACCACTGTGTATTGTATCACCGGTCCTGATGGGGAAATACCCCGCCCCCCTAAAGCTAAAATGATGTAAAATCACAGAGTGGTTAATCTTAGTACAGTGTGCTATTAGCTGATGTCATTGCCTTCACTGAAAATTAACAGCCAGTTACATGCATTGGGAGGTAAATTTCCCAACAACTATTAGCCACGGTGGACTACGGGTCATTAAAAGTATCATAATAGAGAGATTTGTACCAGACAACAGTAGATTTAATCTCTCTGCTCTGGCCAGGGCCTGGATAGAAGCATGAGTGGGCGTGGCTTCAGCTCATTCAACCGACACGCCCACACCATCTTGGTGCAGTTTTTACTGCCTCATTTTTCATGATTTTGAAGCATAGTTTTATAAACTTAGCGATATTTTTCATGACTCAAATTTGGCCTGGTGGTTCATAGCACCGTGGCCTGTCATGCAACAAACCTAAGATAAAGATTTTTTTTTTCTTATTTATTTTTTCCTTACGGAGACTTTAATGGCAGCCAGCCAGCAGCATTCAGAGTGCATTCATACTAGGGCCAGTTACTCCATACCCTGCTAAGTAATGCTTGTCTCCCTTCCCCCGGTGAAGTGTGCCTTTTCACACTGAGTCAGTTTTCTCGTCTGACAAAATGAACAATCGTTTGTTGTTTTAATCATGTTCACATACTGATGCTAAAATTTTTGTCTGACATTATTTTTTATGGAAACAGGTTTGTTTTTTTTTTTGCATTTTTCACATCAGTCCAAGTCATTTAAATGGTTGGTTGATGATTCAGAGCATCATCTCTCCTATGACACTCTAGCTCCCCCTCCTCTCTCCCTCACTCTGAAACCTCACTTTAAACATTGTGATTTGTTTTATGTGGATATCAACAATGGAACATAATCAATAGTGTGCCAAAATTTGTATTCATAGCCACGCAACAGACTGAACTGAGAATTTGCTCTCCTTCTCTCCAACTTAACACAGCGCTGTGACCTGTGAGCTGGTGCTGTTTGAAGATCTCTGTCAGGATGGATGGATCCAAATTTTTTCCAAAGCAGTCAAAGAGCCACAGAATCTTCACTAATTTTTATGCATCTAAAAATAGTGGACACAGTGTGTTAAGACCTTAAGACCAACCAGGCCCAAAGATGGACATGTCATCACGTCATAAGTAATAAGTTGTATGCAGTTTACAAGACCTGAGATCTCACACAGTCTGCACAGTGGAGTGATACAAACACTGACAACAAGACAGTCACTTTACTTAATTTTATGGCTCTCTAACCCTCCTCCATTATTTAAAATAGCTGTTATGAAAATTAGTGTTCTGTGCCTTAGCATAGTATGGAGCACTTACACTGTTAAAAAAACCCTGAGATTTGGGGACCAGGCAGGCTTTGGCACAGTGTTAATTTTGGTAGCTATTTTAAATTTTAGTCTTAGTTATGGTCTTTAAAGGAAATGTATTTAAGTTTTAGTCACATTTTAGTCATTTCAATCCTTTTTAGTTTTAGTCTAGTTTTAGTTGATGAAAACGCTTAACATTTTAGTCTAGTTTTAGTCCATAAAAAGTCCTCACATTTTAGTCTTTACTTTAAGTCCAAGCATTTATTCTCTTGCCTAAATCTGATATCATTATAGTGTGTTATATGCACCCTGCCAAACCTACGTTCCCTGCTTTCTACAGCTGAGAGGCAGAATGGCTACAGCTGCATTGTTTTTTTACAGATTTACCCACAGTGGAGAAATATCATGGATTTGGAATGTCCCACTAAAACTACTTTACATTTTAGCCTAGTTTTAGTCATCTTGATGAAAAGGTACAGCTAAAGTAACTAAAAAATATAGTTTAAGAACAAAAATTATTGTGAAATCTTTGATCTTTTTATGTCAGAAATTCAAAAATCATGCCCACCCTCAATATCAAGGTTGTCAAAATTTCTGATTCTTGCTGCTTTTGATACCATGCTTTGAGTGATACAATCTCTGTGATCAATAGAAGTAAAAAGCACTGTGACTTTAAAAGAATAAAGATCTTCAGTTGTGTTTTGCAGCCAAAGCTGATGTGAGCCAAAAAGATGAGAGAGACAAAGTTAGTGAGGTATTTTTGAAAATAGAAAAGTATTTGTTTGTTTGCCTGCAACTTTTGGTGATAAGTTAACAAGAATGAACCCAGTTATAGGTGCAGAGAATATTATCTCAAATGTGTTGGTTCCTCTGCTGCGTGGCATGTAGTTCACCTGAATCATACAAAAACAGAACCTGAATTTTCCATTGTGTTCATGGTGATTTCTAGTGTTCTAAAAAAGCTAAAATAAGCTTCATTGTTGAGCGCTGGTAGGCTGGAGAGGAATACACGGACAGGATTCTTTCCTTTAACCTCTCTCTGCCTCCGTCCTGAACCCTCTGCCCCCGCTCTGTGATGAAGGTTGATGGCTGTGAAATTACAGTGAAGCACCTTAGCGTGTGTGTGTCTCCCTGCCTATTGAGACTGATAGTTTTCTCCTCTCAAGAGAGCCGCTATCCTGCGGTGGAGCAGCCACTGGGTCAAAGAGGACGGCCAATACACACTCATAAGACAGACACTCACACAGACAGACACATAGTAAGAACTGACCTAACATTTCCTCTTAACACCGCTGTGTTATCTGATGAAGTTGTCAAACAAGTCGGATATGATTGAAGGGGCGAAGAATCCCTCTGGAAAAATGGGAGCAACTAAAAGGTTTGGACTCTTACAGTGTCTCTTTTTGTTACTAAAAAACATTTGAAGCAGTTCAGTTTATAAAATGAAGGGGATGTACCCACAGATTTCTCACAAATTTTGGGGTCTATCTTCATTGTGAATGCACATGATCTATGTGTCAATTTAAAAGTCCAAGCTTTTCCAAGCAAATGTGCCTGTTAATTATCATTTAGGCATCCTGCCCCTGCTAATTATACATGTTGGGATCAATAAGACTATTAGCTAAGGAGGTTTTTGTCATTGATTTGGGAGAATAACTCAGCCGGCAGCCATAAAAATACATTTATTTTGTCTTTTAATTCTATTTCTGTCCCAGTGGCCTAATACAGCCTCTATTATAGTCAGATCTGGATCCTGTGAGGTCAACTTCATGACTGTCAGTGTTTATCAGCTAATTTTCTCTCTAAATATAATTTCTTAGAATCAGCAGTGTGCTTAGGATTGGTGCCATGCTGAAAAATCAAACCATTCCCACTACGATGTTTTCCAGTGGGAATGGCTTGATAAATTACACTAACATTGCTAAAACAACAAATCTAATAGTGAAGGAAGACTTTGGCACAGTGCTGTGTGTCTAAAATAGTGTCCTGTTTTTACTGCTGACAGGCTCCAGTTGTTCTTCCAACTGTCTGATAACATCACAGAAAGAATCTGTACAGAGAGAGTGAGACCTTTAAAGTATGAGGAGGTTGATCCCTCTTTGCTCAGCCACAATAAAAAATCCCCTCTAAAACCTCAAGATAGGTGAGTGTTTTTATAAGGATTTGGTAATAAAATCCAAAGTCAGAGTGAAAGAGGAGCCTTGTGTTTGAGGTTTTTCAGAATCTTTTCCAGCTATCACAGCATGTTGAGCAGCTCATTTTTAAATGTGTAGCATGTCAACTCCACTGTCAGAATCAAAACAATAACAGACGGTGACAAGTAAAGGCACGCCTCTCTGCTGTTGCTTAATTCTTGTTTTGAAGTGAAGACTATTCAAGAAATCTGACACTCCATACGGTGTATATACCAAACAGATAACCACTGTTTTTGTTTCATCGTTGAATTACGAACAATGAGAGAGAACAGCTGTCAAAAGTGGCCTTCCTGGTTCATGCTGGGAGCTTCTCACAAAACATCTACTTTTGGATGGCTCATAGCATTAACTAGAAGGGCCACTTTTAACCGCTTTTCTCCTTTATTATGTGAAATTTATCCATGAACTAAGGACAGTAGTTTACTGTTTGGTAAAAACATCTTATGAAGTGCTATTTTGATAGAGATGCATCGATACCACATTTTTCCAGACTAAGCACGAGTATGAGTACTTATATATGGGTACTTACTGACACGAAGTACAGATACAGGTGCTTAAAAACACCGTATAAGTGCTTTATATTTTTATCAGATGATCTTCATATCTCATCTTGAGAATTTTTCAGTGCAAAGAGTCTGCTCTACTTTTGTCATCATTTATGTTAAAATTTCACCAGAACTATAGACATGGCTCCAGCCTTGACTACATACTCACATAATAAGAGGCTGATATGCTAAAAATGATACCAAGTACAGTATCTGCACACAATACTGTGATGTTTCAGGACCTTCAGTGTGAAGGATTGTTGTGCTTTTAACTTCAGAAATATCAACAGTATTTCATTGTCAAAGTGACGTCCAGAGACTCTGCTCATATAACAAGTTGGGCTGCTTGCTGATTGGCTGGAACTCTTGTGACGTCTTAACCTGTCAGATAGTGTTGTGGGCAGGACATTAGACAGAAGGAGAGCTGAGCCAGCACTCAGCCAAAAGTGGGTTACTATTTAATTAATTAATCACATCTGTTATCAATGGAATAAAATGTTGATACCAATTATCAGCAAAATGCCAAATATCAGCGCTGATAATTGGCATTTTGCTGATAATTGGTATCAACATTTTAGACCAGTTATTGGTTGACCCCCGTAAGGTGTACATATTTATGAAAATAATCACTAAAACAACTAGAAATATTGATAAAATTAAGATTTTAGAATAAAAAAACTAAAAAGTGCTTCCAAACTTTGTAGCAAGTCTTGCCTGTTAAAAATATGAATCCAGTGTAGAAATCTGTGGTGGAATCTGCAAAGTTAAAGTTAATTTACAAACTTAACGAGCTGAAAGATGAAAATATGATGCGTTCATGTAACCTCAGTAAATTAGACGACTTTATTTTGAATGTTATATGTTTTAAAGTCACATATAAATGGGGAAAAAAAATTTGACAAGAAACTCTATGAAGAATGTGTTCATTTTTGAGGGATATAAAACAGATGTTACAGCCTTAGTCTTTTTAACTCAAGCACTACTCAGCTTAGACCACTTTGAATTTATTTGTCCCTAATTTGTTTTTCCACCAAACTATAGAAAAGTATGGATAGTGGTGTTGATAAGGACTCTGATTAATATGGAGTATCGATAAGGATATCAGTATCAATAAAAATTAATGATCCCTATCCCTAACTTTGGGTGTAAATTTTGATTATTGACAAAGCTCCATGTACTTTTCATATTTACTACAGAATGACATCGCATGTTTGACACCTGTTGTAAAGGCAGGTTTATTCTGATAAGGATGGAGCAAAGAAACAAATGGAGGGTTGAGAAACATCCTTTGAGAATCAGCACACCAGTCTTTTATGTAGATCACCATAAGCCACAGGAGGAAAGTTGGTAACTCAGTAAATAACTTCAGTCATGGTGCAGAAGTGTTGAATATCAAAACAATAATTAACGAGAAACATGAGGAAAGGAATCCCAGCAGTGATCACTGTACAGCAGACAACATTTGAATACATATAAATACATATTTTGCACAAGGGCATGATGGGAAAATCCCATTGAAATAGACACATTTTGTGTCTTATCCCATTCTTTACCCTCCAGCTGTGAGGGCATATTGAAGAGTTAGTATTAGTGAGAAAAGAATGAGTTTGTGTGATATGTCTGTGTGAGACTGAAGGTAAAAGTGCTGTTTTAACATCTAAAGGCAGTCTAAAACCCATGCTGTCACACAGAGAGATGCTATAATTGTTTAAGTATGGGGATAACAGCCACAGTTTCACATGGTCTGTCCTTGAAGATATTTGGAGAGTTGCACTTATTGAACGAATGACAGAGAGAGCTGGAGGGAGAAGCTGCTTTCTAACCCTCACAGCTCGGCAGCTGTTTCATAAAGTGGGTGTGAATGTTGATTTGTTGGTTTTGGAAAGTTCTAAAAGGACACGGCATGGCTCCATGTTGATATTGACGTTGGAAAGCTGTTTCAGACACCAGGTTTCACAGTTCTGAATTAAAGGACCTTTTATAAACAGGGCATTTCTTTTTTTTTTTGTATTTTAATGAACATTTAAATTGCATTATTCACACTTTTATTTCTCTACAGTGAAGATTTTAACCTTTTCTACTGCAGGCTGTCAAACTTTATAATTTTATTGATCTATGTATGCCACCTCCTTCATTAGGCAATGCATTTAGCAAGATCCAGAAAGACACATTTTGGAGAATGTATAAAAAATTCAGCAGATTAGATGAAATCTAAGAGTTGATGCAACTGAATATAGGGAAGGAAAGAAATGGACATGGAGAGAAGTGCCTTCTTGATCAGATAAAATGATTATTTTTTGCTGATTTTCTCAAAAGCATGGCAGTGTCTGTCAATGTGAGTCAAACCGAAATGAAAAAGTCAGATACTTGCACCTACATCAGTGAAAAAATCCTCTTATTTAAAGGTAAACATATATCCACAGTGTTGTTTATTATCTGGGACCAATGAGGTTATAAATCAAGAATATTTTAACATAAAACAAAAGAATAAAAAATGCAGGACATTTAAAACCCATCTGTTACAAAAACATTGATAATGCCACTGGCTCCAAAAGCCTGTGATATCTGGCCGTCCTTGAATCCATCTGTGGTTCATAGCTTTGTCTTTTCCCACCCCTGGACTCTTCTTATCCACCCACTCACATGGAAACACCCAGCACACTAATTGCTGCTTATTCTCCCCTGAAAATCATAACTTGTAACTCCATGTTTGAGAAGCCAAGCTTCAAATCTGCGCTCCATTTTTAGCTTTGTGGCCTCTGCTTCTGGTTCACCGCTGATTTTCTACCATATCATCACCACATAAACACAGAGGAGGAATAACTCTACGTTTCAGGATTGAAAGATCGTCCGACAGTGATGGTGAGGATGAGTAACACCTCTCGGAAGGAAAAGTCACATGTGGTTCAGTCTCCTTTTCTTTTCTTTCTGGTTATTTGTGTGCAAATTAGGTCTCGCAGGAGCTTTTGTCTTCTTCTTCAGTCTTATTAGAGAGGTAAGGCCTTCCCCTCAGAGGCTGGAGATAGGCTTAGCTGCTCCCAGGCATATGGCAGCAGCAGAGTGGCATTAAAGAGACACACGAGAGGAGAAGAGGAGTGCTGCACAAACAAAAAATGCATCACAGTGGCCACACTATTGTCAGGAAAACAGTGACCTTCAGTGGTGTCGGCTTTGGCTCTCTTTAGTTTGCATTCTTCATTTATTTCAACTCGCTTTATGTATATACAGTATTATATTTATATTTTATATATCCAAGTCCAGCCAGTTGATGCTAGTAGTCCCATAATTAGTGAAACTGGGGTCACCTGAGTGCAGTGAATGTGTCTGTATGATCGTATGAAAGAGACACCTGTGTCTGGAAGGTCCAATCACTGTTAACAGCTGCTGAAGTTTCATTATCAGTGTTGTGTTGTTTTGGATGAAAATATAAGCTGTTAACATGGCTCAGATAGAGAGTTTTATAAATAAAGGCCTGGCTCTAAATAAAGAGCCTCCTTCTTACAAAGGCCTGGTGCCCTCGTCAATTTTGTAAATAAAGGCGCCGGTCTTTATTTGAGGATTTACGGTATATTCTGTTTCGGAAGAGTAGAGAGGGTCTCTCTGAGTTTGTATTATTACCTTATTAGTATTGTAAATATGAAATTCCTGAGTTTGAATTTCTTTGGAAAACAACGGGTGCAGCTTTCACATTGCACTGATCTGTACAAAGTTAAATATAATTTTCAGTGGGCTAACACATAGCTAATAAATACAGTTTTCTTAAAGAAAGAAGTGTTGTGTATTGAGAAGAAATGTGTGACACTCAGTATGTTTACATGCTCACTCAGTTAAGAGGAGCTACACTGAGAGTTAGGATATTTAACCCTCAGATGGTGTAAGAGAAATTGTTACTTCGAAGGTGTTCATGACCAAAGATCGCAGCATACATACAAAACAATAATGATGTATTTATATACTTTTTCCATTTTCTTTTGCATTAAATTTTAATGGGACTGTCAAAAGATTAACATTTTTAAATTGTGA